>NW_026623100.1:39282226-39907226 GCF_023065955.2 Ursus arctos | reverse complement strand
TAGCAAGGGAAAAGTCTTAAGTGTAAAGCAAACATTGTATCTCATTTCTCCACTTCAACGTTTAATTTAGTTTGTGGGAGTTAATGGTGTAATTTCCCAAGTTGGCATTAATGAATCTGTACTAAAAGTTATTGTGATTATTTTCCTTCAATTTTGATGGATGTCACCTTTTATCCCCAGTAATAAAAACAACAAGCAATCAACAGTTAGGTTTCCAACCTGCTTGTATAATATCCGGAAATAAATGTCTCCATTTTACTTTGAAAAATTTTGCCTTGCTCCTGTTAGTCCTCAGATATAAATCAGTGTCTTTCTCAAGTGGAACACAAAGGAAAAGAGAGCACCTTAATGGATGCAATTTTACCCAGCAACATATTTGATTTTAGTCCCCATCTTTGCATCATTTCATTGCAAACTGTGTGCATATTTTTTTTCATGTCTGTCATTACAGAGACGTAGAAGTTACTTTCACCTTCCATAATTTTGCTAGCATTTTAATTACCCATTGCCATCTGCCTACAAGTTCAGAACTGGTTTAAGACTAGAATGTAATAAAAGAGGAGCTAAGTGTAATGCATATCTCCCCAATACCTTTCTTCTCACTTTTGACAAATCTATGGAGTTCTTCAGATATTGCAGTTGGCTTACTTTTGACTGATTTACACACATGAAAACATGTCATGCGCATTACTTATCAATCTCTACAGAAATCTTACATTTGAAAGGGAGATTATGCTGCAAACTTCCTATTAAAATGATGCAAAGCTGAGTAATCCAGGCTGCATTTCAATGCCTTGAAGATAATGAATTCTCGTTTTATTCATCAATTCAAATGATATGATATAGCATCTTAGCAGGGTGCAGTTTTTCTAACACTATCAAGCTATGTTCATGAAATGATGTGGAAAAGCATATTGCAGACAGCTTGGCACAATTGCAGGGAGTTGGGGGAGGGGTAGGTATTGGCATAGAGAAAAGAATCTTAGAGGTCAGGCGATATTTTCCAAATACAGATTACATATCCATGTCTTTGGTTCCCATTCATTTATCTTCCTTGCTCCCATTTCTCCAAGTAAAGCATGTTAAGGTCCTCTAACCCATAAATCTCTTAATAACTTGCCCAGGGAAATGTTGATCTTTCTCGGAAGCTGCCAAATTAGAGCTTGTTTGCAATGATTAGTGGTTCCCTCCATAAACTCTGGAGGGAAGAAATTGGAGAGTGAAGGGAATGTCTTTTATTTGCTCTGATCTAAGCCAGAGGTGGCTGTCCCAGGGACACGTTTGATGTGTTTGCTTGGCCCACACTGTGATTTATTTAAACACTTAAGTAGTTCTTAAAATATAAAAATTAGGGGATTCACATAGCTATTGAGATGTCTGCTGCTCTTAAAATACAGAAGAGCCAGACACAATGGGCATGGCAACAGTGGGAAGGGTTTGATTAGCAACTGTCATCTGCAGAAAGGGCATTTTGCCACAGTCTTCACCAAGCTCCTGCCACCACCTTTGTTGTCTCTCTGGCCACAATACCTATTGGACTTTGCAATCCCTGATATAAGCCTTTGGGCATTTTCTTGTAAGGGTTTCCTGAACATGCTTATAATTATATAACTGGCCTTGCTGTTTATCTGAAATGTTGCTTGGTTAGTTGAAAACATTTTAGCAGTGGCTAAAAAAGTGAGAATAGAGAAGGTGAACACAAAGCCCAAATTCTACCACAGAATATATTTTTATGACTTTCAAAACCTCAACAGAAGTATCATAAAGTCATTAATATAATTATGGTGTAAAAGTTCTGTAAAAATCAGAAAAGTCTATCAATATAAATATTTAAAAAATGAAAAATCATGCATGCTGAATGGTATGAACGGAATTGACAACACTTTATTCATGCTGCTTCTTACCAGCTGGTTTTCTTCTTGTCTACTGTTTTTAAAAAAAGTTTTTTTCTTCTCAAGAGCACACTTAAATAGTTTTGCCTTTTTGGTGCACATATTTCTCTTCCTGTTTCTTTCTTAGTAATCAGAATCACTTAAAAACCAAATAGATCAAAAGCCTCCTAATTTCCTCCAGTCAGTAGCTCAGTCTCTCTCTCTGTCTCTCTCTCCTCTCTTCTTTTCTTATTTAATTCACCATTCCTAAAATAGACTGAAGAAGCATCTGTGCCCTTAGGGAATGGGGCACCTACAGTAGGTGACAAGCAACATTTTCAGCATAAAAACACATCTTTCTAGGCTCCACCCCAAGCCTATTCAATCAGAACCTCTGAGTACAAAATTGGACATTTGCCTGCAGTGATTCTAATGCTTATCAAATTTATACCCAAAGCCTTAGAATAATACAAGGACAATTCAGCACCAAGGTCAGAGGCACATGCCCTCTTCAAATACGTAGTCACTATTTTAATGATAAGGTGTGTTTCTGGTAACTATGTATGGCAGAAGTCAGAACATGGAAGTATTCAGATAAAAGCACTTGATCCTCCTTCTCAAATCATGTATTTATCCTCCTCTCCAATGCTTTCTCCACATAAGTTGATAACCACTCAGTAGAGCAAATTACATGACTTCTGTGAAATTTTCAAGCTGGTCTCTGACAGATACATGATCTCAAGGTTTGCTTGTTTTTCTCTTTGATATAAAATTCAATTTTGATTATAAAAGAGGCAAACTGGTAATAAAAAAAAATCTGAAAACTCATAAAAATAAAAAGAGGTAATTAAAAATCACCCCATCATGATTTTTTAAATATATTTCCTCCCAGTCTTTATAAAAAATCCATAAAAAGTAATTTTTCTTTGTTTTGTACGTGTTATTGTAAATGTTTTCCAGTGAACAGAATGGGATACTTGTACAGGAAATTCCATAACCTGCTTTGTCTCAATATTTCATTAATTCATTTTCTGCCATTAAACAGAAGTAAATGAAATCAATGCATGAATGTTTCCAAATATAGTAAAATAATCATGTTTCATATTTATACTTTTCCAAATTTCCTTATTGTAAATATTTTTGTAATTAACAGACTTAGAAATGGGCTCTTACTCGTCTATTTTTTGAGATTAAAATTCAAAATATGGAGTTCCTATGATTATATTTAATTGTGTTACATATCATAAACTGCCTTTTAGAAGTTTTCACTCTCAACAGCATATTTCCATTTCCCTTCATCTTCACCAACATTGACTATACTAATATTTTAATCTTTGCTTGTATGTGAAAAATATCGCATTGTTTAAATTTGCATCTTTTCAATTCCAACAATGTTAAGTATTTTTCTTAAGCTAATAGGTTTTTTTAAAAGTTATTTCTTCATTTTGAAATAGATGCACATATCCTTTGCCCTTTTTTTTTCCTATAATGGTAACATTTTTCATAATGATTTGTAAAATTCTTTGTAAATTAATTCTTTATTATGCATACCTATTACATATTTACCGTAACTTGGTTTATCATGATGCTTGAGATACAGAAGTTTTCATTTTTATGCCAGTCTAATAGATCAATCTTGTTCTTCGTTGTTTCTATTTTGGCATCAGGATAGCTCTTCTCAACTTTGTTACAAATTTGTCAATATTTCCATCACTTTTGGAGTCATTTTGGGTAACATATGTTCTTCTAAGAAATAATTTATTTCATCCAGTGGTTGAGTTTTAGAGAAACATGAATACCCCCTCTTGATAGCGAAGCAACTGATCCCCAGATGGGTATCAAACTATCAGATTTTTCTTGGGTAAAAATTTGATCAGTTATGTCTGTGATTTGAGGACACAGGAACTTTCTAATAATTTATATGACTTAGAATTAATCTTTCAATCTTCAGAAAAGGAAAATCCATGGAGACTGAATACAGATTAGTGGCTGCCTAGAGCTGAGGAAGACAGAGGAATATAGCTAAAGAGTACCAGGTTTCTTTTGGGAGTGATAAAAATATTCTGGAGAATATACCAAAATCTACTGAACTGTATATTTCAAAACAGTGAATTTTGTGGTATGTGAATTATATCTCAATAAAGCTGTTTTTTTTTTTTAATTATTTCAGACTCAGGCATAACTAAAAGATCTCAGGTTTCCCATCACAGGTAGAACATTCACTGTCTAGAATGAGGACTGACTGGAAAGCATGCTATCTACAAGAAGGCAGAAGGAAAACACAAATGTGTGGGAAGGAACTAAGTACACTATGCTCAGTTCTGTCTCCTAAACTTCCAGTTTAAAAGATCCAACTGAGTAATAGAATCAATCAGAAGGAGGAATATACCTCTACCTGCAACCTGTAGTTTCCATTCTGGGGAAAACTGAGAATTTTCCAAAATCCCAGTTTACAAATTATATCCTGGAATACAACAAATCCCTTATTCTAATGCTTCTCAGACCATACTGAGTATTAAAATCACTTCAGGAGTTTTTAAAGAGTTCCAATACCTAGACCTCAAATATTTTGACTTAACCCAACCACGGAGGGGACTGAGTATCAGGTTTTTGTGCAAGTTTCCACAATGTTTTAATAAGCAGTCAAGGTTGAAAACCGCTGAATTAATGTCTCCATTTCCTCCATTTCTGTGGTTATTTACCTAATCAGATTTTGTTTACCTCTTTGTGTTTTTTCTCTTTCATTTTCGCTCATTTATACTAGCTAGCTTGTTCCACCTGAACTATACCAGCTGCGCCAACTTTGCCTGGAAAATCATTAGAGATGCATTGCTGGGGGAAGGGGTGGGTGCCTAAGTGACTCAGTCACTTAAGCCTCCAACTGTTGGTTTTGGCTCAGGTCATGATCTCGGGGTCATGAGATCGAAGCCCAGGTAGGGCTCTGCGCTGGGCGAGGAGCCTGCTTAAGATTCTCTCTCTCCTTCTCTCTCTCCCTCTCACTCCTTCTGCGCCTCCTCCCGCCTCCACTCTAGTGGGCATTCAGACTTACACCACTTTCCTACAACTGCAACATGGCAGTACCTTGAACAGTGTCTCTCAGTTCCTGCCTCAAGACTTATCTAATGTCACTGAAACCCCTAGGGCTTCAATCAGCATTCACAATTGTGTGCCACGGAAGTGCAGGAAAGTTAAAACCCAGTGAGGCAACCCTTGACCAATTAGGACTGGAACTCATGGATAATGTATCCCCTTTCTTTCTGGGACACATGGTTTTGAGATATATTCCATATTCGAGCAGCCCGAGCAGTGGCCAGGTTCATAAAGCATTCTTGCATTGGCTCTTCCTCTCTTCCCATTTCATACCCTGACCTCACACCTGCTCCCTGGAATCATTTGCCTAAATAATCTATTCATTCATAAGTAGTCTCAGTCTTCACTTCTGTTAGAACTCAGGCTCAGTTACTCTAAACTAATCAGCTATCAACCCCCAATTGTAGGTACACCAGCCTTCTGTTGTTCTTAACACACTGAACTCATTCCAGGCTCTCGTATTTTGTACTTGCTCTGCTCTCTCTCTCACACACTATCCCCAGAGCCTTGTAATACCATCACTGGTTAGGTACAAGTTCAAATTCCAGCTCTCTAAAGACACCTTCCCTAAGCAGGATAGCTAAAGTAGCCACATACCTGTCCCCAGATATCCTCTGGCCCACTTTCCTGTTTAATTTCATAAGATTACATATTATTTGTCTTTCTCCATTAAAATATGCACACAATAGAGCAGGGGACTCTGTCTGATCTAATGCCTTATCCGAAGTAGTTGGAAATGCTTGTACTGGAGTATTTGCTGAATGAATAAATAAATTCTCTTAAAAATTTTTTCTTTGAATTAGAGACTTTAACACTTCCATAAGTAATGATATGGAATATATATATATATATTTGATCTTAGTTCATCATTTCTTTTGTGCTTTGTTTTAAAACTCCCTTTGTTTTCTATATCTTGATATTTGGTTTCTATTTCTTTATTTTATGTGTAGTTCAGCTGTTTCCCTGGGTAACATGGAAGTCTAATTGCCCATATTGTGTTCTTCTGATGGCTACTCTGATAAATTTTAGTAATTTATCTAAGTCACTGTTTCTTGGTTTTCTATCCGTCTAAATTACCTATTGATTCCTGGAAAAAATATGAGGAAATTAATACTCATATTCCTCCCACTTCCTTCGGACCCTTCTGATTTTAGTTTGTTATATTGTGATTATTTCTTTATTTTGATATTGACGTTAGATTCAAAGAAGATCTATTATTTGGAATTCATGGTTCATTTTTGCTAGGGGAAAAAAGATTTGTGCAAATGTTCCATGTGGTCTGGAAAAGAGGTGTCATTTCTTTATTATACAAAGTTTGAAAGATACTGAATTAATGAGCCATTAAATTATATTACTGATATCCTCCATATGTTCCTTTTTTCTATCTGATTTTTTAAAGATTGAAAGACATGCTTCAAAATCTCCTATTATTATTATTTTCTCTTATTTCTTCTTGATCTAAGTATATAAAATACTTTAGAATATTTTTATTTGTGTTATAATGGCTCCTTACAAAAAACAAAAAGACCCTCCATGGCTTTTAATGCTTTCTGTGTCTTAATTTCATTTTGTCTACTAACAATTTGGTACTTCCTTATTTGTACTAGATTCATTTTCTTTTCAAAGATTTTATTTATTTACATATGGATGTATGTATGTATTTGAGAGAAAGAGAGAGTGTGTGCACCTGAGAGCAGGGGTAGGGGCAAAAGGGGAAAGAGGAAGAGAACCTCAAGCAGACTCCCCACTGAGCTCGGAGCCCTACAGACCCCACAACCCTGAGTTCATGACCTGAGCTGAAACCAAGAGTCAGATGCTTAACCAACTGAATCACCCAGCCCC
Organism: Ursus arctos; assembly: GCF_023065955.2. Classification (NCBI taxonomy): domain Eukaryota; kingdom Metazoa; phylum Chordata; class Mammalia; order Carnivora; family Ursidae; genus Ursus; species Ursus arctos. The sequence goes on along the minus strand of NW_026623100.1, from coordinate 39,900,423 downwards.
CGCCCCCCCGCCCCCCGCCAAACTAGACTCATTTTCTTGATATTTTTTCCCAAAATGTTTAACTTCTTTGGTTTTCTAGCTTTAGATATGAAGCAGTTTGGTTAGGGTTGTGTTTCTGGCTTTATTCTGGGCTCAATATGTTAATCTCTACATTTTTTTAAATTTTGTTTTAATCACAAAGTGCTCATCACAAGTGCCCTCCTTAATCCCCATTATCTATTTCACCCATCTTCCCACCCACATCCCCTCTGGTAACCATCAGTTTGTTCTCTATAGTGAAGGCTGTTCCTTGGTTTGCCTCTCTCTCTCTCTCATTTTTTTTCTCTTTGCTCATTTGTTTTGTTTCTTATATTCCACATATGAGTGACATCATCTGATATTTGTTTTTACTAATCTTTACATTTTAACAATAGGTATTTATTCACATTTTATTCATTATTATATCAATTCCCTAGGTAACCTGAAGCTCTCTTGCCTCTCACTGCACCCACCTGATTAAAGCAAACCCTTGATGGCTAAGATATTGGTAAAGTCCAGTCAACAAAGGCTCTTGTGAGATGGCTCCCTCTGGGAGTTCCTCCTCTCTCACTCTCCTCTCTTACATGCAACACCTGTGTTAGCATCAGCCTAGAACTGCCTCCCACTTAGGAAGAGGTGTCTAACAGGCCCACAGGATGAGAAAATGGGAATGAGCACTTTGACAAACTCTGTGCTATATCTTGGAGGACAAAAACCCCTTTCCCTTGATATGCTTTATCTGTAGGTTGAATTTTCATTAAGTTGAAAAAGTGTGATCAAAATAAATTAATAGACTGGGAATGCTCCCAGGAGGAGGAGTGGGGCGAGGGAAGGAATATGGTTTGTTTCTACTGTAGATCTCAAACTCATCTGCCACTTTGAGAATCCATCTTTTCTCTTCATGTGGCTCAACTTGGCTTAGCATAAGACTACATGGGAATTTAGAGATCACATCCTTTTTAGAAGAAGAATCATTTTTCTCTTTGCATCTCTCCCATAGACCTGGCATGGTGCTAGGTGAATGATAAAAATTATTTGAATTACTCTTTGCTTTTTTCCCTTATGCATTTAGCACCCTTGAGAATTTCATGTTTAGAAGCAGGATTTACATTCCCACCAATACACAAGGTTTCCCTTTTCTCTGCATCTTTACTAACACTTATTATCTCTCTTTTTCTTTTTTTTGAAAATAGACATCCTAACAAGTGTGAGGTAATATCTCATTGTTGTTTTGATTTGCATTTCACAAATGACTAGTGATGTTGAGCATCTTTTCATGTACCTTTTGATCATCTGTATGTCTTCTTTGGAAAAATGTCTATTCAATTCCTCTGCCCATTTTTAATCAAACTGTTACTTTGCCATTGAGTTTTATGAGTTTTTTTTACATACTTGGGATATTAACACCTTACCAGATATATGATTTGCAAATACTCTTTTCTATTTCATATGTTGCCTTTTCATTTTGTTGATTGTTTCTTTTGCTACGTAGAAGTGCTATTGTTTGATATAGCCCCAGTTTTTATTTTTGCTTTTGTTGCTTGTGCTTTTGGTGTCAGATCTGATTGATAAATAAATAAATAAATAAATAAATAAATAAATATTCCCACAATCAATTTCACAGAGTTTTTTCTTATATTTTCTTCAAGGAGTTCTGTGGTTTCAGGCCTTATGTTTATCTCTTTAATACATTTTGAGTTAATTTTTGTGAGTGGGTATAAGATAGGGGTCCGATTTTATTTTTCTGAATGTAGTTATCCAGTTTTCCCAGCACAATTTATTGAAGAGACCATTCTTTCCCCACCAAGTAAATATTTAAATCGAATATTAATTGAGAAATATAGTTCCAGAAATTTTCTTTTTTAAATAAAAACCGCATAACTCTAAATAACCATTTGAAATTTGTGGAATTCTCAAATGCAATCCCTAATGCTGGTGTAGCAGTTCTGTGCGCTCTATACTTTGATGTCATTTATTTGGGTGACACCAAAAAGCTCCAGTGCTCTGATATTATTATTCATGTAAAACTTTATCTAATTTAGCATTTGATACATTACATTAACTTACATTATTTATAAACAGAAGCTGCCTTGCCTTGCCCTGGCAGATATGCATAATATACACACTAAAGTTAACAGCCCATTGCACAAGAAACATGAGCTGTCCAAACACCCAAGTGAGTCCTCCACAGGCTGACACTATGAGGAATTTCATAAGAGATTTACTCTTCCTCAAAAAAAAATGGCAGAGCCAAACTCATACAATCACTTGTCTTTGTTCCATACTACTTTTTCAATCCAAATATTTAGATTTCCCTTTGCTGTGTCAACCCTTCACTTAGCTTTTTCTCTACAGTTCTTGTTTCAGTTTGTGTGTGTGTGTGTGTGTGGTGTGTGTTCATGTGTCTGCAAGCATGTGTGAACAAGCACATGAGGCCTTAATCCATTCTTTCTTCTGTCTTCACTCTACATTGAAAGAGCACTGTATCTATCCAGTAACTTCCAGGAGCAAATATGCTCTTAAGAGTCAAGCAATAATATATGTTTACAACCATATCAATTGAGTGTTATAAGACTCTATTGTTCATAAAGAGGGGCAGAGCAAAATACCTACAGATTCTGATAGAAAAGTTCATTTTGAAGAGAAAGCTGTGTTTTTTAAGGAGTAAGGAGTGAAGAAAGAGTATCTTTCTTCTTTTATGTAACAGGAATGTGTCCAAAGAAATATGATTATTGATTATAACACTCTATAAAGTTGGTCAACTATTCTAGGTTTTTTTCATCACTTTTTCTGCTTTACAATAAAACTCCTTTGCCATTCTGAAATATATTTAAAAGGATGCAAGAAATGAAGTAGAATTCATCAGAACTATCAATTGATCTAAAACAGCAAGATATTCTGGACCATGAGCTCCCATCAAACATTATACAATCATCTAAGAATATTTCACAAGGTTTTTAAAGAGTACCTTAATAACTTCTGTAAGGATTTTGACCTCCATTATGTAAAATGTTGTTGAACTGTCAAGATGACTACTCATACGATTGTTAATTACCATCTTTATATGAGACAACAAATGTAGTTTTTCAGTTATTTGCTCTTCTTGGGATTATGATGCGTGGATTCAAATTTCTTTTATATTGCTAAGGAATTTTCTTTAAATTCGTAAAGCTTATTTTATTTTTCTCTTAATCATAGAATTATAGAAAATATTGAAAATAGAAGTATAATGAAGAAATCAAAATCATCTCATAATATTTTTTAATTCCACGAAAAGTATGTGAAAGTGAAAAAGCTCCCTACTTTATCTTACCCTTTTAGATTTCTCTTCTCAGAATTAACTGTTAAAGGTGTTTTAAGAAAAAAAATTTTTAAGACAATATTCTGTCAATTTTAGATCTATTCATTTACATGTTTATATGTATTGCTTCAATAAGTGTGATGAATCTACATGTCTATCTTTGACATTTATGATTAGTTAAATATTTTAGAAAGCTTGGTTATTTTGATTGCTATACAGTGGTCTATAATAGGGATTAACTTTTTTTATTTAATCAATTCTCTCACTGATAAACTGAATGTTACTTTTAGTTTTTCACTATTAAAAATGATGCCACAATTAATATGTCTGTACATATATTTTTCATCTGTGAGTATTTCTATTCTATAGTATAGAATTGGGAATGTGAAATAACAAGGTCAACAGGCATATAAATTATATATTATGTGAGTTTTTTCTAATTTCCTTCTAATAAAATCTAGATTATTTCTTTGGGGCTTAATTTCTAGTCATGGTATTATGGTGTCTCAGGTCCCGTGGATGTTTGAAATTATTCTACTTTTTTTGCTGACTGAATAAAGGATATTATCTATTCACAATATTAAGCTTATTACTATAGTACTGAAATCCTCCATATCCTTAATTGGGTCTACTTTATATGTAAATTTAACTAAGTGTATTAAACTCTTCCACTCTAATTCTGGACCCAAGTTTCTACAAATTCCCCTATATTTTATTTATTCCTTAGTGAAAGTAGGAAATCATTTAATTGGATTTTTGCTCCATTTTTAATAGGGGAGTTTAACTCATTCGCTGTTATGATTCATAATTTGATTGGATTTATTCTTACATCTTATTTTATGTTTAACTATAAATTCTTTTTTATTCATTTGTTTTTGTCTTTTATTAAATCAATTACTTTTGTTTCATTTTTTCATCTCCTTGTCTAAAAATTGTCTATCTCATATCTATTCTTTGATAATTACCATTTATAAGTTCATTTACTCAACACATAATTATTGGGCTTCAACAATTGGCCGGACATTGTTCTTGCTTCCAGCGGTATACACACTACCAGTGAACAAAACTGACAACATCTTCTCCCTGTGCAGTTTGTATTTTCATAAGCATGAGAAATGGAAATATGCAAATCACACAACATGTGAAGTGGTGATATATGCTATGAGATTAAGGAAATCAGGGAAGAGGTACAGGGAGAATGAGGAGGGGAGTAAGTTTAAATAGCATTCTCAAAGAAGGCCCAGTGCAGCGATCTGGGGGAGAGGCTTCAAGGAAAGAAAACAAGGGCATAATCCTTGAGGTGGGAGCACGTCTAGTAAGTTCAAGAAATAGCTGAGACCAGTGTGGCTAAAGAAAAGTGGCCAGTGGGTACTGACCGGAGCTGAGGTCAAACAGGTTAACAAGATTCCAGAATGGATGGGACTTTGTGTTTTAATGAACTTGGATTTATATTTAAGAATGGAATCAGTGTAAAACATTTTTTGTTAAACACAAATTTATTGTTTTTAGGACACATTTTACTGTTATCATCTCTTTGTGTGAGAAAGAGTTGTATTACAATGTGCATGTCGTGTGTATGCATTGTTTTTAATATTACATGTAAATACACCACCGGTCTGTCAGTGTCAACAAGTTGTCCAGTTTGGATGATTTTTTTTCCTATACGCTGATGTAACACTGAATGCATTTGTTTGAATATTTTAGGCAGACTGCATGATCACAGTGATACCTATGTAGATTGTAACTGGCAATTAAATTGAAGTACTTCTGAAATTATAGCATAACTAATGTTTCCAGTTACTCTAGCTGAACATAATATAAATAAATAAATAAATAAATAAATAAATAAATAAATATTATGCTACCAGTTTAAAAAGTAAATAAGGATGATTATGTTTTACTTTAAAATATTTTTAGCATAACACTGGTGCAGAATCAAGTGGAGATGCACAAGCTAATACTACAATCAAAACAGTGAAAAAGGGATTGAAAAAGGTACACACAAATTTCACAGTAAGTGGCAACTGCCACTTGTAGCAAAGAAAAATAAAAGAGCTGTTTAAAAAATTTTAAGTATGCTTGGAACAACTATGATATGTGAATCTACTTTTCAACTATGAATTTCTTGAAATATAAATATAGATACAAATGTACATCAGTCATTCCAGTGAAAATCTAGTATCCAAATTGAGATGTACTTTGAAAGTACAAAACACACACTGAACTTCAAAAATTTAGTACAAATAAAAAATAAATAAAACATATAATAAATAATTTTATATTGATTGCATAAGATAATATTTTGAAAATATCTGGTTTCATAAAATACATTATCAGAATAATTTCACTTGTTTCTTTTTCTTTTTATTTTTTTTAATTAAAGATTTTATTTATTTATTTATTTATTTATTTATTTATTTATTTGACACAAAGACAGCCAGTGAGAGAGACAGCCAGTGAGAGAGAGACAAGCAGGGGGAGTGGGAGAGGAAGAAGCAGGCTCCCAGCAGAGGAGCCTGATGTGGGGCTCAATCCCAGAACGCCCGGATCATGCCCTTAGCCAAAGGCAGACGCTTAACGACTGAGTCACCCAGGCGCCCCTCTTTTTCTTTTTTAATGTGGCTAGAAAAAATTAAAATTGTATATATGGCTTGCATTCTATTTCTATTGGAGAGTACTGATCTAGATCATGCGGGAAAAGAGCATAGTGCTTTGTGCAGGGGTGTGCTGTGTACGCAGGACAGTTAGCATTCCCAGAACCTAGTTATTAAATGCCAGTAGAGCTCCCCAGTCATTTCGACAACCAAAAATCCTCCTGCCTCCAACTGAGAACCGCTGTTTACACTGAAATCCATGAGAATTCCACAGCTAGGATGAACAGCAGAGCATTCACTTTGTTTAGAATAGAGTCTTAGGAGTTTTAACCTAAAGGAAGCTACATCCGTTGTCAGACACTGAGATCAGCAGCTGGTTGACTGGGTTCCTTAATCAATTAAACCAAGAATTTGCCCATGGTCTCATATTTATGACTATTGACTTCAAGCTTGAATTTTTCCAGGATTTTCTGAGTTAAGATTACTTCTACAGGGGCGCCTGGGTGGCGCAGTCGTTGGGCGTCTGCCTTCGGCTCAGGGCGTGATCCCGGAATCCCAGGATCGAGCCCCACGTCAGGCTCCTCTCCTGGGAGCCTGCTTCTTCCTCTCCCACTCCCCCTGCTTGTGTTCCCTCTCTCGCTGGCTGTCTCTCTTTCTGTCAAATAAATAAATAAAATCTTTAAAAAAAAAAAAAGATTACTTCTACAGCATTCCTCTATATGTTGCTTGCAACTACTGTTGAACTTTTTTTCTTTATCAATCAAGTTCTATTTCCATCAAAAAACTTCTCGAAAGAATTTCTCAAAACTCCTCTACTAGGTTGTATTATTAAATACTTTCATGGCACTGCTCTTTTAATAGCTTCTTCACAAGGGGAAAGATCAATGAGTGTGCTCATGCACTCTCTTAATTACTATACTTTCTAACTGCTAATTTGGGGCATGTAGTAAAGTTGTAGAATTTTTAACATTGTCCTGTTGCAGCCACCTTGTTCTTACTTATGCTACTAGTTTGTCACTTGATTACTCTAAATTTTCTTGAGAAATAAGCATTCCAACAACAAGCAAAAGTGACTTTTTCCCTATTTCTAATAGAGCACTTTCCCCCATATTAATGTGTTAGAAAGAACTTCCCCAGCAGTAGTCAGTAATAATGATGATAGAAGGCAAGCTTGCCTTCCTCCTGGCTTTGAGGTTGCCTTCTGGAGATCTCAAGGCCAAATTCAGCTCTCACAAGTATGTCGTCTTGAGCATGCCCACATTTTTTTTATTTTAAACTAAGTCTTTTATATGGGCTTCTACTCTACAGTTTACCATAGTGCTGGCCATTCTCTATTGCTTTATACCAGATCTATTTCTCTTATTTACATTATTTACACCCTAATGAAGATACTGCCATTTTTCCTTAATTATTTGACTTGTGTTTACCATGAAGAATGATGTTGGCTTGAGATCTATTTTATTTTTAAAGTAGTTTTGTTGTTTTATTATAAAAATAAAAGATTTTTTAATGCAAACAAATAAAATCATGATAGTTAAAACTGTTGTAAACTCAGTCCCTATTAATAACTACCCTTACAGTGTTGGTGTTTAAGGGCTAAAATCTCTCTCTCTCTCTCTCTCTTTCTTGCACTCTCACTCTCTCCCCATCTCTAAAATATTTTTGCAAACATAGGTACAGCCTCTTTTCCTTATTCCTTTCTCCATTCTTATATTTATCTGTTCATTCACTTATACAGTCATGAGCACATCTTAAGTTCTAGAAACCACAGTATATTCAGAGGTAAATGGTGATGATCACAGTAGACAAACAAGGTGGTGCTTATAGTTGGGAGATAATATACACAGAAGTAAACAGGAGATTCTAGTAGTTTGTGGTAAATGCTATGTCAGAGGGAGTACAGGGCATAATCTAAGCGTAAAGAAAGCCACACAACATAGCTTTGGAAAATTAGGAAATGCTATCTATAATACGTACTATCTAAACTGTAACCTTAGGCATAAAAAGGAAAGAGATGACAGTGTCAAAAGTATATGCAATTTTAACACATTACTGTGTATTGCCAAATGCCTTCCAGAAAGATCACACCATTTAAATCACTACAGAGAATGTGTAAGACAATTTAGCCATGGCATCAATAATATTAACACTTGTGCCAATTTGGAGATGAAAATGATATGTGTTGTTTTGATTTGAATTTTTTGACTATTAGATAAGATCGAATTTATTTTCATTTCCTCATTAACTTCATATTGCTCCCCCAAGCCCTCTGTACCCTCTAGAATAGCTCTTTCATGGTAAATAATATCCTGTAAATACTTCATCGGTTCTTAAAATATTTTCTCCATATCCTGGCTCTACCAACGTTAAGTATCTTAGAGTTCAAAGTTGGTATGTCCTTTCTCTTTGATTACTAAATCTGCTCTCAGGCTCCCTTATTCTTACCCACTTACAGAACTCCTCTGTTCCTTGAAGTTTGCTCCATTCAGAGTCATCAACTCGTTATTGCTTTAATTCACCAACCATGTCATTTTCTTTATTACACTGGTTTCCATCTCACATTCTTGCCCTTCTCACCAAGTCCTACTGTTGTATTTGGACACTTAAATGACCTCTGGACAGTCCAAATGACATACTGCCTTCTTAGAATTTAACTCTAATATCTTCTTTTCTCTCTTCTCTCTTTTTGGCTTATCATTTTTGCTCCAATTCTTATGTCCATTCCTTGGATCTTGTTATTATTCTAGGGTGATCCTTCTGAAAAAGTGAATGGCTCAAATGCCGGTATCTTGTTCTCTGACCAAAAGTTCTTTTTAATCCATCATTCTCAAGTCAAACCCTTTATTTTTGAATCCACCATATAAGTTTATTTCATCAAGAACCTTAGTCATTGAATCTCCATTTTCTCTTAATCACTTCAATCTCTCCCTTCATGCTTTCACATGCTATAGTCCACCCTTCAGCCCCTCAGCTTGACCCATCACTTACTAGTAAGTTTCCAGAAGTTAAAATTATATTAAATATACATATGAAAGAGCTGTCACATAAAATATATTTCATTATTGGGTTGCAAGTGGGTTTTCCCCCCAAAATTCTATAATTATTGCTGCGTTGACGGGATGTTACAGAATTGAAGACTGAAGACATTTTACTTGGGAGAAGAAAAAAGGTTTTCTGCTTAAATTCCAATAAGTTACCTTTTCTTTATCCTTAAAAATCTAAATGCATTTTCCATAAAATATCTATGTCTAAGTTTCTTTTCATTGACTCTGTCTAGAATATATTGAGCTTTCCCAGTCCACATATACCAGTCTTTGGAAAAGCCATTAATTTTTTTTTCATTTGAATTCATTGAATTATTTGTTCTGTTCTCTCCATCAGGCATACCTATTATTCACAGTTTATGTCATCCATCTCAACTGATTTTGGCTCATCATTTTCCTCTTTATCTTTTTCCCTTTAAATTCTTGATGCTTTTCTCAAGTTACCCTCCACATCCCTGACTGATTTTTCTGCAGCTTCAATTCTTTATAGCTGAAAATATGGATTTTATTTCTGTCATTTGGTTTTTATTTTATTGGAGGCCAGTCTTTGTTTTATTGTCAGTCTTTCTTCCAATTCTACTGTGTTTTCTGCACCTTCTTCACTCCTAATGAATGTCTGTTTCTCTTTTATAGAGACGGTGCTTTTGTGTACTCTGAGGATGCTAAAGACTTTCCTAAAAATGACATCTAGACCTTTCAGTAGATCTATTACAAAAAGAAAAAGGAAAAAAGTTCATCCTTTGAGGCTCTTGGATACTATTCCCTTTGTTCTGTAATAGTTTTCCTCATGCACAGGGGGAGGTTTCTACTTACTCTCTTTGAATGAAGCAAAGTTCTATCCACTAAATTTCCTCTCTCGCCTCTCCACATATGCACTTGGATTATTTCAATATCTTTCTCAGGTCACAGATGACTGGAAGCTTGATGTGCTTCGCTCCAAACTTAATTCACAATTTCTAGCAGATTCTGGTTCAGCAAAACTCTACAGGAATTTCCATTGCCTAGATCCCTGATACTGGAAACTTGGAAAGTTGTTTTAAAAAAACAAAATTTAGAGGCACCTGGATGCCTCAGTCAGTTAAGGGTTCATCTCTTGATTTCAGCTCAGGTCATGATCTCAGAGTCCTGAGAACTAGCCCCGCAATGAGCCTGCACTGGGCTTTGCACTCAGTGGGGAGTCCACTTGAGATTCTCTTTCTCCCTCTGCCCCTCCCCATGTTTTCTCTCTCTCTCTGTCTCTCTCTCAAATAAATAAATAAATAAATCTAAAAAAAAAAAAAAACTTTAATCCCTAGTATAAACTCTGAACCAATCTCCATCTCTGCCCCTGCTCCTCCAGACAGAACACTTTTTATTTGGGGGCTGGCAGTAGGAGGGGACAAGACTAAAGCTCCCAAGCTGAAACACACACCTCTACAATATCGCCCAATTGCCTGATCTGTAGTTTGACGGCAGCTTCTGTCTTTAAGTAGCTGTTGAAAGCTATAAGTTAAAGAGTTCCAGGAATAAAAGCTCAGCAAAAATTAGAGGTTTCCTAAAAGCTATGCATTTTGCACCCATTTTCACACATAGTAAGGCCACAGAATTTGTTGATAAACTCTGCACTCTAAAGGTCACTTTAATCAACTTTTTAAAATGACTGTTCTAAAATACTGTAAAGGCCATCAATTTTCTGCCCAGAAAGAAATAGGCTTTCATTTTTTATTTGAAAATTCTGTAGCATGTGCCAGAGGAGGGGGAAAGAAAAAAGCAGTAGCATCCATCAAGTTTCAGAAATATTTCCTTAATTAATATAGTTAATAATAATAATAGAGATGAGCCTAATGCCTTTTCAATGACTTCCCAGTAAATAAGTTTATGGAAAACTCTAGAATTTTGGACCTTAAAAGTGGATTCCAGATGGTCTCAACCAATATACTAATTTTGCAAATGAGGAAACTGAGGAATAGGAAAACATTATTTGTACAAATGTAGTATCAGTAGAGCTGACAGAAACCCATTTCAGAATCTCCATTCAGGTTATTTCCCATGAGGCCATTCTACCTCTTGTCTGCTTATTACCACAGTGGACAGGGCTTTCGCCACCTGGAAAAGAAAACCTTAACAGTCTTCATGGAGACAGCAAGAGCCTTCAGCCCTGAGCGACAACAGGAAGCCCTATGCAACTGCCAGCAATTCTATCAGTCACTACTTCTTCAGACTTTTATCCAACGCATGCCAGACAAAGGTCTCCATGCATGTCTACTTCCAAATAAAAGGAACTTTCTTCATATGCAACAGAAATTGCTCAAGGAATATGCCAGGGAAAGGGGTTTTTTTTCCTTCTTTCATCACCAGCTTCATGCTGACTATCATTTGAAATGTGTGATATCTGGGACATCTTAGCCCCTCATTTGGGGTTATAGGTCAAAGGCATACACTAACAATATTTGTGAATTAATGAGTATTGCATGTAAGTGTCAATATTGTAAAATCAAAGGTTCTGACTTAGAATGAGTCAGAATAATGGGTAGGGTCATATACAATAACTAGCTCTTTTCTAAAGATAAAAAAGGATGAGTTAATGCTTTCTGTTCAAGAGGATAACATAGGAGCTTATGGTATGTCTGCACAAAATATATGTCTGTGTAAAGAATGTTAAAAATCTTATTCATTTTCCACCTTCTTTCTTTATCCATAATGCAGTGGAAAGAGCAAGGGCACTAAAGCCAAACTGACATGAATTGAAACCCACACATCATAGCTATAGTAATTCGAACAAACTGCTTAAACCTCTAGTTGAGGTTTCTCAACCTCAAGAGAAGGGATAGCCCTACTTCAAAGGTACAGTGATTGCTGTTCATGTGAAATCAAAACAGATATTTTATGTGAAGCTCCTAAGCCCATGCCGGCAACCCGAGTATTCAACCAATGTTAGTTCTTTTCTTCTGTGTGGAGAAGAATTCACAAAAGCCAGGCAAGAGCAATTAAGCCTATAATTATGCCCCTTGAATCATATATGGATTTATTTTCTGTTATCTCTTTGTACATTCATTCTTTTAACAATTATTTTTGAATCCCTAATATGTGTCAGAACTATTGTAGACATGTAGGATACATCAAAGAACAACACAGACAAAATCCCTGATTACATGAAGGTTACATTCTAGGAAGGAGAGACACACCAATGAACATAATAATCAGGGTAGAAATTGGCCAATGTTATGCACCAAAAAAAATAAAAAAAAATAGCACAGATAAGGGACATTTGGAGTGCATGAAAGAGGCATTTTCTCATACTAAATGCAGAGGTAGAGTTAGGCCTCATTTTTGAAGGAGGTAAGGAAATGAGCCATGCAGATATGCAGATATCTGGGGAAAGAGTGCTTGAGGAAGAGGAAAGAGCCAATGCAAACAGCCTATGCTGGGATCAAGAACACAGGAGGGCCGGTGTGAATACATCAAAGTAAGCAAGAGGTACACTAACAGGACATGAGGATCAGGGGAAGGAAAATAGCAAGGCGGGTGGTTAGATTGTATGGTAGGGATGGCCTTTTCTTTGGTTGCAGTATTTGAAACACTAAAGAAAGACAGATTGGCATATCCTGGAATAATAGAAAGAATACACAGACTTGGCATCTGGCTTTGTCATCACCTACTTATGTGAGTGAGTCCGAATTACACATCTGTATCTTAGTTCCTTTTGTCCCTAAAATGAGAAGGGTCTTAGATTAATGGATCAAAAAGTCTAAATCAGCCTGATCTTGGAAAATCATGGAAATTTCAAGTCTCTAAGGAAATGAGCGATAAAATGAGTGAATATTCTCAAGTAGGTGGCTTAAAGCACTAAGCCAAAAATCTTCTTAAATTTCTATCTCTTTTCTTTATATCAATCTTGTTTTGTCACCCAAAAGTGTGAATAAGAGATGCCAGGGCTTCATTGATTTTAATTTAAAGGTCACATCTTTTTTGGAAAAGGCAATGTGATTGGCACTTTTGGTGTTTTCTTTATATTTATCACAACTTAAAGGCCTTCGGAAAAGTTAGAAAAGTAGCGAGGAAAAGAAGCATGTCGTTTTAGTCATAATCTTTAGAATCATGTATGCGTTAAAAATGAAAAGAGAGCAAAACAATCCATTAAAAGTAATGTTTTATCTCTTAATTTTGTTTTTCTTGATTTTTATTTTAAGGGTGCTAGATTGTCCAAGAAGGAGGTATGAGAGGTTATTTTGCACATTATCTCTAAAAATCCAGCTCTCAGACACCTCCTGGCCTTTGCCTAAGGCAGTACTAATCACATAACTGGAGAGGTTTAAAAATACTAAATGTTCCATGTTTGCCCATTATAAGTAACAAGAAAAATCATTTTAAAGATTTTTTGTTGTTGTTATTTTACATCTTAATGCTTTCAGAGAAAACACTTGTTTTAATTTTTATCAATCAGAATGGGCTAGATTATGCTCTAGTAACAAATGACCCCAAATGCCAGTGGTTTAACACAGGTTAAACTCTTTCCACAGTTTTCAGACCCCTGGTTTTCAATAACAAAAGTTGGATGTGTGTGTGTGTGTGTGTGCGTGCGCACACGTATGCGTGTGTGTGTGTGTGTGTGTGTGTGTGTTTCATTCATGCTAAATATCAACCATAGGTCAGCAGGTCACTCACATCATAGAGGTAAAGTTATTGAATTCTTTTTTTTTTTTTAAGATTTTATTTATTTATGTGACAGAGAGACAGCCAGCGAGAGAGGGAACACAGCAGGGGAGTGGGAGAGGAAGAAGCAGGCTTCCAGCGGAGAAGCCCGATGTGATACTCGATCCTGGAACGCCGGGATCACGCCCTGAGCCGAAGGCAGACGCTTAACAACTGCGCTACCCAGGCACCCCAAGTTATTGAATTCTTAATCTTGGCCAATGCCCCCCCCCCAAATTACCAAGGCAGTAAAAGAGAAATGTGTTGGATCATATTCTGGCTCCTAAAGCTTCATTTGGAAATAGCACAAATCCCTTTTCATTCGCAAAGCAAGTCACATGACCATACCCAAATTCCCACTGTGGAAGAAAACCTAAAGGGTATGTCTCTCAGTCTTTCTCATTAAATGATTGTATCTTTGAGGTTCTTCATTGCCCTTGGTGTCCATCTGGGCATTCTAGATGCTATAGCTCTCAGAGAGTAATTTCACATAAACCTCAAATTGAGGTGAAGTAGAACTAAATAAAAGAAAAAAACAAAACAAAACAGAAAGCCCAGTGGAAGTTGGAGGCCAGAAGGCTCTCAATAAAATGTTATTGCCCAAATTAACTCAATGGCCTGAACTGTACAACCAAAAAGTCTCTAAGTCTTCTATACAATCCCCATTACACCTGTTCACTGTTGATGTTCCCTCTTCCCCCAGATTAAGCTGTTATTCTATATCTTCAAATTGTTTGGGGGACCCTACTGTCAATTTTCACTTATTCATAAAACTCAACTATAGAATAATGATCCCCCCAAGAACCTTCAGAAGATCTCTCCAACAGGCCGAGTGAATCACACAAAACATTAACACCAAATTTAATCATAGAAGAAATAGTCATACCTTCACTCACTGCCTATTTGTTCTCTTTTTCTTCTCAGTTCTAATAAACCTTGTGAATTCCTAGATAGCATGCTCATTTATAGGTTGCCTCCTCACCATTCATAACCTAATTCTTTAACAAGAACACCCGGGTTTTCTTTTGAGAAACCCCTATTCCAAATTCTCAGCCTTGTAGCTTCAGTGAGATTCATCCCAATGCCAGCCCCAAAGTAGACTCTAATTAACTTAAGCCAATCAGTATATTATCCCTTCTCCCTGACCACATGACTGTCTTAGGAAGGCATGAGTCACAATTTCGATCAGTGATGCAGTAGTGGACCGTTGATGGGGCCTTCAGGAAAAATAAAATTCTCCTGGCTCCTGTGGGAGCCATCATGAGACATTAGGTCCTCCAGACAGTCTGGAGAGAGAATGGGAGTTCTGGGAAAGCTTCAGCCATGTTTTTCCATGAATCATCCTAAAGGCAACCCTGAGAGGAAAAGAAGGGTAGGGCCTAGAGAGTCACAGAGAACTGTACCTGGAGGCCCTTCAACCCATGAATCCCTACATCTACTATTGAGCATTTTCACTGTATGAATCAATATATTTTCTTTTTTGTTTCAGTCAATTTTCTTTGGGTTTCTGTCATTTGGAATCAAAATTTTCTTAACTGTGGCATTGCCACACATACAGAGATGAGTAAATAAGAAAAGAATAATCCCTACTGGTCCGGGGAGAGGTGTTGTTAGGCATGTGAAGCTTAGCTGAAAGCTTAGCTAGCAAAGAGAAGAAAAACCCTGAATTAGCCTAGCACCAAGGAAATGTTGGTTAGAATCACAAATCTGCTGGCTCTCCTTACATGGGTAAGTTTAGTTTTATGGACCTCAGTGTTTTAATCTATAAGGGAAATGAAACATATTTGATGATTCCTCAGGTCCTGTATAGTTTTTTAATTATGATTTAATTAATAAAATAATCAAGTACAATAACTCAAAGGGACCATTTAGGGTAGGTGTCAATATCCCCAGAGACCCTGACTGTTTATTTGCCCTCAGTGCAAGAATCGATATCCATAATCATGATATCAGGTCATCAAGTAAAGTTCAAAGTAGCCTCTGTTTTATGACACTAATTATTTTAGAAAGTCTTGAACATAAATGATTAAAATAAAAATGCAACAAGCAATGCCACACATGTGTAGCCTAAGAGACTTGTTCGTTGCCATTGCAGCATTATTCGTGATAATTCAAAACAGGGGAAAATGCAAAGTGTACAGGGAGTGGTAAAATAAATTTTATCACATCCTAACTATGAAAGAACAGGTGGCAAGGTGTAATTGGTGGTGACATCTGGAGAAAGAAGAGGAAAAGTAGAAAAAAATGAGCATAGGGGAGAAACTGTAAGTTCACCAACGTCCTAGTTTGCCCAGAAGAGTCTCAGTTTATGCAAGTGTGATTACTAACATTTCATTTTCAAAAGTGTCCTTGTTTGAAAGATACTTTATACAGCCACCCTAAGAAAATGGGAGCTTTCTTTAATCCATTACATAAATATATTGCCCAAATACTTTACAGTGAAAATATACTCATGTATCACTTCTTCGATTAAAAAAAAAAAACTTGACAAGAATTATTTGCAACATCTGGAATAGTGGTTTTCGAGCATCTGTAGGATGATGGGACCTGTAATTCAAAGGACAGCTTATTGGGAAAACTGATAAGTGACACCATTGTGTCTTAGAGTGAGGAACATCGTCATTCGTGGACCCCCACCCACTCGCTTTCACCTTTTCTCAGAGCCACGACATACCTTGATGGGATGCCCAGAGACCCTCTGAAAGCCACTGCTCCTTGGTTCATTTTGGTTAACAGGGAAATGCATATAAGTAGATGGATACTTAACAGCCATTCTGTAAAGGGTTCTAAATTTGACGCAGAGCTGAAGTCATTCTCTTTATATATGTGTATGTATGTATATGTAGAAATATATATGTGTGTATTATATATATGTATATGTAGAAACATTGAAAAGGTGAACTAAAGACCAAACTTCAAGGAAAGAGAGTGAGCCAGACTTAATGAAACTTTCTTAGAAAAATCTCTTGCCTGTCATCCCTTATCAGCTTTCTACAATTAGCCATGTTTTTATTCAACATACCAAACTCAGCACAAACAAAAATGAAACATGTCCCTGACAATGCACATCACAACCCTCGTCTAGAGCCCTGGCTACAAATAAAGGGTGGTTGGTTCCACCCAAGAGTGACTAAATCAGAACCTTCGGAAAGGGGGCATTGTTAAGGAACTCCCTAGATGAAATGAATGATCTGCAAGGTTTAACCCCCAAATGGAGAGTTTCCACCCAGGAGGTGCACCCCAGCCACAAAGAGGGAGACTTTTTGCAGAAAGCATCATCTCATTAGACCTCACCACAAACGATGTATGAACGGAATAAAATTGAGTAATACCATACTACCCACCAGTAACACCAACTGGGTTTTCAAGATGAGCTGGTATTCCCAGAGAAATAACTCATTGTAACACAGCTTAGAAATACTACCAGTCAAATCATGTTTCCTAAAACATAATAAAAATCCTGTTCTGATACATTCAGCCTGATACAAAGGCATAAATACCAGATATGACTGTTTTAAGAGAATGACACCATATTTAACAGCTGAGCCAAGCCATTTGTCATTTTTAAAAGGTGTGTCATCAATCTTATACTATTCCAAAAAGCGAGGTCCATTCTTCTGTTAGCCCTATCTACTTTAAATCTAACAACCGTTTATTGACTTTCTTTTGCATGCATGGCCCTCCACTGAAAAGTATTGGAAGGGAGGGTGGATGGGATTCACATGTACTGGGTGTCTACTTTGCATTAGGTAACTGGGCCTTTTTTCTAAATTGGGTTATGATGCTTTTGGAAAGCACTTTGTTTAAAAGACCTTATGCTAATACTGGAAGTGCAACATCTATTTTTCAAAAGGTTAATAATTACAAGGGAAAATGTCTGTGCTATAATTTTTTGAGAGGTAAAAATCATCTGAATTTAAAATAATATACTACATAGAAAAATACACTAGAAGAAAACATATCAAACGTTAATCCTAATTACCTATTAGTTGGGAAATTATAAGTGAGGGCAAGCTTCCATTTCACACTTTCTTTGTACTACCTAAATTTTGAACAGTAGTTTTTAAAACATTAATGATAAAATAAATATAGTATGGAAAAAATAGCTAATACAAAGCACTACTAGCCTTAAGTAATTCAATCAACTAATAGGTAAAATTTTATTTTTTACTTTTTCCTCCCAAATTCTGGTCTTTGTGATACCCAACAAGGCTTCTGGATTTGTGTCACACTTTTCCTTTTATATTTTACTCATCTTTTTAGAGTGACGTTATTTATTCTGTTGCTGATTATGAACTATCCATATCAAATCAATGGGTTTCGAAAGTACTACCTCTAAGTATTTATTTAGCTGGCCCAATCTTTTCCCTCTAAACATAACCTTTAGCTTCCTGGGATGCCATACAAAAGTTAGAAGCCTGTCTAATTTACAGAACACAGATTTTACTCATCTCTGATTTGTCTTCACACTGTGGGAACAAGAGTAATCCTTGTCTCAATTCCTCATTCAAAAAAGCCAGCATTCGTATGGAATTTCTATGTGAGATCCAGTTTGGGGATTCTTCGGGAACATTTTCCTTAAAGGCATAAAATTCTCCTGTTGTCAACCACATTAAATTTGCCCTCTCTTAATAATAAGGGACAATTATTCCCAAGTATGTTTTGCCCTGGGTAGCTGTACCCTTTCTTGTAAAGATAACTCCCTGTTTATACAACAATGAAGAGCATATACAAATCCCATACTCTCACTTAGGAGTCCTGTTCCCTACACCTATGAGATGTCTCTCTCTCGAAACTGCGTTGCTTTGTTAAAGATTTATTAAGATTGCCTGGCAAGGACGTCCCACTACCCCCAATTCTGATGAGGTTAAGCCCCGGAAAGACCGAGATAGATTTTCTCATTGCTCCACTGTCTCTACAGCTGTCAGGCCCTGTAACTCAGAGCCCTGCAGATCCTGTCCCTCCCTCTCTTTCACCCCAAATTACCAAGGAAGAAAAAGCAGTCAGAACACAAAACCCTTTAACAGAGTTGCAACCTCCACCTGCAGGTCTGGCAGAAGTGTCAGTAACAACCACACATCTTCCGCTGTTGCATTTACTAGAGGATAAAAGGATACGTGAATACCTCTGACCATGCCAGCTCTCTTGGGGTCCTAAAACTTCTGTCTGATTTCAATTAGATAATCCAAATACAGTCTCATCTGGAAAGAGGATCACCCGTGATTTGAGGCAATTCCTAAAACAACCGTACCTAAGACTGCAATAAAGTCTCCAACCTCCTTTCGTTTCCTTTTCTATCTCAAAACTTGTGAGGGCCTTAGAAATATACCCCATGATCTTTACCACCACCAATCAGGCAATTTATAATATTTTTAATCATATAAATTATTCAGTTCTTTTATTTTCCTCCCGTTGTTTGGCATGTATACAAAACTCCTGAGTCACACAGATTTCGTAAAACAAACAAGCATTCTTTACCTTCCCCTTATCTATCACAGCAGTTGTAACCAGTCACAAGCAAAACTTTAATGCATTTAGACTTTCTCGGGGTGATAAAGACAAATATAGAATCTGAGGAAATAGCGCTATTGAATAAAAGCTTTTGACTAGTCCAATGAGAGGAGTGATAATGCACACAAAGCTAGTCAGCCTCAGACAAAAGGGCAAGTCTTTCTACTAATTTCTGATTAAGACACAAGAAAGAGGAAGTGGGAAAAGATTCTAAAGCCTCTGTCCTAAAGCGCAGCTCATTTTGATGGTGCCTGAATGAGGTCACTATAACATCAGGTCTCTGCCACCCTAACACTTATTAACAGTTAACAGGGAGTTATTTTTAACTATAGCTCACTCAGGAACTTACCATTCACGTTAGGTTTTCAAAGCACAATTTCTGGGAAAGAATACAGACACTGAAGGAAGGGCAAATGTTAGTTAAATGAAGAAAGCTGAAGTTATTGGTTTGCTTCTCTTTTCAGAGCAGCTAAAGAAGTCTCTGCCCCAGCAGAATTTTTGCAGAATCCAACTGCAAATACAAAAAGAATTTATTAGAAACCACCTTTTGGGGGGTAATTCTTCTTTGGAGTCTACTAATTAACTAGTAACAAAGGTTTGTTTAAGGAGGAAGAAGAAATGACTTATTACAACTAATTATCAATGATAATAGGGTGAGGCATAAATCATATGAACAATCTTGTAATGGTTGAAATACTAAGCTTGAAATTGGTTCAACTAATTCCTGTCCAGAACATTTCTCGAGGAATATAAAAAAAAAAATCAGTGAGTAGCTATATAGCAACTTATATAAACACAGCAATGTCCTAGGTACAGTTAGGGAAAGAAAAATACCAGACAGGTAGACATAAATGAATATAAACATCATATTAAACTGTATAGAAAAGCCTAGAGGTGCAACAGTACTTTAGTAAATGTGTGAGTAATCAAAAGGAAACTGACAAAGTCATCATCATAAAAGGAAACTTTAACATACAACTCTCAGCCTTCAACAAATTAAGAAGAACAAAAATAAAGAATTAGATGCCTATAATAATACTGTGAATTAAATTTAATAGATTTATCTAACATTAAATTTTATACCCTCTACATATCACATTTATATTCTATTCAAATGTCAATGGAACACTTACAAAAGTAGCTCATATATTCAGCCATAAAGCAAACCTCAACACATTCCAAAGGGTAAAAATTGTACAGTTTATATTTGCTGACCTCAATGCAATAAAACATAAATAATAGCAAAAAAATCAAATAAAAATAGCAGATAGAATACAGCGTGCTTTTAAAGAACAATACACTTTGACCAAAGGGGTTTTGTTTCAGAAGTATGAATGGTTCAATATTATGAACACTATCAATATAATTCATTACTTTAATAAGTCAAGGAGAAAAATTCAACATTCCCTTTTGATTTTTTATAGCTACAAGTCAAAGAATACATTTGTGATCTGCTTAATAACATCAATATCAAAAAAGCAACTAACATTTTACTTAAAGTTAAAACCCATGACTTTTCCACTGAAGTCAAAAAGAGACAAGGAAGTTGACCTAAATGCAACAGTATTTTTCAATGTTGTTCTGGAATTTAAGATAAGAAATAATAAGCACATGTACTGACAAGGAAAAAACTCATTGTTTGCAAATATGACTATCTACCTTGAATAATCAAGAATCACTGGACAAATATTGAAACCAATAAGTATGTTCAAGTTAGTGTCCACTTATAAAATATAGAAAAATTAATTACATTATGTATATTAATTATATTAATAGTCAATAATTATTAGCAATTATGAGGTACATATAAAATTACAGAATCTTTTAGTTCCTAACCAATGTAGTACCACTAAAATTACCATCAAACCAACTCCAACATACTGGAGAGAAAAAAATACCCATTGTTTACAATTTCCAAGTATTTGCTGGTATGGAAAAAAAAGATTATAAAAGATGAAGGAGATGTACTTATTTATCTCCAGAGTGTACAATGGGTGGATCAAACTCTAAACACCAAGTTTACAATGTATTTTTCTAATGGTATCTCATGTAATTTACAACTGATCTCATCTTTAATGGTATCTCATATTATTTACAACTGACCTCACTCCTAATCATGCGAGAAGAAATAAAATTGGTACCTTAAAGAAATGTGGCCTCTTGTAGCCCCTTTCATATATGTTTTCTAGCTTAGTCACTTTGAGGAAACTACTCCATCCAAAATTTAATTTTCCTGTCAGGGCTGTCTGTCTTCCCTCAGTAAGATTCCTTTTTCCTTCCTCCTTCCCAAGAAGACATCTGGAAGCATGGGAAAGTTTTCAGAGGCTTGCTGTAGAGGAGGAGGAATTTCAAGAGTTTGTTCATCTATGGGTCTCCACTGATCTGTGCACTGGGATGGTTTGGCCTGGTCCGTGGGAGTCCAGCACTAGCACCTATTAAGTGTGGTTGGTCCCTCCAGGTTTTTCCTCTCTCTCCTCTCTCCATCATCCCATTGGTCATGCTCCCTTCCCTCTCTGTCCATTGTACACCCTAGAAATATAGAACTACATCTCCCTCATCTTCCATATTTTTTTCCACGTTAGAAGAGAGGATTTTGTTGTTATAAACCCATATACCGAAAACACTGCAAAGACTTCTAAATCTGGGCTTAGCTGATATCAACAGGATGAAATATGTGCTTCCGTGGAAAATTATGCATTGTCTAGACTCCAAAGGACCGCTCTGATTCTATAGAAGCTATTTTACAGCTCTGTAAGTTAAGGACAATGGAAAGCAAAGCAAAAGTAATTCGTATCTCTTTATGTATAGATTCCATCTTGTCTGGTAGAGGTTCAACTGATGCTGACTCAGATGGGCATGCTTTTTTGATGTTAAATCTTCTGCACTATTATCCTCCATCTGTACATCTTTACATTGCTCCCCAATGGGAATTGTTTTGCCCTTTTCAATATCCCTGGTCTATACATTTGTCTGTTCTTAGGATTCAGTTTTAACATCTGCCCGATACTCTCATTAATTATGAGTTAAATAAAATCTTTGCCTTGTGTTCATGCTATGTCTATATGAGAGTCATGATTTTCCCTTTTGAAAATCACCCCGTAACACAACTCTAGTGTATGTCAGGACCCTTCACCATTTTCCCTACATCTCAGAAAGGAGGAGCTAGCACAGTGGGGAACCACAGCTATGCGAATTTCAGGCAACTGAAAATGTCTAGAGAAGGGGGTCTGTAAGACAAAGGATGTTTTTCTGCCCCAGAGGGATTGTGGGGATTTCATGAGGAAGAATTCCCACCAAATTGTGGGTTAGCATTGACTATGGAGACCATGATACAAAATTGTAGTATTTGGCTTATTTCAATAGACGTTATTCTTCAGTGAGCGAATGAATTTGTAGTGAGGCCTATGAGGCAGGCCTCAAAACAAATATATTGCCCAACTACAGCTAGTGACAAGAATCTCATTTTGGTGACAGCATGACAGACTTCGTAATGCAACCTAATGTGTACACTGGTTTCTCAATCTTGGGAACAGCTAATATCTTCAAGGCATTTCACCTGTTCTATAGCAATATAACACATCATAAAATAACTAATTTTTTAGGGCCAGAGGAAGTTGATCCTAATTTATGTCCAACAGCAAGTCAAGTGAGCCTCCAAGATTGACGAGAACTAGCATTTACTGACCCATGGCTGTTGACATGGTGGCCCTTGGGTAAAAAAGAAATCCTTTCTAGTCAATTCAGAAAAACAATGTTACTGCATCCATTGGAAAGATGGATATTTCTGTGCATGTTTGTCTGCTATCAAACAGCCTTTACCTTAGGAGGTAATCCGCTATACAAAGTGCTGAAAATAGGTGGGTACCAGAGGATATGGTCTGCGATAAGTTGAAATTCAGCTGATAAAAGAATAAATCACAATGTATATCATACTAAATATAGTGATAACTCCACTTAGACTCTCATCACCATGCCACTGGGGACCTAAACTTTGGCAATACTGATACTCATAAAAAACAGAAGTGCAAAGTTTGCTACTGTATACTCTCCAACCAAAATGCTGGGAGTAAGTCTTTATTAAAACAATGTATTAGATGGTTTGGTAGTGGTTTAGATCCCTGCAAATATGAGAGACAGTGTTGAAGGAGATTTTAAATAATGTTGTTTAGAAATGTGTTTTGATAGGGTGTATTTAGGGAATACTTGGGGATGATAAATATCCTCTCGGACCTAGCAGAACAGACGCTGGGGATCAAGAAAATGCCTTGTCAGATAACTACCAGATATAAAGTTGTTGGGTGGCTGTAGTAGGTAGAATTGTATTCCCCCAAAAAGATCTGTTCAAGTCCTAATCTGCAGTACCTATGAATGAGACCTTATTTGGGGAAATAGGGTCTTTGAAGATGTAATCAATTTAAGATGAGGTCATATCAGATTAGGGGGGGCCCTAATCGAGTGAATGGTATCCTCATTAGAAGAAGGAAATTTCAGACACACAGACACAGAGAGAGAACACCATGTGAAGATACAGAGCACAAAGACACAGACAGAATGGTATGTAATCATATAGAGATTGGACAAGCTAAGGAATGCCAAGGATTGCCAGCAACCACCAGAAAGTAGCAAGAGGAAGAAAGATCCTCCTCTAGAGCCTTCAAGAGATCATGGTCCCACTGACACCTTGATTTTGGACTTCTAGCCTCCAGAAATGTTAAGAAAACAAATTTCTGTTATTTTAAGCCACCCAGTTTATGTTTTTTTGTTATGGCAGGCCTAGGAAACTAATACAGTGGTTGTTAGTTCTGTGATATAGGGAGCTGAGTCCGAGCTTTCCACTGGGCACCTATATCTGGGACACCAGTGTTGCTGGAAATGAGCTAAGGTTGTTATTCTTATTTTGGAGAATAAGTCTTCTTTGCCCTAAGTGGAAAGAGGGGAATTACAGAAAATGTGGATTGGGATAAAGAAGATGGCTCCTTCAGTAAAAGCAGTGATTTGCCATTTAACTATCTCACCCTGACTGGGAATTATTGTCATGGTGTTACTAAAAGGGAATGACATCACCCCAAGGGTAGTCAAGGGTTGTGGGGTCCAAGTAGTCTTCCCAGATTTCTCTTCCTTTGTCCCAATGGCCTTCTATGCTTTTGTAGATGCTAAGTTCTCTCAGCAGTCACTGGCAATATGAACCCAGCATTTTCTACAGTTACACTGTATTTCCCATAGAAACTCTGCTTCATAGGAAGACCATGACTCTGATGGGCATCCTTTTCTGAACTGCTGAATCTTCTCCAGTTTCTGTTCTGTTTCATTTGTTCATCTTTACAGAATAAAGTATTTTGTCTCATGTTGGGAATTGAGACAGGCTCCATCAGAGTTGGTCTGAGTTCATATTAAATCTCTTAGCCTCCCCCCGCCCCAAAAAAATCCTTTAGGCCAGAAGAAGGAAAACCAGAATAAGTCTTGGCTCATAAGGTTTCATTTGGCTACAGAACAGGGCTGAGAGCTGACGAACACTGGGGAGGGAGCTATCGCTAGACGAAGCTGAGGCAGAAAATGGCCTCTTTGTTGACAGCGGCCTCTCCATGTTTGTTGTGGAAGCACCCAAATTAGCAGGGACAGTATTCCATTTTTATTCAGCGGGTAGCATGCCCACACAGCAGTGCTGGGCATTCTTCTCCTTGCTGTCATCCCCAGTAGCTATGAAATAGTGCTCTAGCAGGATCTGTGGCTCACACACTATTTTTCACTTGCTCAATTGAATGTTTCCCAGATTGTACTGTGGCAAGCATGTATCATAGGAGTTCCTGGAGGCTGAAAGTGTCACCAATGTTATATGTGCTAAAAGGTTAAATAACATGGACGTGTCCAACAGTACGACCAAAGCACCCAGGTGATGAGGGGACGCCAGAAGGCAAAATAAGGGAAGCCACACCACTGGAAATTGAAGCGTCTTACAGTGTTTGATGTTGAATGTTGTCAACAGTGAGAAATCGCCTCTTCCCCAGCCCATCCAGCCAATATCTTCTGGTGAAGGAAAGGATTCAAAATGAGGTCCAACAAGAAAGGAGAAAAGAGTATTGCAACAAGAAAGGAGAAAAGAGTATTGCAGCAAGAAATTGTGTGATAAAAATCACTTCGTTGTATTAAACCAGACACTGCACCGTAAAACTGGGTGTCTGGGAAAAAGTGCTTGAAGAAAACAATGGCTGATGACATTACACTGGATCATTAAAACAGAGATAAAATTGTCAGAGTTAATTTTTGCCTATTAAGTGAAAGGGAAATGTCTCTTGGAAAGCATTACCAAAGTTTACAAGAGTATTAAATGTCTGAAGAAATGAGAACATAAAGAAATGGAATAATAATCATTCATTCAACAAAAAATCCACATCCTTATGCCAGGGAATAGTATGTAGTGATGAATAAATCCAGACCCTGCTTTCATGAAGCTTGTGCTCTAGTGGGATAAAAGAGACATGGAACCAGCAGGCCCACAAAGGCAAGGCTGTGAACTAGGTTACAGAACATGAAAGAAGGACTGATAATGATAGTAATGTCTAAAACAGAAAATATTTACGTGTAATAAGCACTGTTTAAGTCTTCATGTGTATATTAACTCGTGTCATCTTCACAATCACCTTGAGGAGTTGGTGTTATTTCATCCCTATTTTATAAATGACGAAACTAAACTACAGAGAGGTTAAGTAACTTGACTGGAGTCACAAGGCTAATAAATGGTAAATCCAGGGGCACCTGGGTGGCTCAGTCAGTTAAGCGTCTGCCTTCGCCTTGGGTCATGATCCCAGGGTCCTGGGATCAAGCCCCATGTCGAGCCCCACATTGGGCTCCCTACTCAGTGGGGAGTCTGCTTCTCCCTCTCCCTCTCCCTACCCCCTGCTCGAGCTCTCTCGCTATCTCTCCCTCTCTCAAATAAATAAATAAAATCTTAAAAAAAAAAAAAAAGGTAAATCCAGAATTTGAACCCATTCTACCCCCAGAGTTCATGAGATTAATGAGGACCTTATCAAAGAGTATAACATAGAGACTTAATACAGAGGGCACCAGGAAGGTTCAGGAAGGTTTCATTGTGGGGGTGGCACATTTTTAAGCGGAGACCTGAAGGATGGTAGGCCTTTGCTAAAGCAGCAAGGAGCCAAGAGTGTTCCCAGTAGAGGTAAGAGCATGGGTTAAGGCTGCAAGGCAGGCAGGAGCTTCTGGCATAGAAGACCTCAAGAAGTCTATCTTCCTTGAGCATGGTGAGACCATGAAACCACGGAAGGCGGAGATTAACATGGGATGACATAGTGAGTGATACTGATTTACTGGTTTTTTTTTAAATATCACAAAGAAATATGCATAAACGCTATGAACTCATTTTGTTTATTGTGTTTTTCATAATATAAAGGAATATTCACAAAACAGTATAAACTGTTGTACTTAATTTATACAAATAAAAAACTAAGTATGCATAAAAATATTAATACTAATAATTTTTGGATGATGCCTTTCCTTCCTTTGCTTATTTGTAATTTCAAAGTTTTTTCTAATCTACATGTATTACTTTGATGATAAAGAAAAATATAAAATTTAGCAACACAAATTACTTCAAATATTTAACTAACAAACTAAAGAGGATAATTGTTGGACTAATACTTTGAATATTTTGGCAAATGTATAGTGTGTTCAACAAATAGTGTTGGAAAAACCGGATATCCACACGCAACAAAACCATGAAATTGTGCCCCTATCTTAAACAAAAATCAACTCCAAATGGATAAAAGACTTAAACATAAAACCCAAAATTGTTAAACTCCTAGAAGAAAACATAGAGGAAAAGCTTCTTGACATTGGTCATGGCAATGACTTCTTGGATATAACACCAAAAGTACAGGCAACAAAAGCAAAAATAAACAAATAGGACTACATCAAACTGAAAATCTCTACACAGCAAAAGAAATAAGGCAAAGAAAGAAAAGGCAACCTACAGAATAGAAGAAAGTGTTTGTAAACCACATATCTGATAAGGGATTAATTTCCAAAATATATAAAGAACTCTTTCAATTCAATAACATTATAATAATAGTAAGTAATCCAATTAAAAAATGAGCAAAGGACTTGAACAGATATTTCTCCAAAGAAGACATACAAATGGTCAGCAGGCATATGAAAAGATGCCCAACGTCATGAATTATCCGGGAAATGCAAATCAAAACTATAAGGAGATATCACCTCATACCTATTAGGATGGCTATTAGTGAAAAAGAAAAAGGCAAGTGTTGATAAGTTTGTGGAGAAATGGAAATCATTGCACAGTATTGGTGAGAAGGTAAAATGGCTCATCAGCTATGAAAAACCAATACAGAGTGCCATGTGATCTAGCCATCCCATTTTGGTGCATATGTCCAAAAGAATTGAAATCAGGGTCTCAAAGAGATATCTGCACTCCAATGTTCACGATAGCACTATTCACAATAGCCAAGATATGGAAGCAACCTGAGAGTCCATTAATAGATGCATGGATAAAGCCAATGAGGTATACACATACAATGGACTATAATTCAACCTTTAAAAAGAAGGAAATCTTGCCATTTGTGACAACATGGATAGACCTGGAAGACATTCTGCTAAGTGAAATAAGCCAGTACAGAAGGATGAATACTATATGATTCTATTTATGTGAGTTACCTAAAATAGTCAAACTCATAAAGGCATAATACAATAGTGATTTCCAGGGATTTGGGGGTTGGAGAAATGAGGATTTATTATTCAATGTGTATAAAGTTGCAGTTATGCTACATGAATAAATTCTAGAGATCTGCTGTACAACACAGTGCCTACAGTTAATAATATGGTAATGTGCACATTGAAATTTGTTAAAAGGGTAGATCTCATGGTAAGTATTCTTACCAAACAAACAAAAAAAAAAAAAAAAATGAAGAGATGTGAGAAAACTCAGAGATACTGGATGTCTATTACTTTGATTCTGGTGATGGTATCACGGATGTTCGCATACGTCCAAACTCATCAAATTGTACACATTATATCCGGTTCCAAGATGGCAGAGGAGCAGGAGACCTAAAGTTCGTCTGGTCCCAGGAATTCAGCTAGAGAGCTACCAAACCATTCTGAATACCTATGAACACAACTGGAGAACGAAGAAAAGAGTAGCAGAAGCTCTATGCACAGAAAAGCAACCACTTTCTGCAAGGAGGAGAAAAGATGGCAGAGGAGTAGGGGACCCTTTTTCAGCTGGTCCCCTGAGTCGAGCTGGATATCTACCAGACCATCCTGAAAACCCATGGAATCAGCCTGAGACGCAGGAAGATACATTTGGATCTCTACAAATGAACATCTTCAGCGCTGAGTATTGAGGTACTAAGTGGGGAGCCGTGAATCCACGCACAGATATTAGAAGATAAATAGAAGGGGAAGGGAGCCCATGA
The DNA here is from genome assembly GCF_023065955.2 of Ursus arctos. NCBI lineage: Eukaryota > Metazoa > Chordata > Mammalia > Carnivora > Ursidae > Ursus > Ursus arctos. The sequence goes on along the minus strand of NW_026623100.1, from coordinate 39,871,841 downwards.
GCTCAGTCTCCGGGAAGCAGTAGCCACTTGCACTGGGGAGCAGGCCGGACTCACAGACCGGCACCTGCAAGAGAGCAGACAGAGATCATGAGCCTGGGAATGCACGTGTCCGACCAGACTGAAAACCGGAGCTCCGGAGCACTCACTGGAACCATACTGAAACAGGGAGCTCGGGAGCATGCGCAGGAACCAGGGGTGGCTGGCGGTATTAGAAGCACAAAGGACAGAGACCTGCCAGCCCTGGAAGTGAGGGCTGGGAGAGAGGCTGTGGGGCACACAACCCAGGATGCTGCAGGGTTTTTAGCAGCACCGACAGAAACAGAGTTAGAGTGGCCAGGAGAGCTCAGTGGAAAGCGGACTGCGATCTCTCTGTTCTGAGATAGAGGCTAGGAAACGGCCACTGCAGCTCTGTCTCTCAAAAGAGTCACAGAAAACCACCAGGGAAAGCCGCCAGAGAACAAAAGCCCGGAAATACCAGCTCACATTATGCACATCCCCATCTCCCCTTGAAGGGGACAGGGCGACTCTACCCAAACAGGGTTGCCTGAGTAACAGCGCAGCAGACCCCTCCCCCAGAAGGCAGGCTGAAAAATCAAGAAGCCCACATCCCTAAGGTCTCTATAAAACAAGTGCACACTGCCTGGGTCCTGGTCAATAATTTGGGCTCTGGGCATCCCCACAACCTCTCATCAGAATGACGAGGAGGAGAAATCCCCTCCCCCCCCGCCAAGCAAAGAAAAGATAATGAGTCTGTGGCCTGCCACAAAACTGATGGATATGGATATAACCAAATTGTCATAAAAGGAGTTCAGAGTAACAATGGTCAAGATGATGTGTAGGCTTGAAAAAAATATTAACGAAAATATTAACAAGAATATAGAATCTCTAAGGGTGGAAATGAGAGTGAATCTGGCAGAAATTAAAAATGCTATGAATCAAATGCAGTCTAAACTAGACGCTCTGACGGCCAGGGTAAATGAGGCAGAAGAACAAATCAGTGAATTGGAGGATGGGATGGTAGAAGAGAAAGTTAAAACAGAAAATTGGCTCCAAAAAATCCAATCTCAAGAATGTAGATTACAGGAGATTACTGACTCAATGAAACATTCCAATGTCAGAATCATTGGCATCCCTGAGGGGGTGGAGAAAGAGAGAGGTCTAGAAGAGATATTTGAACAAATTGTAGCTGAGAACTTCCCTAATCTGGCAAAGGAAACAAGCATTCATGTCCAAGAGGCAGAGAGGACCCCTCCCAAGATCAATGAGAACGAACCTACACCACATCACATCATAGTGCAATTCACAAATATTAGATTCAAGGATACAGTACTGTAAGTGGTCAGGGGGAAGAAAATCCTTATGTACAGAGGGGAAAATATCAGAATAATGTCAGACCTGTCTACAGACACCTGGCAGGCTAGGAAGGGTTGGGAGGGTATTTTCAAAGCTCTATCTGAGAAGAACATGCAGCCAAGGATCCTTTATCCAGCAAGTCTGTCATTCAGAATTGATGGGGAGATAAGGACCTTCCAGGATTGGCAGAAACTGAAGGAATTCGTAACCACCAAACCAGCCCTACAGGAGCTCTTAAGGGGGTTCTATAAAAGTAAAATGGCCCCAAGAGTGATACAGAACAAAAATTTACAATCTATAGAAACAAAGACTTCACAGGCAACATGACATCATTAAAATCATATCTCTCAATAATCACTCTCAATGTGAATGGCCTAAATGCTCCAGCAAATGCCACAGGTTTGCAGATTGGATAAAAAGACATGACCCATCCATTTGCTGTCTACAAGAGACTCATTTTGAACCTAAAGATACATCCAGACTGAAAGTGAAGGGATGGAAAACCATTTTTCATGCCAACAGACCTCAAAAGAAAGCTGGGGTAGCAATTCTCATATCAGACAGATTAGATTTTAAACTAAAGACTGTAGTTAGAGATACAGAAGGACACTATATTATTCTTAAAGATGTATCCAACAAGTGGATATGACAATTATAAATATCTATGCCCCCAACAGGGGAGCAGCTAGATACACAAGCCAACTCTTAACCAGAATAAAGAGACATATAGATAATAACACATTAATAGTAGGGGACCTCAACACTCCACTCTCAGCAATAGACAGATCACCTAAGCAGAAAGTCAACAAAGAAACAAGAGCTTTGAATGAAATTCTGGACCAGATGGACCTCATAGATATATATAGAACACTACACCCCAGAACAACAGAATACTCATTCTTTTCAAATGCACATGGAACTTTCTCCAGAATAGACCATATACTGGGTCACAAAACAGGTCTCAACTGATACCAAAAGACTGAGATTATTCCCTGCATATTCTCAGACCACAGTGCTTTGAAATTGGAACTCAATCACAAGGAAAAATTTGGAAGAAACTCAAACACTTGAAAACTAAGAACCATCCTGCTCAAGAATGATTGGGCAAACCAGGAAATTAAAAATCAGTTTAAACAATTTTTGGAGACCAATGAAAATGAAAACACATCAGTCCAAAACCTATGGGACACTGCAAAGGCGGCCCTAAGGGGAAAATACATGGCCATCCAAGCCTTACTCAAAAGAACAGAAAAATCTAAAATGCAGTTTTTATATTCTCACCTCGAGAAGCTGGAGCTGGAACAGAAGAACAGGCCTAACCCACGCACGAGAAGGCAGGTGATCAAGATTAGAGCGGAGATCAATGAATTAGAAACCAGGAGCACAGTAGAGCAGATCAACAGAACTAGAAGCTGGTTCTTTGAAAGAATAAATAAGATCGATAAGCCACTGGCCAGACTTATTCAAAAGAATAGAGAAAGGACCCAAATTAATAAAATTATGAATGAAAGGGGAGAGATCACAACCAACACAATGAAATAGGAAGGATCATTAGAAATTTTTATCAACAGCTTTATGCCAATAAATTAAACAACCTGGAAGAAATGAATGCCTTCCTGGAAACCTATAAACTACCAAGATTGAAACAGGAAAAAATTGATTATATAAATAGACCAATTAATTATGAAGAGATTGAAGCAGTGATCAAAAACTTCCCCAAAAACAAGAGTCAAGGGCCTGACGGATTCCCCGGGGAATTCTACCAAACATTCAAAGAAGAAATAATACCTGTTCTCCTGAAGCTGTTTCAAAAAATAGAAACAGAAGGAAAACTACCAAACTCATTCTATGAGGCCAGTATTACCTTGATCCCCAAACCAGGCAAAGACCCCATCAAAAAGGAGAATTACAGACCGATTTCCCTGATGAATATGGATGCCAAAATTCTCAACAGGATCCTAGCTAATAGGATCCAACAGTACACTAAAAGGATTATCCATCATGACCAAGTGGGATTCATCCCTGGGATGCAAAGGTGGTTCAACATTCACAAATCAATCAGTGTGATAAATCATATCAACAAGAAAAGAATCAAGAATCAAATGATCCTCTCAATTGATGCAGAAAAAGCATTTGACAAAATACAGCATCCTTTCCTGATTAAAACCCTTCAGAGTGTAGGGATAGAAGGTACACTCCTCAATTTCATAAAAATCATCTATGAAAAGCCTACAGCAAATATCATTCTCAATGCGGAAAAGCTGGAAGCCTTTCCCTTATGATCAGGAACACGACAAGGATGCCCACTCTCACCATTATTACTCAACATAGTACTAGAAGTCCTTGCAACAGCAATCAGACAACAAAAAGGGATAAAAGGTATCCAAACAGGCAAAGAAGTCAAACTGTCTCTCTTCACAGATGACATGATAACTCTATATAGAAAACCCAAAAGACTCCACCCCCAAACTACTAGAACTTATAGAGCAATTCAGTAATGTGGCAGGATACAAAATCAATGCTCAGAAATCAGTTGCATTTCTATACACAAACAGTGAGACTGAAGAAAGAGAAATTAGGGAATCCATTCCATTTACAATAGCAACAAAAATCATATGTTATCTCAGAATTAACTTAACCAGAGACATAAAGGATCTATATTCTAAAAACTACAAATCACTCTTGAAAGACATTGAAGGAAACAGAAAAAGATGGAAAAACATCCCATGCTCATGGATCAGAAGAATAAACATAGTTAAAATGTCTATGCTACCCAGAGCAATCTACACTTTCAATGCCATCCTGATCAAAATACCAATGACATTTTTCAAAGAACTGGAACAAACAGCCCTTAAATTTGTGTGGGACCAGAAAAGGCCCCAAATCACCAAGGAATTATTGAAAAGGAAAAACAAAGCTGAGGGCATCACATTGCTGGATTTCAAGCTATACTACAAAGCTGTGATCACAAAGACAGCATGGTACTGGCACAAAAACAGACACAGAGACCAATGGAACAGAATAGAGAACCCAGAAATGGACCCTCGGCTCTTTGGGCAACTAATCTTTAACAAAGCAGGAAAAAACATCCAGTGGAAAAAAGACAGTCTCTTCAATAAATGGTGCTGCGAAAACTGGACAGCTACATGCAAAAGAATGAAACTTGACCACTCTCTCACACCATACACAAAGATAAGCTCCAAATGGATGAAAGACCTCGATGTGAGACAGGAATCCATCAAAATCATAGAGGAGAACACAGGCTGCAACTTCTTTGACATTGGCCACAGCAACTTTTTTCATGACACATCTCCAAAGGCAAGAGAAACAAAAGGAAAAAATGAACTTGTGGGACTTCATCAAGATAAAAAGCTTCTGCACAGCCAAAGAAACAGTCAAAAAAAAAACTAAGAGGCAGCCCACGGAATGGGAGAAGATATTTGCAAATGACACTACAGATTAAAGACTATTATCTAAGATCTACAAAGAACTTCTCAAACTCAATACACGTGAAACAAATAATCAAATCAAAAAATGGGCAGAAGATATGAACAGACACTTTTCCAATGAAGACATACAAATGGCTAATAGACACATGAAAAAATGTTCAAAATCATTAGCCATCAGGGAAATTCAAATCAAAACCACACTGAGATACCACCTTATATCAGTTAGAATGGTAAAAATTGACAAGGCAGGAAACAACAAATGTTGGAGAGGATGTGGAGAAAGGGGATCCCTCTTACACTGTTGGTGGGAATGCAAGTTGGTACAGCCACTTTGGAAAACAGTGTGGAGGTCCCTTAAAAAGTTAAAAATTGAGCTACCGTATGATCCAGCAATTGCACTACTAGGTATTTACCCCAAAGATACAGACGTAGTGAAAAGAAGGGCCACATGCACCCCAATGTTCATAGCAGCATTGTCCACAATAGCTAAATTGTGGAAGGAGCCGAGATGCCCTTCAACAGATGACTGGTTTAAGAAAATGTGGTCCATATATACAATGAAATATTACTCAGCCATCAGAAAGAATGATTACACAACATTCGCAGCAACATGGACGGGACTGGAGGAGATTATGCTAAGTGAAATAAGTCAAGCAGAGAAAGACAATTATCATATGGTTTCACTCATTTATGGAACATAAGAAATAGGAAGATCAGTAGGAGAAGGAAGGAAAGAATTAAGGGGGGGTAAACAGAAGGGGGAATGAACCATGAGAGACTGCGGACTCTGGGAAACGGACTGAGGGCTTCAGAGGGGAGGGGCGTGGGGGACTGGGATAGGCCGGTGATGGGTATTAAGGAGGGCACATATTGCATGGTGCACTGGGTGTTATACGCAAATAATGAATCATGGAATATTGCATCAAAAATTGGGGACGCACTGTATGGTGACTAATATAACAAAATAAAAATTGTAAAAAAATAATAAAAAATAAAAATAAATAAAAATAAAAAATAAAGAGAAAAAATTGTACACATTAGATATGTGCAATTCTTTGATATCAACTATACCTCAGGAAAGCTGTTTTTTTAAAAAAGAGAGTTTTGGTAAATGTTGCTTTATATTATAACTTTAATATAAAGGGAGTTCAATTTTTACAGTTTAAAAAAACTAATCTCCCTCATTTCATCTCTCTCTCTCCCTCCGTCTCCCTCTCTCTCCCTCTCTCTAATTTTGTTTGTGTGTGTGTGTGTGTATGCGCACACATGACTGTGTGTTTATAGGTGTTTATTGATCATCTTTGACATTTTGCCACATAAACTTATGCTTCTGAGAGATTTTAATTACCTTACAATTTAATTTATTGCCAGTCAAAAGTTGAGATTTGAAACAGGATTCTTTGAGATTTTTGACATTTTTCGGCATTTTTATATGGCTTCCTTATCTACTTACTAGGCAGCTCAACTGAATATACTTTGTCCAGAAACAGAATTCATCTAAGTAAAGTTTGCATAGAAATGAAGTAAAAACTAATTGTGCCTACTCTGGTCTTTTCTAGAAATTTTTCTCATACCATAATAAGCAACCTCTAAATACTACTTTGACTACACATATTTTATTAACCAAATTGTATTGGCAGGTGCTTATGGTGAGTCTGCTTTTTCCCTTCCCATAAAGAAACACAATTCCAAAACCACATATTCCCTTCTTGACTCTGAGGGCCCTCAGGCAGTGGTTAACAGAGCTGAGTTTATCCTTTATGTTGAGATGAATAATGCATGGCAATAAAACACCAGTCGGCCAGCACTACTGTTAAAAGCAGATGACTGATCAGATTTGACTGATGGGAGCCCTGTGTACATAGTACATGTGGAGAGATCCCTTGTCAGAGTAGTTCCATTGGCCCCGGCACTGCTTCTAAAACACAAGTGTGAAGTGTTTTTGATGTTACTTCACCTCCCATGTCCCCATGCTGAAGTGCAGCCTCTATTACTCATTTGCAATGAGCAGCCAAAAAGTTGACAGGGCTCATTCATATCCATTTTTTCAGTATTAGAGAAGTTTGAATAAGTAGAATAATATGAAGTAACCAAGAGTATCATCTTACCCATAAAAATTAATTATTTCTGCCAATTGTGTAACTTCTTGAAATCAAGCTTATTTCATACTTCCTACTCACTTTGTTTTGTTTTCTTTTTGTTTTTACTCTTTTTTACTCCGTTTTCTCAACGGAAACCCACACTCCATTCTCATCTTCTAAAACAATACATGTCTATCCATTGATTTTCTCCTCCAAATCATGTTTAAAAAATATTCCAAATCCTACAGGAAAATGTGCATTTTGACCATTCTCCAGATAGGCTCAGATTCTTTAATGAATTCCTGGATTCTGTTGAATATTCTCTTTAACATCCAATGTCATCTTATTTCCATTCCTTTCCATTTTTGCAGAATATACAACCTAAAAAAGCATATTTTTGTCAGCATTTTCTCAATATAAATCCCAATATAAAAGACATACTTAACATAATGGTAGGAAATACTGGCTTAAAAACTGTCTATGTGCCATATACATTATGCTAAGCATTTCTAATGTTTCATTTTATTAAGTTTTCAAAATAATTTCATTAAATAGACATAAGTATTATCCTCACTGTACTGATCAGAAAACTGAGTTTTATGCAAGTAAGCAATTTGCCTAGGATCACAGAATGAGGCAGAGGCAGAACCAGGATCCAGATACAGGAATGTCTAACTCCAAAATTTACTTTTCTAAGTGCTGCACATGATTGCCTCCTAACAACTTAGTTGAGGCAGAAAACAGAGTGTGAACCTACTGGCTTGCTTCTAACAAATATAATATGGCAAAAGTGAGAGGATGTCATCTCAAAGATTAGATTGTAAAGAGTGTGGTTTCTATTTCATTTGTTCTTTCTTACTCTCTCGCATGCTTGTTCTTATGAGGTCAGCTGCCCAATTGTGAGCTGTCCTAGGAAGTGGTCCCTGTGGCAAGGAACCAAACGAGGCCTCCAGCAAACAGCCAGTAAGGAATTGAGGCCCTGAGCTCAAAATTTCATGAAGAACTAAATCCTACCAACAACCACAGGAATAACTTGGAGTGACTCCTCCCCAAGTTGAGCTTTCAGAGGAGACCACAGCCCTACTTCACAGCTTCACTGCACCTTTAAAACAGACCTTGACCCAGAGTCACCCAGCTAAATCACACTTGGATTCCTAACTCACTGCTGAGACAATAAATCTTTTTGTTTTAAGTCATAAAATTTTGAGGAATTTGTTACACAGAAATAGATACATCATGTACTAGAGAAATACGGGGAAATAAAAGTGTACTTTCACTGCCAGTGGAAATGTAAACTGGTAGAGTTGTTCTGGAGGGTAATGTGGCAATATTTAATAAATATATGAATCACATTATATGATTCAGTGATTCCACTCCTGAGCATATTCCCTGAAAAACTGTCACAGACATTCCAAAAAGACTATATGTAGGGATGTTACAGAGTGTTGTTTGTTGTAGCAAGGAGTTGAGAGCATCCTAGATGCCCATTATTTGGGGAATGAATAAGTAAAATGTGATGGATGCACACTGTATCATACTATACCACAGATCTAAGCAATGATACAGCAAAGGAGATGGGTTATTGATTGAAAATAGTGAAAAAGGCATGAAATTATAATATAATACTATTTAGAGAAAATTAAAATATTTGCTAAATAACACAATGTATTTTTAAAGGATGCATAAGTATCCTAATACATGTATCAAACACATTAAACTAGGTGTCTTTATATAGGGATGAAGTATGATAAATATTTAAAATAACAGAAAAACATTGAAAGGACAAATTGTAACAAACTGTGCTATTAAATACAGGATATGACTAATTCAGCTCTGTTTCTAAAACATCAACAGACAAGCAAACACAAAAGGGTATGTCATCTTCTTTTCCTAAGTTCTCATTTCAACTGCATCTCAGGAGTCTTTTCAAGTATATCACATCCTTACTCCTTTTTCCAGTAAATCACTGAAGAAATGGAGTTCATTTAAGGCACAAAGGTGCCTTCTCTTTAGAGAAACAACTTCACCAATAACTTTCTTTATTCTGAGGTTGCATTCAAAGGAAATGAAAAGCTTTCCCAATATCAAAAGTACCAGAACTATATTAAGAAAGTTTTAGTGACTACTGAAAAAATTCAGGCAAAAGATATTAGGTAGGAATACATTGTGGTGAATTAGTGAAAAGTATTATAGGATTGTTCACATGTGGAAGCTTGGAGAGTGACAGGCTTATCAGGTGATACAACATATTCCCAGTTGGTCAGCTCAACTCAGAAAGTATTTATTAAATAACTATCAATTTATACAGTGTTTTTCCCCTCACCTACATGAGGAAATACAACCAAAGTATGTGATAAATATGATTCCCTTCCTATAGTAACTTTTTAAAATTTTTATGTTGGAAAACCAAGAGACATTGATATAAATACAGAGAAATATAAAAGACAGAACTAAACAGATAATGAATTGCAAAACACCATCAAATGTGAGGGAAAATTATTATCCCCATGCAAAAATACCCCTCTGAAGATTAAAAAGAATTCACTAATAGTAAGAAGATCAGTAATCCTATTTCATGGCTTGGCAATACTTTTCAGATGTGATAACTAAACCGAGAGGAGCAGGAAATATAAAAATCTCTGTATGACTAACTTACACCAAGACATTCTAACTTAATTCTTAGCTTTAACCACTAGACAGAACTGCTTTTATCAACTGTACTTTCTCTAGAGCTTATTCTGTCAAAAGATAAGAAGTTCTTTAGCCAATGGGTGGTTTTGAATAGAGCAGAAGGAAATAATTCTATGCAATCGGATCAGAAAAGACTGTCATTGTGTTGGGTAATAATATCCTGTTGTGAGACTGGTCCTTTCAGGCAAAAGGTTTTAAAGAGTCATCATATATATGTTCCTTATTATTTTCCTCTCCATCCACTAGCTTAAAGAGTAGGTTATTCCTGACAAACAGCAATTATCAAGTATTCTAACAGTCCTGGGGATCTCTTCTTAAAAATATAAAATAAAACAAATTAAAAGAGAGAATGAGCAAGAAAAATGCGTAGTATTTTGTAAAACCATCAGAATAAACCATGACATAGATCTGCTTCTGAGGGAAATAACTTAGAAAAAAACAAAATATGGTTTTCTTTTTATCCTTCGTCATTGAACTCAGCGTAAATCTTGGAAAGATTTCTTGGCTAACAGTAATATATGACTTCTAGATTGAAGCTTTGTTTTGTTTTTCCCTCCCTCTCTCCCTATTATATTGTTAAAATTGATGATAAGAAAAACTTTCAAACTTGTGTTAATAAGGCAAGCTGCTCTAGCCTTACACGTGATAGAACTGCGTGGACATGCTCAGAGTCTGGCAGCTGTGGCTAGGACAGCGAGAACGACGAGATCAAGGAAGTCTAAGGAGTATTACATACATGTGAACAGACAGGCTTTTCAAGGGTAATAGAGACAAAATTTGGAGGGAATACCAGTTATAACTGGATTAGCAAAGTTAGAATTGGATTAGCAAAGTTCCCAAGTGTCTGACTTTTCTTAAACTTCAGTACATTGAGAAAATGAAATTAATTGTTCAATAAATCTGATTTAAACTATGTGATTTCCTCATCTAGCTACAAGGCTCTACGTCACAGGGGACATCCCCCTCCTAAAAGAAAACATTTGGATTATACTCATTATGAGCATAACAGTATCAAATACCATGGTTCCAGTGAACTGTGACATTGAAGTATGCTTGCCATTTTTTTTGGACTAAGAAATATCATTCTTTGACCATCAGCTATGCTAATGATAAAATTATTTCTATTTAAACACCATATTTTTCACAACTCTGCAGTTATAAATCAAAGAAGGAGGATTGTACTCATCTATAAACTGCTCATTTTTTTCCATAAACTTTCATTTTTCTAGAGTGGATTTATGTGCAGTGGAACCTTCATTGATACAATAGAGTCATCAATTCAAAAACACTCCCAGCCACTGCTTTCGCAGTGTATATACATTGTGTATATACATTTGTGTCAGTCTGTGTGACTGTATTCCTGCACATGTGTGTGCGTGTAAATGGATGTTTTTTCACATACAACTGAGACAATACTTTTTGATAAAGCCAACCATCCACACTGAATGTCTACATTTTCCCTCCAAAGAATATATTTATTGCTGCTGTTTGGTCTTTTTATATTGGAAAGAGCAAACTTGCAATTTACAAGAACACTCCCCGAGGTTGAGCATGCAGAAGCAATCTTGAACACCTACTTAATAATTTTCTCTTAAATAAATAGCTATGACTTTAGCTGTGATCTTTTCATCTCTACTGGGTTGCTAATTACTATGGTAGATTATTAATTCTAAGCTGAATGTTTCAGGGTGCCATGGCCTGCTGGGGCAAAACAGGCCAATCTAATGGGGGCATCCAGGTCATTAAAGGGTGTGTGCTGCCAACAACACGAACATGTAAATTAGTTCAGGGAATGACACTATGAATAAGTGAGTCTGATAATTATATTGGGACTTATTTACATTTCCAGGCTACAAATGGGCTATGCTCCAAAAGTTCTTAGGCAGGTTGGTGCTCGTTGAGAACTCAAAATGCACAGAAACAATGAAGTTAAATGGAGCCTAAAGTCTCAGACTCGCCTGAAAAACCTATTTTACCCATAGTAGCTTAAAGACTATAGATTTATATTTAAAGTAGAAAGAGACTACAAATAAATAAGAAATAAGAAGTGGATATATGTATTTTTTTTTCTCAATCTATATTCTGGAACGGAAAATATGTTAGGTGATCTTGTAGTCACCATCAATTTAGACATACCGACTCTGGTTCTCAGCAGCAAGAGAGGGAAGATGGGGTTCAAGGAATATGTCTGCCACATAGTAGAAACTGATGCTATTAAAGAAGCCCTAAAGTGATGGTCCCCAGTACTTTGTCTAGAAGCCTGTTGGAGCTTTGCTCCTCTCCCACTAACCCAGGAAAGAATCTCTGGCATGAAGCCCAGCCCAAGCCGTCTTCTTCTAGAATCTAGAGTGAGGAAGAAATTGAATGTGCTGTGCTGGGTGTGTGCGTATGTGTGTGTGTGTGTGTGTGTGTGTGTGTGTGTATTGAACTGGGGAGGATAAGGTAATAATCCATTACTCTGGCTTCAACCACATCTGTTTATTCCTAAAGTCCAGAAAATTGTTTAAGAGCTACCAGTTGCTGTCTCTAAAGGAGTTCACATCTATCAATAAAGAAAGACTAAGCCCATGCCACAGCATTTACTGCCCCTACTCTGCCTTGTTCCAAAACTTTCCCTCCCCAAAACCCCACAAGAATGTCCTGGGACACAGAAGATGTTGTGATGACCTATTTTTCCATCTCATCTTCCACACACCTCTGGTGGGAGCCTGGACTATAAGCAAGTTTTCTATTCCATCTGACACTTCGATTTCTATGTTATCAAGGATTTTATGATGCAATTTTACAGACCAATTATACAACAAGGTGAATCCCAGGTTTCCCCCTGACTTTAAATTGGTCACAAATATGAAAGCTTTGTACACTGTTCTAACTTCAACAACTAGTATGGAAACTGAGAACACCTTAAAAATTGAAAATTGTACTTAAAAGTGTACTCCACATTATCTTTTGTCTTTCAACTTGATGAGTATTTGCTAAAGCCCTTTGCTTTTTAGGGATATGCCAATAATAATAGTTACTGTAGTTGTTATAAATGATCAGATGAAAGAAGGAGTTAAAGCCACCAGCTTATAACCCATTCATTCTCTTTACTGGAGGGGTGCCCCCAAGGTCAAGAAAAAAGATAAATAAAAGAAAAAATAGAAAAAAGATACCTAATATCCTTGTCCACTAGACCGCTGGGTAATTAGACTAATGATATTTCCTAAGAGAAAGAGACCTTATCTAGCAACACTCTGAACAAGGTGCCTATGGTTAAAGGATCACTTATAATAAATAAACCCATTTAGTGACAACTAATACATTCATGAGTCATGGCTTCCTTAAGGATGTCACATTAACTATACAATAAATAGCAAGGGTATAAAGGGGCAATGTTTCATAATTCACACAGTGCCTATTGTGGCAAATACCCAGAAAACCTCACTTGGTGATCCCATTATTCCAGCTAAAGAGAGTAGGATCCATGTGGGAAAGTACTTGGGGAGCTGCCCTTGATGTCTCAGACCTCTCTTTGCTTTGTCTTCTCGATCTTCTATGGACTTAAAGTTATTAGCAAAGTTTCATACAGGGTTAGATTTCTGGTTCTTATGAGTCTGATCTGATGGTCTGATTCCATGTGTTACCTTGTCGGGTTATAAACTCAGCTGTGAAAAAATACAACTTTCTTAATTTTTTTTTTACTCAACATATAATCTGCACCCTCTTCTTCTCACTGGTTTGGCAAGAAACTTCTGTCTTTGTCCTCAGTCTCTTCGGAGCCCCCCTCTTCATTCCTTCTCTAGGATTAGATGAGTTCCTGAGTTTACACAGTATCAAGGTGTGGGAGGAAAGAAACAATTGATAAAAAATTAGATCACCTTGTGACATTCCCTGTTCTTTGCTGCATGGCCCCTTCAAGTCTGGTAGCCTTCTGCTGCTTCCATACTGTTCTTCACACCCATTCCTGATCCCATATATCTAGACTCATGGTACCATATTTCCCCTCAGGAACTTGCCATCTTCTTTCTCTCAGACCCATGCCCTCTCTGTTCTCATAACTTCTCCAAACTCAGGAAGTATTTTCCCAAACTAAAGAAAATCTCTTTCTCCCTTTCTCTCTCTCAAAAGAGGAAGTGTATTAGTTTTCTGTACTGCTGTGACAAATTACTGCAAACATAGTGGTTTGAAACAACATTAATTCATCTCAGTTCTGTAAGTCAGAAGTCCCAATACAGGCTAAAACCAAAGTTCAGCAAGTTTGTGGTCCCTGGCAAAAACTCTAGGGGAAAATACGTTTCCTTGTTTTTTTCCAAAGTCTAGAAGCCACCCATATTCCTTGGCTTGTGGCCCCTTCCTCCATCTTCAAGGCCAACAACATCCCCCTATAAGTACCGTGGGGAAAGTTGCTCCATTAAAAATGGACCCTTGTAATTACACCCAGATAATCCAGGATAGTCTCCCCATTTCAAGATCCTTAACTCAAAGTCCTTATGCCATGTAAAGTAACATATTCACAGGTTCCAGGAATTAGGATGTGGAAATCTCTGGTGGGCCAATATTCTACCTACCAGAAGAACCTAGCAAGATATCTTTAACAGGCTTAAATTTTTGTAAAATAAATCCAGGAAGGTGTTAACATGAAACAGAGCTGAGCAATTTTATTTAAGTAAAAATGCGTTTATTCAGGAAAGCAGAGGAATGGCAAGTTGGGACAAGCAAGCTATGGTGAATCGTAGTCAGGTCCAAAGAGACAAATGGAAGGTTAGCTTTTTTTAGGTTTTAAGGAAATTGGGGAGATTTGCTTTGAACAAAAGTTTACTAGGAAAGAAGAGTTTGAGTCGTAATGGTTTTTCACTGGCTGCAAGCAGTGGTTAGTGCCTTGTTGCTGGGCGAGGGAGGGGTGTTCCTTCCTTTCATTAAAGGCAGGAGATAAAATTATTGTGTGAAAAAGGTCCTCCCTTGTCAAAATAATTCTTATCTTCCTTCTCCCTGCTGGTTTTGCAAGCTGCAAGGAGTGGGTCAGCATGAGAGCGCCCCCTTCAGGACTGCCCACCTCCATTTTAAATGAGGTTTCCTTTATTTTCACAAAGGCTAACGTGTTCATGTCCATATTCTAAAATACTCTTTGGATATAGGAAGTTAAATAATTGCATTCAATGTGCTATAATTTATTTAGTGATATCCTCTTGTTAGACTTTCAGGAATTTCCCATTTTTCATCATGAATCATGTAATAATATACCTTCTTACATGTGAATCATTCTGTGCATTTTTAAATCATTGGTTTAGCGTAAGTCCTGGAAGTAAAATTACTGAATTATTGATCACAACATTTTTAAGACATTTAGCATGATTTGTGGTTTTCTCCCATCCACCGAAGGAATCTAAAGGCCCCTGAGGACCAGGAATGCTGGAGTGGAAGGGACTTATTCCTGGAGGTGAATCATTTGGGAAAACTTGGCACTGGGCCTTGGAGGAAACCGCTTCCTTTTCCTTGATAAAAATCCTTCCACTTGTCACTGCTTACATTTTCTGGAAATAACTTTTTCAATTGCATATATATATATATATATATATATATATATATATATATCTACTTCTAATTTTTAAATGAAAATTTTAAAATCACTCATAACCTCACCAACCACTATTTAAATTTTAATCTGTATTCTTCTACATACTGTGTGTATGTGTATACATAATATATACATACATATGATGCAAAATATATTACTTATATTATTTTGTACATGTAAGATCAACTTTTCACAAATATAAAATAATGTTTCAAAACAGCTTTATAGTTATATCATTGTATATAAAAGTAATTATTTTCTTAAGACAATAATCCAGAAGTAGCACTGCTAGAATATGTATGTTTTAAGAAAACAGTTATTACTGGGGGCACTTGGGTGTCTCAATCAGTTAAGCGTTGACTGGCGATTTCAGCTCAGGGCATGATCTCATGGGTGGTGGGATCATGAGCCCAAAGCAAGAGTCGGACGCTCAACCGACTGCGCCACCCAGCACCCCTTCGTTGTCTTTTAACTGTATTGTTCTTATTTTTACTAGCAGAGTGATTATAAATTTTATGGACAGATTTAATAATTTTTAATTTATTGTTTCTACTTTTGTACTAGTGTTCTGGGAATCCAAGCAAGATATCTTCAAGTTACACTATGCTTTTGTGGAAGCCTGAGAATCCCTGTATACCACAGCCCCTCTCTAGATCCCTAAACCTCCGCTGACCACTCTCAGTAAAATATGACTAACTACATAATTTGTGGCACTCAGTGCAAAATAAAATGGAACAAATTTCCTTGTTCAAAAATTATTAAGAATTTCTAGATAGTGAAAGCGGAGCATTAAACCAACCACGGGGCCCTTCTAAGCATGGGACCATGTGTGACTACACAGTTCACATACCCATGGAGTAGGCCCAGCTTAGAGATATTTGACCCAACACCCAAAGATCTAGGCTGGCTTGTCCCTATAAAGGCTGGTGTGAATCCTCTACTCAATAAGATGCCTTACACTAAGTAACCACTGGTAGAATCATTCAGTTTCACAGTTCTGGAGAATTTAAACTTGAGAGAGAGTGGGAGACAAAAAGAGGAGACAGAGAGCTGGAAAGCCTATACCTTTCTCAAATGTTTAGCTACTTGACATACCCACCATCACTGCAAAATCCTCTTTCCCTCTACCCTCTGACCTTTACCAGACACTACCTTCTTGGGTATAAAGTATTTGGTTGTTTCCCTGGGTGTTAAATTCTAACTCATTTAAAAAGAGTTCTGCACTAATCTAAGTTACTTTTGTGATCTTTTGGCATCATCACTTTTCACTGACACATCCTAAATTTTTGGACCGAGACAATAAGCACATAGCAATACATTACTGGGAAGGACAACGAGAAGGAGCAAAAGTCAAAGGTTCTATTTCAGCCAATGTTACATTTGAGATGTTCACTGGACATTCAAGCAGAGATGCCAAGTGCTCCGTAGGCCAGGGAGAGGTAAGAGACAGGAGATAATAGATTTGGGGATCATTGACATATAAACACCTGGGACTGCATAGACCTGCCCGAGAATAGTGAGGAGAGAGCTCATAGAGGGACCAGGAATGATGCCTGGCCACTCAGGATTAAAACAAATGATTCCTGGGTAATGACATTCTTCACAATTTTTGTTTTCCAATTTGGGTTCTTTCTATTCCATATTTTCTACCATAAACAGGTATAATGCTTGAAGCCATAAAAAAGTAATTAAAAATTGAGGTCATTTATTTTTGTTTTTATAGACCTGCCAAAGACCTGGCTTTCAAGCATTCAGTTGTTAATTAAAATGTGAATGGTAAATACTTAATACTTACACATTTTACTGTATGTTAAATGTACTTCCATAAAATGCAAATGCAAAAAAAAAAAAACAACCCATAATTGGTAAGGATTGTTGTCGTGCAGATATTACAGTTTTTTGCGGGTTTTTTTGTTTTTTTTTTTAGAAGAGGACAGAGCACACTAAATGTGAAAACACTTGATAACTAACTTATATGCTTACAGGGCTTTTAGTTTGGAGTGTTTGGATTTTTTTTTCTCTTGCCAGAAAGAAAAACCTCCTAAAAATGCTTTCTCTCAGTCTATTGTAAAAGAAAGCACACTGGGAAAAATGAACAAGGTAAAAAAAAGAGAGAGAGAGAGAGAAAATGTTACTTCAAATGTCATTATCATAAATTCAAGTTGCTTAAGGAAACCAAGTTGTGCCCTTTGGTGGCAAACTCGAAAATGCATCCTTACATCACCAGCTCATCTACTCAACAATGGTAAAGAAAACAGACATGTTCTCTGACCTCTTTTGGCTTAAAGTCTGGTGAAGGAGGCAGGTGTTAAACCAAAAAGTATTTGAGATGAAATAAAAAGAGAGGGTTTGCCGAACGAGGCAATGTGAGGGAGCACCTGGAGAATGGAAGGTCAAGTCATCAAGACATAGAAACCAAGATGTGGAAGATGAATAGTGTGGGAGGCTGAATAATGCCCCCAGAAGTGTCCACATCTTCATGTCCAGAACCCGTGAATGTTGCCTTCGGTGGTGAATGGACTTTGCAGATGTGACTGAGTTAAGGATCTTGAAATGGGGAGATACTTTGGATTTATCTGGCTGGGCCTTAAATAGCATCACAAGTTAGCATCACAAGTGTCTCTGCAAGAGGAAGGCAGGAGCAGCCAGAGTCAGAGGAGAAGGCCATGTGATGACAGAAGCAGGGAGTGAATTGTGTGCTTTGAAGATGGAAGTGGGGCCACAAACCAAGGAATATAGGCAGCCACTAGAAAGAGAAAAAGGCAAGGAAACAAGTCCTCCCCTCCGAGTCTCCAGAGCAGTCAACCCTGCCGATACCTTGACTTCAGTCTAGTGAAACTGATTTTGGAGTTCTGGTGTCCAGAACTGTAACTGTGTTATTTTAAGCCACCAAGGCTATGGTAATTTGTTACAGCAGCTCTAGGAAATTAATGCAAGGAGGGATTATCTAGAAGAAGAGAAAGGAATGTGAAGATGCCCTCTAGAGAACTGTAGATACCCAGTGCATCAGAAGAAAATGCTTGGCATTCAATATTTTGGAGGAATAATAAGTGAATGGGAACAAAAGCATGAGATTAGGTTGGGAAGAGAGGACAGCGATAGATTATGCCAGGCCTTGCAGGTGTTAAGGATTTTTTTTTAATCATAAAGGCAATAGGGAAAAAATGAGGAATTTTAAGCAGATGAGTGATTTTTCAAAGATGACTTGGGCTCTTGCATGAAGGATATAAATTGTAATGAGGGCAAAAGGGAAGACAAGTTTGAGATTATTGGAGGGAAGGAGCTGTCCATTAGAAATACAGGTTCGAAGGAGGGTCAGATAAGGCGGTAGGAGCTGGGTGCCTAGTGGGGGTACTAATGCCAATCATCCATGAGATGGATGCTGAGGGTAACAAAGGTCTGCATTTATTTTGTCTAATTTATCTTGCAGTTCCATTTTGATAGATGCCCCAATGGCTTAAGATGGTTTCCCATGGTTTTGTAAATATGGAGTAGAGTGAAATAATTTGGCTTATTTTAGAATCAAAGTGATCACTCTTTAGGTAGATCAAAGGTCAACAACCTATGGCCATGGGTTAAATCAGTCCACTGCCACTTTTTTATTTTAGATATTTCTTCCTTCTAACATAAGCATTCAATGTTATAAATTTCCCTCGAAGCATTGCTTTTGCTGCATCTCACAAATTTTAAGAAACTGCATTTTCATTTTAATTTAATTCAAAATGTTTTAGAATTTCTCTTGAGATTTCTTTGACCTATTATTTAGAAGTGTGTGGTTTAATCTCCAAATATTTTGGCATTTTCCAACTATCTGTTTTTGATTTCTAGTATAATTCTACCATGGTCTGAGAACATACTTTGTAAGATTTCTATTCTTTTTAATGTGTTAGTGTGTGTTTCATGGCCCAGAATGGGATCTATCTTGATGAATGTTCCATGTGAACTTAAGAAAAAATGTGTATTCTGCTGTTGGACAAAATAATCTGTAAGTGTCAATTAGATCTAGTTGACTGATGGTGCTCTTCACTTCAACTTTATCCTTAACTGAATTTCTGCCACCTGGATCTGTCAATTACTGAAAGAGGGGTGTCGAAGTCTCCAACTATAATAGCGGACTTGTCTACCGCTCCTTACAGTTCTGTCGGTTTCTGCCTCATATATTTTGATGCTCTATTGTTAGACATGTATGCATTAGGGATTGTTATGTCTTCTTGGAGAATTGGCCTCTTTATAATTATGTAATGATCCTCCTAATCCCTGATAATATTTCTTGTTCTGAAGTCTGTTTTGTTTGAAATTAATATAGCTATTCCCATTTTCTTTTGATTCGTGTTAACTCAGTATATCTTTCTCTCGCCTGTTAACTTTTCATTCATCTGTGTATTTATATTTAAAGTAGGTGTCTTATAGACAATATATGACTGGGTCTCTGGTAATCTCTGTCTTTTTAATTGGTGTTTCTCACTGCCTGTTTTTGTAAATAAAATTTTAATGGACTGTAGCTGTTGTATATTGGTTTGATATGATTTCAAATCCACTTGTATATGACAAAAAATGAAATTGCTTTTAAGAGTCAAGTTGTTTTGATTAAGAGTGAAGTAAGCTGTGACAGGATATTGTAATCTCATCTGTTGTCATTGGTAAGTACTCAGCTCAGCTGCTGAGGGGCCTGGATGGGGCTTATCGATAAAAACATAGGATAAAGCAACTACGGCAAGGGGACATTTGACTATAAATACAGAGAGTGTGTGAGGAATACCCGAGAGTGTTCAGTCTGGGCAAGGTGACACTTTCCTGATCTGAATAGCTCTCCGAACCTTGGGGCAATTAGATCCCACTGAGGTAAAGGCAACTCTTTTATGGGCAGTAATGAAAGCCAAAAAGCAACCCCAAGAAAGATCCTCTTGCCTGTCAACACCAGCACCATGGTTCCCTAGAACGTACTCTGGTAACAGGGGACTTGTACTTTTGCAATGGCAGCTGGACATCAGCTCTGGATCGGCCAACCCATCTCTCCCGAGGACCGACTCATATAACGCTACAGCTCCAATTTAGACGTTACTCCTTCCCTCTTCCTTTGCCAGAAACACTAGTGTGATTAATCTGTCATTGACTTGGAGTTTCTTATTTCTTTTTGCTTATAAAGAAACATTTTACAGTATGCTATTGGCCTGTGAAATTCCTACAGTGAACCTGTGTTAAATAAATTGCTGGCAAATACAAACTCAAGTCTCTGAGCATTAATTTGCCTCCTGAAACAAAACCATAGCCATCATCATTTGTTTATGTGTTGTCTGCGGCCGCTTTCATGCTACAGTGGCAGAGCTGAATAGTGCAACAGAGATCACAGAGCCCACAAAGGTGAAAATATTACATCTTGGCCCTTTATAAAAAAAAGTCTGCCGACCCTTGTAAGATCCCTGCCCTCTATTACTTGTTTCTTGTCTTATAAATGATTCCTGACAGTTTGGGTCTTTTGTGGATTATTTTTCCCCAAAAGTGGAACCATTCACAAACCAACTGATAGAAATATTGTAGACAATATGAATACTGTTTTACTTGTCACTTAAAAAAAAAAAAAAGCATCAACGCAACAAATGTCCTACCTCTAGCCACCTCTAGGGGGTGATGCACTACTACTCTGGGTTATATTAGCAGAATTCATTAAATACGTTTTTTAAGAAGTTTCATGGTAAGTGAAAGAATGTTTCTATATAAATGTAATGTATTAATAAAAATGAGTAATATCTAACATAAAAAAAGTACTTCTGGGTTCTATATCGTGCATTTTCTTCCCACCCACTGCCTACATAAGTCTCTGTAGGCTTAAACCAGCTGACAAATTCTGGTGTTGCATAAATCATATGCTGGCAATTTAAATGTATGGACTTTTAAAAGAAATTCATGTTATTTTAGCGAGCCAAATGATGAATATAATTCTTCTGTGGTTGGCAATGACATGCTGACATCAGCTTTCACGAAAGAGCTTATCCGGGCATCCATGTTCCGCCTAACCACAGCAGTGACTTAACAGAGACCTAACATTGCTACCTGCTAATATGCTATTGACCTGCGGATATTGATGGTGACAGGCCAACCATTATGCCACAATTAAAAGCTTCTTTCAAAAGAGAAAAGAAAAATCACCCCAAATATAAATTTTAAAATGCATCATTTAATATTTATGAGAAATGCCCCCAAGATGCTGAGTTTAGCAATTGTATAATGAAAGTGCCACCTTTTTTAGAGAAGGATTATTCCCCACTGTTGCACAATCAAGGAATTTTTAAGTGACCTACGAGTCAAAGAAAAGAGAAGGGGGGGAAGGGTGATTACAAATTAATAAAGCATGTAGTACCGTTTGATTACCAGCCACTGCAGTGTGAAATGAGTTGGTTTCAGTCCAGCTGTGCCGACTGATGGCTATCACCAACCTGCCTCCATGAGTGCCTGATGAGCTGGCCCCCCCAGGGGAGGTTCTGGGGAGGAGGTGGAGGAGTGGGTGGCAAAAAGCAGGTCAGAGCTCTGTGTGGGGGCGAACAGAGTTTCCATCAAGGACTTGGTCAGCCTGCTTTGTGACCCTGAAATACCAAGTGACTGCAGAGCCTGGCTATCAAATTTTAAAACTTTTTGAGAACAAAGTGCACTTTACAAAAAAAAAAGAAAAAGAAATTCTTCATTTCATAGAATCAAATGAAATGGAGTTGCAAGTGGCCCGAGAAAGCATCTAATCGAGTGGTTCTCTGCAATGACTGATCATCAAGATGGTTAAGCGCCTACATATTTCTAAACTCAGCCAGAGACCGGCTGATTCAGAACCTCTGGCACGAGGCCCAAAAGTGTGATTTAAAAAAATCAAAATAAAAAATCCCCAGTTTGAGGTGTCAAATGACCCCCTATCCACACCCTTGCCATGACCTCATCACTGGTACACTATACTTCTCCACCCTTTCACGTGCGCCAGTCCCTCTGACTTGCTTTGGACCATGACATGTGAACAGAAGTGACATGGTCATTGTGCCAATTTCAAACCTAGGCCTTTAAGAAGCCTCCCATGTTCATTCGCACTTGCACTCTTATGTCTGCACCACTGATACAGAGAAAGCTCCTGTGGTGGCTTTAGAATACCTGCAGAATGATTATATGTGGAAGAGAATCATCCCGGCGGTCCCAACCGACCCACATATCTGCAGCAGGAGGCAGAGCTAACCCAGCTGAGCTGAACACATGTCAGCAAGTCCAGCAGGACCAACTCAGTGGAGTCGCAGACACATGATAAATAAATGCTTTTTGTTGTATGCAACAGAAATTTTTGATTGGGGACTCTATTCACAATGTATTGTGATGCCAGGCAACAGATATCTGATACGTTCAGGAATTCTAATAATCACTCAAGTTTAGAAACGATTATCTAGTGCACAGGTCAGCAAACTACAGACCTTGCGTCAAATCCAGCCAGTTGTAGGTTTTCGTAAATACAGTTTTATTGGAACACAGCCACACCCATTCATTTACCTATTGTCTACCACTTCCTTCTTGCTAGTTGCAGCAGGGACGGTCTGGCCCCCAAAGCCTAAAATATTCACTATGGGGCCCCTACAGGAAAAATTCACTGAGTCCTAATCTAGTCCAAAGTCCTGAATTTTAACCCAAGAAATACAGACATGGAAAGAACAAGTACCTTTGCCAAAATTCACAGAGCAGAGATTCTTCTAGAACTCAGGCCTCTAAATTCTAATGCAATGTTCTTTTCACAATGATACACGAATTTCTGAACGTTTCAAAATTATATTTTAGAAAGGGGAGTCTCAAGCAGCTTGTATTTTGCTCTCCTCTATATTTTTTCTCTATTTTTAAAACTTGCTGCAAGCTAGTTTTCTGATTGAAAAAAATTAACAGATTTATACCAAGGTTATTAATGGAAAAGCATTTTTTTGTACTCTAATCTCCAGGGTATTTACATCATAACAAAGAACTCTATTTAGCCCCCAAAAAAGCAACAGAAAACTTTGGGTTTTTTGATGCCACTAGCTGGCCAGTACTGAAGGTACAAGGCGATCTGTTGGCAGCACCGAGGGATATGGCTGACCCTGGCCCCTGTGACCTCAGAGAGAAGGAATTAAGGCCTATATATATATAGGATTGAATGGATTTAGAAGATCCTTCAGCCCAGTTAAGAGAACTCCTCAATGGATAACCTTCCCATTCAAAAAAAGTTCTTCTAGAAAAATACTTAATTCCGTATAAGCTAGTTGTTTTTTTTTATCCAAAGCAGCATGCTTGTTAACTCACAGGATATTAACACAACCCATACACGAGATGGTGTTATAACTAAGATCAAGATCTAAAAGCAACAATCAAGCCACCTGGGTGGCTCAGTCGGTTAAGCTTCTGACTCTGACTCTTGGTTTCAGAACAGGTCACGATCTCGAAGTCGTGGGATCAAGCCCCAAGTCGGGCTCTACACTCAGTGCAGAGTCTGCTCAAGATTCTTTCCCTCTCCCTCTTCCTCTGTCCCTCCCCCTGCTGGGTCGTGCTTGCTCTCCTTCTCTCTCTCTCAAATAAATAAATAAAATCTTTTTACAAAATAGAAATAATAAAAATAAAAGCAACAATCAAGAATTGCTTTCATGTCTTCCAGTTGAGACAAGATGACTACAAGGCATAGAGGTCCTGTGGCCATTGGGTACTTCGAACTCTTAGGAGGAGGGTCTTATTTAGGTGTTAATCTTTAACACTCACTAATCTTCCTTTAAAGAATTCAAAGAGATTACTGTATCAGAGACTTGAGTTGAAGCAATATAAATAATACCTAGCTTGCCCCTAGATTTCTGGTACCCCCTGTACTTCCCATTGCTGATCAAAAAGCAGGAATAGGAATATCAATTAAACCAAGCCATTGTTTAAGCCATGCAGTGATTTTTTTCTTTCACTCAAATTCTAAATCTGGTCGAATTCCTAAAACGTGTCCTCTGGAAGCTGGGTGTTCCTTTGAAGTTACTCAACCCAAGCAAAAAGGAGCCTTTCTACCATTCTGACCTAGCAATCAGATTAGAATGTTTTATAATCAGACATTATAATTTCTCATATCCCAGAACCCTAAAATTGTGTTTCAAGACTTTCATTTCCACAAGATACTATGATGCATTTGATTTGCAACTTGCCTTACCTATAACATGAATGTAATCTCATTTGATCCTCACAAAAAACAGTGAGAATAATATACTTTATATGTGGAAACTAAGGCTCAGACATGTGAATTTATTTTGCCCAAACTTACATAAATGCTAGATGCTAGGGAATTTAGCTACAGAAAACAAATGAAAATGCAATTTGTGAAGATAAATCGAGACTCCCAGTAGCAGACTAGTGTTTCCAAGATAAAGACAGTTGTAGTAAATGGTGTTCCTTGTACAGATAGCTCTTCCTTCAGCTTGGAGGTATTTAAGCCCCCGGCAGCTGGGAGTATTGATGGCTGACAACTCAAGAGCGCAGTCTTTGGCCAAAGAGCACCACCTCCACTAAGGTCATGCCCTCTCCCCTAAGCCAGCCCTTGGTGACGGAAAGGGGAAAATACTGAGGTCAAGCTCCCTTGCTTTAGGGCAGAACAATTCAGAAGGGCCACACAAATTCCAAGGTTCCTGGTGGGATTGACTGAAGCCTATGTGGTGAGCGCATCTCAGCTGAACATCTTCCCCACCCAAACTACTTCTCCCATCCCTCAGGACATGGTCACAACAAGCACTCTCCAATAAACATTCTGTCGGGTGTCCCAACTGGGTGGGGGCCAGTGATGCAGGTGGTGAAAGAATTCACCCAAGACAGAACAAAAGAGATAGAAGTTTACTGAATACACCACAAGGGAGCAGTGGGCAGGACAGCAGAGAAGAGACTGTCTGCAACAAGGCAGTGGTGAGGGGCCGCAGTCATAGGGTAGAGTGAGGGAGTATGGAATTTTCCCTTTTTTGGTAATCTTAGGAACAGTGCGAGGTTGTAATTGGTCAGTTAGGGCCTATGATTATTTCGAGGCAGGTCACTTAATGCACCTGTTTGCATTCTTTCTGTCCGTTGCTGTGAGCTCTTTTACCACACTCGGATTTCCATTGCCCAAGCCTGTTGCCTAAAAGCAGCCTCTATACGTTGCATGCAAATCTCTCCTCAGAGTCTATTTCCCAGGGAGCCCAACCTACTAAGTAGTCTGCTTCACACCTCAGAAAGACGGTGTCTGTAGCAACTGACAATTAACCTGAGAAAACCACACAAGAATCACACTAGCTTTAAAATTTCTCTAGTTTGTAGAATCAAAGAATTTGTGAACTGCAAGTGAGTTCCAAAACTAAGGAGGGCCATGGTCTCCACAGAAAAAGATTAGTGGACATTCAAATGCTCCTTTCCATGGATCTTAAATCTTACAGTGAGGACGAGCCATCTTAATTTGCAAAACACGCCCTCATAATAGGACCTAATATTAGTATATGTTTCAAACTTTTATATTTATTCTATCTCTTCATCTTCACAATCATCCCGTGAGTGAAACAATTATTAAGCCATCTTACAGTTAATGACCCCAAACTTGAAGAATGCGAAGTGACATGCTCTAGGGCAGAAAGGATGAGAAAATAAAACCAAGTCTTTCCGATTCTAAGTGTGTTTTTCTCACAAGTCACAGTGGCCTCTGCAGAGTCAGAGGCTAGAGTCTATGCATGTTCCTTGACTTGCAAAGAATCTGAATCCAAGACCAGATAAAAAACTGTTTTGTGGGACAGAACAACAGCAAAAGAAAAAAAAAAGAAGAAGTCAATATTTTATGTTGAGCAGAACTGGCATTTCATTAATGTAAGTCATTACCCGATCTCAGAGTGCTATTTTAGCTGTTATTACTATAAGTTGCCAAATGTGTTTCTTAACATGATAAGTAAAGGCTTCGAGCTTCTTGAATTATTGGACAATTACCAGCTTTTGCCTCTTCAGAAATAATCCTTAAGGTATTTTCTCCCAAGAAAGTTCATAGGGGGCTTCCCGAAACGTCATGCAGTTTCAGATATCCAGCCCCCCATGCCAAGTTTCTATTAAAATAAAAGGACAGCAGAACATTAATCCAGGCAAGAGTCTACAGCGGATGTAGAAGGAAAGAAAAAATGCAGCCCCAAATGGGGATCTCTGAAGAATACATGCAGATGAGACGTTGAAGACTATCGGTGAGATACACTCTGTAGCTCCTCCTCCTGAGAAAACCGTGCAGTGTGGGGGAAGTTGCCAAGGAAACTGGAAGACCCAAGTCAAACCTTCCCAGTTTGGAAGGTTGTGCATTGAGAAGAACGTTGACTGTGGGAGGGGAGGGTGTGGCTCCACTTGGGAGTTCAACTCCATGCTGCCTAAAGCAAGCAGGTAACTCCTTATTAACAGCATCCAAAAGCACCTCGAAGGCCCCAGATTTGTCACACTATCCTTGCCAACTGAAAGACAGCAGGAATCAGCAGGAAGGAAGCAGAGAACTAGTAGAGCCAACCACGTGAACCCCAGGGGCCAGACAGAAAGACAAAGTAAGGCAGTCCCCTCAGCCAAGGTTCCTCCAGAAGAAAGAACTACACTGAAAAGCATGGATTGTTCAAAAATTGGTTATGAAACAGACTGTAAGAAACCAGAGGGAAAATGGTAGAGACCCCCTACGTCATTCAGTAGGTAGAAAATCAATACTCTAAGGAATAAGTGTTCACTGTTTTAGTTACAGCAATACTATTGTGGTTATATCCATTTAAAGAGATACCTAAAGAAATATATACAGAAGAAAGAGCTGACATCTGGGATTCACCTCAAAGTAATCAAGAAGAAAGGAGTGGGGGGCGCCTGGGTGGCACAGCGGTTAAGCGTCTGCCTTCGGCTCAGGGCGTGATCCCGGCGTTATGGGATCGAGCCCCACATCAGGCTCCTCTGCTATGAGCCTGCTTCTTCCTCTCCCACTCCCCCTGCTTGTGTTCCCCCTCTCGCTGGCTGTCTCTATCTCTGTCAGATAAATAAATAAAATCTTAAAAAAAAAAAAAGAAGAAGAAAGGAGTGGGTAGGGGTATAAACGAAACAGGATTGACCATAAATTTGTAAGTGCAAATCTCATTATTATGCACAAAAGAGCTCCTTACATTATTTTTCAATATTTTCATAATAAGAAGTTAAAAAAAACATTTTAGGAGAGTTAAGGTTTAATATAAATAAAAGGTTTAAATAGAAATAAAAGGTTTAAATATAAATAAAAAACCCATAAAATATTAGGGAAAATGTTGGTAAACATATATGTAAGTCTTTGTAACGCATAACCATATAGGTAGAATCTATCCAGGAAAAAGCTACTATGTTTGAATACATAAAATGGAAAACATCTACATTTATATCTACCTATAGTTATACATATAAATACAGTTAAAACACATATATATCGTTTCAGAAAATACTTAATAACAAGGGAAATTGCACACGTTAATTTTTAAACAGATTATAAAACTCATACAGTATCATTCAAAATTTTGCATGTTTGTACTAATTCGTTCCTTTTGCTAAGAGCTGGGCCATCAAAGCAAAGAACTAAGACAGAGTCTGTGCCTCAAGGGGAGATGGATAATAAATAATCCACTACACCTAAAGTGTTTATGTGCTATGAATGAGAAGCACAGAGAATTATGATAACATATAACAGGAGATACGATCCAGTTGAGTTGAGGAAGGACAACAAGGAAGAATCCCTTGATTTTTTTAGATGACAACTCTGAGAGATACCTGGGAACTAACTAGAAGGAAATAAACCTTAAATAAAAGTATAATTTTCTCATTCCTAGAATGGCAGATAAATTTTTATTTTATTCAATATACTTTTTTATACTTTTAAATAATATATTCAATTGCTTTTATAAATTGAGAAAGCAAATCACATATTGCAAAAATAAAATATAATGAACTAAAAACTAGTTTTTCTTTCATATTATAGCTTCTTTCTCAGTAATTCAAATGCATTTTGTTTGAGAGGACTTCAATCTTCAAGTGAAAAGGTGATTTTTTTTTTTTTTTTAGTTTCTCTTGGAAAGTTCCAATGTAATTAGTAAATTAAATGTCAAGTGAATCAGAATTTTTGTTGAAACTGAAAACATGATTATTTTTCATTTGCCAAGGCCTGGCAAAGTGACTAAATATATATGCATCTTGAAAGGAGATGGAGGAATTTGGAGTGGGCACAATGCACACAGAATATAGGTGGGTATTGATTTCTAAGTGTCAAGTGAGAAAACTAGAAATAGAACACAGAGTGAGAGACAGAAGAAAAGTGAATGGGAGGGAAGTAGACCGAAGGGGCCAGGAAGGGAAAGGTGGGGGAAGGGAGGGGAGGAAGAAACAGGTATCTGGGTGCACAGGTGGTAGGCACACATATGCATGCTCATATATACCACCAGGGTGTAAAAACTGCCAATGCCTCAAAATAATGGGATGCTGAAAACATTCTTACTTTATTTATTTGGTTTTGCTAGCATTGCTCTTGTTCATAGGAAGAAACCAATAAGCAGTTAAGTTTGCCAGTACAACTCGAAGCACATAGAGTATTTAAACTTACAAACCCTTCTAAGAAATATAATTTCCTAATCACAATCTCCTCTGCAAGAAATGGAAAAAATGTTTCATTTGCAAAGAATCTTTTGTTTTTGAGGCAAAGAAAAATCTAGCAATAACTCTTTTTTGTTAGAAATTAAGAAAATTTAAATTTTCTGTCACTTTAACCTAATGCGTTCAGATTTATGCCAATATTTGGCTTCACCATGGACCATAATTTCTGTACTTAATGTGATAGGAATCATAACGAACAGGATGATGGAAAAGGAGAGGCATAATTTTAAAGTTAGACTGGCGTGGCTGTTTCTAATATTAGGGAAGGTTATTTAGCCTTCCAGAGCATCCGTTTACATCTGTAAAAATCAGCTGTGTCAAAATGACATGGTATGTATGTAAAATCAGTTTTTGGTAAGCAGTAGAGAAATGAATAAAAGATGACCTGGTAATGTATTAATAAATACTCAGGACGGCATACAAATGTTTTAACCAAACTACTTTTGCTGTTCTATCATTCTGTTCTTTGATTAAAACTCAAGAAATGGCAGGGTTGTTCTTATTTTTGTTTGTTTTTTGCCTGTGTTCAAAGTTCTTATTCGCAGGTGATTTCCCTTATATGTCCATCTTTTATGTTTTGATTTAAGATGACAATAGTTCTATTCAGAATTATGAAAAATAGTCTTCAAGTGAAAAATAATTCTAAGCTATGTGTCTGTCATAGTAAATAAATTAAAAAACCCACCAATCCACCTAAAACCAGGGAAAACTATGAGTGGCCATTTTTGGTAGGCAATTTCCTGGCACAGAAATACCCTATGGTTGAATTACAGGAACGCCTGGATGAAAAAGTCATTAATATTAACTGAGGAAGCCCAGACTGCATTTTACTCATGAGATTTAGGTATGAGCTGATTAAAGAGTACTTAATAAATCCACTTGGGCAAAGTTATGGCACTTGGGGGAGATTTGAAATAGGACTATAATTGTGAAAAGTTCATGGGATGCCAATTCATACCAGCGACTATAATAAAGGTGGCCAGAAGTAACAGGTCTGGGACTGTGGCTCAGATAAATTTTCCAAGGTAAAACAGCCACTAAAAAGGTGTTATACCCAAAAATAGAATTTTCTTTCATGATTCACAGAAGCAAAGGCTTTCAAGAGACAAAGAACCTAGCAACTCGATGGATAATAGTGTGTTTGCTACTGGAAAGCAGAGGAAATAAGGAGCTGAAGATGGGAGGCTTGAATAAACCAGATAGGACCGAAATGCCAAATGCTTTGATATTCATAAGCAAAATACAAAGTTTAGACTGTGGGTAGAGACCTTAGAACTACAGAGAAAGGTATCTTTTTTTTTTTTTTTCCCACTTCACTTGTTAGATTATGTAGAGAAGAACAGCCTTCTGCTTAAATGGTCTGCTGCACATTCATCTATTTGGGGACAGAATGCGAGCATCCTAAACGGAATGAATCCATCCTGTCTCAATGGCATATCTGATGCAATATTTTATAACCTACTGCATTAAAAGCCACCCCTGTATCTGTTGTCCACAATTTGCTAGCATTAGGCAAATTCTAAAACCAAGGGTCACTTGACTCTCTTTTTAGAGCGTTTTTCTATAATTAGGAATCACCTAGGAACCTATGAAAAATTACAATCCCCATCTCCCACCATTCGGATTCTGATTCAGTAGATCTCAGGTGGAGCAGAGTTAACAAATGTCTGAAGTGACTCCAAAGGCAGGTGGTCCACAGGATGAAACCATATTCGAGAGAATAACACACTCTATACCCATCCATTTTTCAAAGAAACAAATGAGAAATTCACTTAAACCTAATTGTTCCATTTTTTCTTACTCCTTAGCCTTCAAGAAAGTAATAAATTAAGAAGCTGACTCATCAATGGATGCTAAAACCAGTGGGTGAAGTTTGATATTTTCATAATCTGAAAGTAGCTCTCTGAGAAATATGTATTAATTATTGTACTTAATAAGTAAATTTAAATTGACCTTACAGTGATGACATCTGGCAGACACCTTTTTAGCCAAGTGATAAAAGTGAACATCAGCTGCCATGGGACAATTCAACCTCGAACTGAATAGAGTAACAAGTCTGTGATATTTCTGCCAAAACCACATAACCTGAATTGGAAATATTTAATGATATGTATGAGGAAATATTTAACAGATATGTAATGAAATTAACTGGGCTCTACAGTTTATAAGTATTAAGTCATGAAAGCCAAGGAAGGACTGAGAAATTGTTCCAAAGTAAAGGAGACTAAGGCAACGTGACAACTAAATCCCATACAGGATCCCAGATTCAATGCTGGACTGGAAAGAAAAGAGAAAAAAAAGAAGCAGGTCATATATGTTTGTTTGTTTCTTTCTTTGTTGCTATAAGTGACATGCTTGGGCTAGTGGAAAGAAATTTGAATGGAGTTTGAGGGTAAGGTGGTCATACTGTACCAATGTTAATTTCCTGATTTCGATGGATTTATTGCTGTTATGTAGGGGAATAGCCTTGTTTTAGAAAAATATACATTCAGCAATTTAAAGATAACAGGGCATCATATCTGTGTCTGATTCTTAAATGATACAGAAAATATAGGGAAAGCTAGACAGACAAAGCGAGACAGAATGATAAAGCAAATGTGGTCAAACGTTAAGAAAGGTGGAGTTTGAGCAAAGGGTATGCAGGTGTTGTACATTCTTGAAACTTTTCTATGATTTTGAAATCACTTCATATTGAAAAGTAAAAATTGAGAGAGAGGGAGAGACAGCGCAATCTCAAATTCATCATTATAAAAATAGCTATATGAATCCCTAGGGTGAGCAACAAGCACCAGGTTTTATATTTATCCCACGACATGCCATTTACAAGGGGTAGATCTAATATTTAAAGTCACATAAATGTGGAAAGTCAAAGGTATGTCTGGCGAATACTACCCAAAACAAACTGGTACAGGTATACTAATGAGAAACAAAGGAAGCATTAGGTACAAAGCATTGATAGAAACAAGGGAAGGTTATGATAGGACTTCTAATTAGTCAGTTATAAATTTATACGTGCACTGAATTACACAGTATCAAAACATAAGTTAGAAAGCAAAAACTGACAGAACCGTAAACAGAAAAAGACAAGTTCACAGTGAAATGAGAAATTTTAACACATCATCTGGAACCAATAGATCAAGCAGACAAGAATCAGTAGCACATGGGAACTTGTACCTTAGCAAGCTTGACATAAGAGCTTACATAGAATACTGCACCCATACCTGCAGAATACATATTATTTTGAAGCACATACAGAATACTTACAAAACTTCCCAAATATTTGCACCATACATACAGCAAGTCTCATTACATTTTAAAGGATTGGTATCACACGGCCGACATTCTCTAACCAAAATGCAAATAATGAAGAAATCAATAACTGAAAGATAACTAGGTATATTATAAATGCTTGGAATCCCCTGTAAGTGGGAATTTCAGATATAGTTTACCACAGTCCCTACTAGTCCCTATTGAGCCAGAAGCAGGACAGAATGAAGCGGCTATTCGTCATGAAGCAATGATGCATTATCATTACTAGCCATTCTGTTGGTTTGCATAGTAAACAGATTTCCTTGATACTCATGTCACTATCTAAAATGGGCAAGGAGAGACAAGCCAATGGGAATATTTCAAGAAAAATGGGTACAGAATGTATTCACTGTGCAAAGAAAGTGGGTATTAGCAGAATATGACTTAGTATGTTATTATTAGGCAAGCCATAATGCAATCTATGATCAGTATACAGACAGAAAAGGTGAGTGATGAAAAATCAATGAACTTTAAAGAAAGAACTGAAATTTCTAAACTTTTCAAGGTAAATAAAATAAGCACTGCTACAGTGCAATGCCATTATGTATTAAGTGAAAATTTCCTCAGGCTTTAAAACCTTTTGCAGGTGGTGAGCTTATTAAAAAAATAAAAAAGTGTCTAGGGGATGCATCTGAAATTATGTACATTAAGCAGAAATAATCAACTGCAAAAACACGTCCAGCCAGAAATATTGTAGTTCAATGTATTGTAGATTTGGCTAAGCATTTATAGGACACAGTGCATGAAAAAGTTAAATCTTTTGTGGCATTTTCTATTGCAGCTGATGAAAGCACAGATATAAATAACACCACACAGTTAGCTATATTTATTCATGATGTCATAAGGAATTTTGATGTGACCAGAGGACTTTTGGGCAGAATGCCCACGATAGGAATAACATCAGGAAATGATTTTTTGTGTATGTTAGGAAAATGGTCATGTTGGACAAATTCAAAATTAGTAGTCAAGACTACAGACAGTGGGCCTATAATGGTCAGTGCTACACAAGCTTAATTCAAGATAGCAACATGATCTTAGGTCATAGAACATTACATCATTCACTAGAGAGATCTTTGTGCTAAAAGTTAAAAATGAAACTTACTGTCAAAGCAGCCACTACTACACAGACTGTGTGAATCTCAGACAACCCAGTAGTTGGCTTGATGAATTAGACACTGCACTGTTTGAAAGGAGCTGGCTTAGTGGTGATACGGGGCTGAGGGTTATTTTTTAAACTATTCAAAAAAATTTACTTGCATGTGTTATCCAAGAAAAACCCCCAAGATAGTTTACCAGTCAAATATTGGATCAGGCTTGCTCTTCTCGGTTGACATTACAACCCATCTAAACCCTGAATATTTCTTTGAATGGTGGTCATACGTACTTACACAAAAATGTATGATTCCATTCACTGACTCCTAGAAGAATTGGGAAGGTCTTGGTCAAAGAATAATTACTAGGTCACCTTCCTACCCTAAAACTGGTTTCTAGAAATGAAAGCGTTGCCTCAACTACACTCTCGAACTTGTGGACTAAATACAAAAACAACTATGCTAAAATACTATCCATATTCAGAATTACCTATATCAATTATTTTCAAATTATGAAAATGGATAAAATGAAACACTACCCCCACTTAAAGCATTATGGTTGAATATTATTGAACATTGAAATTCAAAATGCAAGACTAAGGGCGCCTGGGTGCCCCAGTGGGTTGAGAGTCTTGACTCTTGGTTTTGGCTCAGGTCGTGATCTCGGAGTCGTGAGATCCAGCTCTAAGTCAGGCTCTGCGCTGAACAGCGAGTCTGCTTGAAGATTCTCTCCCTCTGCCCCTCCCCTCACTCACTCCTGCACATACACTCTTTCCCTCTCTCTCTCATAAATAAATAAATGTTTATTTAAAAATGCAAGATTAACATTTGTATCTGCATTCTGTTAAAATAAGCTATAAGGGGTTGGGTTCCAAATCAAAGAAATAACAAATTATGAAAGATCATAAATAATTATATTGTTCCATTTGTAGTTTTCATTTTCTGAATTGAAAACAATCTCTAGTTCATACATTTCTATGTTATGTATTTCCATCCTTTATCACTTATTTATGTCACTTCCCTGACCCTTTAACTATATATGTCCCTCTTTCTTTTTTACCTCCAGATCTACATTTTTAACTCCCTCCTAGCTATCAATATTTTTGGATGTCTGTGGCACATCAAACTCAACACCTCTAAATCTGAATTTAGAAGGCTTTTCTCAGGAATTCCTAATACTGGCTTATCAGCCAGTCCCTTTAACCAGCCCTTCACGCTGAATCCAAATTGCCTACCACCTAGAATGTCTCCTTCTCTATCACCCAATGCAGCCAGCTTTCATCACAAAAGCTCTCCTGCCTATCTTCTCCTTCCCAGTCACATTGCCTTGGGTTAGTTTTCGGTCACTGTCACATCAAGTATCTGCAGTGCCCTCTTCGAAAGATTTCCTGCCTTCAAATTCTCCAACCTCGGTCCATCCTATATAATGTCCCAGAGTAAATCTTTTTCAATACCCTGCTGATGCGGGCCCTCTTCTGCCTACACTGTTACTGACCTTGTGCTACTATTGACCACCCACAGTATAAAGGTTGTGCTCCTTCGCCTGGCAGACAGTCCCTGTAGTCTGCTCCCACCCTAACTCTCAGAGTCCTGATGCCCACGACTCCCCATCATGCATATTTCTCAAGTAACTAACTGATTATCCAACACACTGCAATAGTATTTACCCTTTCCCCCACATTCTTATCTCAGCTCATGACCAGAAAGTCCTTCTGCCCCATTTCTACAGGTATTACACACCTGAAATTCATTGAGAGTAAACCTCAAATGTTCTCACCACAAACACACACACGGCAACTATATGAAGCGATGGATATGTTAATTAGCTTGACTGTGGCAATCATTTCACCATATCAAAAATATCCCATTTGTGCCTTAACCAGCAATTTTTATTTGTTGAAAAGAATTTCCTCACTGCTAGAACACGAGCAGGACGTGGATTTCTTTGTCAGTTTTGCTTATTGCTATGTACATGATATGCAAACTAGAGCCTTGCCTGCAAGAGTGCTCAATCAATATCTGTTCAATAAAAAAAAAAAAAAAAAAATGGAGAAGACCACCCAGGTTAATAAAACACTTCTTGAGAATCTAGAGAAGACCATTCGTTCACCCAACAAATACCCCTTTGGTTTCAGTGATGATTCAGGGGCAGTGCTAGACACAAAGTGTATATGGTGGGGGAAAAAAACAAAAATGTAAATATAATTGTTACCATCATGGAGCTTACGGTCTAGTGTGGAATCACTGAGCGAACAACCAAACAACAACGACATGCACCTGAAGACAGTGGTCAGCAAGGAGCTGTTCGGGGCACGCGTGGAGTTCTGAAATACTACCTATAGGCAGCTGGTACTCTCTGTTGGTCTGCAGTGAGTCCCGCCATGCTGCCCTGAAGGTGAAAGGGGAAAGAAGGGTGGGACAGACACAGCCAGCACCAGCTCTCCTTCCCTCTGAATTAAGTTAGTGGGCTGGCAGCAGGGACGAGGCACAAGTAAAGTCTATTTTCCTGGAGAACGGCGGAGTTTAGATTCGGGCACTGGCAGGAAGGCAGTTTTTCTAAAGTATTCCCATGGCTGCTTTCAGTAAGGTCCTCATTAGCCTTGATGCAGGTTTCCCTTGATGATGCCCTTTACCCTGACTTGGAGAGACTGCAGCTTTTAAGGAGGCAGTTCAGTCCCCACTGTGGCTCAGTCCTTGGCCTAATTTGGGTAGTACAATAATTCTCTCCAACTGTGAAGATGATGAGATGATTTTTCTGTGATTTCTTGTTTGAGAATTGGTGACCAAAATCTACAAGGAAACCACCCAGCCTGTGAGTCTTTTGGACTCTGCTGCTGCTAAGCCGGTGCCCTGTTGGTATAACGGGCTCATAATGCAGCTGGTCCCAAAGTGAAACGTTCCTGCGGCTCCCATAACTAGCTGTTTCAAATCATCACAGACTTTAGAATTTGAAAGTTCTGACAGATCATCAGACCTAATCCCAGCATTTATTAAAAAAAAAAAAAAATTAGGAAACTGAGACCCTAAAAGGCTCAGTTGTTTCTATTTGACAAATAATTTAGGGGTTAAAGAGACCTGGGATCTCGATGCAACCTAAGTCTTTAATGAGTGAAGCTTGTTAAAAAGTTCAGGATCTTTCTTACATAAAGTGTAATATTTTAAGGTAGTAGGAAGAGTCCCTCCCAAGGTGTGTGTAATCTTTCATGGCCTTAATTCCATGTGGATCATGATATGACACAACACCTCACAGATACCGTTTTCATCCAGGCGAAGAGTTCTTTACCTGTGGCCTTGGCTGCCGGTCTGGGCTGTCTCATTAAGAGGACACACTTGGAAAGCTTTCATAGTGAATGCCATCATGAAGCAATGCTGAAAACCATCCATCCTGAAGTCAGAGTAACGTTGCAAACTTAACAATGGGGCTATTGGAGGCCAGCACATCCAAAGAATCATTCGTTTTCTTGAACTTTAAGGATGTCTTTTAAAAAGCAATATAATGAGAATAGTATATAGTCATCTTTCCTTCTGTTCCTCAACAAATGTCTACAGAAAAAAGTAATAAATGGAAAGCAACGTTTCTGTTGTTCAGTCACTAATAGAAACGGAAATTCTTGTATGGCATGTGGTTTTCCACTTCTAGCTATCAGTTTTTAGAGGCAGGGATACCATGAGACAGAGAGAGAGAAATGATAGAAGATAGATACATAGATAACTAAAGATAGATAAACAAGAGAGAGGTGGGGGGGGAGGAGGGCAGGAGGGAGATGAGAAGGAGGGAAGGGAAAATATTCCTGCTTTGGTTAGAAGTCTCCATTTGGGGGGATAGAAATATATATTTTATTTAAGTCATAAATTTCTCTGACCCTATGCCGGATCCCCTTTTTGGTTTTTTTATGACATCTTGGATTCCATACATTTCCGATTATATTCAGTTATTGACCATGTTCAATTAATTTTAAAACATTACCCTCCTATTTGTTCCAAAATGCTTCCTGTCCTCCAAAATGCCTTCCATGTCCAGGGTAGGCATGTGGCTGAGGTGGGGAGGAGGATGTGACCGTTCATGGCACCCTTCCACTCCCTTGCTAAGAAGTAGAAAGGGGCAGTGAGCAGAAAGAAATAGGAGAGAACAGACTGGTCTTGTGTCACATAGGAGAGTGCAGGATGGTGCTGGCCTCCCTCTCATCACATCTACTGCTAGTAACCCAAGGTGATGTGGTGGCCTCTGAATGGATGTGGATGTTTCTCCTGGGAATGACATCTAGTATCACTTCAGTTGCCTCCTTCCTTGGGCGTGTTTTTAGAGGAGGACAGCTACATCATCCCCCAGTCCTGCCAGAGGTACTCACCCACAAATCTGCGCTGGCATAGAGACTACTTATGCGCCCCTGAGCAGCCATGCAGACTGACCCGTGTGTCAGGCCCCTTCTCTAAGTTCCAGTTCTTTCACAGGACCCACTGGAAGTGCTGAGATGAAGTGCTCAGATGGAGTGCTACACCCCATCTGAGAGCCGTGGGGGTTGGGCACAGTGCACAACCATCTGTTTAAGTCCTGCTCTTTGAGATACTCAGAGCAGATCTTTCCTTCCAAGACATTAAGGTCAGAAGTAGATCAGCATCAATCTTTATGATCACATGTGTCCCCAGATTTTCAGGAGACTCATGTCAGGCTCTCTCAGGAGCCTTCCCACCTACTACGGCCAAGGCAGCACTGAGTGGGCTATAAACCATCCATACAAAAACATTTGTTTGGGACTAGTTGCCAATCTCCGCATCCGGCAGTTCCCTCAAACTTTATGATTGATTTTCTAGAACCCTCTTTGCTTGCCTCAAGGGGTGGAAAAGTCTCTCACCATAACACTGCACCCTGTGTAAGGCCAAGGTCTGCTCACTCCCACATCCCCATACCACCTGCTTCTCAGACTTCTTATGTGGACTGGGGAGTGGTGGTGGGATGGTGCTTAATGGTGCTGAACTTACATCTCAGCTCTCAGTGAGTCCCACAGAGGAAGAGTCTGGCAGCTTGGCAGGGCAGTCATTGTACCTTTTATTGGGGGTTTTGTGCCTAGAGTAGAGGAGTTCCCCAAACTTCAGGTTTATTAATTCACTAGAAGAACTCACAGAGCTAAACAAACTCTGTTATATTCATGTTTATGGCTTATTATAGCAAAAGGAGATACCTTAAAATCAACAATGGGAAAAGGTGCCTAGAGCAGGGTCTAGGCGAGTTCCAGGCATAAGCCTCCAGTTGTCCTCTCCCATAGAGCTATCCAGACAATGTTTACCTCTCTGAGGAATGGTGTGTGGCAACATGCACAGAGTAGTACCACCCAGGGAAGCTTACCTGAGCCTTGGTGTCCAAAGATTTTATTAGGGGTTGGTCATATACACATAGCTGATCTAACCCTTCCAGAGGTCGAGCTTCCTTTAGAAGTCATATTGTCAGCATTGACTATCTGACATGGCTCATGGCTCTCAGGTAAATAAAGACACTCTTTTCAGGCAGGATACACCAAATGCTTAGAGGTTACTTCCAAGGAGCCTGGGAGAAAGGCCAAATCTTTCTTCGGGCAAGGTTAATCCCTGACCACACAATGCCTTAGCTGTAATTTTCGGATAATAGGAAAAGTTCACTTGATGTCCTGC
The DNA here is from genome assembly GCF_023065955.2 of Ursus arctos. Lineage (NCBI taxonomy): Eukaryota > Metazoa > Chordata > Mammalia > Carnivora > Ursidae > Ursus > Ursus arctos. Next base: position 39,833,020 of record NW_026623100.1, on the reverse strand, counting down.
TACACATAGAATTCTTACTTTCAGACCGTGGAGAAATTTGAAGACCTTCAATTTCATAGTGCTCTGTGGCACATCAGGAGCCTCTGCAGCCAAACTCAGCCAATTTCTGTTTTAGATGCAAACCTCTGCTTACGAATTCACTGGAACAAACAGGGATTCTGTAATTACCCAAGTAGTCCAAACGTGTGTATAAAAATGGGCGCAATAGAAACTTAGCAGGATTACATTGCTGATTGGGGCAGGACCACAAGTAGAACACAGATGTTCGGTAACCAAGCCTACGCTTGTGCCACCACAGAAAATGTGTCTGCTTCCCCATCACAAAGATGGGTTGAGCACCTACCACATGCTTACCATCGAACTCGTGGATAAGTGGGTGCAAAGGGCAAGTATAAGTTTTAGTTTCTGCCCTCAGGGTTCTCTGGTAATTATAAAGCACCAAACAGATAATGATAATAAGAAAATACATGTTTTAGACAAATATTCCAAAGAAATTAGAGAAAGGAAACACCACCAAAGGCAGTGGTTTCCCAGAGGAAGTAACACTTACATCTGCTTTTTATATCCCTCTGCAAAGGAGAATAACCACAAACTTTTTTCTCCACCACACAAAAGTGACAAATGCACACAATCTTCAAGTAACTCATCCTTTTCCTATTCAATCTCACCTAACTCAAACTCACAGCATCTCTCTTTAAGCCTTTCCAATTTTTTTCTGATCTCATATCTTCCGGGTGTCCCCTACAATTTTATGACAATATTTATTATTACTGATTTCCAATTATATTTGCTTCAGCTTATATTTCTCATGGAATTCATCATGAGCTACATTTAGCTCACTTTGGACATTCCACCTTCTCAAAAATATTAATTTTTTCATCATTCTTATTCAGAAGACTCAATGTGAAACCCCAAATTTTTAAACAGTTGAGGATGTAAAGAGAATGATTCATTAGACAACGTACCAGACTGTCAAATGGGGAACAATATTTGTCACTGATGATCCATAATCTTCCTACAACAAACCTACATTCATTTTTTTCAAAAAATATTCATTGAAGGTCCATTAGATTTAAGACATTACTCTGAATACTCTATATATAGCAGAGGCATGACCAGGGCAGATAGAGTCTGTATTCTCATAGAGTTCTCCTTCTCATTAAAAGAGTCGGATAATAAGTAAAGAAATAAACAAAATGGGGGGAAGGGACTGGATGGCTCATTCAGTTAAGCACCTGCCTTCAGCTCAGGTCATGATCTCGGGGTCCTGGGATCAAGCGGAGCTCCATGGCGGGCTCCCTGCTCAGCGAGGAACCTGCTTCTCCCTCTCCCCTGCCTCTCCCCCTGCTTGTGCGCTTTCTCTCTCTCTGTCAAATAAATATATAAAATCTTTTAAAATAAAAGAAATAAAATAATTTCAGATCAGAATAAGTCTTAGCAAAGACTACAAAATAGTGACGTAATGGCAAGTGACTGAGAAACAGAACTACTATGGATCTGATCTTCAAAGGAACATCTCAGATAGGAAGTGACACTGAACTTGGCCCTGAAGGATGAGAAAACAAACATGGGGAAATCAAATCTGGGGACAGAGAAGTTAAAAGGAAAAGAAGCCGCAAATGCAAGGCCTGTCATGGAGAAGACTCGGTGAGTCTGAGGAACAGAAGGCAGTCAGTGTGTCCAGGACGCATTGAGCAAGGGAGAGAGAGTGATAAACTGAGGTGAGGTCGCAAAAGTAGGCAAAGATCAGCTTAGTCAGGCATTTATAGGCAATGCGGAAAAGTTTAAATTTTTTCCTAAGTGCAAAGGGAAGTGACTGGAAAGTTCTGCAATTAGGTTTCCATTTTTAAAGGTAACTGACTGGCCTGAAGCGAATAAATTAAATGGAGACAAGGTGAAAGCAGACAGCTAGTTGGAAGTTTACAGCAATAATCTAGGTGGTTTAGGTTAGGGTGATAGCAACGGAGAGGCAGAGGTGGGTTGGTATAACTGGGAATATGATGATAGAACCAGCTGATGGATAGGTTCGAGGGAAGACATTGAGAGAGAAATTGAGAATGACTTCTAGGTTGAGAGCTTGGGAAACCGGGTAGGTGATAGAGACATTAACTGGGATCAAGAAGAATTGAGAAAAAAAAAAAAATTGGTTGGGCAGGAAATGAAACAGCTGGGTTTGTTGCTTTTTTGGAGGTTTTTTGATGGTTTTATTTATTTTGATTTGTTGGTCATTACAAATCTGAGATGCTAAAGAGATACTAAAAGAAGATACCAACAAGCATATGACTCAGAATTGGAGTCAAAAGAGGAGACATAAATTGGAGCATTACCAACATAAAAATTACACTTAATGCCATAAAATTGGTAAAGTTCACCCAATCTGTTGACAAATGAAGTAAATTACGTTAAACTAAACCATGAGTTGTTTTCACATTAGCGGTAGTGGACTCAGCATCCATATATTCTTATTCCCTCTAAGTGTTTATCAGGATAATTGGTTCACAATCATAAGTCAACTGGGGTTAACAGTGTAATTGAGGCCATATACCAGAGCAAAGTTACTGGTGGATTTTCACATCAAACCTGTGATTTTGGCTTCATTATCATGCCCTCTAGCCACTGGCAATGCTAAGCTCAAACAAATTTTGTAAGGGAGGTATTTGTCCTCTTTAGCTTTTTAATATTCAAAACCTAGCAAAAGAACAATTGTTATTAGATAGGATTTTCAAATAAGCAAAGACCAAAAAAACTCTTGATTTCTGAGTTTATAAGGGGACTCTGCTTTTTATTAGAAGTGACATGATTTCCAATAAAGTACAAATGCTCTCCAAACCTTGATCACAAGACTTAGACTTGCTTTACTCTATTTTAAATCTTGGCTCGCTGCTTCAAATTATAGATGACATTTCAGTGAGAAAAAGCAACAGAATTGGACCACTGTGGAATAAGCTTCACTAAAAAGGTTTAAAAGTTTCCAATATACAAAACTGAAACATTTTTATTAGCCAAATTACCACATTTAAACTCTGACTGTCTTAAATCTTATCCATGAGGCTTTGCCTAATAAAGCAATGTTTGTGTTTCAGAGAAAAACTAATCTGTGGATTAGTCTTGAGGTTAGAGAGGACCTGTAAGTAGCAGTTGCCTTCTACTTCCAAATTTATAACCAAATGAGAGATGGAAGCAGTAATGAGTAGAGAAGTCAGGTATGTTGCTCTAAAAATTCCACCATGTTTAAACATGAGGCAAATGATAAGATGCAAACAGAGAGGGAGGCAAATTATAAGAGACTCTTTTTTTTTTTTTAAAGATTTTATTTATTTATTTGACAGAGACAGCCAGCGGGAGAGGGAACACAAGCAGGGGGAGTGGGAGAGGAAGAAGCAGGCTCACAACACAGGAGCCTGATGTGCGGCTCAATCCCAGGACCCTGGGATCAGGCCCTGAGCTGAAGGCAGACACTTAATGACTGAGCCACCCAGGTGCCCCTATAAGAGACTCTTAACCCAAGGAAATAAACCGAGGGTTGCTGAAGGGGAGGTGGGGGGGGATGGGATAACTGGGGGATGGTCATTAAGGAGGGCACTTGAAGTAGTGAGCAGTGGGTGTTCTCTGCAACGAATGTATCGATAAATTCTACATCTGAAACTAGTAATACAGTATATGCCGATTAAATTGAATTTAAATAAAAATTTGTTAAAAACATGAGGCAAAGGAAAGAATACATCCTCTTACAATGATAAGAAAAACTGGTAAGTATAGAGGGTGTAAGAAAAAGAATTAGACTAACAGTTGTGATGTGAAGAGATACATATAACATGTATAGAAAAACATTAAAATGTCACATAGAGAATCACCACATCTGGCCAAGGCTATGTATTGTGTCCTCCACACAGTATAATTCACATAGAATAAGACGTGAGTGGTACCATGGGGGTTGTGAATATGAATATGGATATGGATATTCCAAAGGAATATTCTGAAGATATGACACCTCAGAAGAAAGAGCATCCAACTCTTTCTAGTGAGGTTAAATAAAGCTTGATGGAGGAAGTAAAATTTTCACTGATTCTTGAGGATAAATAGATGTTTTCCAAAGTGGGGGGGGGAGGCTAAGAAATAGATTATAGATAGAAAGTGGGGTTCTAGTTCACAAGGGACCTTGTGTATGATATGCCAAGGGTACAGGTTTTACCTTGTAGGAGCAAGGAACATTGATGAAAGGATTTTAACCAATCTGTGAACTGAAGGGACCCCACAAGCAAGATACCTTGGTTTACATAAACCTATTGAACAAGGAAGAAAAGACCTTCACTATTAAACATTTAAGCCAAGTCTTGTGGCTAAGGCTGCATCCCACATAACGCTAAAAGAACCAAGACCATAGGGTGGATGGTTGGAGTCTTAAAAGTCATGAAGCTTAACCCTGCTCCAAGCCCATGCTGCAAACCAACATACAGCACACAAACCGACATCCACACACAAATGAAAAGAATTAACATTCATCCTTCAGAGTTAATTAAGGTTCTTGGGTTCTTTCCACATAATTTTCACTTTTCTTGTCTTGTAGACATAATTGGACATATGGGAAAGACAGTTGCTAGGCATAAATATGTGAGGGAGGTGAGAATTTTCTCCCAACCCACCTGGTCTGCGCAGGCTTCCTGCATGGGATAGAATTTGTGGAGATTTATGAATGAGGGCAAAAAGGTGGCATGGAGGATAGGAGGATGGAAATCACTCTAGGCCTATCACTCACTACAGAAAAAAATGGAATATAAATGCCTTGCTTTAACACTTTCATATTTTTAAAGGTGATTTGACCTACATAATTTCATTTGACCCTTATATTAACTTTATATAGGCCTCTTTCCTCATTCATTATTTAATTCATTCATTAATGAATATTTATAGAGTGACTACTATGCTCAGGAAATGAGCCAGGCACTTGGGAAACAGCAAGAAGAAAAATGTGTTCCTGCCTCAGCGACAGAGACACTAGAGGGGAAACGATACCCAAAATAGGTTAAGGGACCAATAAAGAATTATAAAACAGTCATCGTAACTCCTGTGAAAAAAAAAGGAGATGCTGAGATGAAGAATAATGGAGTGAGGATGGGGAGTATATTTTACTTCAGTTATGGTGGCTAGAAACACCCTTTTAAGGAGATTTAAGCTGAGATCCAAAGTATGAGAAAGAAACTAATTACACTAGGAATGATGGAAGGGATTCTAAACCAACAGAAGAGAACGTGCCAGGGGCCTGAGGTAGGAGAGAATTTAGGAGGATCCAGAAAGTGAAAATAGACCAGCATGACTGGAGCTGGGAAGAGAATTTCAGTTTCTGGGAAGCTGAGATTCAGCTGAACAGCTTAAATCATGTTGACCCATAGAGAGCACTTTAAGGAGTTTGGGCTTAATTTAGATGCAATGGAAGTCAATGAAAAACTTTCAGCAAGATAGTGGTATGGATTTACTGAAAGCTTATATTCAAGTAAGATACCTAGGTTTGGGTTTGAAAAATAGGGAGAGGAGGGGAAGTTACAAAGTTACAGGATTCTTTGAGATGTGAGGCAAGAGTTTAATTTTCCTGGTTAATATTTAGACTTTAATGTTCCAAGTCACTTAAGGATACCTCTAAGACATCCAAGTTAAGATAAAAAACAGGGAACTGACTCTGTAAACCTAGAATTCCTGCTAATGATTTTTAATTTCTCAACATAAATACTGTTGATAAATGCAAGGAAAAGAAAAAGACCACCTGATGAGGAAATATAACTAAGGAATTAAAACCAGGATGGAACTTCCAACTACTCCCACATACGGTCAGATAGAGAAAGAGGAGCTAATAATGGAGCCCTAGAAGGCATGTCCAATGAAGTAGAAAGAAACCAGAAGGCAAAGGTGTCATAGAAGACAAGAGAAGAGTGTGTGTTAAGAAGAGCATGGTTAACTCTACTAAATTCTGGGAGAGATGGAGCAAGATGAGGATAAAAACATGCCAGTTGAATTCAGCAATATGGAAGTTGTAAATTAAATGATCCAGTAAAGAAAAAGATGAAGAATTTGCTTTCACTAGGAGCAGGAGACAAAGAGAAGATGGCAGTAAACTTACAAAGATTTGTAGGGTTCCTGGTGGTAAGATACAAGAGTTTGTTTCTTATGACTCTTACTTTCTCCATAAAGTTTGAGGCAAGGTTTTCAGCTGAATGTGAGAGTAGGAAATAGGTGTTAAAAAAGTTTGAGGAGATAGATACTCCTTAGTGAGTAGAAAAGTGAACCTATTAGAGAAATATAGTCAGAATTGGGAACTATACTAGGTGCCAAATTGAGATAATTGATTTAGAGTGAAGTTTCAATCATTTGATTTTTTTCCCCAGCAATGTTCAACTTTCATAGATATAGACACGAAGAAGATACATAGCAATGTTCATGCAAGGTTTGTTTTTCTCAAAAAAATAAAATTGAGGGAAAAAGATACAAGAGAATTATGATTACTTACAAGGGAATGATTCTAAGGGCACAGCAGAATTTGATCTGAGCAAGGAGGAAAATGAGTCCAGAAGAGTATGGGTAGATAGTGGAAAAAGCTATAATCAACGGATTGAAGACCTTGCAGATGTTAGAGGGAATAGAGGGGGAGATTTGGGAGGACCAAGCAGAGACACTGAGGGGGGCAAAGAGCAGCACAGGAATGAGGGTCAGAGGATGGTGGGTGACAGAGGAGGTCTGGGCCCTCTAATGACTGCTGGAGGTAAGTACAGATAGGATGTGTGGCAGGGTTAGTCCTCGTTTCTCTTTAAGGAGACCTCACAACCAGATGTATCACCAGGAACTGAATGCTGCTTTGGTGGTGCAGCAAATACTAAAAAGCAACTGGGAAGGGCCAATAGGACACAGGGCAAAGGAGAAAACCAAGTCTTGAGGTAGCTCCCTTATGGGGCCAAGGTTGTATCACCCAGTAAATAACAGAACCGGGATGGATTTGAAAGTTATTTAATCATAATCTGCTATTCTTCCCACCATCCTAAACTTTATGAAGTGAAGTGCAGCCAGCCCCAGACAGGAAAAGGAGATACAGGAAGCCAAACATGTGTAGGTTTTCTTAATGAGAATAACCATACATTTAGACTTTAAGTGGAAAAGAGCCTGTTCACTTTAATATCTCATCCTTTTTTTTTATTCTTGAAATGTAGTTGTCAGTAACCCATTTTGCCAAAAGGGAAACTGAGGTACCAAAGAAGAAATAATTTGCTCTCCATTGTTCAGCAAATTAATTTTAGAAGCAGGAAAATGATTGCTTTTTAGGCCTACATCATACTCCCAAATCAAGAGGGCTAAATAAAAGAGTGGAAAATTAGTTTTGCTCTCTGTACCCTTGCCTGGTAATGAAATATCCAATTAAAAGAAATTATGAGCCTTTAAGGATGATTGCTCTTGCACAAAGTGAACTGGAATGGAAATTCATAACCACAATCCCATATCCATCATATAAGACTATTAATTGGAACAATTTTCATAAAAGCCTAGGTTGAACATTCTCATTAAGAAGGCATACCTTGTGAAGCAATACCCAGCTTCAAGTTTGGAAAATATTCCAGGGCTCTCTGCCCTTTGAGCCCCAGGATTCAGAATTGCTTTAGAGACGTCACTTATAGCAATGTTTACTGACATAAACAGCTGAGAGCTTGTCCAGGCCATGTTAGGTAACAGATCCACGGCTTTGCCTGATAAACACAAAGTTTTTGATAAGATCTTCAAGAAATGAAATTAGATGATGTGCATGTACTTTATGTATATATTCTTTTTTTGGTAGAATATTGTGTATGTTCTAACACATTATTGGGGGGGCAATAAAAGTCCATATCCAATTATCTAAATTTTGAGTAAAATTTAAACTTCTGACCCTCAAAGTCCTCTTAATAACATATCCATAAAATATTTTTGAATCACAGTTTGCTAACACAAATGTATTCACAAATATGTCATGAAATTTCCTTTGGCAGCTCTAATATTTTTCTTCAATTCTGTGAATACTCAATCTCTGTTTTTGTCAAATACATAAAGATATCAGAGTAGGAGGAAGTTTTTAAGCTCACTGAATACCGACTGACATTTAATTTTTTCTTTAGTATTTCCTGTGTACCATTTCCACAAAGAAATATTATTTCACAATTAATCATTTACCCAGACCACTATGTATTCTGCCAGGATTTTTATGTATTCTCATACAGGCAGTGTTAACAAAGAATAGAGTTCGAATTTGACTTGGAGTCTGGTTCTGCTTGCTGGGTTTGCTCCTGTTGAGAACTATATTTCAGTATTTGCATAGGAAATCAATGAAAGGCTACAAGAAAGGAAGTAGATAATTAGCATCCACCTTTGGCACCAAACAGAGAATAGGATAGTAGCAACAATAATAGTTAATATTTCTTGAGCTCTTATTATGTTCCAGGCTCTCATCTTTGACCATTACATGTATTAATTCCTTAAAAATCTCCCCAACTGGTCCATAAGGATGCAGCATTCTTACACTGTTCTTACAGTATTCTACAAGCTATAATAGTTTCCAGTACCCATTAGGCCAATAGGAAAATTATTATAGAATCAGTCAATTCTATTTATTAATATTCTTACATGAGCTTGAGTGTGTAACTTGACAATGACACTGTGAAGGCAAACATTAATTCCAATAACAGCTAGTAGAAGAATGGTTGCATTTTTGCTCCAGGACCATAGATTTAAGCCAAGGAAATTCTCTACTAGGATAATATGCAACAAGCAGGCTTAAGATGATCTGCCATGCTCACGGAACAATTAATACGTAATGGATGTGATAAAGTCAAGGAAATCTGTAAGCATCATGAGAACCAGAGTCTTGGGGACATCATCAGGATAAATGTAGACTCAACAGTTGAGTAAAATGATTTCTCCTCTGAACTAAATCTATACATTTTTCTATTCTAATTATTACCAGCTAAATTTTACTAATCCTAAATCCAAGTGCCACTTCTAAATCAGTACTAGCAACCTGGCATCACAAACACAATGGAGTACCCTGAAACCCATCCCCTAGGAGACTGATTCCTGAGAAAGTACTCAAATTCAGTCCACTTAACCTAGAGTTGGTGATAGAAGAGCACAGATTTCAACTCTGGAAACAACAGAGCTATAAAAAACACCGAAATGGTTCTCAGATTGGGTAATGCTTTTCTTTATATCTTTAGAGAAAGGAAATGTAAGTCCTAGTGAGGGGCCCAGGGTGGGAGGCTCACAGTGAGTGAGAAAATCTTCACAATCGGGTGAAGAGAATTGTACAAGCAAATTTCATGAAGCCAAGTGGAAAGAAATGATCCCTTTGGCCACAATGAATGAGACAGATACTACTCCCTCAGTGGGATCTTGTGGGTTACCGTTGAGTCCTATTTCCTCATCAAGATGGTGGTTTAACATGAGGGATTAACCACGGAGAATGATGAGTCGATTACTGTAAAATTAAATGACACCACATAAAAAAGGCAGTATTCAGGTTAGAAATTTGATTTGACTCATGCAATTTACAAAGTTAAGTGGCCAAAAAAAATTCTACCAGAGCCATGCACTCTTTACTCTCCACAGACTCCTGACTCTGTTTGTGATTCGTTTAAGGATTATCTTTATATTATGAAGGAAGCATCCCTGGACTTGAAGGAGGAAGAAATTACAAAAAGCTGTACATGACCTATGTGAAAGGCAAGCAGAGTAAAAACTAAATCTTTGGAGAATGGTTAATATTGAGAATTTTGCAAACATAAATGTTTCTCTAAATGTCCACATAATTTTATTTTCTGTTTAAAAATGGGGTTAGAAAATTTTCAAGTGAAGAAATCTGTCCTTTGAAAGAAGACTAAAAATAAATTTTATGATTGTGTTTGGCTGAATATAAAAATCTGTGCTCCAGGGTTATTTCAATGGTTCATTTGTATAAGGACTTTGATGTCTCCGTAAACCGATAAAGGAAGCATGTGATTTAACGAAATGATTTCCAGAAAACGTCTAGAAATGTTCATAACAAACTCGGGAATTTGAGGGCAGAGGAGTCATAATAGGAATCAGTTACTATATATCTTTCTACATCATTTTGTATGTATATCCTTTTACATTATTTTTATTTTTATAAAAATAGATTATTTGTAAAAAAAAAAAAATGTTAAAGAAAAATAAGCATTTGTAAAAACTTCTGAGAATTTTTATTCTGTGTCCACACTGGTATTGCCATTAATGTTTCAAATATGTATGTCTTACAATAAACAAATAAATACATATGTGTTACTATAGCACGCACACACACACACGCAGACATTCAAACATATAGATAGCATTTAATGTTCTCTTTTCTATGGGTATTTCTGAGTCCATTATTTTTTGCTAAATATTCAACAAAAAGAAAACTTGGTTGACTATTTAAATATAAAATGCTGCTAGGAGTTGGATCTTCATGAGAATAAATACTTGTTTATTTAATGTACTTCCTGACTGGTACTACAGGTGTGTGACCAATAACAACCACACAGGGATTCAAATAATGATGACCATCCATCTTTCTTCACCAACTTGGTTTATCAAATACCTTCATATGCGCATGTAAAATACTTTTTAAATCTCTAGACTCAAACTTACTAAAATGTGAAATGTTTTTCTTTCCTCCCTCAAGATTCCCTGCCTATATGGTGATAAGTCCAGAATCTGAGAGACTGGCTCTACCCACTAGTTGATCCTCTACTGTTCATGCTGCTGTCTCATCAGGTTGGTGTTGTGATACCTTCCATGTCCCCTCACTGCAGTGTCTGAGGAATGCTTCCCACTCCAGTCTAGAGGCCAAAGAAAGAGGGGGCCATCCTCATCATCGCCCTCCTCTACAGTTACCCAGGTTGTCATGCCTGGGCTCCCAAAGCAACTGGTGCAAGCCTTTACAATGTACCCATCATGGCAGATTTTTAAAGACCACAAATTGTTTACTTTAAATTGTTTCCATAGAGATAGAATTTAATTCTCCTTCTCTTAAATCTGACTGGCCTTAGTTAACTTCATTGACTGAAAGAATGCTATGAGAGTGATATTTTGGGACTTCTAAACTAAGGTCATTTAAAGCTTTGCAGCTTCCATCTGGTTTTTTGATTGCTTGCTCTCAGGGAAGCCAGCAATTATATAAGACAACTAATCCCCCTAAGGTTGTCATGCTGCAAGGAAGTCCATGTAACTACATGAAGAAGCCATATGAAGAAAGAATGACGTCCAGCTGTCCCAGCACAGGTCAGAAATGTAAGTGAGGAAGCCATCATGGGCATTCCAGTCTCGGCAGACATGAAGTAGAAACCGAGGCCTGGTCTATGGCCCCCACTGAGCTGTCTCAGCCACCTCCAGCTGCTTGAATCTCCCCAGCTCATCATGGAGCAGAGACAAACCATCTCCCTTCAGAACTGCCCACATTTCTGACACACGAGTTAATGACCATAATAAAATGCCTTGGTTTACTTCACTAAATTTTGGGAGCAGCTTGTTTTGCAGCAATAGATAAGAAGAACAAATACATACACACACACACACACACACACACACACACACACACACACACACAGAGCCATTTAGCAAGGCATGTGCATGACTGGCATTCAGAACACCCCTTGATCTATTAGTTCCAATACACATTTCCTCCAAAAGATATTATGGCATCAGTACACTTTCAAATGTCTACAATTTAATCCATAATTATCATTTGTTATAAGTAATCTTTCCTTCACCTACCCAAAAGGAAAAAAAAAAAAAAGTCTTCTTGCAAATGTCAAAAAAGGATCAGAATGAATCCTCAAGTGACATAAATCCCTCGATGCAAGAGTGTGAAGGCTGAACTGGAGGTTGCCTGGCAGAGATCTAAATTCGGGGGATTGGGGAGAAGGAGGAATCTAAATTTCCCAAAGCCATAACTAAAGTAAACTGTCAGAGCATAATAGGTGGTTTGAGACCTACCTATTTCCTGGGATTTTCTCTGTGCTTAGTATAGAGCAAAAAATAGCAATCTACTTTCTTTGACCTGTTTGCCCAGTAAGTGGGTGTTTCCTTCCTACCAGGTCAAGGCAGTAGCTAAATGCTATCAAAAAGCCAGAAGGAGGAGGACACTCTTTTAAAGCACAAAAAAGCTGAAATTGCATATTGGAAATTGAAGGCTAATTGTTACATACATTTTTAGTGATTGTTTAAAATTGGCACTGCTCTATGTTGTAAAGAAACATATGAAACAACAGAAGAAATTGTGCAACTAAATTGGAACTTTACACCGGGTAATATTTAAAGAATTCCTCTCTTTTTGTCCGTTTAAGGGATTTCCCTGTTGATATTCATTAAGCAGTAGAGAATTTTTTAGTCAAAAATACATGTTATCAGGGAAAGCATGCAGCTACCTTAGAATCCCTGAGACATTAGGATGTCAGCACAGCACGCTAACCATATGACTATGTGCACAGAAACTGCAATGAACTTGATTAAGAAATGTTTAATAATGGCTAGGCCACAATTTTGGTGTTTGATTTTGCTTGGCCAATGTTTCTGGGATTATGCCAAGCTTGACTAGGAATTATTCACTGCAGTCTTGGGTAACATCTAAATGTAATGTGAATTTGGACCTGGAGTACAGATATGTTGGCTCAGCACACCGCCTCAGGTGTGGATTGAAGCTGCACCTGTGATGTTCTCTGAAGGACAAGATTTCCAAGTTCGGCTTTTTGTATCCTTACTGATCTGGGTGATAGCATTAAAAAAATACATGGATTTGTACAAATTGTCCAACTAATCTGTTTAGTTCAGTGCTTTAGATATCTACTCATAGCTTGTTTGGGTTTTTATTTGATTTGGTTACTATTTCAGTTTTTTGCCTATAGATAACCATGACAAAACTTGTAGATAATGATTTAACAAAGCCATTTTATTTTGGTCACAGTTCTTCAGTTCAGGAATTCAGGAATGATTCATCTGGGCAGTTCATGTCTGTGACCTTAATTGGGGTGACCAGGGCTGGAAGTTACACGCCCAATATCTGGCTTTTTCACTCACATGGCTGGAGTCTCAGAGCTCTTTAGCCACTCTGTCTCCACCTGGTGTCTCATCCTTCCATGGCCTCCCCATTTCTCACAGCCTGGTGGTTTCAGGATGCTGACATTTCATAGAAGACAACTGGCTTCCAGGATACCTGGGCAGAATTGCAAGGCTTCTTAAGACTCAGCTTCAGAAATCTCAAGATAGCATTTCTGTCATGTTCTGTAGATCAAGCAAATCACTAAGGCCAACCCACATTCCAGGAGAAGAGAATCTGACTCCACTTCTCAAGTGGAAAGAGTAGCAAAAAGTTTGCAGCCATCTTGAATCTATCAAAGTTACATTTTTATTTACCATTTTGTCTTTCAAAGTATTTGCAAGACTGTTAAATTGAGATATGGGCTTTCCCCCAAATCCCACCAAGAAATTGGAGTAATGGTAGTAATTTATCCACAGACACTTAGCATCTGCAATGACTTCTGTCTTTCATCTGATCTGTTGGTTAATTCCAAAGAGAAGTCATTTCAAGGAATCCTCAGGGTGGTCTCTGGCTATTACCCTTTGCAGTCCATTTTGATCCTGAAAGCCTCTAGAGAGGAAATTGGTCTATGTTCCTGAAATTCAGGAGTTTGTTTTTTTTTTTTTTTTCAAAGGACCAGAGACCCAGAAAAAAGAAGTAATGCTTCATTCCAAAACACAAGCAGAAAAAAACACCATGTCCAGGAACCACTTAGCTCCACCAAATGCAGTTTGCTTAAAAAAAGAATTGAATGAAAAAAGGCTCAAAGATTCTCTAAGAATATTTCCAAAGGAGAAATGGGGTCAGTAACAGAACATCAGATGACAGAAAGGTGAGAAATGCCACCAGCAAGGAGAAAAACAAAAAAGGTAGAATGTAAATGCAAGTTTCCAAAGGAGGGGCTGGTTTATACAACTCTTGGCCCACCTGAAAGAAGAGTGAGAGCAGGATTCTGGCAATTCCCTTAAGTTAATATTTTCCTCCAGGCTATTTTGGATGGTTCTTTGCGTCCTTGGAAACTTTATCTGTTCTTTGGGGAAAGGCTGGGTTTTCTTTTATTTTTATGGACTGCTATTTTGTACTATCATGTTTGCTGGATGCTGCATGAACATGAACACCAACTGAATCAATCCTGAGACACTGCCAGGTTTATTAAAAATTCATTCATAATCGCCTGACAGCACCCCTGTTCCGGATATACCCTGGGATTCATTTGTACATTAATTCTCATTTGTAAACCACATTAGTCTTTCCTGCAGGAAAAAAAACAGATTGGGGAATCTAATGTGTTTACAGTTTAATGGACTTTAATATAAAGAGAACTTGTCTAAACGGTTGTAGCAAGTCAGAGGATGCATTTCCAGAGAGGAGAAAGAAAGAGAAAACACTGACTCTAAATCAAGCCCGTAACCACAGCAGAGTAGAAAGCTAATAGGTAATCCCACCTAGTACGGGGCTAACCCAGAAAAAGCATAATGATCCTCAACCTGGATGTGTTTCTGCTAGGCTTCTGTTCAGACACATGTGAAAGAATATGCATACCAAATTTCAAGATGGACATTCCATCCACCGAGAGTGCATGAGAAAATCAATGAGCACATTAGGTGCCTATCTAAAAGCATAGTGAAAAACAACATATGGTGGGGTATACATCTGCTCCAATTCCATGAATCACAACCACCAGGAGGGATTTAATACCAGGACGCAGCCACATGAATGTTGGAGGCAGCTATTTGGTATCAGATTTGAAGCAGCCTGAATATTACAACATAATAAATGAAGAGATGAACTGTGATCAAATGCTCAGAATTCTACGGGTGCCTTCAAGGACAGGGACTTAGAAGATCTGGGCCAACAAAAGTGGGCTTTGGCTTGAAGCCTCAGAATTCTTCCTTCAGAACAGACTTTGCAATAGTTCTGGCTCTGTCAGAATGATTTTTCATTTAAGCTCAGCACATTTGGATATGAAAAGAAATAAGTTACATAGTGATTCCAGAGCACAGGATACCCTTTATATATATTACAAAATTGCTAATTCTGTGCTCACAAATGAAAATGATGTTTGAGAGACATGTTTCATGCCTCTGGCTTAAGATGATGATATGGGTCCCGGGTTTAACATCCTCAAAGAAATAAAATAGAGAAAAAGAGAACCAGAAACAGAAAATAATCCGTGTTATCCTTGGAAACTAGAGACAGGCCTATACACTCTCAAGAAATTTAAAGATTTCTACAAAAATAAAGAAGCAGGACTGAAGTGATAAAACGGAATGATCAAACCACAATTCACTTCAGAAGACATCTACTTGGAAATCAGGCTCAGATGATTTCTCATAAGGGAGTGAAAGGCAGAAAACGTTTGGTGGCCTCTGCTAGTAGTCAGATTCAATTATATCTAAATGCCATGTGATATTCTGGATTAGATCCTGCAACAGAAAAAGGACATTAGTGGGAAAACTGATGAAATCCAAATAAAATCTTTAATTTCGTTAACAGCATTTTATACCAATGTCAATTTCTTGGCTGTGACAAATGTACCTTGGTTATGTAAACTGTTATTCAGGGCACCTGAGTGAAGAGTATACAGGAACTCACTACTATTTTTACCACCTTTGTAAATGTAAAGATATCCTAAAATTAAAAGTATATGTATTTTTTAAATGTCAGTCATAGGAGCACATCTAAGAGTTAGTTACAGATCCCCAAAACAACATGAGGTCAAGATCCATCCTTGATGCATCTGACCACAACTTGCCCAGAAAGCAGAGGTGGGTAATGCAGAAGGACCACCAATGCTGACTCCTCACCAGCGCTGACTGCCATTCTGTTTAGAGAATTCTGAGCACTGGATCAGCTAACTTACTTCTGGTGGCCATGACATCCACAGAAATGTAATCATTCAACACAAAGGCGATGCTCTCTGTCACCACCACCACCATCTGCATGTCAATCACCTCCTAACCAGGTCATGTGACCTGGCTAAGGCCAACCGAGCTACATCTAAGTATCACCTGTCTCCCTTAGCCAGACCTGCACTCCTCAAAGTGCACCCCACACAACTGTTGATCTAAGCAAACTGAAAACCAAATACTAAACTGTGTCGGAATGAGCAAAAGGAAAAGAAAATTATTGGATATACAATAAGATTCAACAGTTCCAAAGAAAATGATCAATTTTAGAAATTAGAATGTTTTCCCTCATAAACAGAGCTGCAAGAAACAGGAGAAAATTTTAGAAAATATCTCATTCATATTCTCAGACACATTCCAAAGATATTTCTAACGATGGAACAAGAAAAGCACCCATGGAGCCTGGAAAATTGGATATCAATTAGGATTGTTTGGAAATGAATAACATAAATGCAAAATTTAATGTTTTGGGAGAGCTGCTGAACAGAAGATTGAATCTTATAGGAACTGGCTCAGCAAATTAGAAGATAAGTGCAAAAAATCCTCTGAGAATTTGAAAGAAAAGTGCTATTATGACATTTTAGAGATTGAAAACAATGGCAAAATGGTAAAATATCCAGAAAGAATACATAGATATACATATATATACACACACATTCACATACATACATACTACTGTTTCTCTGACTCCTCAACAATAATTTTTATTAATCTGATGGGCAAAAAAAATATGTGATCTCTGGTGACCTATTTTACTTATACATTCATAGGATTTTTCAATATATCCTTGAAATTCAACTTTTATCGGAACGTCTTTCTTACAGCTTAGTTATTGTTTTTCTCCTATGGGAGATAGAGTTAGAAATAGAGACAGGGGCGCCTGGGTAGCGCAGTCGTTAAGCGTCTGCCTTCGGCTCAGGGCGTGATCTCGGCATTTCGGGATCGAGTCCCACATTGGGCTCCTCCGCTGGGAGCCTGCTCTCTTCCTCTCCCACTCCCCTGCTGTGTTCCCTCTCTCGCTGGCTATGTCTCTGTCAAATAAATAAATAAAATCTTTAAAAAAAAAAAAAAAAGAAATAGAGACAGAAACAGATCTAGAGATAGGCCCAATGAATAAAATTACATTTTTCAAGAAAGAAAGAAAGAAAGAAAGAAAGAAAGAAAGAAGAAGAAGAACCGGCCCCTGGGTGGTTCAGTCGTTATGCGTCTGCCTTTAGCTCAGGTCATGATCTCAGGGTCCTGGGATCGAGCCCTGCATCGGGCTCCTTGATCAGTGGGAAGTCTGCTTCTCCCTCTCCCACCCACTCCCCCTGCTTGTGTTCCTTCTCTCGCTGCCTCTCTGTTAAATAAATAAATAAAATCTTTAAAAAAAAAAAAAAAAGAAGAAGAAGAAGGAAGGGAAGGAAGGAGGGAGAAAGAAAAAAGAAATCCAGTGTGTATGTGTGTATATATTATAAATATAAATATACTTATATAATTATTGCTTTTCTTCTACTGACTTCATATGTTAATATACATATATGTGCATACATATGTACATATTAGGATTTCCAAAAGAAGAAAATGAGGTCAATTACAAAGATAAGCTCTGATAAAACTTTCAATACAAAAGTAAATTTTTAAATCTTATGAATGTATAGGTACACAAGTCAGCAGCAATTAGATATGATTTTTCACCCGGCAATTAACTTCTAGGAATTTATCATAAGAAAATAAAGGTATTTGTCGCAGTCTTATTAACAATGACAAAAAATCAGACACCAATTGAACATCCAAAATAGAGTATTTCTTATACATATCATGGTCCATTCATATGATGGAATACTATGCAACTATTAACAATGATGTAACGCATTTTATAAAACAGATTGCAAAATAGCATAAATAGAATAAGTATTTTCATTGTCAATATTTGAATACATGTATTATATATACATATGTGTATAGAACAAAATAATAAAAATACAGAAACATGTAACAGCTTATCTCTAAGAAGTAGAGCTAGATATGTTTGTATTTATTTTTCCTTTCATCTATATTTTCCAGTTTTGCTTCAATCAAACATATGTATTTGTGAATTAAAAACACATGTGTGGGGGTACCTGGGTAGCTCATCTCTATTAAAGCTCTGACTCTCCTTTTGACTCAGATAACAATCTCAAGATCGTGAGATCAAGCCCCCGCGTCCACCTCTGCACTGGGCTTGGAGGCAGCTTAAGATTCTCTCTCTCCCTCACTCTGTCCCTGCCACCCAGCTCACACATGTGCACGTGCCCTTTTTTTCTCTGAAAATAAAGAAAAACATGTGGGTACTATATTGTATACTTGAACTGATAGAACACTGTATGTTCACTAATGTTAATTAAAATAACTTAAAATAATGATAATAAGAAATTTAAAAATAAATAAATAAAACATACATGTGTATTTTCCATGAAAAAAATATTTCAAAATATATCTGCAGAAGGACAGAATCTCTAGAATCCTGATGTGTGTGGTTATTATAGTCAGAAACCATTTTCCTTAGGCTAAAGGGTGTGTGTGTGCACGGGCGGGGCGGGGGGAGCACTGGGAAAAAGTTGGGCATTTTTATGTCCTTTTCAAAGCTTAATTTTTATTTTCTTTTTGACATAAGTGTATTACATCGCTGCCTAAGAGTAAGCAAATATTTTTGTTCTTACCATTTCTTCTCTTCTTTCCACTTCAGGGTTCATATGAACATTTAAGAGTTGCTGGGTATAATTTTTTTTTTTCTCCAAGCTTGACTATTGAGATCATCCCCAACAGCGCATCTCAAAGAAGCCTTATATAATTCAAAACCCTTACGTGAATAAAATGTAACACGGTTTCTCTATAAGCTCTCAGCAAACCAGTGTCAAACATGTTGGCGCTGTTGGATAGAGAGTAAATGATTTTTACACGTTGTGTGCTTTTATTCTGTAACAAAGGCTAGGAGAGGAAACTGTTTTCTCTCCCTCCCCTTTTCCCTTCCCCCGACATTTTTCTCTTTCTTCTGCCTCCAGTGCCCTTGAAGGCTGCATTGAATCTGACAAAGGATAAAGTAGCAGGGAGTGGGAAACACTAAAGATACCAAGGGGCTCCAACTGCCTGTCTGAAAATCTGTTTATACAGCACCTGGGTCACTCTCCTCTGATAGGCTTTTCTCCATGTGTTATTGTGTTTATGTCAAGAAAAAAATGCCAGCATCCCTTGCTGCTGAGCGCTGCTCTATAGAATTCTGCCACCTTCATTTTCCACTTACTACCTCATTTTGTTTGAAAGAGGCTGCCTTTCCAGCTTCATCTGTGATCACCAAGAACACACAGTCTCCCCTTTGTTCACTGAGTGACCTTAATATTTGACTAAGGGTGAAATGTGTCTTGAAACCTAAACCGATTTTGGCAAAGAGGTTTTTAAAATTAATGTAACTGAGACTGCCACGCACAGAAATAAATGCTGCTGGTTTCATTGTTATTCATCAAGTGTTTCTCTGTGCATTTTGTCTGGGAATTTCAAAGTACAATGCCACTGTTCAGAAATGAATGCAACATCACAGACAGGCGCTTCCCTGGGGTACCGCGAACTGGTGACAGCCTGAGCACCCTGGTGTTATTTTTGTTTCTTGGAAGGGAGTGGGTTGAGGGGGAATCACACACTCCTGCCAAAATCAAGTGGCTTCAAGACTCAGGCAGCTGGACAGTCACCCAGGGAGGCAAAGCTAGGGAGAAGTTTGGCACCGAGATCTGATACAGGAGATAATATGAAGCTCTTATGCATATTCCATCACTAGTCCAGAAGTCCCAATAGCCTCTATTACCTAGGAATATCAAGCAAAATTGCCCTTTATCTATACATTCTGCCTAGAAGGAGTGTATTTTGGAGCAGAACATGCACCAAAGAGTGAAGAGAGGGCCTTCTTAAGCAACAGAGCTCCTTTCTCTTTCCTTCCCCAGCATTCCCCTGCCCTCCTCCAGTACCCTATACATTTATATGAAATAAAACCCAGGCAAAAACAAACACAATATTAAAAGGATAAATGGTCAAGAGAGACCCTTTCTAGGTGTTTGGGCTCAAAAGGTGGAAGGACAGGGACAAAGTCTAATTTACCCTCCTACCAGGTCCCCTCAGGGAAAATCTTGGACTTCGCCATTTCCCTGGATTTGACCAACAGGTAGGTACCCTTATTCTCAGGAAACATAACAAAGCTTTGAACTGGAGAGATTAAAAACTTGCACTGAGATATCATTTCAAAGAAACAAATCAAGGTGACTGTATAAAAACACTCAAGTGTGTAACAGATAAATATTTGGAAATCGTCCAGATACAAATTATTAAATTTCTTTCCCTTTCTATTTCATAAGTTATACTCCTAGATGTGGTAATTTGCTACAGTAGCCCTAGGAAAGTAAGACAATATGCTTCACCTTGATCTACTTTAAATAATTCCTCCATGTTTAAGTTTATTCTTAAGTATCTTTAAAATTTTGCTATGTAATTAGGATATTTTACATTAATTATAATTTTTAACTAGTTATCATTGGTATAAAAGGTTATTAACTTTGTATATTTGTTTTATAACAAACCATGCCAATAAACTCGCTTAGAAATTCTAACAGCCTTACAATTTATTTTCATGTGTTTTCCAGGTAGACAAACATATCATTTGCAGATAAAATAATTTGCTATCTTCTCAATATTTACACCATTTACGTCTTTCTTTGCCTTCTTGTTTTGTCCAAAATGTCCAGAACAATAGAGATAATCATAGTTATCTTTGCCTAGTTTTAGGTACTGCTTCTAGGGTGTCATTGTTAAGGATGATGTTGAGTGATTATTTCAGATGTTCTTGGCATATCAATGCAATATTCTTTTCCTGGTAAACCAAGGTTTTCCTTTTAATGAACAATAGTGTTAAATTTTATCCAGTGTCTATTAGGAAGAGCCTGTATATATTGTTTTTCATAATGTTAATATTTCCTTGCTTCCTGGACTAAACTCAGCTTGGTCATTATTTATTATTACTTTATGAATTTTATTTCTTATTATTTTACTTAGGACTCATATCTATAGCTGAGATTCACGTGCACTCTCTATTTTGTATTATCACCTTTAAGTCTTTAACTGATAGGTTTCCTTCATAAAAAGAATTAGGAAGTTTTCCACCATTTTCAATGCTCTAAGTTTGTATTCATTTCCCTCTTTCAAGTTATTTTTTTTTAAGATTTATTTATTTATTTTAGAGCTTGAGCAGGGAAGGGGCAGAGGGAGAAGGAGAGAGAGAATCTCGAGCAGACTCCCGCCCCCCATGAGCACAGAGCCTGAAGCAGGGCTCGGTACCAGGCCCCTGAGATCATGACATGAGCCAAAATCAAGAGTTGGATGCTTAACTGACTGAGCCACCCAGGTGCCCCTTTCAAGTTTTTTTTTAATCTTTATAAAATAATGTATGAATGTAATTAAAATATACACAAATTACTAAAAGTCTTCTAATAAAATCAAGCAGTCCTCTGACCAACCATTTTGCCACACATTAGTCCCATGCCTACTTTCAACTTTCTTAGCTAGTTTTTCTATTTATCTCTGCTTTTCTATATAATTGTTTATACTGTTGTGTCTTGACTTACCAAATAGAGACATTATTTATAAGCATCCAGCTATGGGAATTATGCTTTACACACCCTCCAACTTCCCTTTATCCTAAACTCTCAACATAATTATGCAAAATTATTTGATTACATAAATAGTTTATGGTTGTATATGATTTATAACTGAGACAGAGCTCTATGATCACACTTATTTTCTAATACAATTTTTCCTGGTAGCAATAACTGGTTTTTTTTTTTTTCATTTGTGTAGTTTTATCTGTGCTTTTCACTAATTTTTTTTTAAATGTACCCATTGATCTACCAGTAAGTTTTCCCAGTGCTTAAATCCAGACCGATGACATATTTCTTTGTAGACCTGGTGAGCAGTTGTCATCTGTGGACATCCTTTTTTACTCCTCTGTGATTGGTGCAGCGTCTCTTACCTTGTGTCTTCTTCTATCTTGTTTTTTTCCCCATGATTTTTCAAGGCAGTCTTCTAGCATCCAGTTATATTTTTGAAAATTCCAGTGTCATCTGATAACCATGTATTTATAGATGATTGTTTTTCTTTTCATAGAAGCCTAGATTTTAATCTAGATCGTGTATGTCCTGGAGACTCAAGAGGGAAGAAGGGGGTGAGAGCACAGGGTGGGGAGGTGGGAGAACTCACCAATGCACACCTGTCCTATTTTTAGTACAGCATCTATCTCCAGTTCTTCACCATTCCCAGTGTTCCAGAGTCCAGAGTGCCTCTATTTCTATGTCTTCTTAGAATAAGATTTATTGTATTGAGGAAGTAATCAGATTATAAGTGAGTTGCTACTGGCTGTTATGTGGACATGCAATCGTTTTAATTACTCTATGGACTTGCAACCAATCAGTGGGTATTCAGCACTAAACTTCCTACTGCCTTGCTGGATGCTCAGTCTTTGCTGAGTTCTGCTGGGAAAATCTCTTCATTCGTTTTCGCCACGTCTTGAGATTTCAGCTTTCCTCTGCTCTACCAAGACAGTTTCCCCTCTGTAGCCATACTCCATCTTCTAAACACAAGTTGATTATTTCTCATCCCTTCCACTACTGTCCTTTCTCCCATTCCCTTTACCCTCATAGGTTTATCTTTTTATTTTCATTATTCTCCCTTAATATGATTGTGTTAGAATTGGAAAGGGAGCAGACACAAACGCATGTCTTCAATTAAGTGTTGAAGTCTACTAAGTAGAAAGAAGTAGCCTGAAATCTCCCGGAACACTTTTAAATACCATGAGAAATAACTTTTCTTTGAATGTTTGCTATAAATTAACTATTACATCATTTAGATCAATGCCTTTTATGAAGCTAGATACATTGACAATTTCTTCACTCTATTTCATTTCTATAGATTAGATTTTATGCTTTTGATTCAATTTTATTCATTAATATTTGCCTAGAAAATCTTTCATTCCTTCGGTAATTCTGAATATCTTATTAGAGCACTCTGTATATGGCCTTGTGTTATAGCTTTTGAAATTCCACTATTTTTGTATCTGATAGTCCGTTTTATATTTCTAGTGTACATTTATCCCCATCTCTAATTAGCTCTGTCAGATGTTTACATTTTTATTAGATGTTTTCAATGAAATTCATGTAAATATTTTTTGCTTGTTTTATTCCATTTTCTAGCTATCTTTAGTTTAAATCAAGTTTTTTCCTTATTTCACCTAAAGTTATTTTACTGCCATTTTTATAACTTTCTTAGTAAATATCCTGGTTTATTTATCTTAACTCTCTCTAGTAATAAAGGCATTTAAGACTACATGTATTGTGTCATTTATTTCTAAATAGTCTATAAATAAAGTTTTGATTTTCTCTTTGAACTGAGTTACTTGTGAAAAGTTGGTTTATATCTTAAATTTCAAAAGTGTTAAAATTCTTTAGCTTACACTTCCCTAATTATTGTAATTTTATTATTTTATGCTCAGAGAATGTGATTTTCAAGATTTCTGATTTGGGAATTTTACTAAGCCTTACAAAAATACGGGTGTTTTTTTTTTCTACATATGATATAGGAACTCAAAAAATGTATTTTCTCTTTATAGAGTCCACAGTTGGATGTATTCATGAAGTCAACTCTATGGGATTTCCCTGTCATTTTGCTGAAGCACATACATCAATACCTTCCTGATGGAAAACAAAAACAAAAACAAAAAAAAGGGCCTGAAAGGGAAATGTGTTGAGTGTCTGAATATCTGAAAATGACCTTATTTTATCATTTGACTGGTAGTTTGGCTAGGTAAACAATTACATATTAAAAATAATTTAAAGGCTTTGTTCCATTGTGTTCTAGCATTCAATGTTATTTATATTCTCTAATCCAGATTAATTTTTGCCTACTTTATTTGTCAATGACTCAGAGAGAGGTTTTAGTATATCCCCAGTTATTGTATTTCTGTCAAATTATCCTTGTGTGCACATTTTTTGCTTTTTCTGTTTCAGTGTGCTCTTATCTGGGGAATAAAGGTTCGTGATGCTTCATTTATTATGATTTTTACTCTTTATTACAAAATAATATTCACTATCCCATTTAACACTTTTTCTGAAAAATTTATCTTACATGTTTGAATGTTTTTGCTTGCATTTACCAAACTTACTTTTGGCAAGCATTTATTATAAACAGTCTGTGTCATTTTGTTGTATATATATTCTCTTCTGTGAGGAAGATATAGATAGATTTTGGTTTTTGAGTGAAGAGATTTTATTTTAATAAATGAGCTTTTCCTATTTTTACCTATTGTTACATTATATTTGGTCCCACTTCTGACATCTTTAACACTATTTTGCTATTTTTTATCCTTCATTTATTTAATTTTGCTTGTATTTCCTCTATTTAGAAAACATATATTATGGCATCTCTAAATCTAAGCTAAATTTGAAGACCATTTCCTTTATTTAAATAATTCTTTAGCATATATTCGCTTAATTTTTAATCAAGGGTGAAATGGTTCCACTGTTGTGTTTTTCTCCTTTACAAATATTAGACAATAGTTTTGTCTGGCCTCAGCCACGAGCCCACAGTTGAGGGACACTCTGGCTATGCTTAATCACTGAGTACTTGCTAACAGTTGTTGAAATAAAAGATGCAGAATGAGGGCCATTTTTTTAATGAAAGTATTCGAATAAGTATTTCTACCTATTTAAAAGTCATTAATGAGTGTCTGATTCATTATGGATATTTTTAACTGGAAAATTACCAATAACATTTACCCAGCAACATTTCCTATCCTTTCACACTGAAAGCTACTTATTGTATAGGATATAATTTCAACAATGTAAGACCATCACACAAAGCAAAAAGTGGTGGCTCAGTCTGTTAAGGGTCTGCCTTTGGCTCAGGTCATGATCCCAGGGTTCTGGGATCCAGCCCTGCATCAGGCTCCCTGCTGAGCTGGGAACCTGCTTCACCCTCTCCCTCTGCCACTCCCCCTATTTGTACTCTCTCTCTCTGTCAAATAAATAAATAAAATCTTAAAATAAAAAAAAGCAAAAAGAATATAGAGATATATACTAACATGCTAACAGTAGATAATTCTGATAGATGTGCTCTGTAGAATGTTTTTCTTCCTTAAAATTTTATGTGTTGTCCAACATTTGCATAGTATGTAACACCATTATTATAAGAAATTTGCACATACCACATTATAACAATTATGTTTAGTGCATCATAAGCTCAAATAACACCACAACTTTACTGTAGGGAAAAAACAGAACTTCTTTACTTAGTCTAAATTCAACCTAGCAAATTTCTTTATTTTTCCCACCCAAATTCCAACATATTGCTGGTAAATGAGAAAAAAAATTAAAGAAAATACTGAATTGATTTCTATTTCTGGCTGTAATGGGGTTCCTTAAGGCAAACTTATGTTCCTTTCAGAAAAGCCAGATAAAATTCTAAAACATAAAAAAAGAAAATAAATAAACAAATCTGTTTGCAGGTATCAAAGAGCTACTGAAACAATCAGGCCATAAAAAGTCAAAATCACACAAAACAAGAAGACTATAAAGAGTGTGGGATTTTGTATGAGTTCACCCATCCTTTTAGGCTTTTTGGATTCTTAGTACCAAAAAAAAAAAAAAAAAAAGAGGAGAATCCAAGAATAGGTCTGTGGCTATAAGGCACAGAATCTTTCAGTACTTTTTTGTTAATTCCACAGAATAAAGAGCAAAATTAGAGTCATGGCTGACAAGACAGCCAAAACTTCAGAGGTCAAGATCCTCATGAAAAAGTAATCTCTGATCAGGCAACCTGACGCTTGGTGGCTTTCTCTTCCAACATTGGCAGAATTCTTAAAATGAACAGGGAAAGAGGCTAAGAAGAAAGCTGTTGAAAAGCAGAGAAAAAATTTTCAGAAGTCACATCCCAGATCTGAGGAGATAAAAATTGGAGTTCAGAACCCACTGAGGAAGAGAAGTTCAACTGAAATTTCTGGAGGACCAGAGAATAAGAACAGAAGCAAACTGGCAATAAATGTAGACTTGCAGGAACTACAACTCAGCCTTGAGTCAGTTCATTGCCTGATAAGATTGATAAAATCTGCCCCCCGTCTGTCTGCCTATGAGAGGGGAGGGTGACCTTGCTGGAGGAAGATATTATCATCTGGAGCCTCCACACAATGTATGACATTCAACCAAAAATTACAAGGACAGAAATTAAAAATGGACAATAGAACCAGGTTCATAGATGACTCAATTATTGGCATAACAGATAGGTATTTAAAAGTAACTCTGATTAATTTGTTTAATAATGGAGAAAAGTTGACAATACCAAGTATCTATACTGAAAATTAAATAAAAATTCTATAAATACAAAATGAAATTGAGAATTTAATAGATGGGCATCACAACAGATAAAATCCACCAGAGAAAAAGATGAAAGGAAACATGAATGAGAAAATAGCCATTTAATAGCATATATATGCATATATGTATAATTACATATGTAAGATATATATATGTATATATACATGTATATATATGTGTGTGTGTGTGTGTATATATATATATATATATATATATACATATACAAGATCTCCAAGCTAAAGTGCAGAAAGAAAAATACAGAAAAAGAAGAAATATATGGAACATAGTGAAAAGGTCTAATATGCAGAATTGATGTCTCAGAAAAGAGAAAAGATAAAATGAGCAAAAAGCAGCATATGAAGAGATAACGATTTAGAATCGTCCAAACCTGATGAAAAATACTAATCCATTGTGTGTAGTTGCATTGTAACTCTCAACTGGTCTATCAAAACCCTATGTTCATTTCCAGTGATGCCGAAAGCCATGCCACTGACTCTTCGCCAAACTAGAATAGAATGTGAAGAGATGGATGGCATGGGTGGAATGGATGGGATGGGATGGGATGGGATCAAGAGGATGGATGGGATCAATGGGATGAGATAAGATGGATGGGATGGAATAGAAAGAACAAAATGGAATGGAATGGAATGGAATGGAATACAATAGAATACGAAATTAATATAACGTTGTGCTAATGGATTTTTCAAAAACATAATGAGAGAGAAGTCTGTGACAGCTTGCCAATATCTCATATAGAAAATGTACAGGGGCGCCTGGGTGGCTCAGTCGTTAAGTGTCTGCCTTTGGCTCAGGGAGTGATCCCAGAGTCCTGGGATTGAGCCCCACATCAGACTCCCCTGGGAGTCTGCTTCTTCCTCTCCCACTTCCCCTGCCTGTGTTCCCTCTCTCGCTGGCTGTCTCTCTCTCTGTTAAATTAATTAATTAATTAATTAATAAAATAAAATAAATAGAAAGAAAGAAAGAAAGAAAGAAAGAAAGAAAGAAAGAAAGAAAGAAAAAGAAAGAAAATAAATGTACAGATGGGTGGTTTGCACCTGGCTTCTATTATACTGTCTCGGTTTCTACTATTGAACACTTTCACATAGCCTGGTTTCAGCTATGTAATCAGAGGAGTAAAAAAGATTCCTATTTGAATGAGACTGTGACTTCCCTGAGATCATAATATTTTAGTGGTTTGTGAGCTAGAGATGAAGTACAACCTTAAGACTGAGAGAGGATTCTAGAATCTGTGTGTATATGGAAATTCTGGACCTCTCTAATGTAAATTTATGCCTTCTTCTCGCTGCTGCTTTGTATGCTTCACCTGCAATCTTTCATGAACGTGTATGTCTGTATCTACACATATGTGTGTGTGTATGTGTGTGTGTGTTATATGAGTCTTTTAGGTTGTTGAAAACTAAAAACAAAAAGCAGACAAAATAAGGTTTCCATTAGCTAGGAAGTAGAGAGATGAATATCTGATAACTTGCAAATCTGTGCCACACTTTATTTTCAAAACTATATCTAATGAGCTTTGAGCATTTGTACATTTTAATAAAAAAATAAGTAACAGTGTATCTCTTTTTACTTATCTTCCCTGGTAAAAGGAAGATTTTAATGCACACCTTTCCCCCCAACTTCTCTCACTCCCTCTCTCTCTCCCTTTCTCTCTCCCCCCCCACCACTCTTCCCTCCAACCCCAGATACACCCATTCTTGTCTTTACTAATATAATCTGAATTAAGTCTTATCTTGTACCTCTGAAAACGTTCAGCATTTCAGATTTTACCTTTCCCATTTCACTTCTCCAAGAAGATGTCTGAATGTAAGAGGGAAATTTAAGAAGTCCTTATGGCAAAGAGAAGAATGGTGGACAAAGGAACTCTCAGAGGTACTGAATGTCCTATTTCCTGACTAATCTCTGCTGCCAGGTTCATGGACTGTCACTCTTTCTATAAGTGACCACAGAAAGACAACTGGACCCATCTAATAATCAGGCTGGAAATCTGTCACTGAATATTTGCCTTCAGTCCCAAAGCTCCTGCACAGGGTAGTCTCATCTTTTTTTTTTTTTTTTTAAGATTTTATTTTTTTATTATTTATTTGACAGAGATAGAGACAGCCAGCGAGAGAGGGAACACAAGCAGGGGAAGTGGGAGAGGAAGAAGCAGGCTCACAGAGGAGGAGCCTGATGTGGGGCTCGATCCCATAACGTTGGGACCACGCCCTGAGCCGAAGGCAGACACTTAACCGCTGTGCCACCCAGGCACCCCTAGTCTCCCCATCTTAATGCCATGCTCTGATGAGCCACCAGGCCTGTCAGCCACCTCCCACCAAAGATGATGCATTACTGTCCAGCATGATGGTGGAAATGTCTGTGAGCCCAGCTTTTCACAGAGGCTTACAGCCTCTACCTATGCTCAATAGAAGTGTTCTCATAACTTTCTGAACTTCTCTAAAGTTGTCTTTTGCCAAGTTGTAAGCCCCTAGTCACAAAATTAAAAATTGACTTTAATTCTATAGCTGCTTCTCTCCCTCCAATTTCCCTCTCCTCAAAGCCACAATGAGTGAGTTTTAGGCTTTCTATTTCCTCCACGGCCTATTTGCTACATTCCTAGCTCCCATCTCATGGATAAGACTTAATGGGGACAAAATACAGAAAAGAGCTCGGTTTACTCATCAGAGGACATGAATTAGTCTACTAGAAATCTATCAGAGGTCCTATTTACTGAAAGATAGAAGAAAATTACAACAGTATATACACAATTGCTCAAGGTTGAGAACTACATATGCCCAGAGGTGGAAGGAGAATTATCTCTCTTTCATACCTAGCCCATCAAGATATTTTCTCCCATTTCCTTATGAGAAGTTCTGCAACAGCTTTTCCATCTCAATTATTTTCCTATTTTTTTTAGTTTAATTTCTAAGTTTTAATGTTATAGTCAGCAGATGCTCAACATGTATTAAATGACTACATAAATAAATAAAAGAGACTGATTCTCATTAGTAGAACCTGAAAATACCTCAGTGCTGTATTAATATAGGAAAACAAAAATTAATGGTTCAATGAATCCAAAGAGGCAAAAGAACTTTGAATTCCTTTTAAAACATATTGTCTGGATCTGAAGTAGAAGATGGATGGCCAATAAGGCACATTTGACCAACATGCATGTTTTGCTGCCCTACGATATTTTTAAAAATCATTTAAGTACCTTTACTTGGAACATGAACTGTATAACCTAGCATGCTTTCCGCTACTCCCTAATCTCTTACATCTTTCCCATTTTATTCATTCATGTTGATGATGTTTGAGTTTGTGGCCCTGAGAGTTTATTTAAAAGCAGAATTTGACCAAAGGAGGTATGCTTAAACGTTTTCATTGGTATGATCAACAATTACTTTCATAAGCATTGTGTCACAGGTACCATATTTTACTGTTAAAACACACTGACTTCGGGCGCCTGGATGGCTCAGTCGTTAAGCGTCTGCCTTTGGCTCAGGGAGTGATCCCAGAGTCCTGGGATCAAGCCCCGCATCGGCCTCCCTGCTCCACCGGGAAGCCTGCTTCTTCCTCTCCCACTCCCCCTGCTTGTGTTCCCCCTCTTGCTGGCTGTCTCTCTGTCAAATGAATAAATAAAATCTTTAAAAAAAAAAAAAAAAAAAAAAACACTGACTGACAGTTTGAAGATACCTGTTAAATTAAAAAATATATATCTTGTTATGTACTTAGGAGTATCTTAACATGTTAGGTTTTAAAAACCAAACGTGGTTATTGAAAACAAACATTACATGAGAGGGTACCACTTCTACTTTAGATATACAAAGTCACAATAGTACAACACTCCTACCCTCACAGTGAGAAAAATCCAATAGTCTACAAAGTGATAACTCTTCTCAAGCTTATTAGAAAGCTGAAGTTGTAAGGCAACCAAGTAAACTAACTTCCAAAGGGTCCTTCCAAGGACAGATGCAATAGAAGAACCGTTCCACTTTTGGCAGAGGATGGGGAAAAGAGGTGGCCACCAAAAATGTGAAAGTAATAAAAGCTCAATTTTTTAAACATACAAAACATTTGAACAGACATGTCACCAAAGAAAGTTTTCCACACTACTAAACATTAGAGAAATGCAAATTAAAGATTCGATGAAATAGCACTACAAGTTTACAGGCATGGCTAAAACTTTTTAAATTCATAATACCCAGTACTGGTGAAGATGTGAAGCAATTAGAATTCTAATACTACTAAGTGCTACTCAAAAGAATGAAAATATATGTTCACACAAAGACATACATACCACTATTTATAGAATCTTTATTCATAATTGGCCCAAACCAGATATAACCCAAATGTCCATCAACTGATAAATGAATAAATATAGTACAATCCTATTACTCAGTAACAACTCAACAAAAACTAGGATACATCATCAACATGGGTGAGTCTTAAAAGCATTATGCTAAATGAAAGAAGACAGACACAAAGACTAAATAGTGTATAATTTTCTTCATATGACATTCTAGAAAAGACAAACTACAGGGACAGAAATAAAATCAGTGGTTGGCAGAGCCTGGGAGTGTAGGAAGGAATTAACTATTCATGGACATGAGTGAACTTTTTAAGATGATGGGCATTTCTATTTCTTGATGATGGTGGTGGTTACGTGATATTCATCTGCCAAGATTCATAGACCTCTACATTTGTTAAAGGATAAATTTTGCTGTATGTAAACTATACTTCAATAAATATGATATAAAAATTATATAAGAGGGGCACCTGGGTGGCTCAGTTGGTTAAGCCTCTGCCTTTGACTCAGGTCATGATCCCAGGGTCCTGGGATCGAGCCCTAAATGGGGCTCTCTGCTCAGCAGCAAGTCGGCTTCTCCCTCTCCGTCTGTGATCACTCTCACTTTTGCTCTCTCTCAAATAAATACATAAAACCTTTAAAAATTAAATTAAATTAAAAATAAAAATTATGTAAGAAAAGAGAATGTTTTGAATATTATCTGGATAATTTTAAGTTTAGCCAAATATCTATTCTCTCTTCCAGCCATCCAAACAGGAAACAACTGACTTGTCACACTAAATAAATATTAGTGAGTAAATAAGCCACTACCAATATAACCTGAAGAAGAGTGTTGCCATTTTAGCCATGAGAATCATTAAAAATAAGAAAACTACATCGTGTCTCTAGATCGATCCAGATCAGGGGTAAGAAGGTGTGGGTATATGAGATCAGAAAATGCTTCTCCCTTGAAAGAGAAGAATGCATTGGTGAGTTCCTCATGGAGGTTACCTGAAGAATGCTGACAAATACGCCCCACAAAACTGAAGAACCTCGAGGGCCTGAAGCTAAGTGAAATAAGTCAGAGAGACAAATGCTGTATGATCTCATATGTGGAAACTAAAAAACCAAACTCATAGGAACAGAGAACAGATTGGAGGTTGTCAGAGGTGAGGGGTGAGGAGTGGGGGAAATGAGTAAAAGTGGTCAAAAGGTACACACTTTCAGTTATAACACACATAAGTTTGGAGGATGTAATGTACAGCATGGTGACTATAGTTAACAATACTGCATTAAGATCTGAAAATTGCTAAGACGGTAAATCTTAAAAAGTTCTCATCACAAGAAAAGAAAGTGTGTAACTATGTTAGGTGATAGATGCCAACTAAACTTAGTGTAGTAATCATTTTCAATATACACATATATCAAATCATTATGTTGTAAACCTAAAACTAATGCAATGTTATATAGCAATTATATCTCAATAAAACTGGGAGGGATGGGGGAGAGAAGCAAACTAAAGAGCCTGCATTTGGACACGGAACATGATAGGGGACAATTTGCAGATAACAATAACAGTCGTCATGTGAAAACTTGCCTCTCCAATTATTAAAGCACAAAACAATATGTAGGAGACAAGCATATATAGGGAAGTGGTAAAGGAATGCCTGAGAAGTAGAAACTTCTAATTCAGGGTGAGAGACATCTCCAGCTACAGTGAAGGGAAAGGGGATCAGAGAGGAATACATAGAGCGATTTCATTTAATAGATCCAAAGTCCTTACTGCAATTGCAAAATCCTAAACTCATTTGGAGGAAACACACACACACACACACACACACACACAAAACCTGACCTAACCTGACATGAGAATTTATAGACTGAAGTTATCCCACTTAGGCTAAATAGCCAAACATTTAGGTTGTAGAAATATTAATATTTAACTAGGGGTACAGCCCAGACCTCACTGGAAGTGTTATATGTGGTATTTAGACAGTATTAGTCTTTCCAAAATTTGAAATAATCTGGATTTTATTTTTTTTAAGTAATCTGAATTTTTAAAACACATCTTACCCCAAGGGTTTCAAATGAGGGCTTGTGGGTCTATGGTGGTAATGCCGTATTTCTTAAGCTGGTACATAGGTGTTTAAATTTTCTTACGACTTTTTTCTGAAATATTTTATAATAAATGGCTACAAGATTAAAACATTTGTCGATTTACCTAGAGTTCCCTGACCCCCTACCCTTACCTTAGAGAAGCTAGAAGCAGGAACAATTGATAATTCAGGATAAAACTGACCAAACTTCCCTCCCTACCCTCCCCCTGCTCCCATCCCACTGAGTCCCTTACATCGCAGGTCCGGCCTAGCTGAGAAGAGAGAATCTGCACTGGGTGTGAACTGGACTTTTTCATGCCCTTAATGGTGATTGAAAAGCTAAGATTTCTACCAGAGTTTCTGTCCAGGGGGTAGAGAAGGGAAATTTATCAGAGAATGTCTGAAGGCAATAAAGGGAGAAAAATAGAACTGATTCCTGATTACTCGTCCATTGACTTCAGCCTATTCAATAAAACATAATATGCTCAGAGTCCAAACAAATGCATGTTTTGTTAATCTTGTAAAGAGTCTCAGTGTTATGGCTGATTTCTTTATTGAGTTTTGATCATTAACTGCAATCATCATAAATTTATGGACTTCTGAGACTGATTTCTGTAGATAATATTGTGATTGTGGCTTCTTTGCTTTGCAGCCAAGTGAATGAAATGGACTTGCTTCATTAACTCTCTAAATTCCCTTCTCCTGTACCTTTGCTAATTGATTAAGAAAATATTTCTGACACGTGCGGTATTTTTCTAGAAAATAATATTCATTTATTCTTATTTGGACTGACTGACTTGGCTTGAAGCACCACTGACATAAGCTGGGCGGCTGTGGAGCAAGGCAACAGTCCCCAAACCTGGCTGAGTATGAGACTCCCCAGATGTGTTTTAAAAAAACAAAAAAACAAAAAACTTAACGTTCTGATTCACTAGGCCTGGAACGGGGCCTAAGGACCTGTATTTTCAAAAATCTCTCCAGATGTTTCTACTGTGCAGCCAGGTTTAACAATCATGACTCCAGAGTACTTGTGTTTTTTAACAATGACCTTGAGGTAGCAGGCCAAGAAGGAGAAGGGAAAAAAAAAACACTTTTATTTACTGTGCTTATTCATTCTTGTTCACTCAGCTAAGACTTTCAGCACAGACTTTCTATGTATGTTGTCACTTTGCTTGATGAAATTCTTGAGATATAAGACGATCAATAAAAATTAAATGAACTCTTCCTCTGGGTGTTTTCTCCCTCATTATTATTGGCAACGTACGTGGTAGAACTAACTGGGTGGAGGCAACATTAAGCTAATATATAACACTTTGTGTTCAGGAAAAGAAAGTCTGTCCCAGCCTCTTAAAACACATTATAAAATAAAACACACATTTTGCTGATGGAAAGTAAAAATGCCAATTGGTGCAAAAATTAAACATGAGAAAATTGTATGCTATGCTCTAGCTACCTTAGTCTAATAAAAATCATCAAAGCCACTCACAATCCTGTGACTTTCACCTCCCATTCCTCTGTATGGAAATTTCTTCCTCGCTTTCTTTGTCCAAAAAACCATTCCTTAGTTTTTAAAAACTCTCAGAAGGAAACATAAATGTAAATCTTTGTGACCTGGGATTAGGCAGTAGTTTCTTAGATATGACATCTAAAGCACAAGCAACTAAAGGAAAAAAATAGAGAAACGGGACTTCATCAAAATTAAGATCCATGTGCTTCAAAAGGCAGTATCAAGAAAGTGAAATGACAACCCACAGAATGAGAGAAAATATTTGCAAATCGTGTATCTGATAAAGGTCAAGTAATCAGGATATATAAAGAACTATCACAACTCAGAAATTTAAAAACAAATAACTCAATGTAAAAATTGGCAAAGGATCTGAATAGACATTTCTCCAAAGAAGGTATAAAAATGGCCGATAAACACATGAAAAGAAGCTCAACCCCCCGTTGCACGCAAATGCAAAGCAAAACCACAATGTGATACCATTTCATATGCACAATCAAAAAGATGGACAATAACAAGAGTTAGTAAGAATGTAGAGAAATCGGAACCCTCAGACACTGCTGATAGGAATGTAAAATGGTCCAGCCACATTGGAAAACAATTTAGCAGCTCCTCAAAACGATGTGCATGGAGTTAGCATATGACCCAAGAATTCCACTCATTGGTATAGATACACACTCTGGAGAATTAAAAATAAATGTGCACACGAAAACTTACACATGCATGCTCATAGCAACATTATCCATAATAGCAAACGAGTGTAAATAATCCAGATGTCCATCAGTGGATGAACAGATTTTTCAAAATGTATAAACAAATGTACAGCCACACAATGGAATATTATTTGGCCATAAAATGCCACTGAAACACACTATATCAGGGATGAAACTTGAAAATATTATGCCACGTGAAAGAAGCTAGACTCAAAAGGACACACATTGATTCTATGATTCCAACCACAGAAGATTCGAGGGTGAAATCCCAAACCAGCCCAAGAACACTGATGGAGGGCAGGGAGAGACCAAAGAAAGAACAAGCCACACCTGATTGGGAGGTGGCTGTTTCATAAGCAAAGGAACTTACTTTTGAAGCTTGTCTTGAGTGGCCGCAAGATGAGTAGATCTGTGCATGTGTCCACAAGAATCTCTTAAGTCTACAAAGAGGTCTCAACAGGATGAAGCCCTGTATACAACACAGTACTATCCAGGGCTGTAACCCTGGGGCAGTTTCTTCTTCGGGGAAGGCAGGAGGAGAGCCCATTCCAAGGACAAAGGAAGGGGTGAGAACCCCCCACTGCCCGGTCCTGCTCATGAGTCAACTGGCCATCCAGAAGCCCGTCTCAACAGCACTTCACTCTGTCAAGGTGTGTGGGCTCCAGGACAGGAAGGTAGGCGAAAAGTATATTCCAAGGACAGGGGAGGGTTTAGGAGGCTCCCCTTGCCCGGGTCCAGCTCCAGGGTCAACCGGCGGTCATGCCCTCTCAGTGACCTCCTCCAAAATCCATTTAAATGAAACGTGCAGGAAAGGTAAATCTGAGAAGACAGAAGGTAGACTAGTGGTTTGGGGAGGGGGGGACACGAAGCGTGACTATGAGTGCATATGTTAATGAGTTTCTTTTTAAGGTGAAGAAAATGCTCTGGAATTAGATAGCAGTGATGATTGCACAATAATTTGAATATACTAAAAAATACTGAATCGTACACTTTAAAAGAGTGGGTTTTATGGTGTATTAACTATATCTCCGTTTAAAAAAATAAAATAAAAATTAATTGGGTGTCCACAGTACTTTTCAGGCACGGTTACAAGCAAATCCTGTAATCCACCTTGTTACTCTTCGTATCTTGGGAAAATGTTGATTGTGGTGACTTGCATATGATTTTTTTTTTAACCATATATGACAACACTGCTGCAGGTAGTTGGGGGAGTTGATGGAGCTTCCCTTTGGGGAGTGTTAGTCTAGGAAGGGGCAAAGCCTGGGAGAGAAAACCAGAATCTGTGAAGCACATTCAGGACAGAAGGAGATGGGACTTCTATTTCTCCAAGCGTCTTGCTGTTGCTGTCTAAACCCAGCACTTTGAGAAGTCAGGAAGGTTTGAAGGCATGCCCAGAAGGCATGCAAGAAAGAGCTACTGCTAACCCACAAAGGAGGTCTGGGAGTCAGGGGGAGTGGCACCTCATAGCCAAGCAGGACAGCAGCGCTTTCGGAGGTGGTGAGAAAGACTCAGGAGCCAAGTCCACTAGACAGCCAGAATTTCTTATTGCATGCTACTGTCCATGTTGAATCTCTTGTTTCATCTTTTCTGCAATAAACATTAAGCCATGATCTTCTCGGCTTTCAAAAAGGAATTAAGGGAATTATTTATGCCCACACTTTGCAGAACGGGGAAAGGGAAATCCGCATCCCCCTGAAATCAACATCATGGAAAGAAATTTCCCAAGAGAGACAAGGATCCGCTGTAGAGTTTGCCCTCTCCCATGAGGAGATTCTCCCACCATTATAAAACTGCAGACTTAGGCTAATGTTTTACTAAAGTTGCCAGTGGGTTTCCCCATAGAATCCATTAAAAAGAAAAAAACCTTGGAGTTTCGAGATAAATGCTAATCTTAGAAAGTGAAAATTTCCCTTGGACAAACATCCTCTAGCCCTCTTGATTTCATTCTTCCCATCCCATACATGTATTTTTTTAAATAGCATATTTAGGTTCTGGTCATGTTATTGCTATTTTTGAAATCAAGCTTAAATCATATACATCACTACCCACCCCAACACAATGCAGCACACCATCCTGTTTCACTTTCTTCAACTATATCAATACCTGGATCCATCTTTCCCATTGATTTGTTTACCATGCCTCCTCTCTAGACTGCAAGCTCACTGAGACTAAGATGGGAACTTGTCTTTCTATTTCATTCAGTACCTGCTGTACTTAGCACATATTAGGCACTCAATAAATAGTTATGGAATGAATGAATGAATGAATGTCTTATATTTTTAGAGTAACACTGACCTAAAGGATATGTGCAGTCCTACAAATCAGTAAGATCTGACCTTTGTGTCCTGCAAATCACTTTTGTACCACTTCGTTGCTGGTAGAGGTTATATAATATAAACTAATATCCTCTACTGTTTGATCATTACGATTGTTGTTAAGGAATAAGTTTGAATGGATCTACCACACTCACTCATCTTCTTGCTACCAATGGCAAACATACAAGGAAGCATATTAGTAGAAGTGTCACCTCCTCCAAGAAGCCTCCTCTGATTCCCTTAAGGCAGATAGACATTTTTTGTCTTCAGTGTCCTTTCGATAAGATCTCATTTAGGCAATTATCTAGTATCGTCCTTAGCTGTTTCCTCTCCCTTTTGCCACACACTGTGTCTTTTTTTCCTACTTTCCTAATATCTGACACATGGCAAGAAATCAATAAATACTAGTGAAATAACTGACTAACTCACTGAAGTGGGAATACTATTTTTATAAATACATCAAGTTGTTTTCTTTGGCTTTTCCTGGGCTGTAACATCCCCCTTGTTATTACAGAGGCCTCAGTAAGATGAGGATTATCACAGCAGGAATTTGAAGGAAATAAAAAGTAGGTTTGAATTTTTGACATATAGAAAAGGATTATTTTTAGACTCAGGATATGCTGTAAGGGAAAGCACTGGCTATAATGGAAGGGTGTTAGTCCTGCCTTCCAGTCCAGGAGACATGGAAAGGAGAAAGGGAAACAGCAGGGAAATGTGATTAACTACAGACCCTCATGGGGTTTATGAGTTATGATAAGAGCACTCAAATGAGCGTGGGGAAATCTGTCCAGCAGCCCACTTCTCTGGCGTCGTAGACTGGACTAGCTTCAAGCCTCAGGGGGAGGCAGCGCGTGCAGTCTGCAGCCTCATCCTGTGGCATGGGTGCAGGGATGGGGCCAATGTTGATGGCCCGAGACAATGTTCCGGTTCCCCATGGCTTTTGAGCAGCCTGCAACGGATCCAGAAGTTCCCAGGACCCCCACAAAGGGGCTTAGTGGGCGGTGGGATTTGGGCAAAGATACTTCCCTGACAAGAGGCAAATGGCTGAGAACCACGAGCTTTAGTAGCTGGCGTCCAAGTAATGTCCACAAAGAACCCAGGAGATTTAAAAAAAAAAAAAAAAAAAACCCACTGTGGGAATGCACAGTGCCCGGATAGACAAAATCTGACTTGTATATGCCTCCCTGGATGAGACTAACTGAAAAGCAATGGACGAGTGCCCGGAACGCAGGGCCTCCCTTGAAATTTCTTGGCTAAAGCGACCAGACCCTGCTGCGGCTCAAGGTTCTCATCCTAGGGAGTAGATGTTTAAGTTTTGAAGAAAAACAGGCACCTGTGGTGGTCACGTACTTCACGGACTCTTGCCTCCTCGCCCGTATCACAAGCTGCCCCATATATTATTGTCCTGACTTAAGGTTACACTTACCTCCTTGCTTTGCGCTTGCGCCCTGGTGTATCCATACGACGCCAGTAACAGTGGAGACTAAGCTTCGCTCGAGGCCCTTCGCCCCTAGAGCGTCTGCTCCCCAGGCCTCTCCTTTCTCCTACTAAGGTGTCTGGAGTCATCTTTTCCTTCGCTGACTGGAGGTTTGCTGGTCAAACCCAGCAAGTGGTGCCCCGCGTGAGGAACTTGTGCCCGGCGGCGGCGGAGCCCTCGGAAACGGAAGGGAGAGGACTGCGCGCAGGAAGTAAGTCGTGGGAAGCCTGCTTGGGCTTGCCGAGTTCCGGGGAAGTTTGGGCTCCGGTTTCCTGTCTCTATCATGGGTCAGCGTTTCTCCTCTGCACAAAAGCCGTGCGTTAAGGTTCTTAAGCAGCTCCTTAAGGGGAGCAGGGCCTCTGTATTGGGTTTGTTAGAGACTATCGAACATAACCCCTGGTTCCCTGATCGAGGAACTTCAGATTTAGAAGTATGGGAAACAGTTGGAAAAAATTTAAAAGGGAGCCATGAGCAAGGAAAGAGGGTACCTCTCGCCTCCCTTTCATTGTGGGGGCTAGTGAGGTCCGCTTTGACTCCATTACATATTGAAGATACACCTAGCGTTCCAAAAGAAACAGAAAGAGAATTCCCTGCCCCTATGCTCCCCGCTTCCTCAGTTCCCCCTGTTAATTCGCCATCCCAGTAGGACGAGTTAGCGGAAAGGGAGGAACTCCCTCCCGCCACCCTTCTGGGGGAAGTTCCAACTGGGCTGCTTGTGCCCCTGCCCTGGGGGCAACCATTACTCAAAAATTGCCTTTCAGAGGCTATTCTCACAGAGAACTCTCAGCTTTCCGCATCATAATGGGACAACAACAACAAAGTATTTCGGAACCATTTGCCTTCAATGACTTTAAAGAAATAAGAAAAACCATACCAGAAAATGGTGCCTAGAGCCCATTTTCAAAAGGCCTTATCGCCTCTCGTGGACCATTATGCCATGTCACCATGGGTTTGGCAAACTCTCTGTAAAACAGCCCTTGAAGCTCCTCAATATCTTTTTTTTTTAAGATTTTATTTATTTATTTGACAGAGAGAGACAGCCAGCGAGGGAGGGAACACAAGCAGGGGGAGTGGGAGAGGAAGAAGCAGCTCCCTGAGGAGGAGCCTGATGTGGGGCTGGATCCCAGAGCACCGGGATCACACCCTGAGCCGAAGGCAGACACCCAACGACTGAGCCACCCAGGCGCCCCAGCTCCTCCATATCTTATTTGGTGATCAGAATTTAACGATTTATGTGAGCAAAAGGCTACCCAAAATCAGATGGCTGGAATCCCTATAACAGCCCATATGTTACAGGGCTGAGGACAATATTCCGCAATAGACCAGCAGCTCAATTTTGATCCACAAGTGTATGACCGGACTTCTCCCTGTGCAAAGAGAGCCTGGGAACGCATCCCTGAAAATAATGCGACACAGGGTTCGTTTGCTAGTATCAAGCAGGGACCACAAGAGCCCTTTATAGAGTTCATTGATAAACTACAACAGGCAATAAGGAGACAAGTCAATCATAATCAGGCTGCTGATATCTTACTGCTTCAGCTGGCCTTTGCGAATGCCAATAAAGACTGCCAGGATGCTCTGAAAGGAGTAAGAGCTAAAGCCACTGCTGTTGGAGACCTTATCAAGGCCTGCCAATATGTAGGAACAAACCCACAAAGCCAGGGTTTTCGCAGCGGCTCTCAGACCCCCAAAATCCCAACAAGAAAAGAGAAAGGAAAATTCCAAAACCTCTTTTCAGTGTGCCAAGTCCGGTCACTTTAAAAAGGATAGTCGTTCCAAAGCTCCCTCCTCTAAAGGAGGACTCTCTTTTAATCCTCATAAGGATGTATGTCCCATGTCCTAAAAAAGGGCTTTCATGGGGCTAAACAATGTAGATCAAAATTTGATTGTGATGGGAATCTCCTTTCCTTGAGAAACTTCAAAGGAGGCCCAGCATTCTGGGCACTCCTTTGCTTTTCAATTAGTCTCATCCAGGCAGGCATATGCAAGTCAGATTTTGTCTATCCAGACACTGAATTCCCACAAAAAAACAGACCTGCTTCCACTGGGAGGATGGCAGTCTAGGGGCTCCTGCATATACCTCAGCCCACGTAACGCCCTCCTTCACCCCCTCTAAAATCCAGGTGCTTTACTGGGAGAAGCAGGAAGAGAGGAAGAAATTGGAAAGGTTGAACATTTACCTGAAAGAGGTTGGAGTTATTTAAAGAGACTAAATCAGCAGAGAGACGGAAATAACATCAGTTTGGCAAATTTAAGTTTTTCTTTACACAATAGTCTAGCCTCTTAGCGCAGAATGTGATGAACTATTGAATAAAAAGCGTTTTTTTAAAAAGTCATGAGAGTGGCAGTTTGCAATTCACCCTGTCAATAAAGGCACCAGGAACCAGGGGCTG
The DNA here is from genome assembly GCF_023065955.2 of Ursus arctos. NCBI lineage: Eukaryota > Metazoa > Chordata > Mammalia > Carnivora > Ursidae > Ursus > Ursus arctos. The sequence continues at coordinate 39,791,829 of NW_026623100.1, read as the reverse complement.
AGTTCTGCTACTGCCCAGGCAGAGCAAGCTGCATAACCCTGGTCAAGGGAGTATTTAGTACCTCTGGGTATTAGGTGTCTATTGTTATTATAAAATGAGCTATAGTGAGGACATAGGATAAGGCAACCTCAAAGCAACCAACCAGTTCTGATATCCTAAGATTCTTGTAAACACAGGTGTTGGTGAAATGCGTCTCATGAAGACCATTTGTGAGGGAGATGGGTGCTTGTTTATATGGCAGGAAAATAGCACTCTGACTCTCAAACAGGCTAACCCTCAAATCTTAACTTTGTTGTTATGCTACCTAATGGAATTAATTATATGGTTACCTAAATTAAGAAGCTTATTTACCATTCTTCATCTTTTAAAGAAATACAACAGCATTTGATCTCAACAATAGTCTCTAATCCAACTACATGGGAAATAGAGCAAATCCTAGAATGTGTTCTGGGTAGAACAGCATGAAATTCTGTTTAAATGATATGGTGATCACCTATATGCTACGTAAGTGACGTAAGTAAATTATTTGATCTAGATCTAGAAAGATGCTTCCTATATAATGAACAGCACTTTGGATCATGTAATTTCATCTCATGTTAATTACCAAATTTTCTCTCAATAAAAAAATCTTCGTCATTGCTCACCACAATATATAAGTGAGCTTAAGGGGGGAGAATAAAGAATAGAGAGAGTAAAAGAGAGAATAAGAATATGAACTCATTCTAGAAGGAGTCTTTGCCACATGTGAAATATATTGGAATGGAAATCCACAGAAACATATTAAATGGAAATTCAGAGGCAAAAAGGAAAAAATTTCTGTAAGGGAGAATGAAATATGAGTGCACACCTTCCCCAAGCATGCCACTAGCCATTTGCTTGCCCTAGAGTATGTAAGCATTCCTTCAGGATTTTTCTCCTTCAAAATCAAATGAGCACCAGCATTGGAAAATAGAAAAGCTTGCGGTAGCTGAGGAAAGAGGACATCCAGTCAACATCATCTATTGTCGAAGAAGTCATTTAAAAACTAATCTGATATGAAGCCAAACGGATGGAAAAGCTGGTGATATTACTGATTAAATTTGATTGCAATTTAATGTACATTACCAAGGAGATAGTTTTAGTTTTACAATATGATATGTTATAGCATCAACCTAATGTGGAAGATTAAAACAACTTTGTGTGTGTGTGTGTGTGTGTGTGAGAGAGAGAGAGAGAGAGAGAAACAGAAGGCAGATATTGTATGAGCAAGTAAAACTTTGATAGCTGAACCAAATGTGAAAGGTTAATTTTACTCCTGGCTAATTCCAACCAAAAGAAATTGTAACAGCTCTCTCCAAGAGCTCAGGACTTCATCGAAATTAAAAATTTTTGTGCTTCAAAAGTCCCTATTAAGAGCATGAAAACAGGGCACCTGGGTGGTTCAGTGGGTTAAGCCTCCAACTCTTGATTTTGGCTCAGGTCATGATCTCGGGGTTGTGGGATCAAGCCCTGTGTCAAGCTCCATGCTCAATGCAGAGTCGGCTTGAGATTCTCTCGTTCCCACTCCCTCTGCCCCTCCCCCCACTTGTGCACCTGCTCTCTAAATAAATAAATAAATAAAATCTTTTTTAAAAAAGCAGGAACATAAACTATGGTTTGGAAGAAAATATTTACAAATCATACATCTGACAAAAGAATTGTACATAAAATGTATAAATAATTCTCAAAACCCAACAATATGAAAACAATAAATTTAAGAATTGGCGGAAAAAAAAAACATTTACTAAGGAAGATATAAGGATAAACACATGAAAAGATGTTTAACATCATTAGCCATTGGGGAAATGCAAATTAAAACCATAATAACATACCATAACACACTTATTATTAGAATGGCTAAATTCTTAAAAATACTGACAATACCAAGTGGAAGCGAGAGGACATAGCAACTGGAACTCTCATACAACACCGGTGAGAAAGCAAGATGGTACAAACACTCTGGAAAGTAGTTTGGCAGTTTCTTTATAAAGTAAAACATACTCTTAACATACGACCTACCAATTCCACTCTTGGGTATTTACCCTAGAGTAATGAAAACTCACTATATTCGTTTGCTAAGACTGACATCACAAAATACAACAGATTGGGGGGTTTAAGCAACAAAAATATTTTCTCACAATTCTGGTGACTTGAAGTCTGAGATCAAGGCGTCAGCAGGGATGGTTTTTTATGAAGCCTCTCTCCTTGGCTTGTAGATGGCCATTTTTTCCCTGTATCTTCATGTGGCCTCCCCTCTACACCTGTCTATGAACAAATGTCCTCTTCTTAAAAGGACACCAGTCATATTGGATTAGGGTCCACCCTAATGACTTCATTTTAACTTAATTACCTCTTTACCTTCAAATACAGTCATATTCTGAGGTACTGGGGATTAGGACTTCAGTGTACAAATTTGGGGGATCATAATTCAGCCCATAGCACTTCATCTTCTGGCCCCCCAAAATTCTAGTCCTTCTTACATGCAAAATGCATTCACTCCATCCCAATAGCCCCCAAAGTCTTAATCCATTCCAGAATCAACTCTGAGTCAAAAATACCACTTAAATAAGTTGTGAGTGAGACTTGAAGTATAATTCATCCTGAGGCAGAAAATTCCTTTCCAGCTTGAAATCTGTGAAACCAGACAACAAATTGTCTCTTTCTAATCTACCATGGTGGGACAAGCATAAGATAGATAATCCCATTTCAAAAGGGAGAAATCAGAGAAAAGAAAGGACTGATGGGTCCCAAGTGCAAAACTTAGCAGGGCAAATCCCATTAGATCTTAAGTTTTGAGAATAATTCTCTTTGGTCCAATGCTCTGTCCTCCAGGCCAGCTGAGGTGGCTTTGATGTCTGAAAGCACAAGAGTGGCAACCTTTCCCCTCAGCCTGGGGTAGTGGCAGCCTGCTCTGATCAAATTGAAGACATGCCCCACCCTCTGAAACCTAGGAGGTGGCCATGATGTCAGGAACTGAGGAGGAAACAGCATCACAGCAACCCCGCCCCAGGCCTGTTCCCTCTGTACCCTTGGTGGCAGGGGCCACCTTGCTGACCTCTTCCCTTTCCTTGACAGATAACACACATTCACAGACAAATAACTCTAATGGACTCTCTTGTAGAATCCCAGAAATCCAGCAGCCTCCTCCCTTTATTTCATCCTGTCTCCTTCCCCTTCAGTCTGTACTGGCAGCATTTCTGCCCATATAACATTTGCAAAACCCTTGTTGGTCTCCAATGCAACAGGGGTACAAGCCATCAGAAAACAGGGTCCTGCACAGATCTTTCTAGGATAACCACATCTCTATTCCTGGCTTCTGCTGAGATGGTTGATTGAATTCATGAGTCATATCTGTAATCTCTTTAGCAATGGGTGCCGACCACACCCTTGAGGGTCTCTGCAGAACATGCTTTCTGACATTTTGCAATATGGATAAGCTGAGAATTTAGCAAATCTTTATATATTGATTCCTTTTTGTTTAACAATTCCTTCTTCAAAGTATCTCTCTCCAGCAAAGAGAAACCATATCATGCTTTCAACACTTTACTTAGAAATCTCCTTAGCTAGATATTCAAATTCATCATTTACAAGTTCTACTTTTCACAAAATAGAACAAAATTCAGCCAAATTCTTTGCCACTTTATAACAAGGATAGTCTTTCCTCCAGTTTCTAATAAGAAAAAATACCTATGTATAAATTTCTATAGCAACTTCACTCATAATCGCCCCAAACTGGACATGATCCAAATGTCCTTCAGTAGGTGAATAGATAAACTTTAGTACATCCATACTATGGAATGCTGCTCAACAAGAAAAAGGAATGGACTATTGACACATAACTTCAATGACTCTCAAAGGCATTATGCTGAGTTAAGGCAATTTTAAAGGTTATGTATTGTATGATTCCACTTATATGACATTTTCAAAAAGACAGAAGTATAGTGGTTGCCAGGGGTGAGGTGGGTCAGAGATGTGACTATAAAGGGAGACCGTGAGGGAATTTTCTGGAGTGGCAGAACTGTCCTCATCCTGATTGTGATGATGATTTCATGAATCTATACCTATGTCGAAATTCGTAGAACTATACATAATAAGAAAAGAAGTCAATTTTACCATGTGATAATTTTTTAATAAAACAAAACTGTCAAAACTTCAAAAGAGCTTAATCTATTTTAGCCTAAAGTTCTAACTGTACCCTAAAGAAACTATGATTTACACCACAAAATTCCCTTAAACTCTCACCATATGTAATTATTGCAGAAAAAAACCTAGGAGACTCATATTGACTCAACCTCTGATACATTCTACCTTGCTCAATTCTGATCTTTCAAGGTTCTAACAAAAATTAATATCACAGTCATATGCCCAAGAGGTGCAAGCTGTACTTCTAAGTATCCCCAGATATACCCCTGAATGATACCAAACAAGGAGGGAGGATAGATTGAAAGAGAAATAAAAAGTCTGCCTTAAAGGGACCACTTCGGGTTGTTTTTTGCTTTTTTTTAACCACAGATCCTGAGATTATGCTGTAAGTCATACAACTGTGGATTCCTATTTCCTGATATAAATACTGCTCAGAATCACAACCTGGGCATCTATTCTCTCCAGGGGTCAAACTCCGAGTTTCACTAAAATAAGAACTGGATTGTAGACAGTTTCTTCCAAAGACTTTTAAATCAAAGTGCATGCTTAGGACAAAGAACTTACATTTAATTTGTCTTCTCTTACTGCCTGCCCCTTTTCTTTATGTTGGTTCAAGATAGGGTGTTATGATTCTCTTCCCCTAGTTTTTTCTGCTGTCATCTTCATTGTCTTTGCTCCTGTAAAGACTTTGAATTCCTTAATTCACCTTTCCCAATCAGTGGCTGCCAACTTTTCCCACTGCTGGATTTTGTCATTCAGCCCCAGATCTTTAGTAAGAATCTTATAGCCATACCCAAAAATCCAAATGGCACTATTTTTTACCCCAAAACTAATCATTACATTCCCTTAAATATTCAGCATGGGGTGGGGGCATGGGGCGGCAGTGGGGAGCCTAGGTGGTTCAGTCGGTTAAGTGTCTGACTCCTGATTTCAGCTCAGGTCATGATGTCAGGGTCGTGGGATCAAGCCCCGAATGGGGCTCTGTGCTGAGCACTGAGTTTGCTTGTATCTCACCCTCTGCTCCTCCCTGTGCTCTCACGTGCTCACTCACTCTCTCTCTATAAAATAAATAAGTAAATAAAATCTTGAAAAAAAATTCAGACGTGACTGAGTGGCTCAGTTGGTTAAGCAGTCAACTCTTGTTTTGGCTCAGGACATGATCTCTGGGTAGTGAGGTGGAGTCCTGCCTCAGGCTCCACACTCTGCGCAGAGTCTGCTTGAGATTCTCTCTCTCCCTTGCCCCCCCCCACTCATGCTCTTCTCTCTCTTTCTATCTAAAATAAATCAATCAATCTTAAGAAAAATTCAGCACAGGAATATTATGAACCCTGATATATTTTAATTGGACCTTAGTCCTGTATTACTAATCGCTGGTACTAACATCTCCCTGAGCTTCAAAGGTACTTAAGAAACATCAGAGATAAGAATGGCTATAGTTCAGTTATTTCATGAAAAACCTATTTAGAAATTAGTACATGAGGGGCGCCTGGGTGGCGCGGTTGTTGGGCGTCTGCCTTCGGCTCAGGGCGTGATCCCAGGTTTCTGAGATCAAACCCTACATCAGGCTTCTCCGTTAGGAGCCTGCTTCTTCCTCTCCCACTCCCCCTGATTGTATTCCCTCTCTTGCTGGCTGTCTCTCTCTGTCAAATAAATAAATAAAATCTTTAAAAAAAAAAAGAAAAGAAATTAGTACATAATCTAATGATCTATTTAATATCACCTAAGGTAATGGTCCTCCACAATGAGGCTAATTAAGTCCAGAGAGGAATTGGTACTGACCTGTTATCATAAACAATACATTTATGTCCCCTCATTGTGTACCCCGAGGAATACTCTTGCGTTAACAGATGGCCCTCTCATGCTTAGCATACACAATTGAACTACCACTACCAACCACCACTCACCTACCCCTGTTGCTTACCATGCATTAAGAGCACAACATATTAATTCAAAAAAGGAGTCTGAGATTTTTAATTTCCCCAGATTACAAAAAAAAATTCTATAGATAGGAGTTCATGAACAAAAATATATGAGCTAAAGTAGATTTCTGATTACCAACCAGATAGGAAATGAAATGGCTCAAACTCTACTAGGGGCCAGATCAGCATAAACTCATCGATTATATAAGTCCTGTATAATTCATGTGTTCTTGACCACTTACATTGGCCAGTCAATACAGAGTCTGTACAATTAATCATAGATGTTGTTGTGACTGGGTGAACATTTCAAGGAAAGCAATTCAATTGGTCAACTAAAAAAGAGAGAGAGACACTGGTTATCTAAGATTGACCAAACTAACCCATCAAACTACTCCCTAGGTAGGCCTAGCCCAACTAGAATACTGGCTATGAAGTGGGTTCCAACATTTCTGTTGTTGTCCCTATACTCCTTGCTTCTCTACTATCTGATACCCAGGTGCTTGACTGTTGCTAAGTAGTTGTTATCCCAACATAACCTCCCCTTGATCATGGTGCAATGAAAAAGAACCGAAGTTCTCTCAGTCAGCTCAAGATCACTGGATTCAGAGATTGGCTTGAAGAGGAGATTGAGACATTGTAATAGGGAGTGGTATAGACCTGGCCGAACTAACTGAAGTGTTAGTGTCAATGGAAGGACACCCACAGCCAACAGATCCAAATACATCATTTATACTCCATGTCTGAATCACAAGGTTTCTTACAGAAGCCACAGATAATTGAAATTGTCTTTCCTGGTAACTGTCCGTTTGCTCAGAGACAAATGATCCTCTTTGATAGCTTTCAGTCAGTCAGCTTACCCAAGGGGGCAAAAGAGATTCTGTTCTAGAGACCGTAGGCAAATTTGCCTTTTTAAAAATCTGTCCGTATTTCAGTCCATGAAAAATCTATGTATGCTGTTTCTCCCTCATATATGAATAAACTTCATGGCACTCCTACTAAGTATGTTATGGTCAGCTTATCATGGTATACGGACCTGTATATATATATATGGAGAGAGAGAGATTCCTCTGTACATGTATAACAAATTTTATTCAACCATGCCCTAATGTAAAACTGGGTTATCTTCACTATTACAAAGCAGTATTGTGGGAGATGTTTTTGCAATTTATATTTTCCGTGATTATTTCCTTTGAGGGATCTTCAGAAGTAGATATACTTGATAAATGAGTATTCAAAATGTTGAGAATTTGAAAGAAATTACCAATTTGTTTTCCAGAAAGATTCTACAAAATTTACTTTCCTGCCAACAATATATGAGACCCAATTTAACTATATCTTTGCAAGAGCCAGGCATTATTGCTCATACTTGGGAAAAAAAAAAAGTGCTGACACTTTTTTAATTTGTATTTTATTGATGATTCTTCAGTTGAAATCTCTTATGTAAGTTTTGTACGCCATTGATCTTTCTATTTCTCATCAGTTAACTTGCTTGTTCATGTACTTTGCATATCCTTTTTTTATTATTGATTATAATAGCTTTGCATATATAAGGGATATTAAGTATATTAATTTAATGCAGTAAGATTTTACCAAAAATATCTATCCTGTACATATGTAATCTCAATCAAAATAACAATGAGAATTTCTATACAACTTGATGACCCATTTATAAAATTAATCTGGAGGAATACATATATGAGAAGAGTTGAAACATTTTTAGAAAATGAGTGTACTTCGCTTACTGAATATATGTTATGTAGCAGCATTTCGAACAGTAACAACTGACTACAGAAAAGAGAAGGAGAGGGGCACCTGGGTGGCGCAGTCATTAAGCGTCTGCCTTGGGCTCAGGACGTGATCCCAGCGTTCTGGGATTGAGCCCCACATCAGGCTCCTCTGCTAAGAGCCTGCTTCTTCCTCTCCCACTCCCCCTGCTTGTGTTCCCTCTCTCGCGGACTGTCTCTGTCAAATAAATAAAATCTTAAAAAAAAAAAAAAAGAGAGAGAAAGAGAAAAATGTCTTCTACTTCACACAATATAAGAATGACAAGAGAGTTATTCTAGGTCTTAAACTCTAAAACTAAAATCGAAACTATAAAATGATCAAAGAAAGGATACATTTTTAAATAAACTTTTTAGTTTAGAATAATTGTAAATTTACAGAAACGATGTAAACATAATACAGAGGACTCCCCTAAACTCTCAACCCCTCACTGGATTTCCTCTACTGTTAACATCTTATATCAGCATGGTACATTAGTCAAAACTAATTACCAAAATGCTGGTATGCAACTGTTAACTAATCATCAGACGTCTTTCAGATTTTCCCAGTTATCCATGACAGCGCTTTTTCTTTCCTACTACATTGGAAAACCTTTTCTAAGACATGAAACTGAGACACCGTAAAAGGAAAGATTGATAGATTTGGCTACATAACAGTGAAAATGTTTCCATATGAAACACCCTGTGTACATAATGAAAAATCAATGAAAATGTCAATGAGTATTTATTAATTTTTTCATCCATTCCAAAATATCATCGAGAGCTTACTCAGCCCTGGAGACAGAGCAATGAACAAAAAGACAAAATCCTGTGTATCCCTAACACTACCTTCTAAGGAGAGGGAAGAAACAAGACAACAAACCAAGTAAATAGTCAAGTTTCTAGTCTATTAAGAGGCATTAAATCTTATAGATATAACAATAAAGCAAGGAGAGGAATGGGGAGGTCTAGGTAGGAGAGATGGGACCAGTGGGAATATACCATTTTCAATCGAGCAGTCAAGGTAACTTACCTTCAATAAGAAAGTGTCATTTTTAAAAAATGACAAGGAATAAAAGTACACATATCTGGGGGATTGTGTTTCAGGCAGAGATAAGAGCCAGAACAGAATCTGGGCATATATTCCCCTGTGGCAGGAGGGGAGTAACCAGGGAGAGTCATCCAGGTGAGATCTGGGCCATAACAGCGCCCAGACTGGGAAAGATCTCAAAGGCCAGCATTTTTTAGTTTTGTTTTCGTTTTGTTTTAATTTAATCTCACTGAGTATATAGTAAAGTAAAATATAATATTCTTAATATAAAAAGAACAACCAAATAGCAACAATATATTATCATCAACCCTAAGGACAAATACAAATTAAAAGTAAGGAGCTTAATGCTCCCCGTTGAAAATAAGAGATTTTCTTCCCCTCTTTTTTCTTAGAGCATTGACTTTAGAACACTTGTAATTGTAGGGTACTTTCTCATCTCTTTGATGTATATATATATAAATCCTTTTGAAAACTAGATAGGCCTTTTGTCAGCTTTATGATCCAAGACTGTCTTTCTCAAGGACCTGGGAGCCATCTATTTGAAATGTAATTATCAAGGGAGAGAGCACCCCTATCTCCCTATTTCCTTGGGAGGCTAGCGCCTACCTTTCGTAGGCACCTTGCTCCAAGTTGCAAAACTACCTCTTGTCATAAAGCTATGAAAAGTTTCTTTTTCCCCTGGATAAAGCCAATTAGCTAGCACTGATGGTCACTGCGATTACCAGGTGAATCCAGGATAAGCTGTGTGTGACAAATGGTGCTCTTCAGTCTAGTTATTGTTTATCTTGAGAAAATGCACAGAATGGCTGGAATCTGCTAGGCTGTGTAAGGGGTGGGATTCCTTTCTGTTTGTGCAATCTCTTAGCGGATTTCCTGTGATGTGCATTACATTCTAGCTTGATGCTTCTTCAAGAACAAACTGTTTCCTTTCTCCACTACCTTTGTGGAGAGGCTTTCTGGGTTGGGAGATTTGGGTTTTCATTGGATTTCCCCAACACAACCCATATTGCATGATTGCTATGTATTAGGCACTGCGTGAGTGTTGACACCTTTAACATCCTCACATAATCAATAAGAGATTTGCATCAATGAGAAAAGCAAAATAACCCAGTCAGAAGTTAGGAAGGGATATTCACATGCCATTAACACAAGAAAGAAAGAAATATAAGAAAGAAATAAAAATAACAAAAAAAATTAAAAGTGACAGTCTTTCTAGGAATAAGAAATAAAAACTAAAAGAAGTTAGATATTTTTTCTCTATCAGACTGACAAAAAGTAAAAAAAAAAAAAAGAGAGAGAAAATGATAATGTCGATCATTTGACGAAAGCATGGAAAAAGAGACACACTCACATACTATAAAAGGGACTCTAAAGTAGAAAAAACATTTTTTTAGAATACATTAGCAGGAACTCTCAAATTGAAATCAGAGTTATACACACACATATGTATATAATTTTTAATGTGCTTTCTTCTTTTGCCTTTCCAAACACAAGACTTTTGCCTTTTTCCTCCCTAAGCATCTATCTGCCCAGGACAACATTCACTGTTGTTTAAAAAGAAAGATTAAGGAAATGTAAAGCTTGCCAAAATAGAAACGTGTAACAGAGAATAGATTGGCAAGTCGGGGTAATGTCTTGCTAAGTATTTCTCAAATTCCTTCACCTCCGGCTTTTAGCATAACAACCAAAGTTGGAGAATGTTCTTCTCTAATCTAGAGGAGGTCTACCTGACTTCTGGTAAGGCTTAACAGGAATCCGGAAGTGGGAAGATATTGCTCAGGGAAAATAAAAGGAAACTTGCCCTCTCCAGGTAGGAATGTGTGAGAGAAGGAGAGAGAGATAGAGAAAGAAGAGGCATGGGTTAAAATGATCAGATGAGTGGCCTGCTTTGCCGTTCCTGGGCTCTAGGTCAGAGAGGGGGAGAGACATTATGGAATTTGGGGTAATAATAAAGTCTAAAGTGAAGCTATTGCCCCACACTTGTTTAGAAATTCAGAGAGAATTTCCCAGGCTGCTTTCCAACCCCACCAGGGGTGTTACCACAGCAGACTAGGGGTACAGCATTATCTAGCAGAAGGCTTGGCCTTCTCAGTCCACTCTCAAGTCCAAAGTGGTGTGGACACTAAGTTAGTAATCACCAGGCTAGTCATGGAGATCACCATAGCAAGATGAAGTGGCCCTGCCACAGAGGCTGGGGGAAAATCCACTGAAGAAACTGATGGAAGGTGCAGCATTCACTTAGGAGCCTGCAGCCAACAGGATCTGAAGTAGGGCTGAGTCTGCCAAAAAACACCACTGGGCCCCAAGCAAACCAAGAGAGAAAAATCTTGAGTCACACCAGCTATTGACTCAAGTCAACCATAAATATCAACAGGGCAAATGACGGGCTGCAAGGAGAACTGCCTAGAACACTTGCCTCTGACTTGCCAGTCTCCAGAGTTCAATTTTGGGATCCCATAAGTGTATACTCTTAAACCAAAAATACCACTCTAGAATATCTATTCTACAGAAATTCTCGCTCGTGTGTGTGAGACATTTCACTATGGAATTACTTGTAGTACCCAAATATTAGAGGGAAAAGTACAATGCTCAAATAGAGGAAAGTAGAATTAAATACATCAGGGAACCACCAAACTACAGTGTACTATTTGAAGGTTACAAATTGCAGTGCCTGAGTAGCTCAGTCAGTTAAGAGGCCAGCTCTTGATTTTGGCTCAGGTCATGATCTCAGGGTCCTGAGATCAAGCCCCGTGTGGGGCTCCATGCTTAGTGGGGAGTCCACTTTAGGATTCTCTCTCTCCCTCTGCCCCTCCCCCTGTTCTCTCTCTCTCAAATAAATAAATAAATCTAAAAAAAAAGTTACAAATCATATGTAACTCTATATACTGGCATGTAAGAATAACTAAAAAAATACTGTAGGTTGCACAGCAATATGTGTAAGATGATCTGATTGTTGTAATGAGTTACATGTTTAGACCATACCTTTTATCCACATGAATAGTGTTCTGCATTGTTTTATGTACTTCTGCCTTCCTTTCACATGACATTTATAAGTCAGGGTAAACTAATATGTTACAACAAAAAGCCCTCGTAGCAAATGGCTTAAGAAAGAAGTTTATTTCTTACCCACATAACAGACTATGTATGAATGGACCAGGTCAGCAGAACAGCCATGTTCATCATTTAATGGGGAACCCAAGTTCCTTCCAACGCATGGTCCCCCATGCCCTTGATCATTGTTGCCGTCTTCATGGTTAAAGCTGGATCACTGCCATGTCTGAAAGGGCATGCCTGATGTCTTAAGTTCCAGACCTGAGAGTGAAATCTATCACTTCTGCTCTCATTTTTTTACAAAAAGATGAGTCACATGGCCACAGAAACCCTCAAGAGCTAAGTATCGTATAACCATGTGGGCCACCATGGACCCAGCCTCCACTAGTGTGGTATATGGGCTAAATGGATTTTACCGAGCAATGAACAATCTTTACCATACCACCCCGATCTCCTAGCTTTTGTAAGAAAATTCTGGAATAATTTAAAGATCCTATTTACTATTTCTTCCATTGGATTTCTATTTTTTTGATAATCCTACAATCGTAATAGCTTTACCTCTGTGTTTTATGGGCTTTGTTTCTCACTGCCATTTTTTTACAATTTCTCCATCTTTCTCACTCGTGAGTTCCTAATTTCAATGCATTTCTCAGTAAGTTACAAACATTTTATTGATTTATCTTTTCAAGAACAGCACATTGGTAATTTGCTTTCTGATTCTTCCATCTCTCAGAATGCCTTTCTATTGCTCTTGCACATGAATAATCTTCAGACAGATATAGAATACATGGGTCACAATGATTTTTGCTGCAAAATTTAGTGTTGGTTCATTATCTTCTGGAACTGAATATTTCCAAGGGAAAGTTTAATTGGCAGTCACTAGAATGTTCTGCCTGGATACAGAAATTTCAACAAGATTCTCCAAACATGGATTGTTTTAGCTGATTTTTTTTCCCAATTGCATAACTGTTATGAAGATTCAAGTCTTTCCTGAGGCTGAGAAAACTCTGTATTTTTTTCTTTGTTGTTTCTTCAGTCCAAGTTCTCTTTCTCTCTCTGGAAATCATCTTATATTCAATCTCCTGAGTAAGTTCATCATGACTCTTTTTAATTCATTGTGGGTTTTTTTTGTTTGTTAAGATTTTATTTATTTATTTGACAGAGAGAGAGCAAGAGAGCACGAGCAGGGCGGCAGGATAGAGGGAGAAGCAGACTGCCCGCTGAGAAAGGAGCCTGACGCAGGGCTCGATCCCAGGACCCTGGGATCATGACGAGCCAAAGGCAGACACTAAACCCACTGAGCCACCCAGGTGCCCCTAATTCATTGTTAATAACGTCATCTTCTGTGTTCTGCAGTTCACGTTTACCTTCCTTCTATCACATACAGCTGTTGCATCTATTCAGTCTTGTATGCTGGGGAGGGGAAATTTTTATTTTGATAAAATTCAGAGTGTAGAGAAGATCCACTGTGGTATTTTTATATGATAAAGCATGAGGCCGTGTTTTGTTTTGTTTTGTTTTTATCATTCTTTACCTTAAACTATTCCTTTTTCATAGATGCAATGGCCTTTTAAGCTCTTTCAAAAACACAAAATAAAGTTTCTGAAGTTATCTCCAGATCCATGTAGTAAGTTTGCTTCATAGGGAGATTTTTGCTCTGATTCTTTAAATCCCTTTCTGATGAAGGGCTGAGACTTTTTTGTATGTCTGTTGATTCTCCTCTACTTGTTTCATCCTTAAAGTGTGGGAGACTGTTGGTGGTTCGACAGGAGTAAAGAACAGTCTATTGTCCAGAATTAGGAAAGGAGACTTTTTTAAAAGAATGTCTTGTTCTCTTTGTAAATGCTTTGTGGTCCATATAAGGTAAAGAAGGAGACATTGGCTTTGCCGTGTCTGTTTCCACAGATCAGAGTTAGATTGTCTGTGAGGAGGCGGAGGGGGGATGGCCAGAGGGAGCCTCAGGTCACAGTCTCTGCAGCTGTGATAAAGGGTTTCTTTTCAGTTTACCCTTGAGTCTCAAACCGAGGGAGAGTATATTGCCTTCCCTTTTCTAAGAGGTTTGAATTCTCTTATTAGAAGCAAGACATGGGCAGAACCATCTGCTATGCTCCTCTCACTCTTACTGGGGATTAGCAGGAAAACACCAAAAAGTGCCACAAGTTCTCTTTGGCACCATCCATGGAATGACTTTTCCACTTCACAGAGAAATGTTTTTTAAAAATAGTTTATGTAAACTGTTTTTGTGTTTCATGTAAAAACTATTGTTCCTAGACCAGGTATCACAAAATTCCTATAAGAGGACTGCATGGCTGTTCTAGGAGAGAAGAAATTGTGGGTGCAAATCCTGGACTGTACCTTTGGTCAGGAAGCTTGTAGATGTTAGTGACTTCCTTAGGTGTCAAGAGGGAAGCTGAAGTTTGTTGAAATTAAATGGGATCCAACCAGCCAGATTTAATAGATCTTTACCTGAAGAGAGGCCTTTCGGTATTAAGCACTGGAAGGCTATAAACAGATTTCAGCATCACCCAAAATCTCTGCCTTCTGTGCCCCAAGCAAAGGAATTTAAGGTCAGAGGAATAATGTTTCCAACTTGCTGGAAGAGAATCCCAGCCCAGCCCACTGAGACTCAGCAAGGCCTGGTCAGCCCTTCACCTTCACTGCCATTACCCTCACTCCCCTGCAGGCGGCTCAGGGGCAGAGAACCTTCAGACAAGTAAAGACTCCCACCTTGAAGCTGAGAACTAACGGAGCGAGATGGTGTAGGCATTGCATTTAGTAAGAGATCCCTGTGTATGTGAAAACTGTCAGACGGGCTCTGACTTTGAAACCCTGAAATTTCACTCTCAGTTCTACAAAAGGTATTAGGTATCTGGTCTCGCTCTGAGAGGGCAACGTTCCTGCGGTTGGCAGCTCCCTGCAGCTCATTCTTTCTGAATCAGACGTTCACTGAGAACGCACTCAGATGCCTACCACTATCTGTTGACGCTCGTGTATCCTCAGTTTCTGAAAGAACTGAGATTTGCTCTCCACCCTAACTTCTCCAGGGTTTGCTCCTGCTTTCCCCTACAAAGCTCTCAGCCCCATGCTCCACTTAGGACTGCATCCACTTATTCCCCAAGGCAGCTTTAACTCACTCCTACACAGTGATTCACAGTTTGGTCAGAAACCCTTCTGGAGTATGCCATCACTTACAGAGTATTTTACTGCAATTCCTCTAACATGGTGGAGGGCATTCTTCCCTTGCTTTGAAACTTACACAGATTTTTCCACGTTCTTACATTCCTTTGGTTACTTCGATGGAATTTGGGAAGGAAACAGGAATTAAAATCACAGGGTCAGTTTGTCTTCTTTGAAGCAAGCCTCTGACTATTTATTTTAGACTCGTGTCCTGAGAGTCCTGACAGCCCATTTACGGGGTGTTAAGTGCAGGTGTTTGGCAGTTGGTGCTGTGGTAAGGCCATGGGGCCTGATTTACAGAAGAGACTATGAAGCTGAGATGAAGAGAATATAAACGCTGGTATTTCACAGGGCTGGGAATTAGAGAGCCCTGAGTTCTTGTCTTTGGCATTGAGTCAGGCCATAACTCAAGAGCGATGTCTTCATCTCTACATCTCAGCTTCGCCACCTATAAAGTAAACAGAAGAATGCACAATCCCGTCCCTAATGCCACTTGCAGGGAAATAGCTATGGACAGGGAGAGGAAGGGGCAGTTTATGAATTCATAGGGAAACCCAAGCTGCACAGGCAACACTAGCAGTAGAATAATAGACAAAATCACAAGCACGTGGGGGATTGTTTGCCACCTGGCATAACGATGGATTGAAAAAGAAGTGAAAACTTAAAAATGTTTGCTCATTTTCGAAGTTACAACATGATTAATGTCTCAGTCTAATGAACACAATACATTTTTATTTATTTGTGTATTGTTTTTCTATCTTCCTCTCTTTCTTCTCAGGAAGACCTTTAGACACATCCAAAAGAAAGGCATCAGTATAATTGATCACAGACTTCAAAACACAAATGAACATTGAAGGGAAAGAATAATTCTGGAATTAGAAATGCAATTCTTTTTCTGGTTTGGTAGCAAAACACCAAACACACATTTGTACAGGGTCAGTCCCTATTGCACTAAAATCTGGGTGAGTTATAAGAGGCTACAACTGGAAATTGAACCCACATTTCTTCCCTGACAACATAGCATATTAGACTCTAATCACTCAGCGCTGCATTGTTATTTACTATTTTCCTGCCATCCACACTCATGTATATTTATGTGAAGTCCAAAAATATCCAGCAGCACTTACTTCAGATGATTATCTATGTCCTAATCAGAAATACTAATCAGGAAACACATAACATACTCAAACCCTATTGTGTAAGACAAACAGCATCCGGAATACAGAAAAGTCCTGCTTAGATCAAATGCTCTTCAAAGTATCTTTCGCTTTTTACAGCAATAAGAAAAGAAAAGAAAGACCATTTCCTCCTTATTTCTGAAGTTGGAAAGTAACACAATATGAAAAATGGATCCTCTACCAGATCTTCTCAACAGAAAAGAGCAGAGATCAGTCCAGCACTAATTTAGACCCATGGGTTTTTTTTCCGTATTTTCAGTCATAAGGAGTAAAAGTTAAATACATTGAGACCTTCAGATCCTTTTTCCTGTACATGAGTCCCAGCTTCAAAATAGTATCATAGAATTCAGAAGAATGATTCAGCCATTCTAAGGCATTTACTACTGCTGACAATAGTCTGATAACCTATAGATTTTCCTAACAAATCCACCTCAAAAGGAGAAACATATGAAAAGAAAAATTGTGGAGTTTTACATATTACAAAAGTTTAACCAACTGGATTTTTCAACCTTAAAAACAATTCTGTATGTTTCCCTTTCTTAAACTGGGTGATTTTTTTTCTCTGACAGATTAATGCTTAGAAAATCCTTTTATAGGGATGCCTGGGTGGCTCCGTCAGTTGAGCGACTGACTCTTAGTTTCAGCTCTTGTCATGGTCTTATAGGTTGTGGGATCAAGCGCCATGTCAGGCTCCCAGCTCCGCAGCAAGTCTGCTTGAGATTCTGTCCCTCTGCCCCTCCCCCTCCTCCCCCACCTTTCTAAATAAATCTTTAAAAAGAAAAAAAAGAAAAAGAAAATCCTTTTATATGAACAATCACCTCTTTAAAGTTTTTTCCAGGTGTTGACAAATGGTCATCTTTGGTTTTCTTCTTTATAGCAAAAAAGTAGAAACGTCTGAGCATTGGCACAGGCCACACACTCAAGTTTCATCAAGGCTCTCCCACTCCTTCCAGCCACTCTTCTACGCTCTCCTGACACTAGAGCTTAGAATTATTTTCTTTTATCTGGGTTTCAGTTAAAATAATGTTTTTTAAGCATATATGTTATGTGAATTCAAATGATCACTGTTTGCACACCAAATCTATAGCAAATCCTCCAATGGTCTTATTCTTCAGAGTATATGCTCATTAGGTATCAATCCAGCTGAAGACAAATGCCTTTAGAAGGTGGTACAGTGTTCTTTCGGGATGCTATTTAAATAACACTGATTTATATTTAACAGGAGTTAGGCTACGGATGATCACATTTAAGAGGAAATTGTTGCATGGTCAATCTAGCTGTTTGGGGCTGACTCTGATTCTTCACCTTTTAGCCAATCCAGTGGTTTTCCGTGCAATTGCTCACTGATAGAATTGAAAATCTGACCTTGACTATTTCACAATAAATATTGGTCATGGCAAGGAAACAGAATCATAAAATCTGTAGTAATTTACAGATAACATGCTAAATTGAAAATGGGGTAAATTCAGTTCCATTCATACCAATAAGTTATTGTGTGACCTTGAAAAAAAAATGAAGAGAGTAGCTAAATCTCTCTATGGCTCAATACATCATCTTTAAAAATAGTTTTTGTGATTTTATTTCTCCCATTGGTCAGGAGCTATGTGAAATCATTAAGGTAAATTCAACCATTTTAAGATAATTCAGTAAACAACCCATCTATCAAATATTTGTGAGAAAACAAGAATGTACCTCATTCCTCAAATACTTCCACAAGTTATAAACATTGTTAATATCTTATGTTAGTACCCCCCAATAGCTATAAATTATTTTGAATAAGGAATCACACATTTTTATGAATCAAATAATTTTGCAAGATACATATATTAAGACATTATTTAAAATGGCATGCCCAGTTCCCCTTCAACATGACATTTAATCAAGGCAGGAATGCTGAATGAATGAGACATAAAACATGTTTGCTTGAGCAGGAACAGAACGTGTGCAAGGATTTAGAATATAAAGCCCCAAATAACATGAAAAACTGAACAAGGCTCTACAGTTTTATGAAAACAGAGTAAGAAGCTATTCCATGGAAAGACATTGACAAGAAATGTGTCCTATTACATAACTTTGCATTGAACTGATTATCTATGTAAGTCAAAGAGTTTTGTTTGTTTGTTTGTTTGTTTGTTTAGTCAGTTGGTTGGTTGGTTGGTTGGTTGGTTGGTTGGTTGGTTGGTGTTGGTTGGTTGGTTGTGTGCAGCCCAGATGTCTGTATGAAGTATTTGGAGTGTCTGATCTAAAAGCTCAAGAATTTGAGTAGTTATGACTTAAAAAACAAAAACCAAAACTCCAGTGTGATCTAAAAAGAGAGAAGAGCTAAATTCTCAAAGACTACAATGTTCCATTGTCCCAAGGCTAGTACCTCAGTCCTTGCCCTGGTGTTCCCAGGACTAGATGGTGATCTGGGCAATGTGAGATGATTAGAGCTAAACCAGGGAAAATGCTGTGATGATACTTAAAATGAACAACACATATCAATAAGCATTCCCAGTTATAAAAATGAAAGACCCCATGAACAAATAGCCATGCAAATGTCATCTGCAGGAAGACAATCAGTGTCATAAATGCACAGACAGGCAAAAGTATAGGTAAGAAGTTGGTGAAATGCAGTCCTGCAGTGACTGCTACAAATAATTTGTAAGTAAATGCAAGTATTTGAATTTCATTTTCAGATACTTTAATGTCTGAGCCTTCAATGCAACAAACAAAATCAACCCCATTCTATCGGTTCATTACAGAGACTCTATATAGCGGTTGAAGACTGCCAGAAAATACAGTCTCCCGGGTGCTGATAAAAGTACATTTTTTTATGCAGGTATCATCTGCAAAGGAGTAGCCAAAGAAGCAAAAGGCTAAAGAAATGCTTCTGCAAAGGTTGTTACTAAATTCAGTGAGTTCCTTAGAAAATGTATTAAAGAATACTTGGGGCTTAAACAATTCTTCCTTAGAGGGAGTCTAGCTAGTTATGCCTTTAAAAATTTATTTGTTGAGAAGATTGACTTAATGAAGAGACTTCTATTTGATATTACATCCAGCTGCTTTGCAAAATTGCTAAGAAAGAAGAATTGAATCATCTATGTGGATACAGAAAAGTTGAGTATTAATGAACCATAGCCATTTCTCACTTTTATGAATGCTTTAAGCTGCAATGAGCAGGAAACCCACCCTGCAGTAGTTTCAATAAATAATGGTTTCCTTTTCCCAGGTAACAAGAAGGCTGAAAGCAGATGATTACAACGTGTTAACGTCTCCAAAATGCCATCAAGAACCCAAGTTCTTTCTCTCTTTCTGCCCTTCCATCCTTAATATGTTGGGTTTTATTCTGCATTGTCACTTTACGATTGCCAGGTATCTGCTTTAGCTTTGGACATCACACCTGTCTTTGAAGTTGAAAGAAGTAGGCAGGGATAGCAACAGCCTCATCCATCCTCTTCTGTCACCATCTTGGACTGCTAGGACTGTTATAACAAAATACAATAGACTCTGTGACTCAAACACAAATATTTATTTTCTGACAGTTCTAGAGGCTAGGAAGTCCACATCAAGGTATCAGCAGATTCTGCATCTAGTGAGAGCTCTCTTCCTGGCTTATATATGGCCACCTTCTCTCTATGTGCTCCTATGGCCTTTTCCTGGTGTATGCTCATGCAGGGGGCCAGGGCAGTTGGGGGCAGGGGGTGTCTGTCTCTTCATCTTCTTGTGAGGGCATTAATCTTACCATGAGGATCCCAGTCTCATGACCTATTTAAACCTCATTGTCCCTCAAAGGCTCCACCTCCAAATACCATCACCCTGGGGGCTAGGGCTTAACATATAAATTTGGAAGAAACACAAATGTTCAGCCCAGAACAGTCAGAAAAGGCAAAAGCTTACCCAGGAACACTCCCCAGAATTTTACTTAGTCTCATTGGTAAGAACTGGTTCACATGATCCCTTAGTATAAGGGCAGGGAAGGTGAATGTTTCATGGAGTACCTTTTACCGTAAACAATATTAAGGCTACCCTAGCAAGAAAGGAAATGGATATTGGGTAGGTAACTGCCAGTGTTTGCTATACGTGCCTAACGCAGCATAGTTTGCAAAAGTACTGGGACTTCCTTTAGCTCTAATAAAAGTGATCCTATTCCTAAAACTTTGCAAGATTTATAGAAAGAAGTAGAGAAAATAAACTGGGAGAAACTTAGAAATCACTCAACAACACAAAGACTTTTTCCTCCCAATAAAAATGTTTACCATTATCTTGAACTTCTGCGATGTTTCTAAATCTCCTCATGCATACTATAAACATTGTAGTTATATATGTCTTAGGAATTTATTAAACGGTTTTAATGATTTCAACTTTGTATTAGTTTATTGAATTTATAAAGGTTGTACCGTGAGACAGAGGGTAGCATATAGTAAAATACGTGTCTATAGGAAGCAATAAAATATCTTTTTTTATTTATAATGAGGGTAACAGTGATGAAATGAAATCCCTGCTAGCATCCATCTTTATTACTGGTGCTTAAATCCTCTGTTGCAGAGACTTCTCTTTGTAAAGAGAATTCTAAAAAAAAAAAAAAAAAATATATATATATATATATATATATATATATTTCTAGAATGAGGAACAAAAGTAACATTAGGCTTCAGGGCCGTTCTATTGGGCTTTTATTGCATATGGTTGCTATATTTCAGGGATTGGAACTAAGTAGCTCTGTATCTCAATCTATGTAATAAGTCTGCTTTATAGCACTGTTCTACTTCATTTTTATTTTAAAGTAATGCCTTGAGAGAAATAAAATAAGTTTAAAAATGAAGTAAAACAAAAACAACCAAACAAAAACAGATCCCATCATGGCTCCTAAAGTAAACCAGAATACATCACTCTGGCACTGAGTGTCTCATCAAAACACCTTGAATTCGCCATTCTTGCCATGTCTTATCCACAGGAGAGCTTATTAGATAAGAGACTGGTTCTCATGAGCACATTTGGCTTCTGGCAACAACAAATTTCTTCACCACCTCTATTCTTCCAACCATCCATTCATCCATTCAAATGATATTTGAATTGTTCAAATGACATTGATATTGTGTATCAACTGTGTAGTGAGCAGTGTGCTGAAAACTGGTAATACAGAGAGAAATTGGACATTACCAGCCTTCAAGACCTATTGCGGGCACAGTCAGGGAGGTGAGCAATAACCTTGGTTATACCCCCATTCCACAGCCTTTCAAATACACAGCCTCTTTCTCCTATGGACAACTGTATGTGGATGCAAGAAAGCTTCAGGAAGAAACACCCCCCATTGTCCCTGAGAAAGTTCTAATTCAAATCAAGTTCGTAGTACTTTCCCAAATGGCATTCCATCCCATTCAGTAACATTTGATAACATCTTACAGTGTGCTAGCTACGTCCCTATTTAATTGTCACAACAGCTCCATGAGGTAGTTATGAGTATCCCCTTTAACTCTAGTCTCTGAAAGAATATTAGGTCACACATTCTACTCTGACACAATGGCAGCAAAGAAATTAAGGCCAAATTCCCCAAAAGCTACAACTCCTCTTGTCTCCCTCAGAATCAACATTCTATTCAACTGGCATTTTTCTGTATTTCTCAGAGATTAAGGAATGTCATTTCTTCAATTCCTAATCTGTGTCCATGGGCTAAACAGACAAGGGAGTAAAAAAAAGGACAAGTTTAGAAAGCAGGAAAGAAAGAAAATATTAAGGAAAAATTTAGTTACACGTATATTTTTCTAAACTGTAACCAAAGATAAAAGTGATAAACTCTCAATTTTCTGCAGCTCCCTTATCCAGGGATCTCAATTCTACAGAAAACAGTTAAGGAAATAGAGAGGAAGCAGAAGTGTCTCTGACCAGCTGAAATAATTATAGGCTTCCCCACTATTTGAAAGTAGCAAGTTCCCACGAAAACTTTGGTAAGCAGAAACGGTATAAAGCGAAGAAGCAGTTGCCACTAATTTACATGGAAAATTTTTTGAGCATTCCCAGACCCAACATAGAACCTCTCTTAAGCTTTCCTGATACCTCAGGCTGCATCTTGCTAATGAGGCACAGAATAAATTGAGATAAGGCATTTGATGCTTAGAGTAGGTCCCAGGGAAGGAGTTGGTGGGGCCGCGGCCTCTGCCGCTCTGAGTGCACTGCCTCTACAAAGGCTCACTGCAAAACAGACACCGGAGGCTGTTTTCACTTTACCTTTTGTTCATAAGAGAGAAAATCTTCTTCGGATTTCTTTCATTAACAAAACCAGGTACTAATGTAGGCCTTTCCTGACCATGAAGTAGTGTGAGACGAACTTTCGAAAAGCAGGAGACACCTGTACGTCATTGGCCATACCCCTCAGATCCTAAAAATACCTCTTTTAGACATGGTTCTATCAGGCTTGGTTGTCTGGTGTTGTAGTCATCAGGACATTAGACTTTGAAAACTGGTACTGGGTGGTAGTTGCTAGCTTGAGAGAGACAGTCACAGAGAGAGGAATAAGAAGTGACAGCTGAAAGCCTGTTGATGAGCACAAAGACAGAAAACTGATCAAAAATAGACAGAAGAGCTCAAAAAACACTACAGATGGGGCTCCAGGACAAATATCCTTCATACTTCAAAAGTCCCTGAGGGGCTATGATTCATATGACAACACTGGGTTAACAAGAACAGCTTGAAAGATATTTAATACCCTTTGTTAAGAGAGTTTATGACAATACCTATAAATAGGATCATGGAGAATTGCAAAGATTAAGAAAGGTTGCATAAGACAATAGAGGCAAACTCAGATCTGGGTGAAGATTCAGCCCCTTCCCGCACTGTGTGCTTAGACAAGTTACTTAACCTCTTGAGTCCCACTTTCTTCTCTGTAAATTTTTTAATTCACGTATTAATACTTAGTTCTTATAGCTATCAAAGAACTAAATAAGTCCAGGTTTATTACACGTGGAACACTATGCCCAGCAAACAGTACACAATAATGTGGCTTTTCTTCATTTCCCCTGATTTTAGTTATGTGGGAAATTCATTTCTCTGAAAGAACTTCTACTAAAATGCCACATGAACAAGGTACTCTTGGTGTTAGTAGAAAGGTTTCTATAAAATTGTCAATTGAGCCCCAAGTCCAAGGTGATGAGATAACTTAGCCCATTTTATCATACTTGCCTAAACCCACTGGAAAGTTCAATGAATGTGAAAGTCGGTACAAGCAGTAATTTCTACCTAATGTATCAAAATCACTGTACCACTGGTTTCTCTTGATATTTCATTAGCTGAGTCTTGCACCTATCATACTGTAATTAAGAAGCCTCACTAATGAAGATGGCGGCTATACTCTTTGTATTATGGGAAGCGGACAGTGAGGAGAAGCAGCGAGTTGGAGGCAAAGCTGGCCAAGATGGGGTTGACTTGTAGGGAGTTCTGGATGCCTTGAAGACTGACAGTCGAAGAAGAGAGTCAAAAGGCCACCAAGAGGTTGAAAGGAGATGTAAACAGAGTAGAGGTGAAAGTGTGGAAAGCATCAACAGAATGCCAGAGAGTCTATTGGACAAGGATCCCTTGCATCACTATGTCAAAAAAACATTTCTGTTAATTCCCTTTAATTGCAACTTGTTACTTCAGGTATTTATTCATCCTCATTCAATTATGTCTATATTTCCTTGAAGCTCTCATGATTTGCTTAAGTTTTCAATAGATGCTAAAAGAAAAAAAAACACCCTGCCAATTTGGGAAGTTTTTTTATTCTTCATGCCCCAAAGTTACAACTGCATCAATCAGAGCATATCTGAATCTCCTTTTGTATCTTATTAATTTCAAAACATGGCAGCTACCTCATTACTATGCGTATGGATATGGGGTGTGGGTATGTGTGGTGTGTGTGTGTGTGTGTGTGTGTGTGTGTGAGTAAGAGAGACAATGAATCAGAGACAGAAGTTACATTTCTAAAAGACTTTGGAGCTAAACTAAATCATCGACTTTAAAGAGAGACTTTTCCTCCATGTAATTTTCTTATAAACATGGGATTCATTATTTTATTAATGTTGAGCAAGTTCACAGTTCTCTAGATCATGGGTTGGCACACTATGGTCTCCTTTCCAAATGTGACCAGATGCCTATTTTTGTAAATAAAGTTTTATTGGATATTGGAACACAGCCATACCCATTTGCTTATGTCTTGTCTATGGCTGTGTTCACACTGTGTTCACACAGCAATAGCAGATTTGAAGAGCTTCAGCACAACATGTGTGGCTCACAAAGCTGAAAATATTTACTATCTGGTGCTTAGTAGAAAAAGGTTACTGACCCTTGCTCTTGACAGGAGGTCTCTCAAATTCAATCCAGGTCGTGAAGAGGTGATCCACTGGAATGTGAAATGAAATACTGACAGTTCTATTTCTATTTATCTTTTTCCTCCAAACAAATAATTATACTTTACAATTATTTGATGGCATAGATTGACCAGGATATTCCCAGCTTGCCCCTGGATCAGATGGTTGCATTTAAGTAATATGGCTGAGAAGTCCTAAGGGAAATGAGTCCACAGATGGGAGGGGAGCATCCCCCCTCACTTGTTCACTTCCAACTCATGGTGACATGGAACATTTTATGTGTGACTAATTAAGTGCATTTAAAAATCTTCCTACATATCCAAATCAACATATACAACATGGACTTGTCACTTTAAAAGATTCCTGCAGAAAAACCACAAACAAAATTCTAATCCTACAAGCACAAGTAACTAACAAGGAAATAAAAGAGTTACACCTCCTTCTTCAAGTAGGAACTTTGCATTCACTATGATACTAAATAAAACAATGACTCTAAACAGGTTTGACAAGAAGTCAGCTCAGATCACTCAACCATCTTAAGAAGACTATTTGAAATACAAATTTACATCCTCAGTCATTTCTGATAAAAAAATCACACTATGTGTATATCGTGCCATGAAACATTAGAAAATTGTAGTAGTCTGAAACCATCATGCTTACTAAAATATTTTTAAATAGTTTATTTAATCTTCCTCTCAATCTTTCTTATTTCTGTTTTATACACATATATTTTATGGTGTGTACTACAGTGCATGATAATATACTATTGAGAGTGTATACATAAATACGCACAAAGGGTAAAAGCTCAATTTTTTTTTTTTTTATTGCTAGGGGTCAGGACGTTAAGTTTTTGTACCACCACTCTAGAAGGTAAAAAGTATTAAAAGGCAAACCGAGGCATATTAAAAATTGTAAGAGTTTGAGCGAAAATCAATTCCAATGAGGCAGTGCTTAAACCAGAAGTGATTAGGAGCACTCCACCAAACTGAGCAAGGCGGATGACTTTAATAGAGAAGATAAGGAAGGGAATTATTTAACTGACTATAGCTTAGAAGCTTGCCTTATTTGGGAAAGCCTGGTTGGCTATTTGTGATTAGTTGTCCTTAGGTTTCAATATCTTAACCTTGAGGCGCTTACAGGCTTACATAAGTTTGGTTTGCTTACCTAGGCTGTTCTGACATTAGCACCACCTCAGAGTAGTAGCCTTTGTTTAATTAATTTAACAAAGAGTAGAGAGAGTTTGTCTTGGTCTAGACCTCTGTCTGCCATTTATCTTTCAAAAGCATAGAGAACCAGGGGAAGTTTACCCAGAAAAGAGTCTATTAAAATTAGGAACACAGAAGCATATGCGTTGCTTTCCTTATTAAAACAAAATAATTGGAACTTTTCTTTCAACTTTATTTTAACCAAATGGAAAAAAAAAAGTTTTATGGGTCTCAGATTTGATCATTTATCATCTATGAATGAGAATTACATTTTGAAAACCAAGAATACTAGACAAAGCCAAAAATCTGTGACTGTTGAACAAAGACTGATTTTAAGGAATTCTAAAGCATAATATATCTAGTTAAGGCTGATCGCAAAAAGGGAGTTGATAACAAGGATATGAAAAAAAGACTAGGCAAATTAAATATCTCCTTAGTCTGCATTGTTATTTAAGTTGATAAGCAATTTTTTTCCTGCAGAAATCTAAATATTCTTAAGTAATAGATTATATCAAAAGAATGAGAACCCAAAGGATATGCACATATGAAAAACACCTACTATGTACCTGGAATCATGCAAAGTTTGCCCAATTCATGCTCACCACAATCTGTATTATATAGATTTAAAAATTGAGGCTGAGAGAATCTAAGCAACTTGGCCAAGGTCACCCAGCTAATAAGTGGAAGAATTGAGATTTTAATTTTCGTCTACCCAATGCCAAAGACAGGACTCATCTACTGAAGCATGATGTCTCCCAAAAGTAAAGCTGTGCTATGCTGAAGGCTTTTTCTCTAGCAATTATAAAAAATAATGGGACACCTGGGTGGCTCAGTCTGTTAAGCAACTGCCTCTTGGTTTCAGCTCATGTCATGATCTCAGGGTCATGGGATCCAGCCCCCCATCGGGCTCTGCACTCAACACGGAGCCTGCTTGGGATTCTCTCTCTCCCTCTCCCTTTGTCCCTCCTCCCACTCGTGCATGTTATATATACATATATATACATATACATGTATATACATATATACATGTGTATACACATATACATGCACATGTACATACATGTACATGTATATACATCTGTACATATATGTACATATGTATGTATATATGTATATGTACAGATGTACATATATATATATATACACGTATATATATTATAGACTGTATTCTTACAATAAAGTAAGTTAGAGAAAAGAAAAGTCCTTAAGAAAATCATTAGGAAGAGAAAATACATTTACAGTATTCCTCATATAAGTGGACCCATGCAATTTAACCCATGTTGTTCAAGGGTCAACTCTACCTCAAAGTTGACTTAGTGGCCCTAGTAATGACCTTGCTGTGCACTAATATTTTATATTGAGATATTTTATTTATAAAATTTATATTTTCTATTTATATTCATTTGAACTTTCACCACTGAAACAAAACTATCTAGCATGATTGGGTTCTCTGACCCATACAAATCTATTCAATTAATCATATATTTGAACAATAATACCAAGTGCTTACTATTTTCCAGGCCTGGATCTGGTGTCTTTATATGCAATAGGTCATTTGATTCCATAACAACTTCTATATGCATGCCATACTTTTCAACCCTTTTGCTATTTTGTCTCAATTGGCAATAAATCAAAACAGACCAACACTTTCATTTAATACTTCAAGTTCTCACTGAATCTCCAATCTTCTACTGTAAATTGATTTAGAATAGAAGAGGTCTCCTTAAAATCAGAAAAAGTCCAAAAATTTCCTAAATTTGACCAAGAACCAGTGTGACATACAGCCTTACTGTTCTCTCCCACAAAGATGGCATCACAAGAAGTTCTTTCATGCTGTGTGGTGGAAATCTGAGTGAGGAATCTGAACAACCTTAAGTACATGTTTGATACGCTTCTCAGTGATTTACCCAGCACCACACAGATGGTATGCGCTGGTATGTTATATAAAAAGCCAACTCCATGGGGCACCTGGGTGGTGCAGTCATTAAGCATCTGCCTTCGGCTCAGGGCATGATCCCAGCATTCTAGGATCGAGCCCCACATCAGGCTCCTCTGCTATGAGGCTGCTTCTTCCTCTCCCACTCCCCCTGCTTGTGTTCCCTCTCTCGCTGGCTGTCTCTTTATGTCAAATTAATAAATAAAATCTTTTAAAAAAAAAAAGCCAACTCCAGTTCACCAAAATGTCAAGGTGTTATACTCCCTAAGAACCAATAGCTAAACTTGTATCTTGTTGTTAAAAAAAAAAAAAATTAAACTGAGTAAAGATCTCATTGGCTTTATTCAATGATTCATGAATCAAGCAAACAGGTTCCCATCAAACAGATAGAAAGGAGCTCTGAGAAGCTGTACAAAATGAAGGACTTTTACAGGCAGGAAGGAGTGGGAACAAGGAAGTAATACTAGCAAAAAGTGGACTGGTTATAACAAGGTCACTCTCCTTTAGAGGATGGCAACAGATTACCTCACTAGTGTTGACCAGGTGGTGCCTGATTGACTGGTTTAAGATTCTATTTCTGGGAGAGCTGAAACTGTAAGTATTAAGTCTTGGTTTGAGTATGTGGGGCTCTGCATAAGTGGCTCCATTTGGGGCCTGTTGTCTTGTTTTTAACATCACCTATAAGGTTGACCCTACCAAAGCCATCTTGTAGTTCCCATCAAAAAAAGAGTGAGATCTCTATAGGCTACCTGCTTCTCTCTCACTCTTTTTAACAAGTATTTTGGGCTTAATTCAGTTCTTTCTTTTGTTTATGTAATTTACAACCTCCTTTTTTTTCTGAAACTTTTGATTCTCTGATATTTTCAGCAGGTTTATGTATTTTTAATTTCCTTTGATCTGTACAAAATTTCTTAGTACCTCTGAAGAAAGAAAAATGAGGCAGAACAATAAATAGATTTTTTTCCAACTATCTTGAATTTTCTCTCCTTTCATCTTTAACGAGGATCTCATCATTTGGACAACTGATGCTTTAGAATTTGCAATTATAATCATGCTTTTAAAAACTGACAGAGTGAGATTAAGTAAATCAGTGCACTTTAGAGGTGGAACAAATTGAGTAACTTTTTTGGCAATTTAATTCCTCCCCCTCTTAAACAGCAAGTCTTAATTCAACACATTCAGTATATCTGGCCTAAGGATAAATATTTAGCTCAGGTAGAAACACTGTGAACTGATAATTAAACCCAAAAGCCTTCCACAAATTGCTTATTTAAAATCTTGTGCTTAATGGAAGTTTAAATCTAAGTAAATACATTAAAGGGAAAAACGATGCTACCACTCTAAATAAGATAAAAATGCTATATAAATTTTTGCCTTATACAGGCTTAAACTTTAAAGACTTAGAATCCATCAGAGTCATATAGAAGATCAAGATATGTTATGAAATTTCATTTTTCTTATCCCATGAAATATCAGCACATTTCAGATTTGTTTTATCTTTTTGCTATTAACAGATTGTCACTAGACTTTTCTGATTCAGTATTTAATTTTGTTAGTCAATTAAAATTATCCACATACACTTACTTTTTCTCTGCAATTTCTTCTTTAATACCTTAACTAGAATAATGCTAGTAAAATTACATTTCTTTTTGTCCTGAGACCTCAAAGAAAAATGTCTAAACTTGTGATGAAAATAACAAGCAACTGATATTTCTCTTTACTCTAACTTTGAAATAAGGTTTAGAAAGAAAAGCTCCAGAAGATGATAAAATTAGATGTACTTTCTTTTTAATGATGAACTATTTATGTTCCTTATTCTGGACATTTTTCCTTCACACATAGAATAGAATAAAGTAGTAAGAAAAAACATTTTGGATGTGTTTAAAGTTCCATCTCTGTGTTTCACAGAATCCCTTGATGATTTTATCTTCCAAAATCATAGAGACCATGTTGTTATCATTATTTTTAAAATTCAACAGAAAATGGCCCACATACTTGCATATGCATAAGCACACTAAAAAAACAAATATACACAATAAGCTCATTGTGTATCTTCTGCTGCTGAAAGCCATGCTATCTACACACATACACAGATATATTAAGCCAAAACCAAATGCATCTGTGGGTGGAAAAACTTCTTGCAGTTTTCTACCCTTCTTCAGTCATAATTAGTTGACTGAAGAATTGCTGAAGTTCCTAAATTTTAGTTGACTTAAACTACATTGTGTATAAGAATTACTAGTGTACTTGTTAAACAAATAGATTGCAAGGTTCCACTCAGAAAATTCTAATTTATTTCATCTCTTCTGAAACATCCCAACACTGTTGTATGTGAACTATAGGGGCCCAGGGCAGGCCACTCCATAAGGTGCCACTTTGGCATACCGATTACTTGGAATTAAAAGTTACTTAGGTAATAGACAGTGCAAGAACATTCTGACCCCCTCTGTGTTTCCAGAAAGCAGGAAATAAATCTCCCATGTGAAAGATACATTCCTTGTACCAGGAAGTAAAGAGACATCCTTATCACCAGAGGTAGGTAATTCAGAGGTGAGAAGGCTGTAAAAACAAACCTTATTACTTTTACTAACTTTTCATTCAAGCCCAAATTCTGTTTAGAAATCCTTACTATCCAAAGTTCCCCAACATAAGTTTTCTTTGTCTTGTCAATTCCTCACAGATTTATATTTCTTCGTCTAAAAAGCCTAAAAGTGGCTTGCCTTGGTCAATTCTTTGTGTCTCAATTTTATTAGTGGGCTTTCATGTGCATGTAATTAAACTCTTTTTTTCTTCTGCTAATTTGTTTCATATCAATTTAATCTTTAAGACCAGCTAGAGGAAATTTGAAAGTTATAGGAAATTTTATCCTCTCCCCAACAGGACCATAGTTTTATAAACGTCCTCTCAAACATGTCCTCCTCATTCCCAAAGTTTATTTATAGCTTATGGAAGAAAATGGCTTCTGAAATGTTTTCCTACCTGGAAAAAGAATCTGAAAAGTCCTATTCATCAGTCAAAGCCAGTCCATGAATCACCTCTTTAGTGGAGGTTCCCCTAATTTTCCAAGACACAATCTCCACACTCCAACAGTAGCAGGAATCCTATTAAAGGCATATGTCACCTGTGGTTAACAAGGCACTTAGATGGGTTCAGAACCAACTGCTGGAGTATCCAGCAGTGCAGGAGCAGGCATATGAGCATGGGCTTCCACTCAGGAGCACCAGCTGCTTCTGAGTTCTGAGTGTTACCCCTTCTTTCTTCCCTCTTCTTATCTTCATTCTCTTCCCTTTTTTTTAATCTCAGTCCTTCTGACACCTTTGTATTCAATACCTTGTTTGAAATATTAAGAGTGATTCTAACAATTTTCTTGGATAATTCACCAAAATCTGAACTCAATGACCTAAATTCAAACTTTTTGATATGTCCTGTCTCATCTGACATAATTTACAGAAAGGATTTCACACTCATGTCACCCAACAGGATCTATAAGATACTCCCTTCTCTAAGGCATTGAGCTATGTATTATTAACTTAAGAGTTTTGCATTAATGAGGGAAGCTGTGGCATCCTTGGAAAGTTCTGCAGCAACTGTCTTTGCTATATTATAAATGACAGTGGATGATGCTGCCATTGTACTAGACATCTCCCTGATTTTAATGGAGCCAGGTGGGAGAGTATAACTGGCAGAGATAAGATGAGTAAAATTACCCTAATGGGCAGCAAGAACAGAATGGCAATCAGAATGCTTTGTCACACAGGGATCCTTGGGGATGGCTTACTGATCATGGTATTTCTGTGAATTAGATAGATGAGAAATCTACTTAAATATTATTTGATCTATATAAGAAAGGAAGGGAGGGAGGGAGGAAGGAAGGAAGGAAGAGAGGGAGGGAGGAAGGGAAGAAAAGAGAGAAAGAAAGAAAAGAGAAGGAAAGAAGGAAAGATCTCTAGGTCTGGTGAGTAGAAACCTTGAGGAGTCATGGCCTCTCAGCCTATTCTCAGTCTTAAACTAGTTCAAAAGTTAGTTAAAGTAGAGGACAGGCCCTGGTGAGAAAGGACCTTACTAACTATTGCAAAATACATTCTTTGACTTTTCCTCTAAATCTTCCCTCAAAGGTTTCTATAGCTGTTTACCAAGGTCACTGTACAGTGCAGAAGGTGAAATAATCGGATCATCCAAATCTAGACACAGGTTCTGAATTGGTGCTGATCTCTGGATATTCAAAATATTTCTATTTTCTGCCTAACCTTATAGGTGATTACGGTGGTCAGATGATAAAGAGATGCGGCCGTAGCCTACCCTACAGTGAGCCCATTGGTCTATAGACCATCCTATGTTTATTTTCCCAGTTCTTGATGGTGTAATTGCAATAGCCATATTCAAAAAAATTACAAAATCTTCTACTGGCTCCTGATGAATGAAATAATGACTATTATCACAAGAAGGAACAATGGTAAGCCTTTCATATGCCCATAACTATCAGAACAATAAAACAAAAGCAATTCTACATCCATGGGGGAATTACAAGGATAAATGGCACCATCAAAGATTTGAAAGATTGAATTTTGTGGTTGTCATTACTTCCTTATTCAACTCCCCTATTTGATCTGTGCAGAAGGTAGATGAGTCTTAAAGAATGACATAAACGTAATCAAGTGATGATTCCAATTTCAGCTCCTAAAAGAGATGTGGTCTGTTCATTAGAGCAAATCAACACAGCAGACACTTTATTTGTAACAGTTAGCAAAGGCCACTAAAAGTAGTTTGGTTTACATGGCAAGAGCAATAGAATATCTTCCCCAACTTAACTCTAGGTTATGGTAACTTTGCAGTTTTCTATTATAATCTAGGAGTCAGAAACCTTGATCATTTTGACATTCCACAGAACACCACAGAGACCAACAATGATCGGTTGAGTCACATATCATATCACTCTGACAGACTCTCCTGCCTCCCTCTTCTACATTTAAAGGCTCTTGTGATGACGTTGGCTTACCCAGATAATCTAGGATAATCCTTTATTTTAAGGTCAGCTGATTATCAACCATTATTTCATCCACTACTTTAATTCCCTTTTGCTGTAGAAGGTAACATATTCACAGGCTCTGGGGATTAGGATATGAACATTTTGGGAGGCAATTTTTCTGTGTGCACTAGAACTTTATGACCCAGAAGATTCAACAATGCTGAAAGATTCTGTGGCAAATTAGGAATGCCTTATGAAGACTCAGGAAGGTTCCAATTAGAAAATCAGAGCAGAAATCGCCAGGATTTTGGAGCAAAGCCATGCTTTCTTATGCATATAACTACCCTTTGAAAGAACAACTCTTGGTTTGCCTGTGAGCCCTACTACAGATGAATGTCTGACCAAAGGATACTACATGATCAGGAATCTAACTTATACATAATGAATCGAGTGCTATCTTATCCACAAAATCATGAAGTTGGACACGCACAGCAATATTTCATCATCAAATGGAAATGAGACTGAAATTAAGGAAGTCCTGAAAACAAAATTCTCTTAGA
Source organism: Ursus arctos (assembly GCF_023065955.2). NCBI lineage: Eukaryota > Metazoa > Chordata > Mammalia > Carnivora > Ursidae > Ursus > Ursus arctos. The sequence continues at coordinate 39,758,544 of NW_026623100.1, read as the reverse complement.
ACCTTCTCCTGCCACATTCTTGCTTCTCTGTCCATTCTTAAATACTGCCTTACAGGGTGTTCCATATGAACAATTGTCTAAGAAAGAAAAATCTTGGGTCTAGTTTACAGATGGAGCCATGTGACATGCTGGCACATTCTAGAAGGATAATGCTATTGCACTGCAGTCCTAGTCCCTGAAAGACAGTGAGGATAACAAACCATCGTAGTGGGTAGGACTGTAAGAAGTCTGTCTGGTTGTCCAATATGCAGATATAGAGAAAAAAAATCTGATGTCAGATCTTCACTGACTCACAGGCAGTGAATGTCTTTAGTTTAACCAGAAACTTGGAAGATACATAATCTGATTGGTGATAAGGATGTCTTAGGAGGGGCGCCTGGGTGGCTCAGTCGTTAAGCGTCTGCCTTCGGCTCAGGTCATGATCCCAGGGTCCTGGGATCAAGCCCCGCAATGGGCTCCCTGCTCAGGGGAAAGCCTGCTTCTCTCTCTCCCACTCCCCCTCCTGGTGTTCCCTCTCTCGCTGTGTCTCTCTCTCTGTCCAATAAATAAATAAAATCTTAAAAAAAAAAAAAAAGGATGTCTTAGAAAGAGGCACATGGATGTATGGCTCAGAAAGGACAAGAGTAAAAGGAAATTTGGGTCTCATTAGTACTCACTAACAAGTATCCACTATAAAGAAAGCTCTCAATAATCAGGACAAGATTACACATTCTGTGAATGTCAACCAGCCCTTTTCTCAGCCACCACAGTTTTTGCCCAACAATCAAAGTGAATACAGAAATAAGGAAGGAGGACCCAACAACACGGACTCTCCTCACTAAGGCTATTCAAGCAGCCTCCACTGCCTGATGGTCTGCTTACTAATAGCAGAAGACAATGTGGATCCCTCAATGTGGGATCACCCAGCCACCTAGTGGCAGATTGATGGCATGGATCCTTTCCCTCACAGCTCATTCACGGTGGTACCTGTAATGGGTTAAATAGTGCCCCCCCCACACACACACACAATCTACCTACTCAGAACCTCATAATGTCACCTTATTTGAAAATACAGTCTTTGAAAATGTAATTAGTTTGGGACGTCCAGATGAAATTATCCTGGATTTGAGACAGGCCCTAAATTCAATGACTGGTATCCTTATAAGAGGAGAGAGAGAGGGGAAAAATGGAAATGTGAAGATAGGTTTTGGAGTTTGGAGATTGGAGTTATCCTGCCACAAGCCAAGGAATGCCTGGGTCCACCAGTAACTGGCAAAGGCAAGACAGGATTCCCTTGGAGCCTTCAGAAAACGGATGGCCCTGATGACAACTCTATATAAGACTTCTATCTTCCAGAGCTGTGAGAGACTAAATTTCTGTTGTTTAAAGCCACCCAGTATGTGGTACTTTGTTACAACACCCCTAGAAAAGCAATACACTACCATGCTATCGTACACAACATCACTTCTCACCAAGGAGCTCATTTTACATCAAAAGAGTGCAATAATGGACTAACATTCAGAGGATCCACTATTCTTACTATGGTGTCCCTGCATCTAGAAGCAGCTGGTGTGAAGTAATAGTAGAGTGGCCTACTGATGTTTCATTTATGTGACACTCAAGGGGGAGGGGGTGCTATCCTTCAAGGTGTGGCATATGCCTTGAACTGATAACCAATATATGATGCTTCCATGGTTTCTTCCATGACCTTAAAAGATGGATCATGGAACCAAGTGGTGAGACCACTAGTGGCTCCTCTATTATACCTAATAACCCACTCACAGGATTTTTGCCATGCCCCCATAATATTGGGCTTCGCCATTTTATAGGCCTTCATTCCTGGGAGAGGAATGGTTCCATTAAGGAGTACAACTGTTCGACTGAACTGAAAGTTGAGATGGCCACCTAGATATTTCAGGCTTCTCATGACACAAAATCAAATGACAAAAAGAATAATTATCAAAAGGAAATTGTATTGCCATCACACAGTAAGAACAAGGAAGACTGTTTGGAACCCTTGGGATTTCCTAATGCTTCTCTTATTATTTCTATCCCAATTATAAAAGCTCAAAGAAGACAATAGCAACCCAAAAAAAAAAATTATCAGTGATTCAGATACTTTAGGAATGAAGATTTGGAACTTTAAACAGAAAAGATACTGGCTGAGAGCAAGGAAAAAATGAAATGTTAGCAGAAGAATAATTTTATAAATTATCAACAGAGCCTTGTGACAAGTTACAGAAATGAGGACTATAGCAACTATAAATATTTTTCTTCCTTGTTTTTAGGTAGACATATTTGTAGATGTTAGGTAGATATATATGGAACAATTTTGCTTCCCCTCTGTTTCACCCATTTTTTTATTCAGAGGGAGTTAGTGATAGTTAATTTTATAATTTAAATAAGGAATATTCAGAAGGAATTGTTCAGTGAATTAGATGAGAAAATAGCATCATTTTTTATAAAAGAGGTGCACGCATTCAATCAGATACAAACAGAATGTTGTATGGAAATTCCATATGAGTAGAAGGATGAGAATGGATGCTGACTGGCCCAGAGTGGACAGTGTCAGTCACCTGAGTCTTTGTTTCAATCCCTCTCCCCACCCTTCTTTGCTCTGCCAGGTATGATAGAAAGCTTGGAGGCTGAAAACTAAATTTTCTTGCCTCACTTGCCAGCTGGACTCCAATTAGATTCTTCCAATGGGAGGCAACATGAGATAATGGGAGGAGAAAGAGGGGAGAATCACACTTTCCATCTCCAATTATTGGCAACATCTTTGGCAACAAGAGTAGCATCTACAGCACGACAATGACAGCATGGATGGAGATTGCAGCTTTGGTTGAGGAAACCAAGGTTTCTAGAAATCTTCAGCAAACATGGAACAGATGGCCATAGAGTTCCGAACACTAAAGCAGTGTGTGCAGACACATGGATTCTAGTCAGTAACACAAGCTACTTCTGCTCTCTGGGTATCATCTCAATTTGTATACTCTCCCCTAGCTCTTTTCAAAGTCTGTTTGGCTCTTCCAGTTGCTCCAGCCCATATGTAAAATACCTAGAGAGGCTTCTGGTTTCCTGATTATACGCTGATCGATACACCAGTATAGCTTCTGGCAATCTGTCAACTCTCTGGGGTGTCACTTTTAAAAATCAATCGTTATACATCGCACTTCTCACAGGTGACCTGATCTTGGATTTTAAGGTTCTAGACTTGTGGAACAATGAGTATTAGGCTGTTTCTTCCCAAGTCTTTCCCTATGAGAAAGTAATGTCCATTTCAACTGTGCCCAGAATTCTTTCTTCGAATCTTCACACCTTTATCTCAAAAACTTCTCTTTTACTCTTTTTCTTAAATCGACTTTATTTTTTGCTAATCTTTTCTTCCTAAATTCAGAATGAATACTCATTAATTGTAGAAAAGACAAAAGGGAAAGAAAAAACCCTTGGGACTAATAATCCTAAAGATTTCCATAACGACAGATCCAGAGAACCATCTATGTATCCTTGTGTCTAGGGGAGGTCATAGTGGATATGAATGAGGACAGTAGAGTTGGACAGACCTCAGTCTGAGCCCTAGCTATATGGCCTTGAGCAAATTAACTTCTCTAAGCCTCAGTTACACTACCTGTCTAATGGAGTTAATAAATGTACCTACCTCATAAGGTTGTAGCTTAAGAAGATAATGAATGTACAACAATCAGCACAGTGCCTGACAGTTGTCATTCAGTATCTTTCAACATCGTTTTTAATGCCTGCATCGTATCCTATCCCACTGTATAGTACCAAGACCCCAACTGTTGGATATTTAGTTTGTTTATATCTTTTTATTATTATTAAATAAAACACTGTTATGATAACACTAACTGCTACATTTCTGCCTACATATACTGATTATTTCCTTAGGATAAATTCCTCTTTTTTTTGTTAATTATTACTCCTTCCAGGAGGTTGTCACTGTCAAGGAGTTAATATATGTAAAACACTGACTGTCACACATACCAGGCACGAAGTATTAGACATGCACTTTCCTCCATCTTATGGTGGGATTAACATTTTGACTAAGTTTTTTTTCTTAAATATTGATAGATATATCTTCTAAGTCTTGTGATGTCTGGAAATCACTTTCTTAATAGCCTTTCCACATAAGGTTACCCTGATTCAGTAGTAATTTTTCAGTCTACAACCTCCTCCTCCGTGCCCTCCATACTCTGTGACTCCACTGTTTCCAGTATTTTGAGTAGTATTTAATATAACTAATCCACTAGGTTTTTTAAGTCTCTTTTTACTTATCTGCTTTTTTCTGGTAGATAAATGCAAAAAGGTCACAAATAGACCATTTGCAAAAAAAGAAAGAAAAAGAATAGAAAAAAGAAAGAAACACAGAAGGAAGTTTTTTTCTTTTTTCAAGATTTTATCTATTTATTTGAGAGAAAGGAGAGAAAGAGCATGAGCGGGGGGAGAAGCAGACTCCTCACTGAGCGGGAAGCCCAATGCAGGGCTTGATCCCAGGACCCTGAGATCATGACCTGAACCAAAGGCAGATGCTTAACTAACTGAGCCACTCAGATGCCCCAGGAAGTTCTTAAAACAAATGAGAAAATGTTCAGTCTTGCAAGTAAAAAAAAAGGGGGGGAGGGGGCAAAGCAAAACTGCATATCATTATTTTGCTTTTCAGGGTACCAAATATTAAAATAAAATTACACAATTACATAGCAAATGCTTGGAGGCGTTGATCCTCTCATTTCCACAAGTGGGAATGCAAATCGGTACAGCTCTTCTAGAGTATACTTCGGCAATTTTCTATACTCTTTAACCACGAAAAGCTACTTTTAGGTATTTATACTAAAGAAATAACTATGGATCTATAAAAATGTTTTAGGTATAGTGATATTTACCACACATTCATCACAATAAAAAATTAAGAAAGCACATAAATATCTAATAAAAATAGAACTAACCTATAAACGTAATACATGTATTCATGAGATTACTATGGAATCATTAAAATGTAATAAAGTGGATCGATGTCTCCATGAGAGTGTGTAGTGAAAAAAAGCAGTTTCCAAAGTGAATATTTGGTATTATCCCCATTTTTGTGAAGCAAGGGGGATATCTTCATCTGGTAGAGTAGGTTCTAAAAAGGTAAAAATGATTATATGGGAATATCGGAATAGAAGGCTTTTTATTTGTTTGTTTTATTGTGTATGTTTTTATTTTTCCAAAGTTAACTTAGATTACTTATGTCATGAAAAAATAAAAATGTCCATCAGAGTGAACTATATCAGTCATAATTAGCATATAATGAGAGTCTTTCTCCTTTAGTGTAGATTTAGTTTTCCCTGTAAGACTTTATTTCCTAGGAAAAATATGCACTTTTAAAACCAAACAGACTGCCATAAATTATTCCAAATCTCAGAGCACTACATACTTAACAATTTATACATTGATACACCATCTCCATACAACTGAAATGTCTATAAATCTATGTTGAATGACATGATTATATGAAGAAAGAGACAAAGTACCTCCATTCTACTATCATGACGAATATAATTACAGCAGAAATCATGAACATTATCTGAGTTGCGTTTGCTGCCCAGTACCTTCCTATCACAAATTAAAATCGTTTTCCCAAGAAACAATCACAGGGTAGTTTTCATTGTATTTTCATGAAGACAATTTATCCTAATCATTTTTGGGAGAAAAAGATATTAAAATAAACAAAACAAGAGCAGAGGAAAGATAAAAATGAAAAATTACACTAAGTATGGAGAGAAGCAAGGCAGAAGGAGACTTAAATAAAGAAGCTTGAGTCTTCATTTTGATCTTTGCCAAAAAGACAATCTTTGATAAAACTCTGTATCTTCCAACAGGATCTAAACTATATAAAGTATTGTTCTAGGTTAGAAGTACAAATCAATTCATATTCCCACTCTTTATCAGACACTTTAAGGGTCTGTATGCCGGTGTAGCCAGTGTTAATAAAGCAAGAATCCAGTGCTCTATTCTGGAAGAGGATTTTGTTTTTTCACTTGCAGTCAACACTATTAATTTTCAGCAGCCATTATTGCTCTAATGAGCCATTTCTTATCACGTTTAGATGATCTGGATATGGGATTCCTATAACTTAGGATAATAGTTTAAATACTGGGTCAGGTAGAACAGTCAATCAAAATGAAATATGATTCCTTCCACTTTTGCTTCCCACTTCTGTCCTGTTTTCTTCAATGCATGACATGGTCCAAATCAAGTGAAGTCGACAAGTGAGGAAATTATACAGATAACTCAGCCCCCTAAGTACATTATTACGTGACAAACTTTCTAATTCCAAATCCTCTTGTCTATCGTGAAATTCTGCACTGCAATATTGAATACAAAATGTTATGAACAACAGGCTCTTCTTATGTGTGTTTTAAAGATTGAACATTTCAGTACAGAAAAGAAGAATTTTAAGAAAAAGAGTTGTGAATTTCTGGGGAAAATGGTAGTTGGGTCATAGTAACTTAACCCTGATTTCTTCTAAGAAGCTTACTGAAATGGCAAGAAATATGCATGTTTTTTCATTGAAACACCCTCCCTTAAGTCATTGTTATATAGGGACATTTCAATCGAAGGTAAGGGCAACTCACAACCGTCCTTCCTGATAACAGCATTCATGTTTCACAGGAAGAGAGAAAAGATCCCAGTAGCACAGCATCACAAAGAGCCTTATTTTAAACTATCAAATGCGGAGGTAAGGACAAGCTATGGGCCAAATGAGCAATCCTCTTGAAGCTCACAAACACTCCTACAAAACATATGTAAATATAAAAAAATTAAAACCCATAAAAGGAAAGAACATAAGAGCAGCCTTGAACACCTCCTCCCCAACACTAAATACCAGAATATAATGGTGCAAAATTTTTAGAAAATATTATTGTGTCCCAAGTTTCCATATCTAGCTAAATCAATCTTTAAGCAATGCCCCTCTCACCATTATTTGTCTTTCCTCTGAAGGTTTCAGGTGGTGTGAAAATATGAGGGATAGAGCAGTCCCGCTTTGCACAATAGTGCAGAACTATAAAAAATGCCCATACAAGCTGAAACTGTGTAAAGTGGCCTTTGTTCCATGATCTTTGAAAATTTCTGTCAAGATATTAAAAACTCACTGTCAGTTATAAATTTAGATGGGGAATGAAAAAATAAAAACACTAATATATATTTGATGCGCTGTAATTTAAAACCTTAGAAGCATTGCAAATTAGAGTGTTTTATTTCTTTGTAAAAACTTTTCAAGAGTAGTTTCAAAAATTCTGCCCTCTCATAGTTTACCTCTAGCATGTGGAGCGAGCATCTTCTCTGTGCATTGGAAAATTATGCTCCTTTCTAAATTTGGATCATCTTCCAATATTTTATCCTTTGCACTTTCAGTGTCTTGAAAGACCCTCTGACTGTTCCTTTACAGGAAGTTTTTTTCTCAATGTCACTTCCTCTAGGACATCTTCATCTTTGTTATAACAACCACTTTCCTCACTTATGTCGGCAAGTTGGTCTTTGCTAATTTGCTGTGGCTGCCCATCTAGAATGGCAGAACCAGCATCAGTGTCTACGTTACCACAGTCCATCATTTCTTTCATAACTCCGTTTATGTTCCATTCAAATTCTACTGCCAATGTTATCATTTTTAGTTTCTTTGCTGCACTTTCATCTTTATTGGCTAATTTCCTCTTCGCTTATTCACCCTTGTAAAATGTCACATGATTTATCACTGGGAGACACAGAGACACCACAACTTTATGCACTGCTATCTATCCATGAGCTGAGTGACAGGTGCACAGTGACAAATCAAAAGACTTTGAAAGAAGTGGTATGATCAGCCACCAATGATGATGTGCATCTGTTATTATGTAATGATTTGTGCACCGAGGAGCTAGTAGAAAAATGTGTACTTTATGCAGTTCCTCACAGTTCATATCTCATGGTAAATGAAATTTGAACTGTGTTGTTAAGGACTGGTGTTATTTAACAAACTAGAATAACTGATAACCATGCATATCAAAGCCATGTAAAGCAAGATCTGCCTGTGTATTGGAATTTTTTTTAAGTATTACTATTTACCAGTATTATGATTTGAAATCACAAGAGAATGAATTTAAAATTTACAAGAACTATTAGAAAGTTTAGCAAGGTGAAAGAGCACAAGATAATTTTTAAAATTAGAAGTCCCATATTGTAACAAACACTTTTAAAATTCAAGAGTAAATGATCATTTTCACAATAGCAGCAAAATATGAAATGTGTAGAATGAAAGATTGTAAACCAGCTCCTCCAGTACACATTACTATCCCCTCCTAGCTTACTTTCCTTAAACCTTATAACTACCTGCTGCAGGGGCACCTGGGTGGCTCCGTGGGTTGAGTGTCTGACTCTTGATTTTGGCTCAGGTCATGATCTCATGGGTCCTGAGATCAAGCCCTGATGGCCCCCACCCCCACCCCCAGGGCTTCACACTCAGCGGGGAGTCTACTTGAAGATCCTCTTCCTCTGCCCCTCCTCCTGGGCTCCTACTTTCTCTCTCTAAAATAAATAAATAAATATTTAAAAACAAAAACAAAAAAAAAGAATGTGTCTTTTTCACATTCATTAAAAAACAAACAAAACAAAACAAAACAAAACCCCTACCTGTTCCAGCCTCTGTTGCAGGTAAAGTTTGCTGTGTGACCTGGTTTTTACCTAGCAGAAGCATCTGCATGAAACATAGGGGAGAAAGCAAACCTCCTGGGGCAGAAGCTGCAGGCAGAAAAAAACAAATCTTCTGGCAAGCTCGATGGTGGAGAAAGTTTGTTTTCCCAGGACAGGCGTGGCAGGGTTGCAGGCATCTAGAACGTCCGAGGAGCTGATGGCAGTGACACAGCGCCACGTGGTCCAGCTACAATGGCCCCATGGAGTTAGGCAGCTCCCACTTGGCTGCTTTGTGCCTGGCTCAGATCCGGGAGGTTCTGCAGACTACTCAAGTCTTCTTTTTCAGTAAACAACCTTTCTGCTTACATTTGCTAGAGGATAATGTTGTCTGTAGGCATTTCTGATACACTTAGAAATACATTCGTCAACTAACACGTAGGATCCATACCATAAAACATTACTGAGGTTTATGAATATGGAGACTTTAATAAATGTAAACTGCATTAGGTTTCTCTTACTGTAACAAATTACCACAGACTTAGCAGCCTAAAATGACACTGATTCACGAGCTCACAGTACCATAGGCCAGAAGTCCAGGCCTCTCACAGCAGGGTTCTCAGCTCAGAATCTCACAAGGTCAAAATCAAGGTGTTGGAAGGATGTGTTCTCATCTGGAGCTCAGAGTCCTCTTCCAAACTCTTTTAGGTTGATGGCAGAATTCAGTTCTTCGCTGGCTGTCAGTTAGGACCTCCCAGAGGCCACTACCTGGTCTTTGATACAAGGCACGCCCCATTCAAAGCCAGCAATGGAGAATCCCCCTCCTACGTATCCCCATTGAACTTTAAATTTCTCTTTCAGGAAGGGCCTAAACTTTTTTAAGAGCTCATCTGGTTAGGTGGAGACCACCTGGATAATCTCCCTTTTGATAACTCAAACGTCAACTGATTAGCAACCTCATCATGGGATATCCCATGATATCCCATAATGTTCACAGGGCCTGCTCACATACAAGTCCCTGCCTCGTATAGAAACGATACCATGGGATCCTTAATAACCCTAGATTATTTCATAAGGATAATGCAAATTTAATCTAAATCCTACTAGAATGTTTAAGTAGAACTTTAAAAATACTAATTTCCACATTAAAAAAAGAAAGCAGGCCAAAACAAGTGATCAATTTTGAAAAAGAAAACTTTAATGGGTCTTGCAGAAGCAGATATAAAATTATATGATGTTCATAATTATATATCTTAAATTTTACATTTCAAAGTCATTATAATTGAAAGTGCTACAGTGAAACAAGAATAAAGGGAACAGATCTTTGGAACAACAGGAAAAAACAATGGAAAGACTAGAAAGAGTGGAAATGATCCAAATATTTCTAGATTATTACATATGTTAAAGGGTTTGTGTCTAATATGTAAGAGAAGAATGGATTATTCAATAAATGATGTTAGTATAACTGCTTAAATATTTGTGTAAAAATAAAATTAAATGCCTACCTCATACTATACCTTAAACTTCATCTGGGTTATAAATATAATTCAAAAAATAAAACAATAAGAAAGAAAATAGATGAATATCTCATTTCTGAGTGAATGAGAGAGGGGAAAAAAAACCCATAAACATACATATGTGACCAAAAATAAAGACCTTTCTTGGCTCCCAAACCACCACTTGACAGGCAAACAACAAAAGGAGAAAAAAACTGCAAGTTTTATGAGAGATACTTTAATAGTTCTTTAAGACAATATGGAAAAGCAAAACATCCCAATGGAAAAAAAAAAACTGGATGAAAACAGACAAAGAAAAATTTGAATTGCCAGCAAACTTTTGAAAAATGTTCAGTCTCTATTAATTGAACTAATGTAGTTAATTAAAGAACAATGAGCTATAGGGGCACCTGGGTGGCTCAGTCAGTTAAGCATCTGCCTTTGGCCCAGGTCATAATCCCAGGGTCCTGGGATCGAGTCCCACATGGAATATCACATCCATCGGGCTCCCTGCTCAGTAGGGAGTCTGCTTTTCCTTCTGCCCCTCCCCCCACTCATTCTCTCTCTCTTTCTCCCCCTCTCTTGCAAAAATAAATAAAATCTTTAAAAAAAAAAAAAGAACAATGAGCTATCAATTTTTTTGCCTTGCAAAATACAGAGTTTTCAAATACCTTGGTAAGGGCATCCAAAAACTAACGTTCTTATTCACTGCCCATGTGATACTGTGTGAAAAGCAATTTGGTATTGCTACAGGCTTTAAAATGTAGGTACTCCATGTCTTAGAAATTCTACTTACAATCATTTGTAGCATTCTATGTTTACTTATTAGGAAACACTTATATTCTGTATACTATGTGCCAAGCTCTGTTCTAAGGGCTTTGCCAATATGACCCATTTAATCCTTACAACAACCTAAGGAAGTAGGTACTATTTCATTACCCCTATTTTACAAATGAAGTAATTAAGGCATAGCGAGGTTAAGTAATTCACTCAATGTTGATATGCAGCCACTAAGGGAAAGGGTCAGGATTTGAATCCAGGCAGACTGCTCCATGGACCAAGCTTCTAAACTCTATGCCATACAGACTTTCATGCAACCTATGACATTAAGAATGAATATTCTCAAAAGTTCTCCCAAAAGGCTTATCCTGTCAGCACTCAAACTATCTTTGTAAAGCCCTTTTTCCAGTATTCCTCTTCAGCTAATGCCAAATTTCCCTGCTCCTTCACAAGACAACTTCCCGAAAGTGTTCTCTTTTCTCCACATCCTTGCCAACATTTGCTATTTCTTGTCTTTTTGATAATAGCCATTTTCACAGGTGTGGTCTTGATTTGCTTTTCTCTGATGATTAGTAATGTTGAGTATCTTTTCATGTACCTATTGGACATTTGTATGTCTTCTTTGGAAAAATGTCTATTCAGGTCCTTTTGCCCATTTTTTAATTGGATTATTTGCTTTTGCTATGGAGTTTTCTGAGTTCTTTATATATTTTAGACATGAACTTCTTAACAGATAAATAGTATCTTCTCCCATTTTGTGAATTGCCTTTCCAATTTATTGTTTCCTTTGCTGTACAGAAGCCATTTAGTTTAATGTGGTCCCACTTGCTCATTTTCGTTTTTGTTGCCTGTGCTTTTGTTGTGTTACCCAAGAAATCATTGCCAAGACCAATGTCAAGGATCTTTTTCTCTGTGTTTTGTCCTAGGAGTTTTATGGTTTCAGGTCTTGCACTTACATCTTTGATCTATTTTGAGTTTTTATTAGTGGTGTAAGATAAGGGCTCGGTTTCATTCTTTTGCATTCGGATATCCACTTTTCCCAACACCATTTATTGAAGAGATTGTCCTTTCCCTATTGTGTGTTCCAGTCACTGTTGGACTGACACCTTTTTGAAGTTCGACCTTGGACAGCTTTTAGATCCCCATCCCTCTTCTCTTCCTGCTCTGTCCTTCCTGTTCTGTGTCAGTGGGAGGTTCAAAGCTCACAAGTCCCCACCTCCTGGCCACTATAAAAGCCTCATCCCCTGTTGTTGCACTTTGCTCAACCCAGCTGGACCAGATTGCATCGACCCTTTTCTGTCTAGAATGTCCCGTTATGTGAGTAACAATTTCTCGTACCCTCTTGGCACTTTCAGCCTCATCGGTCTCAGTCAATATCTGAACCAGTTTTTGGTGCCCTCCATGGGAAGCCACAAAACACCTATGCTTATTGATTTATTTGTTGATTATCTCTTTCACCAGGCTAATCTGCATGAGAGTAGGAACTGAGTCTGTTTGCTATACTTACATTCAGTTATGTACAAGGCTTGATATCTACTAAGCACTCAGTAAATATTTGGAGATTGATACAATGAAGTGCATAGTAGCACTGTTAATAAGAGTAAAGAATTTAGGGGCGGAGGACTAACTCCTTAACAATAAGAGATTAATTAAATAAATTACTTAGATAAATGGAATATAAATGATACTGAAAAGAATACACACCATTTTGGAAAACTTTTGCTGTGTATTAGTGAAAAGAGCAGAATACAGAAAGAATAAACATGGTATGATCATATTTTCCTAAAATTTGTGTTTGCATATTAATGCACAATAAAAAGATTAAAAAATATAGTCAAAATTATTAATAGCAATTATAGACAAGTGATTTTAATTTTACTCTTTGTGCTTCTCTGTATTAAATATTTTTCCACAATGAATATGTATTCTTTTTTAACTTGACAAGAGGACTATTGAAAACATTTTAAATGAACAATCATACATTCTGAGACTGTGGAATTGTGACTTTTCAGGGTCTTAAATTCCAGTTCCCCTATGTCTTGCCAAAATCTATAGTGAAGGCATCCTTTTGACCATTAAAAATTAGAACAAACAGCTATACAAGAGTTAATTTCACCAGCCCCATCAGGATGAATCCTGGATTCTGAAATTCTGTCTGGGAAAAAAAGATGTTCCTATTGCATTCTACCAATGCTCTATTTACAAATAAAGTGGTTAAAATTCTCCTCTGAAAAATAGCCCAAGTCAGTGTTCAGTTCAAGCTAGTATTACACCTCTCTATACCTCATTGCACTTCTCTTCACTGCTCCTTTCTCAAGAAGACCCCCGTTTCTTCTCAAAAAACAAGTTGCACTTCCTTTGTTTTTCCAGGTGTCCCAGATGGCTAACCTTCTGGTTTACTGGGTTGGGACCTTTGCTTCACCAGAACTTCTTCTCTTCCTACCCATCTTCATGAGCCAGACTTGTTGACCTGGTGCCTCACCTGTCCACTCAAACGATCCATCTTTCTTCCAACCTCTATGTAGAGAAACTTCTTAGCATTCTCCAGTCTAGGATTTCACCTCCTGCCTTCCAGGCCAGTCTGCCATTTCTGTAGTGGGTAGAAACTGACAGAGCTAAAGTGAAAAACCTGGAGCTGAATAACAAAACCCTACCCTTTCAGAGCCATACGAGGAGGTCTCTGAAAAGACATGCAATTAGCTCAAGGTCAGGCAAATGCACATCCTTTATTACTCTGAAGTTTACTCCACGGTCCAAGATAAATCCCCTGGCAAACTGGGTAGGACTCTTTGGGCTAATCCCATCTGCCTGAGCCAAAGATCAGCCTCTAGGATTGCCCTGCTCTTTCCCCCAACATCCACAGCCTTAACTCTCACTGTTGTGGAGTAAGAAAATACAAAACACAGGAAAGAAGGAGAAAAGGAGTATCCAAGTCAGATCCCAGGCTTTCCTGGAGTGGGTGACTCTGTTCAAGTGTGAAGAGTTTCCAGGTTTGGTGGGGGTTTTTTTGTTTGTTTGTTTTTTAAGCGTACTGACCTGGTAAGAAACCAAGCTTCCCCAACATCCATGCCCTGGAAATGCCTTTTGCATTCATCCTTCCATATTATTTTGGAATAAGGGCTGACTGGCATAGGAGGTATACAAGAAGCCTAGAGTCCCCAGTAAAGACCAACACTGCATGACCTGGAACATGTTTGTGGGTGAATGGATGGATGGGTAGTTAAGTAAACTCATACTAGTGACTGATGTTAGGTGCCGACTGATTATAAAGATATGACCTTGAGCCATCAGAATAATCCCTAATGCAACAAAAAGCAGTCATAAATTTCTCTCTATACCTGAATGAATTCCCATGCTTTGTCCCTTTGTTGCTGTCTGTTGTTGACCCCACTTTGACTGATACTTCCTGCAATATCAATATCACATGTGACCCAAATTTACTTCCAGTTCTGCTTTTTCCTTTACACTAAATGGTGACCTTTGTCTGTGCATTCCCCAGGATCCAGCCTTACCCTGTTTCAATCAGGGCTGAGTCATACCAGGCTTGACAAAGCTTTGTGACCTCACTGGCTATCTGAAAAGAATGGACACATGAAAGAAGATGAAACTAAACAAAGGTAAGTCGAATGTATTCTACCCTTCTGCTCTTCCAGAAGCCTGGTCAGGGTATGGGGGAGGGGGAACCACAAGCTAAAACAGCCAAATGGTCAGCTTGGCCAGATTCTATACTAAAAGAAAACAATTTCCCTTACATTACAGAGTCTAAAGTATAGCTTTTGTTTCATTAACACCAGTACATTTTTTAAACATATTCTTACATGTCATTGCTCTTTTTTACCACAACCTGCTTGAGCAACAGCAATTTGCAGCCAACGTTCACAAGATTCATCTTGCAAACTATCTTTGCTAAGTGCTGCAAATTCCCACTGTACAGGGTGGGCAGTCTCAGTCAACTGTACTCCCAAACCATGCTGTATTATAGGTCCCAAATAAGCACCATTTTTTCGTGGGGTAATGCATGCTCAACCCTATTAACAGTAATAGTGTGCATGACCATAAGCCATTAATTTTGATGAGGTCAGGTTCGTGTCACCTCAAAGATTCAATGGCAGCCACAGGAGACATTGAAGTATTCCCACTTTGGTTCCTTTAATGAATAAAAATGTGAAAGTAGTTACAGTCCACCTGACAGTCAGACACCACAGGCCCAAGGAAAAGTTCACCCTGTCAGCAGTGGCAAGAGAAAAGTGCCAAGGAATTATTGCATTAGCTCCGTAAGAGTCTAATAGCCAAAAGATGGGGGGAAAAGGCACTGAACACACCAGGCAGAAATTACCCTTGAAGTCTTGAAAAGACTTTTTTTTAGGGTGAGTAACTTTATTTCTTAAGAATTCAGCAATATGGAACAAATTATTTGCTCAAGAGTCTGCAGTCATCCTGGAAAAATACATCAAAATCCCAGGGCTCACTTAACCACCTCATGGACAGCTATTTTCAAAATGAAGTGGGAAGATAAAACTTAGATCTTGTTCCCATAACTCATGAGCACATTTCCAACAGGCAATTTTGTTTTCAACTTTCATTACTCATTAATATTCAATTTAGGTTCCATCTTCTTTGGATGTGTGTAACATTTGTGAGCATCTAGTCTTTAATTTTGGGTGTCTACGGAAACCTGCTTGAGTATGAGAGAAAGTTTCTGACCTGCCAAAAGATGAGATTCACTGCTCCCTTCCCAACAGAGTGGGAAGGGGGAGGGAGAAAGCAATGATTTTGCTTTTCTGACTTGCAAATATCTTGTAAAGGGAAAATCATAATTCATAGCCCCATATGTACAAAATGTTTCCAACGAGTTTCATTTTAGTGGTATAAGCAATGAATTTTCTGCTAAATGCAGCAGATCCAGTCACTATACTTATAAAACAAAATGCATTTAGATTCTGAATATGAAATGTAATCTCTGGGTGCAAGAAATTCCAAATCAGCATTAAAAAATATGTAAGAGCAGCAATAGAAAATGATCTACAATTGCTAATTATTGTACTATTTTCAGTCCCATTTCTTTTCTAGTAAGGTCTGCTCTGGTAACTACTATGAAAATTAGGTACAGAGACAGATCAATAAACAATATTCTTAATCTTTGTCTCCTACATGAGACATGCAGTTTTACTATTTTTCATACAACTAGTGTGGTAGGCTGAGTAATAGCCCCTAAAGTTAACCGGGTCCTAATTCTTGGTGCCTGTGAATGTTACCTTGCATACCTTAGGGTTTTGTTACACGGCAGAACTGACTTTGCAGATGTAACCAAGTTAAGGATCTTGAGATGTGGAAATTATCCTAGATCATCCAGGTGAGCCCTAAGTGTAATCACAAGTGTCCTGACAAGAGAGAGGCAGAGGGAGACCTGCAGATGCTGCACTGATGGCTTTTAAACTGGAGAAAAGATCTATGAGCAAGAAATGCAGTTCTAGAAACTGGGAAAAGGCAAAAAAATGGATTCTTCCCCTAGAGCTTCCCACGGGAACCAGGCAGCTCCGATATCTTCGATGCTAATTTTACTCTGACCTCCAGAACTCCTAGAGAACAAATGTGTGTTGTTATCATCCACCAAGCTGGAGGTGATTTGTTGCAACAGCCATAGGAAACTACTACAACTGGTTATCACATTTTCTGTTTTTGTACTGCTGGTAGGATACGTGGTTTTGCTTGTCTGTTTTTATCTTTACCTTCTGTTAATACAAGAGAACTTGAGTTCATGCACATTTGGCTATATAACAGGGAGAAATCTCCTCCCACCCACTTGTCACAATTTTACAATAAGAGATTTGTGAGGTTGGTTTTTTTTTTTAACTACGGTGCTTTATTAAATTAAATGACAAATTAAATTTAGAAAGGTAAACAGGTAAAGATAGATAAGGAAAAAGAAAAAAGAGGGAGACAAAGAGAAGGAGGAGAGGGAGGGGGAGGAAAGGATGTGGACATTGACAGAGAGAGAAAGAGGTGGAATGATAGATACTGTGCTACTCACCAGTATTTCCAGTTCATGCCCTTTAGAGTACAAGATTGCACTTCCTTGCCCCTTAGGTTTAGATGTACCTATTTGAATAGTCTAGCAATAGATTGCGAGCAAAAAGGACAAATGTCACTTCTACATCCAAGCCTTTAATTGCCAGCACAATGCTCTTCAGTGCTCCTTTCAGACCATTGCAGGGACCAGGTAGTGGAGGCGCCAACAACCTGGGTAGATCCGTGAGAGAGGACAACATGGAACACAGAGCTCTCCCCAGTCAAAAGCCTGCAGTTTATTTTGACTAAGAGATAAATTTCTGTTGCATACAGTCACTGAGATATTAGGGTTATTGGTTACCACAACATAACCTAGCTTATACTTTATAGATGGATGATGGATGGATGGAGGATGGATGGATGGATGGATGGATGGATGGATGGATGGATGGATACACACATACATAAATAGATGTGTAGATAGATACATAGTTACAGGAACAGACTAAGCTATCAGGACCAATAAAAATATAATTGAAGAGGATGATACAATTTCTACAGAATGTATGGCAGAGTTCCTTCTATCATATAATAGGGAGAAGTAGTGAAAGTTTTGCAGCAAAGGCTTATCTTATTCATATCTACATCTCTAGCTCTTCGCACAATGTCTGGCACTCATTAGACATTAAGTGGTTTAACAAATAAAGTATTATTGAAAGATGACAGTTTGAGGCCAAAAGTTTCTGACAGAAAAGCCCCCACTGTGAACTTAGAAGGTTTAGTTCAGTCCAATCAGAGTAAAAGTTGGGTCACCATTGAACCTAAGACAGCATAGGCCTGACTGGAATTTAAAGATGTTCTGCTTTCATTGGAACTAGAGTTTTGCAAAGTCCCTTCTCATGGATCTTTGAAAAGAAATGCCTAGGTATTTGTAAACCCAAGGTCTGAGTCATTCACTATTTTTAAGTGAAGGAATGGCTAATATTCTGCAGTTCTGCCTGATATTGGTCTACCAGAAAGACAAATACTGTGGACCACAAACTCTTTCAAAAAATAAAGAGTGAGTGTATAAACACACACCTATTCTAATCTGCCCTGGATTTTACCTTTACTATTCTCAAATTGTCAATGACCTAATAGGAAAGATTATCAGCACCTTTTTGGGAAAACTGTTTCTTTTGTATTTGTGAAAGAAAAGAATAATATAGCTCCTGGACAACCTGAGAGCAGTTTTGGACTTAGTACCTCATATACCAATTCCATGTGGAGAAAATAATACCCAGGTGACTGTATGAATGTCCACCTGGATATATAAAGATGGGACCATGTAAAAAATGAACAGTTATGGTCCTTTTGGTCCTAACAGAAACCAATTCTGTCTATCTTAAACAAAACCAAATTAGCCAACAATAAAATTTTAAAGGATGGGGGTAGTGTGGGGGTGGTAGAAAGTGTTGCACAGAGGGGTGCCTGGGTGGCTCAGTCGTTAAGCATCTGCCTTCGGCTCAGGGCGTGATCCCGGTGTTCTGGGATTGAGCCCTGCATCAGGCTCCTCCGCTGGGAGCCTGCTTCCTCTCCCACTCCCTCTGCTTGTGTTCCCTCTCTCGCTGGCTGTTTCTCTCTCTATGTCAAATAAATAAATAAATAATCTTTAAAAAAGAAAAAGAAAGAAATTGTTGCACAGAATCTAAGAAAGAAAGAAACAAAAGCCTTCAGAAAGGCAGACGCCACTGTGACTTCAAAGACCTCAGCTAGAGAAAACAATGAACTTTCTTTCAGAAGTTGTCTCAGTTCACCATTCCGCATTTCTAAAAGTAAGAGCCTGATTAGCCCAGCTTAGGTGAGTCCAGCCCTGGGTCATTCACATTTGGCCAGCAATAGGAGGTCTTATAGACCACCCATGATTGATATGGTGTCATTATCTGTTTGGGGAAATTTTCGGTTAAGGTGCAGTCACTGTGAATTGGAACATTAATCAGTACACAAAATATTTATTCAAGGAGAAGTAATGAATCAGAGGATAGTGGTTTGGGCTACAAGACAACAGAAAAGTCTTCAGTAATTATGGTTTGGGGGTGTTAAAGAGGTTTTTTGGTTTTGGTTGTGGTTTGTTTATTACATAATAAGGGGTCCAGTCAACCATTCAGTGCCAGAATTTTCAAAATTTGGTTAGCTTTTCCCTTGTAGTCATAAAGTGGCTACTGCATCACCAATCCTCACCTCTACAATCTAGTTCAGAAAAAGGAAAAAAGGGGAGTGAGTTAAGATGGCAGAGGAGTAGGGGACCCCTTTTTCAGCCGGTCCCCTGAGTCGAGCTGGATAGGTACCAGACCAGCCTAAACAACCACAGAATCAGCCTGAGACACAGGAAGATACATCTGGATCTCTACAAATGAATATCTCCAGTGCTGAGTATTGAGATACGAAGCGGGGAGCCGTGAAACCGCACACAGATATTGGAAGATAAACAGAGGGGGAGGGAGCTGCCGGCGCTTGGGCGCCGGGAAGCGGTAGCCACCTGCACGGGGGAGCGAGCGGGCTCCCGGACCGGCAGCGCGAAACAGCAGACTGAGACCGTGAGCCGGGAGCACGCGCCACCAGGCATCTCGCGGAACACCGGAATCCCGGTGTGCTCGCTGGATTCAGACTGAGACCAGGAGTTCGGGAGCGCGCGGGGCGGCTGGCGGCTGGCGGTGTTAGAAATACAAAGGACAGAGACGCGCCGGCCCTGGAAGTGAGGGCTGGGACGCCGGGTGTGGGGCGCACATCTGGGACTCTGCAGGGTTGAGCAGCACCAACAGAAACAGAGTTAAAGTGGCCAGAACATTAGTAGAGAACGGGCCGCAATCCCTCTGTTCTGTGACAGAGGCTGAAATTTGGCCGCTGCTGCTCTGACTCTCAGAAGAGGCACAGCAAACCGCCAGGGAAAGCCGCCAGAGAACAAAAGCCTGGAAATACCGGCTCAGAGAGTGCCCATCCCCATCCCCCCTCGCAGGGGACATGGAGACTCTACCCAAACGGGGCTGCCTGAGTATTGGCGCGGCAGGCCCCTCCCCCAGAAGGCAGGCTGAAAAATCAAGAAGCCCACAACCCGGGGTGCCTGGGTGGTGCAGTCATTGAGCGCCTGCCTTCGGCTTAGGGCGTGATCCCGGCGTTCCGGAAAGGAGTCCCTCATCGGGCTCCTCCGCTGGGAGCCTGCTTCTTCCTCTCCCACTCCCCTGCTTGTGTTCCCTCTCTCGCTGGTTGGCTCTCTGCCACATAAATAAATAAATAAATAAATAAATAAATAAATAAATAAATAAAATTTTTAAAGAAGAAGCCCACATCCCTAAGATCCCTATAAAACAAGGGGCATGGCCTGGGACCCAGTCAATAATTTGGGCTCTGGACAACCCCGCAACCCCTCCTCATCAGAATGACAAGAAGGAGAAGCCCCCCAGCAAAGAAAAGACAGTGAGTCTGTGGCCTCTGCCACAGAAATAATGGATATGGATGTAACCAAATTATCAGAAATGGAATTCAGAGTAACGATGGTCAAAATGATGAGTAGAATTGAAAAAAGTGTTAACAAAAAGGTTACTGAGAATATAGAATCCCTAACGACAGAAATGAGAGCGAATCTGACAGAAATTAAAAATTCTATGAGCCAAATGCAGGCAAAACTAGAGGCTCTGAGGGCCAGGGTCACCGAAGCAGAGGAATGTATTAGTGAATTGGAGGATGGGTTAATAGAGGAAAAAACGAAAATAGAAGCTAGTCTTAAAAAAATCCATGCCCACGAATGTAGGTTACAGGAGATTACTGACTCAATGAAACGATCCAATGTCAGAATCATCGGCATCCCCAAGGGGGTGGAGAAAAACAGAAGTCTAGAAGAGATATTTGAACAAATTGTAGCTGAAAACTTCCCTAATCTAGCGAGGGAAATAAACATTCGTGTCCAAGAGGCAGAGAGGACCCCTCCCAAGCTCAACCACGACAAACCTACACCACTTCACGTCATAGTGCAATTCGCCAATATTAGATCCAAGGATACAGTATTGAAAGCGGCCAGGGCAAAGAAATTTCTCACGTACCAAGGCAAAGGCATCAGAATTACGTCAGACCTGTCTACACAGACCTGGAATGAGAGTAAGGGTTGGGGGGGCATTTTTAAAGCTCTTTCAGAGAAAAACATGCAGCCAAGGATCCTTTATCCAGCAAGGCTGTCATTCAGAATTGATGGAGAAATAAAGACATTCCAGAATCGCCAGTCAATAACCAATTTCGTAACCACGAAACCAGCCCTACAGGAGATATTAAGGGGGTTCTATGAAGGTAAAAAGTCCCCAAGAGTGATACAGAACAGAAAGTCACAACCGATACAAACAAAGACTTTACTGGCAACATGACATCATTAAAATTCTATCTCTCAGTTCTTAGTGTCAATGTAAATGGTTTAAACGCTCCCAAAACAGGGTTGCAGATTGGATAAAAAGAAATGACCCATCCATTTGCTGTCTACAAGAGACTCATTTCAAACCCAAATTTGCATTCAGACTGAGAGTAAGGGGATGGAGTACCATCTTTCACGCAAATGGACTTCAAAAGAAAGCTGGGGTAGCAATTCTCATATCAGATAGATTGGATTTTAAACTAGAGTCTATAGTTAGAGATGCAGAAGGGCACTATATTATTCTTAGAGGAAGTATTCAACAAGTGGATATGACAATTATAAATATATATGCCCCCAACAGGGGAGCACCAAGATACACAAGCCAACTCTTAAACAGAATAAAGAGACATATAGATAAAAATACATTAATAGTAGGGGACCTCAACACTCCACTATCAGAAATAGACAGAACACCCTGGCAAAAACTAAGCAAAGAATCAAAGGCTTTGAATGCCATACTCGATGAGTTGGACCTCATAGATATATATAGAACACTACACCCCAGAACCAAAGAATACTCATTCTATTCTAACGCCCATGGAACATTCTGAAGAATAGACCATGTTCTGGGACACAAAACAGGTCTCAACCGATACCAAAAGATTGAAATTATCCCCTGCATATTCTCAGACCACAACGCTCTGAAATTGGAACTCAACCACAAGGAAAAATTTGGAAGAAACTCAAACACTTGGAGACTAAGAACCATCCTGCTCAGGAATGACTCGATAAACCAGGAAATCAAAAATCAACCTAAACAATTTATGGAGACCAACGAGAATGAAAACACAACGGTCCAAAACCTATGGGATACTGCAAAGGCAGTCCTAAGGGGGAAATACATAGCCATCCAAGCCTCACTCAAAAGAATAGAAAAATCTAAAATGCAGTTTTTATATTCTCACCTCAAGAAGCTGGAACAGCAACAGAGGGACAGGCCTAATCCACTCACGAGGAAGCAGTTGACCAAGATGAGAGCAGAAATCAATGAATTAGAAACCAGGAGTTCAGTAGAGCAGATCAACAGAACTAGAAGCTGGTTCTTTGAGAGAATCAATAGAATTGACAGACCACTGGCAAGACTAATCCAAGAGAAAAGAGAAAGGACCCAAATTATTAAAATTATGAATGAAAAAGGAGAGGTCACGACCAACACCAATGAAATTGGAAGGATTATTAGAAACTATTATCAACAGCTATATGCCAAAAAACGAAGCAATCTGGAAGAGATGGAGGCCTTCCTGGAAACCTATAAACTACCAAGACTGAAACAGGAAGAAATTGATTTCTTAAACAGGCCAATTAATTATGAAGAGATTGAGTCAGTGATAAACAACCTTCCAAATAACAAAACTCCAGGCCCGGACGGTTTTCCTGGGGAATTCTACCAAACATTCAAAGAAGAAATAATACCTATTCTCCTAAAGCTATTTCAAAAAATAGAAACAGAAGGAAAGCTACCAAACTCATTCTATGAGGCCAATATTACCTTGATCCCCAAACCAGGCAAAGACCCCATCAAAAAGGAGAATTACAGACCGATTTTCCTAATGAATATGGATGCCAAAATCCTCAACAAGATCCTTGCTAATAGAATCCAACAGTACAGGGGCGCCTGGGTGGCACAGCGGTTAAGCGTCTGCCTTCAGCTCAGGGTGTGATCCTGGCATTATGGGATTGAGCCCCACATCAGGCTCTTCCACTATGAGCCTGCTTCTTCCTCTCCCACTCCCCCTGCTTGTGTTCCCTCTCTCGCTGGCTGTCTCTATCTCTGTCGAATAAATAAATAAAATCTTTAAAAAAAAAAAAAAGAATCCAACAGTACATTAAAAGGATTATCCATCATGACCAAGTGGGATTCATACCTGGGATGCAAGCGTGGTTCAACATTTGCAAATTGATCAGCGTGATACATCATATCAACAAGAAAAGACTCAGGAACCATATGATCCTCTCAATTGATGCAGAAAAAGCATTTGACAAAATACAGCATCCTTTCCTGATTAAAACCCTTCAGAGTGTAGGAATTGAGGGTACATTTCTCAATCTCATAAAAGCCATCTATGAAAAGCCTACAGCAAATATTATTCTCAATGGGGAAAAGCTGGAAGCCTTTCCCTTAAGATCAGGAACACGACAAGGATGCCCACTCTCGCCGCTATTATTCAACATAGTACTAGAAGTCCTTGCAACAGCAATCAGACAACAAAAAGGGATAAAATGTATCCAAATCGGCAGAGAAGAAGTCAAACTGTCTCTCTTCGCAGATGACATAATACTCTATATGGAAAACCCAAAAGAATCCACTCCCAAACTATTAGAAGTTATAGAGCAATTCAGTAATGTGGCGGGATACAAAATCAATGCTCAGAAATCAGTTGCATTTCTATACACGAATAACGAGACCGAAGAAAGAGAAATTAGGGAATCCATCCCATTTACAATAGCACCCAAAACCATACGTTACCTTAGAATTAACTTAACCAGAGACGTAAAGGACCTATATTCTAGAAACTATAAATCACTCTTGAAAGACATTGAGGAAGACATAAAAAGATGGAAAAATATCCCATGCTCATGGATCGGAAGAATTAACGTAGTTAAAATGTCCATGCTACCCAGAGCAATCTACACTTTCAATGCTATCCCGATCAAAATACCGAGGACATTTTTCAAAGAACTGGAACAAATAGTCCTTAAATTTGTATGGAAACAGAAAAGGCCCCGAATCTCCAAGGAACTGTTGAAAAGGAAAAACAAAGCTGGGGGCATCACAATGCCGGATTTCGAGCTGTACTACAAAGCTGTGATCACAAAGACAGCATGGTACTGGCACAAAAACAGACACATAGACCAATGGAACAGAATAGAGAACCCAGAAATGGACCCTCGGCTTTTTGGGCAACTAATATTTGATAAAGCAGGATAAAACATCCAGTGGAAAAAAGACAGTCTCTTCAATAAATGGTGCTGGGAAAATTGGACAGCTACATGCAAAAGAATGAAACTTGACCACTCTCTCACACCATACACAAAAATAAACTCCAAATGGATGAAAGACCTCGATGTGAGACAGGAATCCATCAAAATTCTAGAGGAGAACATAGGCAGCAACCTCTACGACATCAGCCAAAGCAACCTTTTTCATGACACATCCCCAAAGGCAAGAGAAACAAAAGATAAAATGAACTTATGGGACTTCATCAAGATAAAAAGCTTCTGCACAGCCAAGGAAACAGTCAAAAAAACTAAGAGGCAGCCCACGGAATGGGAGAAGATATTTGCAAATGACACTACAGATAAAGGACTGGTATCCAAGATCTACAAAGAACTTCTCAAACTCAATACACGAGAAACAAATAAACAAATCAAAAAATGGGCAGAAGAAATGAACAGACACTTTTCCAATGAAGACATACAAATGGCTAACAGACACATGAAAAAGTGTTCAAAATCATTAGCCATCAGGGAAATTCAAATCAAAACCACACTGAGATACCACCTTACGCCGGTTAGAATGGCAAAAATAGACAAGGCAAGAAACAAGGAGAGGATGTGGAGAAAGGGGATCCCTCCTACATTGTTGGTGGGAATGCAAGTTGGTACAGCCACTCTGGAAAACAGTGTGGAGGTCCCTTAAAAAGTTAAAAATTGAGCTACCCTATGATCCAGCCATTGCACTACTGGGTGTTTACCCCAAAGATACAGACGTAGTGAAGAGAAGGGCCATATGCACCCCAATGTTCATAGCAGCAATGTCCACAATAGCTAAATTGTGGAAGGAGCCGGGATGCCCTTCAACAGATGACTGGATTAAGAAGTTGTGGTCCATATATACAATGGAATATTACTCAGCTATCAGAAAGAACGAATTCTCAGCATTTGCTGCAACATGGACGGCCCTGGAGGAGATAATGCTAAGTGAAATAAGTCAAGCAGAGAAAGACAACTATCATATGATTTCTCTCATCTATGGAACATAAGAACTAGGAAGATCGGTAGGGGAAGAAAGGGATAAAGAAAGGGGGAATAATCAGAAGGGGTAATGAAGCATGAGAGACTATGGACTATGAGAAACAAAGTGAGAGCCTCAGAGGGAAGGGGGGTGGGGGAATGGGATAGACCAGTGATGGGTAGTAAGGAGGGCACATATTGCATGGTGCACTGGGTGTTATACGCAACTAATGAATCATCGAGCTTTACATCGGAAACCGGGGATGTACTGTATGGTGACTAACATAATATAATAAAAAATCATTAAAAAAAAATAAAAATAAATAAATAAAAAATAAAAAATAAATAAAATAAAAAAAAAGAAGAAGGAGAAAAAGGAAGGGATGGTGTCTGAAACAAGAAAGTGCAGCTGTCAACTAGATATCCATCCACACACACGAAAGTGAAGTTGGTGCCTTCCCTCACACCATATGCAAAAACTAACTTAACATGGTCAAAGGACTAAAGGTAAGAACTAAAACTATAAAACTCGTAGAAGAAAACATTAAATATAAATGTTTGTGACCTTGGGTTAGACAACTATTTATTAGATATGACACCTAAAGCACAAGCAACCAAAGGGGAAAAAAAAGAAAAATGGGACTTCACGAATTGGACTTCATGAAAACTAAAAACTTCAATGCTTCCAAGGAAAAAAAAATCAAGATAGTGAAAAGACAATGTACCAAATGGGAGCAAAGATTTTCAAGTCATATATCAGATAATGCTCTAGATCCCAAATATGTGACTAGTACAACTCAACAATATAAAAGCAACTAATCTAATTTTAAAATTGTCAATGGTTCTTAATAGACATTTATCCAGGGAAGATATAAAGTGGCCAATAAGCACATGAAAAAAAGCTCAGCATCCCATTCCTAAAGAGAAATGCAAATCAAAACCACAATGAGATACCACTTCACACCCACTAGGATACCTGTAATCGAAATGATGGACAATAATAAGTGTTGGCAAGAATGTGGAGAAACTGGAACCCTTTTCTGATTGAAATGGAAAATTGCGCAGTGCTTTGGAAAGCTGGTTAGCAGTTCCTAAAAAAATTAAACATAAAGTTAGCATATATTCCGCAATTCCACCCCAGGTATGTACCCAAGAGAATGAAAAACATGTTCACACTAAATCTTGCACATGAACATTTGTAATAGAATAGCCAAATGTCCATCAGCTGATGAAGTGAATAAATAAAATGTGGGGTAGCCTCATAATGTAATGTTATTCAGCCATAAAAACATGAAGGACTAGTACATGCTACAATATGGATAAACCTTGAAAATACTATGCTAAGTGAAACAAGCCAGACATGAAAGTCCGTATCTTATGTATTCCATTTATATGAAATGTCCAGAAAAGGCATAGAAACACAAAGTGAGGTATTGTTTGCAAGAGTCTAAGAGAAAGGAGTAGGGAGTGACTGCTAAAAGAAAGGTTCTTTTTGAAGAAATGAAAATGTTCTAGAATTAGAACTAAAATTGCTGATGGTTGCAAAACTCTGAATATAATAAAAGTCATTGACTTGTACAATGTAAAGGGGTGAATCGTATGGTATGTGGATTATATATTTCAATAAAGCTGTTAAAATTTACAACCAAAAATACAAGGAAGAAAAAAAAAAGAAAAAAAAAAAACAATATAAGCTTCCCTAGGAACCCCAAAGCAGAATTTCTGCCGAATCTCATTGACATAACTGGCATTAAGAGTAAAGGGAAGTAAGGACGCCTGCCTGGGTGGTTCAGTTGGTTAAGCGTCATCTGCCTTCAACTCAGGTCATGGTCTCAAGGTCCTGGGATCCAGCCACCTGGGGCTCCCTGCTCAGCAGGGATTCTGCTTCTCTCTCTCCCACTGCCCCTCCCTTGCTTGTGCTCCCTCTTGCATGCCCGCCTTCTCTCTCTCTCTCTCTCAAATAAATAAATAAAATATTTTTAAAAAGTAATATAGGGAAGCAAACTATAAGAGACTCTTAACTATAGAGAACAAACTGAGGGTTGCTGGAGGGGAGGGGAGCCGGGGATGGGCTAAATGGGCGACGGGTATTAAGGAGGGCACTTGTGATGAGCACTGGGTGTTATACGTAAGTGATGAATCACTAAATTCTACACTTGAAACCAATTTTACCGTATATGTTAACTAGCTAAGATTTAAATAAAAACTTGAAATTAAAAAGAAAAGAGAATAGATAGTAGCAGCTTCCTAGGGTTACGACTTCAGGGGCCCTAGAAAAATCTCTGTCACCTGCAAATACTGGTTAGGACAACTCATTCAGCATTACTCATTGTTCAGCATTACCTGAACAAGAAAGATGAAACTCAGGCTTTGAAGTGAATTAGACCCTAGTTTTAATTGCAGCTCTGCCACTTTGGAGAAACTCACATCCTCTCATTAGTCCTCTGGAAGATGCTGCCAGGACTCTGCCCACTTCCCCTCTCATCCTTTTCCATTTTTGTGAGGACTGGCCTATGATGCTCTTCCTTCTCAAAGGTCTGCACCACACCTATTGCTAGAGGTGAGAGATAGCCCAAAGTACCTGAGGATGTAAGCAACCTTTGGCCAGTGACTAAGGGAGACAGGGGTATGAATACCCCAGTCATTTTGCTGCCATGAGGCTATCTCTGAGTAAAGACCCATAGCAACTGCAGAGCCAAGGCTGAGCACCCTTGCTTAGCCTCCTTCTCTGCTCTACCCAATTTTCCCACCGCAGTGAGGGATGTTTCCTAATATCCCTTCCACAGGTATCCTCATCCCAGAGTCTGCTTCTGGGGAACCCAACCTAAGGGAGCCTCAGCTTCCTTACCTACAAAACAATTATAAGGACAGGGGCGCCTGGGTGGCACAGCAGTTAAGCATCTGCCTTCGGCTCAGGGTGTGATCCCGGCATTCTGGGGTCGAGCCCCACATCGGGCTCCTCTGCTGGGAGCCTGGTTCTTCCTCTCCCACTCCCCCTGCTTGTGTTCCCTCTCTCGCTGGCTGTCTCTCTCTGTTAAATAAATAAAATCTTAAAAAAAAAACAATTATAAGGACAGCAAGGAAAAAGGTCTATAATAACAGCAGAGCAGGCCCTTGATCAATGGAGATTCTTCTCTGACTTTCAGCACCATGATCTCTCAGAACAGACTTGTCCTTGGATCACTTCCTGTAGAGCATGAACAGAAAGACTCTGAAGAGACTAATGATGTAGTGAATGAGTGAGTGAGTAGGTGGGCAAAACAGGAAAACAGGGAGACTTGGATGCAACGTAACATCGTAGTTAAGAATGTGGACCCAGGGGCGCCTGGGTGGCACAGCGGTTAAGCGTCTGCCTTCGGCTCAGGGCGAGATCCCAGTGTTATGGGATTGAGCCCCACATCAGGCTCCTCTGCTATGAGCCTGCTTCTTCCTCTCCCACTCCCCCTGCTTGTGTTCCCTCTCTCGCTGGCTGTCTCTATCTCTGTTGAATAAATAAATAAAATCTTTTAAAAAAAAAAAAAAGAATATGGACCCAGGGAATCCAAACCTAAATTTGGATTTCAAGTATTCCAGCTACCTGGGCACATTATTTCTCTAAGTCTCAGTTTTCCCCCTCTGTAAAATGGGGATAATAATAGTACAAATCTCAAAAACTGTTGAGGGAATTAAATGAGATAATCAACAGCAGCCGGCATACGTAAAAATTCACTATTGTTATCGCGGTGGTGGCAGTGCTGGTGGCAGTGGTAGTTACTTCTGTTGTACATGTATGTAGCCATAGTAGTAGAAGTAATCTGGGGGCACCAAAAGCAAACTTCACTGACTTCACGATTTTGCCACATTTGAAGTTAGATCCAATTTGACAACTAGGCGAAATTCCAAACACCTTACGACAGATGCAGTTTTAAATTTCATTCCAAAGGATGAAACCCTATGCCCCATGTTGAGTGCTGGAAGTGTTTTGCCTGGTGGCAGAAGGCACTAGGCTTTTGTTTCAGGCAGGTGACACCAGGCAGAGATTTTAATCAGCCCCCAAGGGGGCCTTCCTAACACCACCCAGGCTTCTGGTAGTGGGAGAAGCGCCGCGGCTGTCAAGCTGACACTTTGCTGACTACGAAAGCCTCATAAAGTAGCCAGGGTAGGTGTCTATATACTTGTTTTTAATTTTAAAAGGATGAAAAATGCATGGAGCTAGGACTCAGGCAGGCATAAATTATACGGGGTGGCATGTCAGTCAGCAAGCACAACAATGAGACCTAAGAAGTTGGAGGACTAGGTAAACACCTGTCAAGGGCCGCCTTGCCCACATCTCAGACACTCACGCTGCTAGGGCGTGCTGTGGCGATGAGCGATGCGGCGGGTGCTCTGGGAAGCTGTGTGTGCCTTGCCCTGGCAAACCCTTCCGGGAAAGCAGAGACAGGTTTCAGTTGTACCTGTGTAAAGAGAGTGACTTCAGACGTTCTGACTCAGGTTCATTTCAGCTAGTGTCCTTGCTGCACTCCTGCACAGTCCGTTCCCCAAGAGCCCCAGAGTTATCCTGTTACAACAAACACCAGTTCGTGTCACACCCCTACTCAAAAACCCCCTGATGGCTTTCAGAACACATTGTACAAAATCAAAAATTCTTACCTTGAGCAGCAAGTCCCAACATAATCTGGCCCGGATGTCCTTAGTTTACCTCATTTCCTGCCCCACCCCCCTACCCCCGCCGCTCGCTCGCTTTATTCCAGCCCACTACCTTCCTTTGTCTTCCTCAAATTTGCCAAGCACCCATCCTTTCCAGGACCTTTGCTCCTGTCCCCTCTGCCCAGAATTCTTCCCTTCCCTCCCCAGGTATTTCTGAGGCTCGCTCCTTATTGCACTCAAATCTCTGCTCAAGTCTTAAACTCATCAAAGTAGTCTGGTCCCCAACATGGGATGAATTTATTTGTACACATGTCTACAGCCTTTCCCACCACGGACTTTAAGTTCCATGAGGACAGGGGCTCTTTTATCTACAGCTATATCCCCAGTACCTGTAATGAGCCTGCCATATAGTGGGCTCTCAGTATTTGTTTAATGAATAAATGGTTGAATGAATGGATTCATTGAGAGCATGTTACATATCAGGCAACCATGTTCAAAATAAAATTCAATGGATAAAGGACCTTAGAATCTAAGTCCACACATTCAGAGGTGGCTATTGAATACTTGGAAAGGCAAGAGCCCAAACTTAGATATGCAGGAAGTATAAAATACACACTGGATTTTGAAGACTTAATATGAAAAGCCAATGCAAATAGCCTCAATTTTTTTTAACTGGCTACATTTCAACATGATAATATTTTGGATATATTGGGTTAGGAAAAATATATGATTAAAATTAATTTCATCTGTTTCTTTTCACTTTTTTAAATGTGGCTACTAGAAAACTTTTAATTACATATTGCAGTTACATTTAGTGCTTGCATTATATTTCTAT
This sequence comes from Ursus arctos, assembly GCF_023065955.2. Lineage (NCBI taxonomy): Eukaryota > Metazoa > Chordata > Mammalia > Carnivora > Ursidae > Ursus > Ursus arctos. Next base: position 39,727,769 of record NW_026623100.1, on the reverse strand, counting down.
TGGACAGAGATGGTCCAAAGGGAGTGACAGGTAGCAAATGGATTATTTCCAAATAGCTTGGGTTAAGAAAGAGGAATTTTTTTATTATCAACAAGGTGATATACGAAGGTTGAATGAGGGACAGTGGGTACAACCTGGATGTTCAAAGCCTGCTGGAGGAACTGATGTATTAAGTGTGTTTTAAAGCAATGCTTCCCAGGTGAGTACACACCGGATCACTAAGGGATACTGTTAGCATGCAGATTCTGACTTAATTGACCTGGTTTGGGGCCTGAGATTCTGTGTTTCTTACAAGACCCCAAGTGGTACCAACCTGAAGGCTCTGTGGACTACATTTTAAGTAGAGAAGTTCCAAAGGTTCATTTAGAGTTCGCCAGGTGAGGAAGGATGCGAAGGGATTCAGACTGTTAGAATGTTAGAAGCCTCACCCAAGACTGTTCCAGTATCTCCCCTGCCAATGGTGGGAAGATCTGGTTTCTTAGTTGCTAAGACTGCATTTAAAAAATTCCCCAATGCCCAAAGCTGCTGTCCTTGTCCTGGATGCCTGGAGGAAACAAATCAGAGAATGTTGATTTGGGAATTCACGCAATGTATAATTTACTAAGAGATCACCAAGCCAGGATACGCATTACTCAGGTTGAGCCTGAGCCTCAGACTGCCAAAGCTTCAGCCCCAAAGTCAGGGCCTCTGCTCAGTGCACCCTACCCCGTTTCCTCCAGACCTACACTCTGGACTCAGGATTTCCCTGGTTGGGGGTGGGAAGGATATGGCGTTTAGGGTCTAGTTAGCCAGTGGCTCAATTGAAGGGGTTATCTTGCAACTCACCTCCTTCTTCCCCATCAGTGAGAAAATTCTGAAGCTTGCAGTGGGGAAACACCAGAGGATTTATGAAAGTTTGTCCCCACAGAGAGTGGTCAGGGTCTCAGGCATGTACTTATGTTCAAATTATACATATAACATATTCGGGACTCAGTACATCAGAATGAGGCAAAGAAAACTATTTGAGAGAAAGGCTACAGGAAGACATTGATGGGATTGGGGAATGGGTTGCCGTGTATGTGTCAGGCATGGGCTGCTGGTCGTGCATAAGCACATAAAGTGAAGGCAGAGAATAATGTGGATGACAGTGAAAAAAAGATAATGCCCAGACACAGACGTCACATTAAGGAGCATGAACTTTATTCTGAGAGCAAAGGGAAGCTGATGTAAAGTTTTGAGTCCCAAAGTAACAAGGCAAGAGGTGATTTGAGAGGGACCACCCTGGACACAGAGCAAAGGGAGGGTTTAAGGGGGCGGGATGGTTAGCAGGTTCCTACGTTGTTGAGGTGACAGGTGATACAGGCATCAACCAGGGGAATTTCATGAAGAATTTAAGTTTAAACAGGACTTGGAGATTAAAGTGGGGAGGTGTGGAGAGAGAATGCAGGCCGGTTCTCTGGTTTGGGGCTCAGGTTGAAAGATAGTAGTAGCAGTGCTATGAACAGAGACTGTACATACATATATCCCAAAGTCAGTATGCCTGGGCTTGGGCTTGATGGGAAAGATGCCTGGTTCACTTCAGGACCTGGTGATTGTCAAGTGGCCACAGAATAAACAAGCATACTCGAATATATAAATCCAAAACTCAGAAGAGAAATCACAGCTGGACACAGATTTGAGGGTCATCACAACACAGGTGGATGACAAATAACGATAATAGATAATATTGCCCAAGGATAATGTATAGGAAGAGGAAGGCTATGTGCCCCGGACAAATGCCAAGGAGGAGAAGGAAGGGTGTGTGGGATGAAGTGAGTGAGGTCCAAGCACACTCAAGAGAAAATACTGGCAAAGAATGAAGAAGGGTTTCAAGAACCATGGTGGTTAACGTCATCAAATGGGGGTCCATAAAATAGGAATAGCAAAATTTCACTAGGTTTGGCTATTAGATCATCAATGACCTGTTCAGTAGCTGTTTTGCGTACTGGGGTCAGAAGTCAAATGACAAGATTGAAGAATAATGAAAAAGAAAGTAGAGAACACAAATCTAGTCACTTCAAAGAAGCATGATGAGAGGGAAGGATGAGGTAGAACCGTGGTTCAAGGAAGACATGGTTCATGGAGGGTCTGAAGGATTTTTTTGTCTCCTTATTTTTGGTTGTTTATTTTAGAATGGGAGCAATTTTTCTACTTTAAAAGGAAAGGAATTTGAGTTTGAAAGAATTTGTAAATTCTGGGGCTAGATTCTGGCCTCTGGGAGAGAACTTTTGGTCCATAGTGACAACATACACACACACACACACACACACACGGTTATCACATAGTGATATATACACCTGCACATCAAAGTTGTGTCAAATAGTCATAGCACACAAACACACGCGCCAAAATTAGTTTTGAACTATAATTTTGTAGTTGTTGGATTTATCCCAATTTTGAATTCTAAGAAGATAAAATAGGAAGATCACTGGAGTCAAGAATCAAAGATCCAAGTCATAGTCCTGGCTCTTCTTCCAAATGGTCGTGTGACCTTTCGGTCACTCTGTCCTTCCAAGGTTCAGTCACCTTACCTGAAAAATTGGAAAGCCTAACTGGTTTGGGAACGACCTCTTAAATACCAGCTCTGATGGACTGATAGACGCTGCTCAGCACGCTGTACTGTAGACGCTTCTGAGGCTCTGAGCTGAGCAAGCAAGACTGTTAGAATAGACTAGCAATGTCTGCCACGGTCAGGAAAATAGTAGTGTTAAGTGTTTACCATTTCTAAACTCCCGAATTAGAACATTCCATGATTCATTAAACACATTATGATCCTGTCATACATTATGACTTTGGCCTAGTAAAATGCTCTGTAGCCATTTTTACCCCTTATTTAGTCCAAAACCCATTATTTTTTTTTACCAAAGAATTGAATGGATCTAACATCACTATCTCTGTGGTTCTATTGAGAAACCAGGCCTATTCTTTTCTGTTTATCTTTCTAATGGGCTTCTATAATAGCCATACCATTTAGGGAAATAAGCCATTGGTTGTAAAAACTGCCTTCAGATATTTAGAACCGCATTGTTTACTGACTATAGAAGGCTCCAAATAGGGTCTAGAGCAGTTTGGATTGTGATGGAACTTATTTTCAAGCCAGATCTATTGGGCCTTTCTTGCTAGATTCAAATGTCATATTTACAGCATTTGTAATGCCCAAATGAGGGTTCCAATGCCCTGTCCCTTCCATCCAGGTGCACTGCCCTCTGGGTGTAATTACACAGAGATGTATGACCACTAGCTCTCTGCAGCACAAAAATGGAAGACTCCTCCTCTCTCAACCACCCCCAAACTCTCAAGGATATCTCTTTTCTAATTGGCCTCCATGAAGATAGCTCTGCTTACACTTGCAAGCGGACTCAGGCCCTGCCATTAACATATGACACTTCTATCGGGGGGCCTGTAACTTCTCATAATTCTCTCTGCCTACAGCACTGTCGGGAGGCTCAAATGAAGTATAAAGGAAAGCATTTGTAAGGTCTCATTGTTCATAAATGGTATTATTACTGTTTTTACTCTCTTTCCTGGCAGAGGCCCTCAACAGGGAACGATGGGGATGTTTTATAACTGCACGTATCGCTGGTACTTGGTCAGAGAACCAGAGAGGCAATTCACCCGGCTTTCAGCAGAACATCCTCAAACTCAAAAGTTATTAAGTCCACAAGGCCAGGGCACTTTGCCATTCATATCCCTCTTTATTGTGGTGAGAATTTTTATTTGTAAGAAAAGTTGATCTAATATAAAACCTGGTGGTCCCCTATTCCTTCTGCCACGTGCCTGTCCCCTCAGGGCCAAGTCGGCAATCCTCGGCTGTCTGTGAACATTGCTTCTGTCTCCCTTGTTCTTTTAGCTCCTGGAAGAACTCTGCTGACCTGTGTGTTGCTTGCTCCCTGACTCCCTTCTTCTCTGTTGTTGCTTCCATTTTTTTCACTGTTTTTTCCAGCATGTGGACACTGTCTTGAGCTGATTCTCCATATTGCTGTTGCAATGATCCTCGGGGCCTACTGTACGACCAATACATTACAAGATTCTGCCAACTTATTTTTTATTTCAAAGCCATCATTCTTGTCTCTGTCTGGCTTCTTTTTTGATTTTTGCCTTCCTGTAAGCAAGCTTACGTTTGGTATTTATTGTCTTATCTCATCTTTAATCTCGTGTTTCATAGAACCCAGGCTTAATTGAATTTTATTGAAAGTACGAGCAGATGCTGCCTTAAATTACTTTTGTTTCCTACGGTAAATCTTTTTTCAAGTATGTCCTTCCTTTGCCTCCTATGAGCTCTGTTCTTCCTTTGTGCTTCAAAGTCTTTTCATAGGCCCCAAATTGATATGTGTGGATTTTTTTTTTTTTTTGCCTCCAGTTAATCCATACCCAAAAATGAGAATTCTGCACAGACCTGGAATATCCTCCAGAAACAGGTGCAGTAAGACACTAAAAATGAAGTACTTTCTCAGTTTCAGTGAAAGCTCCCACATTAATAGGGGCAACCAGGACTAGATACATAATTTTTTGGACCCAAGCTGAAGTGAAAACACAGGGCCCCTTGCTCAAAAATTATTAAGAAGTTCAAGATGGTGACTTCAGAGAATTAACCCAAGCACAGGGCCCTTCTGGATGAGGGATCCTGTGTAACTGCCAAGGTCATACACCCACGAGGCCAGCCCTAGGGGCAGTGACCCCCACCATCCAAAGCAGGGTGCTGGACCACAAGGTAGGACTTACAAGAAAGTGTCTTAAAAATGGGTTTTCACATCTCAGCCCCTCACCCAGGTAAAAGGTATAAAAGGATTGAACTGAAGCCACTGACAAGTGAGTCGAAATTTGGAAGATTGCTCTGGAGCGCGGTATCAGTGTGCTCCTCAGTGAAGAGTTTCACACCAGGAGAAGTTGCAGGGGGGCAGTGAGGGAGCAGCCGCACCCTCATCCAGAGTAACGCAGTGGCGTGTTCTCAGGGAGAAATTTCTGGGAACCTACACAGATGCCTCTGTCAAAGAAAGTACCAACTTTGAATGTCTGCCAAGTCAGGAGAGCACCAGATCATGGCGATGCCAGCCAAGAATCCCCTTTCCTGCCCCGGCCTCCTGGCCTGGGTGTGGGATCCGAGGAACAAGCAGAGCAAAGAGAGAAGAAAAGCTTTATATTGAGATTGTGGTTATTACTCAGTACTCAGGTCTCTAAGGGATCAGACCGTGTCTATTCTCTGAGAACCACTGGACCGGCCGGATAGTTCACCAAAGGCCAAGGGGAAGAAGCGATGTTGCAGGCCTGCACAGACGTGCTTTGCAACTGGACCTCACCACGTCCTGCTCACTCACACGCACAGAATTTGTGTCTCTCCTGCACCTCTCCCAGTTCCGCCTGCTCGCTGCAGAGAGACCTCTGGCGGGATCTTCAGATGAGTACCGTGCCTTTTTCATGATGCGGCGTGGCAGAGGGAGCAGGAGAAAGCGGGGTTTCAGGCAACCTCACTCGGTTTGGTGCAGCTGCAGCTCCAGGTGCCAGGCGGGGTGATAAAGGCGTCTGCTGCCTCAAGACACCCTCACAGGTCCCCAGTTTGCCATCACCCTGAACCCAAAGAATCTGCTGCTGTGAGAAGTTGTGCCTGCAAGCCTTCCGCTCAGAACAGCCTCCTTCAGTCCTGTCAGTGAAAGCTGGAGGGAGGGGTGCTGCTGTCCACACCGAGTGTAAGCCGCTGAGAGTGGTCACCCCTGGGGGATCCCCACTCAGGGTGGCTTGAGGCCTTTTTGCACCCCCCTGACCAAAAACGTCTGCCATGTTCTGCCCCTCAGCCCGCCGCTGCCGTTAGCCCCAGCCCTTGCTTCTCGAAGCTCGAGCCCACCGGCGAGCTTTGACTGAGGTCGTGCGTCCCCATCCTGACTGTACCTCACAGTCACCTGAGGAGCACCGCAAACACCTATGGCTGGCTGGGCCTCCCCAGACCCATAGCGACCAGCCGACTGGGGGCGAGGCTCCGACGTGGGCTTACATCGCACTGCAGGCAATCCCAGTGTGCAGGGCCCCTCACGTGCTATTCCATTTGTCGCTCAGTTCAGTCTCATCTTGCAGAAATCCCTCATAGCCTTTGGCATGTGGGTGACAGTGTTTCCTATTTCTCAGTGCTGACACAGGTTTTTTTCATATTATTATATTGAGATCAATTCAGATTTGTCTGCAATACAAGGAAGACTCTCCTAACTGTCAGTGTTAGGAAATAACTGTATAACATAAGGAAAATATGAAATCTTCCTCCACAGAGCTTGTGAAAACAAGCCAGAGTCATCTTGTTTCCTCAGCTCCTTAGGTGAACAGCTACCAGGCCTGGGTCCTCTCTCGTCCTATGGATTTACGCTATAATCTTAATCATACTAAGTGTCCCCCCATCGTGAAAAAGTCTCCATGGGCAATGCCTTCTTAGTGAAGGGGCAGAAATGAAGAGTTGTCCTTGTGCAAGTAAACAAATACGAATTCCTCATCTCTCCATAATTGCGATATTGTATTGATGCCCGATTTTGAAAAATACATTGTTTACTCTAAAGGTAAATTCGAGACTGCCTGAAAATGTAGACTTTCCCTCAGAGGAATAAAATTGATCACTGTGTCTATTCCGTGCACACTTAAATATTAAAATGTAATGATCACACAATGCATTGGATTACATTCAGCCTCTAACTTGTCTTTGTCCATTACCCTCAGCATCAGTAATTATTGTCACTCCATGCCTTAACAAGCTCTCATATTTGTCCACTCTTTAGGACTGAGCATGCATTTCCTCTAGGATTTTATTCACCTTCATTTACCTCCAGGGCTTGTGATGGAAATTGCACCATCTCAGATATCTGGCTTCTTCACGCAGATCTTCTCTATCCCAAGGAGAGCAAGCAGATTGTTCTGCTCCCTCCCTATCCTGAGCACTATCCAGGTGCTGCACACAAGAGGCCGTGAATAAATGATGAAACCAAGTTTTAGCTTAGAGCTTGCTGTGTTTCATTTGCATAGCTATAATGTCAGATTCATTATTCATGAGCATATGCTACAATGGCCCTCCCCTTATAGCTCAATCCTCCACCGCTTCTGACTCTCAGATGTGCAAGATGAACCATCTCTCTTGCAGCTTGCAGCAATTTCTCCTTTCTGAGTGCACAGTGGAGTGATGGCCCTGTTATTTATGCAGGTGTGGATCCTTGGATGCATAACATTTACAACCCAACATAAAATAAAACTGAAGGTTTTGATACTGAAAGTCGTAAGCATATTGGGTCAACAAAAAAATTAAGGAGCAGGGACTCCCTGTAGAATTCTGGTGGAGGGAAGAGTTGGTCCATCTGTCAATAGAAGTAAATTAAGACCGTGTATTATAGGAGGCATGCTGGGAAGGCCTTCTTAACTAAAAATCTCTCCCCCTACATGGGTGCCTCTCATGCCTGGGATTCCACTATTTGAAAATGTCAGGGGGTAAAAAACGCCAGGAAACATTGTCTCTTGGAAGGAAAAGATCCTTGGGAAGAATGGCATACTGGACGCTGAGATTTACTTTGGCAGATCTTTATCCTCTCTGTGAATAAGACCAGCCCGCTCGTACGTGGTGCTTCCTATGTGTCAGGTACTGTTCTAAGTGCCTTCCACATAATAATTCATGTGATCCTTAAAATAGCCCTAGGATGTAGACAATATCACTACCACCATCATCATCATCATCATCATCATCATCGTCATCATCATCATTGTCATCACCATCATCACAATCTCCATGTTCCAGATGAGGCAAGTGAAACATGGAAAGTTGGGTGACTTGCCCAATTCACATGAGATTTGCACCCACATAGCCTGACTGCAGAATCTGAAGAGAAGCACTGCACTGCCCAGCCTCTGGGGGGTGACAATGTGTGAAGGATCTCTCGGGATGTCTAGAAATAACAGACAGTGGGAAAGATTCTCAAAATACAAAATATGGAGGCGTGCTGGGTGGGGCAAGGGACAAAGCCCTACTGTTGCATAGGATCTGCCTCCAACGCTATTACCTTCATTCTTATCTCCTTGCTGCCTTTCCCTCACTGTTCTGGCCTCCCTGCAGCAACTTGACACACCATGCTCACTGTTCTTTCTTCCTGGAATGCACAGAGACCCACATGATTCCCTCCTTTACCTCTTTCAACTGTCGCTTCATCAGAGAAGTCTTGTCCGACCATCCAGCATAACATAGCACCATATCATCCATCCCTCCAACCTCCCCAATTCTCTGTCCCCTTTCCCTGCTTCCAGAAAACTCTGCAGCGCTTATCACCACCAGACGTGTTATACATTTCCTCATTTACTTATTAACTGCCCCCTACTACTTACCTGCCACTGGAATGTGAGCTCCATGAGAGAAAGAGCTTTTTGTCTTTTGGTTCACTGCTTTATTATCAGCACCTAGAACTGTGCCTTCCACATTAAAAGCTCAATAGGCATTTATTAAATGAACGAACGAATGACTATGAACTACTTATTTTACAAGTCGTCCCAAGACAACCTCCAACTGGAAGATAAAACTTGAGACATCTTATAGGTCCATCATATTATATTTGGTTATATGTGTCTAGGGCTGTAATTTAACAAGGCTCATTGACAAATTAAATTGACTGATCTCCTTAACAGTGACAAGGTTAGACCAGATACATTTTTAGATGGAGACCATTATAAATATAGTGACTGCATAACAAAAGGTTTTTGGTAGAGATGCTGATGTTTTGCTCCTAGCACAGATCCTAGAAGCATTAGGTGTGCAATCTATGGGAGATAAAAGTGAAAAGACAGAGTGGGTGTTGCAGAAATGACCAAAGTCTTGCAGTTCAATCTGGGTTCAAGTCCTAACTCTGCTGTTTATTGTTCTATGACCTCAGGCAAATTAATCAACCTCGTTGCGCTTCCTTCTTCTCATCTAGAAAGTGGGAATAGGTTAGCAACGTGGCAGCACTGACCTTGAAGGACTCTTGGGAAGATCAAGTCAGACAATACAGGTGAAACTGTTTAGCACATGGTAGGTTTCCTTTTTTTATCCCGAATCTTTATACAAGAGTGGCATGATTTAGTGAGACGTCAGAAACATAGTATAATCAACAAGACTCTTTGTTTAAATAGGAAAAACTAAAAACATAAAATTCACAAGATCTCTAGCCAAGTATAACTGATCTTCTTCTTTACTTCCAACAGCTTCCATAGTTCTACTTCATTACTTTATTTAACACATTGTTAACAAAATTAATTTATTTACTGAGCTCTCACGAAATGCCAGGTGTCACCACTTTGTGATTGTGTCTATTAGCTCTCTTTTATGATTAATACTTTACTGGTTAAGGATACCTTTATTGTTCTTTCCTCTTCCAGAATACAACTGTGGAATGAGAAAGCATTGTCAGTACTTGAGATGCCCTGGGTTGTATGAGGAGCACGAGGATGCTGTCTGTTATTCCCAACATAAACAACCAAAAATATCTTGAGAAATACTTTGTGTTTTCAGTATTAGAATAAATCTGTGGGTGGCAAAAGGTGGATGATGCATCCGCAGGAAAGAGTAGAAATGAAATGATTACTCTGGGCCCAGGGTCATTTGTTCTTCTAGTTTATGTGTAATCACTGTCAACTTTTCTCACGGGACCATTAACTTCCACGTGCATGGCCTCAAGTCTAAGAAAAGAAGAAACATTGCATGAAGTAAAGTCTTATTTTATTATTAATTAGTTCTCTCCAGGCTCAGGGGATGCTCTGTGTCTTTCTGTTTCTGTTGTGGAACAGACTGTCTCAGGGCTGCTATCTGGCAGAACTGCATGCACAAAGAACGCCCATTCATTTCAAGGAGAGAGTTGCTCCTGCCAACGCCAGGAAGGGATGGCTGGAAATCACTGCAGAGGGAATAGGGGAGCCAAGGCCTGCGTTACACAGCCCTCATTCGCCTTCTAAGCTCTGTGGGTAGTATCTTACCTAGGGTAGGCAAATCAGGGCTCCCTTCCCTCCTCTGACCAACTCCTAAGTTCGGGAGGTATTCAGGGTGGTGTATAAAGTCAAATCCTTGTCTCAGGGCTTCTACCTAATGGTGACTGAGCTGCAACTAGATCTCATCCTTTTAAATCCTTGTAAATCCTTGTCAATTTCTCTTTTTCATGCTATGCTCCCTTTTCACCCCCACTCCTTGGTCCACATGGTGAGCTGCTGTGATTTTTTTTTTTTTCTGTGAAACGTAGCCCATCATTTCATAGGCCAGCTTTCCTTGAGTGACACCTCTTTGAGGGTGGTATAATTGTGAAGTGCACATAGCAAAACTGTTCCAAGAAAAGTCCTCAAGTAGGTAGGAATTGTTCATGCTCATAATTCTCATGGTCCTCACTTGTATGATGGGAAAAGTGAAGCGATCTTAAGGAACTGGTGAAATGTGTTTCACAAACCAAGTGGAGAGTCAACCGATTACTGCAAAAGATGATCCATTTGTTCTAGGCAAAAAGCAATATTACTCCTTGATTATAAACATTTATTTAATAAAAATTTTGGAACATATTTTGTTAATAGAAAACAGCAAGAACCCAGGGAATCGGTTGCTTTGATGGTAATAAATGCCTGAAACATTCACAAAATCTCATGAAAACCATAAGAAAAAAATAATACCCTGAGATTTGTAGTGGATTTTCATTTTATTGAATAAGCATTCTCTTGGCTGTTTTCAAAAAGTGTAAACAGCACATTTGCATTCCCATCAAGTTTATAACCTTTTTCCCTGCCCAAAAGGACTGTGAACTATCTCAGAGAGATGACTGTGATTTACAATTACAAAAAGAAAAAAATCGTTTAGGGGAAATGGGTCTGAATTATCGATACATCTAAATACAAAATAGTTTTAACTATGATATTATCTCAAATATATTACAGACAAATCAGACTACCCACCATATCTTTCTACATGGTTGGTTTAATGAATGAATGAGTCACTTATAATGAGCAGCACTCCTGGGCAGTAAAAACAGGTTTTTTTTAAATTTTAAAGTTTATTTTCTTAGTAAATAGACCCCACTAGCCCTACTCCTGGTAACACCAGGAAAAAAGAAAACATTTTACGGTTGGTCAGCAGAGCTGGGAGATATAAAGGAAAAAAGTGAGGGGGGAGAAAAGATAGAAAACATGTTGATACTTTATATTTTCTTAGCAGTCCTCCGTTTCACAAATATTTCAGTATCAATTTTATTTCAACACCTGTAGAATTATCTCTGAATCTTATTGCTGGTGAAATTTACAAATATAATTATATACAAATTTAATCATATAAATTTATAATTACACAAATTTATTATATACAAATGTATATATAATTATATGCAAATATAATTATATACAAATTTAATTATATGAAAGTTTAAGTTCTCAGAAAGTAAAATTCCTGAGAAAATATCAATAGTCTGACTTTCACTCACAAGGACCCAGACCAGCTCTAGTCTCTTAGAATGCTTGCTCTTTGGATGCTTCCCCTGAGAACTTAGCTACCATACTGAGAGAAGCCCAAAGACCATGGGGTGGGGGTGGGGGTGGGTGTCATGGAGAGGTGCTCCAGTCCACAGCCCCACATCAGCTTTCAGCTGGGTGCTCAGCGGCAACCAAGAGCAACTGCCAGCCACCTAAGTGAGCCATGTCGGACGTTGGCACAGACAAGGTGTCAGAAGACCAGAGTCTCAGACAAGATCTGACAGTAGATGTGAGAAACCCAAAGCAAGAACTGTCCAGTTGAAACCAGTCCAATCACTGAACTGTGATAGATAAGAGATTGTTGTCTTAAGCCACTACCTTTCGGAGTTGTTTTTTGTGCAGAAATAAGTCACTGGAAGAGTCCCTATGACTAGGATTTGGTCCTGATTTATCCCCTTCAGTTCCTTGCTGCTGGATCTAGAGATAGTCTCTGAATCTGCTTGTTTAAGGTCTACACAATTTTCTGATCTCTAGCCCCATCTACTTCCCTGTCCCCCAGTCCTCCTTGCCCCACAGCTGAAACACTGGACTTACACTACAACTCAATCTACCTTATATTCTGAAACCAAGTCATCTTTCAGGATGTCTTAAATCCGAACTCCTTGTCCTGATGGCTCTCTATCAACAAAGCTTCTACCAATGGTTCTCAACCTGGGCTGCACATTGGGATTATTTGGGAAGTATTAAAAAATACGTGGTTACTAGTTCCCACCCTGAGAGAGGCTCATCTAATTGGTCTAGAACATGGTTTCTCTACACTGGCAGTATGATATTTGGGGCCAGATAATACTTTGTTTTGAGGGGCTGTCGCCATGTCGTAGGGTACTTGGCAGTATCCTGACCTGTATCACTGGATGTCAGGAGCACACTTATAGTAGTATTAACCACGAGAAATGTCTCCAAATATTGTTGCTAGATGTTTTCTGGGGGACAAAGTCACTCCTGGCTGAGAATCACTAATGTCAAGTTTAGCCTTGGCATCGAGAGATTACCAAATTCCCCAGCTGATTCTAACGTCCAGTCAAGGTTGAGCAGTACTGATACAAGTAGCGCTGCTTTTTCACACTTAAATATGTATATGAATCACCTGGGGATCTTGTTAAAGTGCAGATTCGGATACAGTAGGTCTAGGGTGGGCCCAAGATTCTGTACTTCCAACAAACTCCAAGGTGATTTCGATGTGGTTCTCAACCCATTGAATAACAAGAAAGTAGATATTGCAATGTGCCTGAGGGCTGTACTTACACTTAGCACCTTCACCTGAATACCCCAGGACCCTTCTCCTAACTGCTCCCAGAGAAAAATGGTTGATTGTCGAAACACAGTAGCTATACTCTCCGCAGTAAGCAAAGATGCCTGAAAACATGGTAGCAGAGAAATGACTTCAAGTGAATTATCGCTTCCTCAGGATCAGTGTGCAGACTACGTACGTATAGCATTTCACCAGGGTACAAGGTGCCAGTAGATTAGGGGAAAACTTCCCTACAGTTTGTTGCCTGTTGTTGCCAAGGAAGAAAGCCAAACAATGCCTTGAGCTGCCAGCCTTTTTCAATAATACACTCCACGTTGCCAGCAGGGAGAAAGACTCCATGTGGGACGGAGATTCCCCCCCAACCCCAACCTGCTGCCGGAGCCCACCTTCAGCACTCCTTTGCAAGTCTGAAGCTTTAATGTTATATCTCAGGGGTTAAACAAATGAGTCAAGAGAGCAGATTTTTAGTTTGAAAAGGGATTTCAGGAAGTCAATTCCAGCCCCTACAGGACAGAGGTCAAGCTACAATCGAGTCAAGACAGACTAGCCTCCTGGAATTTACACAGAACTGTGGAAAGGTTACGTCTCCCTGCACTCAGGATACAGGTACGCAGAGGCTTGTATGACTCTGTTCTGCTTTGGCTTTTGTCCAAGAGAAGTGCTCTCATTTCATTCTGGTGGTATTTATTTGCACTAAAATTACTTTAGAAGTATATACACTCTCACCTGTAAATTTAGCTAGGAACTTGACAGTGCTAGTGGCGAAGGAGTCTTCCAGGCGTATTATTTAAATCCTACTGGCTCCAAAGGCAGAAAAGGCATCTCACTGTCTGGGAATCTAGAGTGAAGTACCAACTTCTATAGACTCTCTCTCGATGCATACTATGTATACCACTATACTTGTCACCTAGAAAACCTTGGGGTGGGTGAATTGGCTGTCCAAGGAAATAATTCTAGTTAATTTTAGAGCATGCGTCGAGTGTACAAACTGTAAGATTTCTTCTCTTCTACTTTCCATCATGTTGCAAGAAACAATTCTAAACAAACTTCCAGTAGATGAACACTACTAAATTCTGAATAGATGTTGTCCTCTGGAACCCATATTTACTTTCTTATTATGAAGAAAGGGAATGACAGTGAAAGGAAGTTCAAGTTCCTGTTGACCTCCCTTTTTCTGAAAGCCTTAGACCCAATCAGGCTATTAACGTGCTCCTGCCTGTGTCTCCCCTTGACCGTATCCTAGCTCCTCTTAGGTAGAGAATAATAACCTATTGGCAGGGCGATTAAAGCCTCCGAGGACATTCAGCAATATCTGGAAACATTATTGGTTGCCCTGTAATGACAGAGGGTTGCTACAGGTGGCTCATGAATAGAGGCCCCAGAGGCTGCTGGGTGTCCGGGCTCCCACAAGACAATCCCCACAACAAAGAATTATCCGGGGGCACCTGGGTGGCTCAGTCAGTTAAGCCTCTGCCTTGGTCTCAGGTCATGATCTCAGGGTCTTAGGATTGAGTCCCCCATAGGGCTCCCCGCTCAGCAGGGAGCCTGCTTCTCCGTCTCCCTCTGCCTGCTGCTCCCTGCTTGTGCTCTCTCTCTCATTGTGTGTCAAATAAGTAAATAAATAAATCTTTAAGAAAAACAAAGAATTATCAGATCCAAAGTACCAACTTGCTACAGTTGAAAACCCTGTCTTAGATTTTTAGCAGCTCAAAAGACTCTCAAGTAAAGGTTGCTAAAGACTGCAGGCCTCACTCACCGTAACACCCAAATTCTACTCCTAGAAGACAAGGAAAGAGGACAAGAAAAGACTCTTACAGGGAATTCCTGTCCTTCTCCACAAGGATGGAGATCTTCCCACGCTGCACCTCTCTGCTCCCCCAGAGGGGAACAGTGCCTGATAGTAGCAGGTGCTTAGTAAATATTTGTCAAAGAAATAAATCAATCCCACCCCTAAGTTCAAGGATTTCCTCATAGAGGAAAGGAAGAAAAGGAGAAGTCACAGCGGGGACTTTTCCAGGGAGTGTGTACAGCACGGTGGTGTTCCTCAAGCTTTAATGTGTGCGTGAAGCACCTGCGCTCTCTTTAAAAATGCTGACTCTGATTCACTAGGTGGAGGACGCAGCCCCAGAGTCTGAATTTCCCCCAGGCTTCCAAGTGGAGCTGGTACGGTACAGGTCAGGCTTTGAGCAGCAAGCGTAGACCTTCTCAGCTCCCTGTTCTGTTGCAGAAAACAGGGAAGATAATATAATCTCTGCTATGCCCACTTGAAAAACTTACTGTGATAACTAAATTTAAAAAACATGTAGATGCCCTGACATGATCTAGAAACTTTACAAGGGACTTCAGAAATTACAAACACTGAACTCTCATTTTTCAGTGAGGAAACAGAGGCCCCAATTCACCTTCACTTGCCAAAGGTCACAGTGCTGATTGGCTGTCGGGTCTGAACCCATCCCTCGCTCCAACTCCCCATCCAGCCGTCCTTCCCCTCTCTGCGGGCTGGCCGCACACACTGCCTGGGGCCTAACACTGGCTGTTGTTTACTTGTCTCTGCTTTTCCCCTTCTGGTGCTGGCTGCCTTGGCTAAAAATGAAGCCGCACCCCTCCTCCCCGTGCACCTGCCACTCCCTCCGTATCCGATCGCCACAGCCAGAGAGGTTGGTCGGCTGGAGCCAAGTCCCTGAAATCAACGGTTCTACTCCGCTGCTCCTTTTAGTGCTTCGCAATGTCCTTATCCTGGGTTTTCCTCCCCTGATGTATGAGAGAAGCACAAACCAAATTAACTACAGGCAGAAAGAGCAGTTAGCCCAGTGCCAAACAACAGAGCAGGCACCGAGCTGGGAGGAAAACCCCACATTTTGATTCCCGGTGCGTTCTCCACACCTCTTCAGAAAGAACACGGCGGCTCACTGTTTACACCAAACCCTCATTAGTCCAACAGCCTGTTGTCTTAATACTAAAAACCTACTCATCAATAGCAATTTAGGTGAGGGAAAATTATATTTAAAGAGAAACATTCTATCATTTATATATTCGCTTTAAGAATCCTACCCTCCAATTGTCTCGAAATAATCTTGAGTCTGCTTTTCTTCTCCTGCAAAGGAGATAACGCTGTTCTGAGAACTGAAGTTGTATTCCTGTCCTGTGTCTTTTCTTGCCGCCCAGTTGAAGCATCCCTCTGAGTCTCATGGATTTCAAGTGCCATCTAGTGGTGAATCTTCAGATGTTCAGAATAATGCAACAAGGTTTCATTTAGCCAGCTTAGCCAGGTCTCCAGATGATTGTTGGATCATCTCTTTACCGGAGAGTCATCAGATCTGCCATATGTGAATTACCAGTATTCAACAATTTTAAACACATTTTTTTCAAATAATTCTGCATGTTAATTTGAGCATCACTTTTTTAAAAACTCGCTTCTCAATCCGAAAGCTTTTGAAAGATCCTTTTAATTAGTTTTTCTATTATATATTAGGAACAAATGGGAGAATTCTGCATGTATTTTTAATTTGAAGACAGGCAGCAGTTTAGTCCTTCTGAGTACCTTTCATTGGTATTTTCTATTTATTTTGACAACTCTATCCACTTCTTCCATTATAGAGAACTGCAACAACTAGGGATTTCATTCTACAGAGAGACCAAAAAAAGTCTTTCCTTGCTTCCTCTTCTTGGGAGTAGAGGGAGCCTGGAAAGACTGAGTGTCTCTTCTCTTCCTCCACCCACATGAGCCCTCAGCACCTGCTCCGTCCCAGCTTTGGAGACTCCTGACCCACCACCCGCACTTAGGTGAATCTGGCTTAGTGCTCTATGATTTGGTCCCTTTTCTGTACAAACTAGGGGAAGCAGACATTAAGGAATGTGTCTACAGACTTACTACTAGATCATAACAGAGTTAAAGTTATGATTTAGATTTTCAGCTCCTGGTCTAAGGCTTCCTCTTCAAGATCAAAAGGAGTTATGGCAGAAATGCACTTACAAAAGTAGACCCCAGGTCCTCAGAGTAAATATGTACAGATAAAACACAGCCAGAGAGATATGAAAACAGAGGTCCCTCCAGTAGTACAAATGGAAAGTTCAAAAGGAGTTTTTATTAAAAAATCATTATATATCTTTGAACAGCAACTACTATTAAATGCTAGCTCACTACAATTTATTTCACTTCGTTTCTGATAACATTTGTTTTTCTGAATAAAAATGTTAACTGTAGAAGATGCAGACAAAAGCATAAAGTAAAATATAAACTATCCCTCATATATCCTGTAGACATAGCCCTATTAAATTCCCTTGGGTTGTTGTCCTATAGATGTCTAGGTATAGAGATTGGGATTATATATGTACAAGGTTTTGTCCAGTGGGAAGTTTTTTTTTTCATTTAATCATATATTATGAGCATTTTCCCATGTCATTAAATATATTCACAACACCAAAATATTCTCTTATGCATGCATGATATTTAACTTAACCAGTACTTATTGAAAGACATTACATTGTTTCTAAATTCTTGCTCTTACAGTTAAATAATTCTCAAACTATCCTGCCGACAAATAAGACAAATGGAAATATTTATCACAAATTGACTTCTAGAGACTGAATTGCGGATCAAAGGATGTGACTGTGTTTACGTTTTGTGATACACAACAACTGTTCCCTAGAAATGTGACCATCAATTAACACTCTGACCAGGACCTAATAAGTATACACCGGTGACATTTTCTTGGAGAAGTAAAGCCCCTGTCTCACCAGGGTGTCTCCTTGAGCATCCAATACGCCAATTAAACATCTTAACCTTTTACTATCTCTGTGCATGTGTGCAGGCCTTCTGATCTTGAACCTTTAATCACCTCCACAATTAGCTCAGGGCCTCTCACAAAGTGTATCTTATACGTAAGACCATCGCAAGCGCATCCCTGGTCTCTCAAGGAGATGAGAGAAGTTTTAGTTGTTCTGTCTTTTATTTTTCTGTATAAATGTGTGTAAAATTCTGTCCAGACTTTGTAGTCACTTTTTTTTTTCATGTAGAGCTCCTCGACATGCACGGAGTTCTGATAATTACCAGTATTAAACTAACCTTCTCTTTCCCTTGTCTAGATTGTCTTTGGTTCGTGAGACTGTTTTATTTTCCTAACAACCCTGTGAGAAGACCTATGTCCCACAAGTCAGAGTTTCTGTGGACATGACTGCCTGGTAACAATAGTAAAGGCAGAAATAGATAATGTAATTCTGGGACATTCCATATGAATTCACTTAATAGAATATTTTAAATAACTAGAATATTTTACAATTCACAAATTTTAAAAACTGTTATCAGGTTTCCTTGACTTTTTTATACATTATTATTTTCTGGGTAACTGGTAGCATTCCTCAATTCTTTTTAATAAAAAACTTAGAAATATTTTTAAATATGTACCAAAGCCATTACTCAAATTAATAAATTCTACTCTAAATTTTAAAAAACTCTCATTTTTTTATGATTCTATTTATTTATTTGACAGAGAGAGAGAGAGAGCAAGCACAAGCAGGCAGAGGGGCAGACAGAGGGAGAAGCAGGCTCCCCGTTGCGCAGAGAATCCGACATGGGGCTTGATCCCAGGACCCTGAGATCATGACTTGAGCCAAAGGCAGAGGCTTAACTGACTGAGCCACCCCCCCCCCCAAAAAAAAAGAAAAAGAAAAAAAAACACTTCTCATTGAAAGTTTGCTTTCTCATTCCTGCTTAAGCTCCCTTCCATAATCAGGGGAAGCTCATCAGTTTTGCCTGATTATTAAACTAGGGCAGTAGTCAGGACTTTGGCTGAACACTCCCAATTTCTCTCTTCTCCAAAACTGTCAGGGAGGGTTTTCAACTCCGAACACAAACAAAATGACAGAATGTATTGTTCTGGTTGAGACTGACTAAATCAACATTGTAATTAGGCTTGCCACTATAAGATTGACAATATTTGACTATTTGGTTTAGGAAAAAATGGCAATTTCATATGGCACAAGCTAAAAGAACAATAAATTACCAAATCATGGGTAATAGATCACTAGGAGCAAACATTCAGAGGTGTCACTAGAATGGATTCTAGAGTTTGCTACCAGTCCCTCGTTGAAGATGCGTTGCTGACCACTGAGCCAGGATTGGCTGCAGGAATGGTATCTGTAAGACTATGGACCCAGCATTCTTTAACTGGCATCATCTTCTGGTCTGGTTCTGCACAGATCCCAGTTTATGGCCCATGCTGACCTGGACTATTCCATGTCTTGCCGGTCATTTCCTAACATAACATGTCGTTAAGTAGAGATGAAGACAAAGTAAGGATCCCATCCATCAATCATGTAAGAAAGGAAAACCACCAGAGCTGGACACACATCCTCAGGCAGACCAAGAGACAGCCACACTGACCCCATCTATGCTCCACCTCCCATCCTCATTTCCTGTGTCTATTAGCAAATGACTAGGTTAGGATCCAAACAAATCATCAGAGTAAGGGAGCAGACAAATTCAGCTTTTCCTCTTGATCCCATTGAATGAGAGAGGAAGATGCCTCCTTTCCAAGCTAACAGAGGAGGCACCAGAGACTCACTCATTGAGATGCAGAGGCCTGCAAGAAAAGGAGATACATCTCTCCACGAAGCTGGCTTTTGAAACAGACTCACTGATAGGTCCCCCTGTGCTCGAATATGAGCTGGAAGAGATGAGAATCAGTGAGAGGTAGCACAGGAGGAAAGCCTGCAGTCTCATCCACTGTCATGGCAAAGATGTGTCAGTTCCATTGGGTCAGGTGGCCATAAAGGCAAGGTAGCCGGACCTGCGCTGCCTTATTATTATTCAGTTTGAATCCAGGAACAAGAGACTGGATGGGGTGGGGGGAGACAGATGGAAGGCAGGAACAGGGAAATGGGATAGAAAAGCAGAAGCCAAAGTCTCAGCTCATATAGAGGCAACTGTGAAGTCTGGAGCCCTTCCTTCTAGGGCCTCAGAAGAACCTATCCATAAGTTCCAAGAGAGAATAGCACCTCCATCCTTACGCAGGGAGGGGGTCGCCCCTCCATCATTGTTGGCTGGAGAAGCTGCAGTATGCAAGAAAGGACTACAGTGGCAAGCCAGTAAGTACAAGGGCCTCTGCCCTTTTACCCTGTTCCCTCCCACTGCCCCAACCCAGAGTAGCTGCAAGAAGAGCAAGAGCCTCGGTACCACCTTCCCACTGTAAATCCATCTGGCCACGGACCAGGCAACAACTGAGAATTAGACAGATGAGATTGGAGTTGGGCTGAATTGAGTTTTAATATCCACAAGTGTCCAAAACGTAGTTAAGAGGCAAGAAGGGGAGATGCAACAGAGCGTGATTAAAAGTAATGAGCAGAGACACCTATTTTCATGCTCGTATGTCACCAAGTCCATATTATTCAAGAGCCAGTTACGCTAGTATCTGGACTGATGAATTAATTGAAATTTCTGAGTCTCTGTGGCTTCATTTGCTAAAAGTTCAGCTTTTACAGGAAAATTGAGTTCAAAGACAAGGAATAGCCAGTATCACTCAAAAAGGAGATGAACTTTCACTTAGAAAGAAACTCCATCAAATTAAGCTAAATATAATGTGTAGTTTTATGTCAACTCACTCCTGCCACATACAATGCCAAAGAGGCAGAAATAATCCAATCCAGTAGTATTATCAATGGCACATGAAAAAAAAAATGAAAACTGAATTTGGTTTATTTAATTGGTGGAATGTAAAGAAAGGAATAAAGCTAGTTGGTTCTTGTATTCAAAAAATATGTTAAATGAATTTTTCACTTTTCAGTTGTCTCAAAGATTCTAATTTATAATCCGCAGATCATAGTGATACATTTATTCTAACAGGGCTGCCTCTTGGAATTTGATTCCGTAAAATTTGAGAAATTGAAGCCAGATATAATGAGGCGTCTTCACACAGTGCTTTTCCAAGGTTATAAAAGATGTTAACTACTTTACTTTTCACCATAGCTTAGCCCACCAAAAGGTAAAAATCAAATGGACATTATTTACTCATTATTAGAGACATGTCTTTTGTTAGAATCATTAAACCCAAATATTATTCTCTCTAGGTCGTTAATTTGGAAATTTTCTTATGAATGATAATAATCTACTTAGCTTCCTGTGAGACCTTGTAACTATATTAGTTATTTTACTTTCTTTGCCTTGGGCATTTAGGATCTTAGCGTTTAATATCTCCAGAAATTTACGAACCTTGTCTAAAGAGATGGCCAGGAGTGGTTTAACTTCTATGTTAAATAGCAACTAGCTTATGGTTAATTCCTCATCTGTCCAGAACTTCTTGAACTTGAAATTGTCGTATTTCTACCACTTTTCTTAAGACAAATCTCTGTTCTTCAGACAATTGAGACAAGTCTGTTTCTTCAAAGCACTTTTAAAGTTCAAATATAGCACTTTTATAACCATCTGCTTCTAGAAAACTTCAATGGATATTTCAAACATTAGCAAGTTTTCTGTCTCTTGTAGCCAGAAGCAATGTCTGCATGTCCTTTCAGTAGGAAACAGGTAAGGCTTCTATTTACTCAGCAACATGTAAGTAATGGATAGGCGATTCAGGCATGGAATTACAAACGATACTGTTCATGGCATGAAATTTATAATTCTTTTCTTCACTTCCTCAAGGTTATCATTGTATTTCGTAATTTGCTAAAACTCTATTTCACTTTCAAGAAGCAGGAAACATTTATGTTGCTGCCCTCCGGGTACGACCAGCTCTCCAAGTCCACACCCAGCATTTTGAGCTCTTGATCACATTCTGCCGAAAAGTGGCGTAGACTGTGCACTGATTTTGCCATTTATTATGAGAGCCTCCAATTAATGAGATGGTGTTTTTCTATAAATGATCTATAATTACAGTCTTTCACTAATCTAATTCAAATCGGTTTATCCTATAGAAAGTACAAAATTGCTGCATTATACTCTCCATGACAAACAAAGCAAGGTCCCATATCTTTTCCAGCTAAGCCACAGCCCAGGTTGTAAGACTAGACTAACATCAATGTACTTCAATGGCCTGAGGTTGTAGGGCAAGAAACTTAGGGCTCTATTCGGGGCAAATTTAAAAGCCAAGTAGAGAGTCTATTTGAGAGATCGATCCAAAAACAACAACAACAACACTTGGCAGAGAACTAGAATCCAGCAACATGGCAACAGAGACACCCAACAAGAATAAGAAAGTACCCAGGGGGTTGTTGAAGGGGGAGCCTAGATAAACCTCCAGGCACTGTGCCGTATGTACAGGCACTTTTCCACAGCACTTACGGCCTTAATGCAAAATTCAGAAGCCTCACCAAAATATGTTGGCATTCTTTTTTAAAGATAAGGCTCAAAAGTTCGAGGTAAATCTCAGCCTAGATTCTCTGGAGATGGCTCTAACCCCGAAATCTTTGGAGTTCACTTTTCTCACGTGGCGAGTTTCTCTGCTGTTATGCATTGAACTATGCCCCCCAAAATTCATATATTAAAATGCTATCCCCCAATGTGACTGCATTTGGAGACAGGGCTTTTAAAAAGGTAATTAAACTTAGGGGACACCTAGGTGGCTCAGTCGGCTAAGCATCTGCCTTCCTTCCGCTCAGGTCATGATCCCAGGGTCCTGGGATCGAGCCCCGCGACTGGGTTCCTTGCTCAGCTGGGAGCCTGCTTCTCCCTCTGCCTGCCATTCCCCCCGCTGTGCTCTCTCTCTCTCTCTCTGACAAATAAATAAATAAATTCTTTAAAAATAAATAAATAAAATAAAGTTAGGTTAAGCCATAAAGGTAAGGCCCCAATTCAGTGTGGCTGGTATCCTCAGAAGAGGATGTGATGCCAGGGATGCAGGCACACGGACAAAAGGCCATGTAAGGACACAGTGAGAAGGTGGCCACGGCAAGCCAAGGAGAGAGGACTCAGGGGAAACCAAATCGACCAACACCTTGATCTTGAATTTCCATTCTTCAGAATTGCAAGAAAATAAATGTCTGTTAAGCCACCCTGTCTTCAATATTTCTGAAACATCTGGAATTACCATATAGTCTGTCCATTTCCATGTATTCTAAGACAGACATGACTGTATTTTTTATTTCGCATGGTGACATCTTTTTTTTTCATTTATTATTGAAGTATGGTTGATGTACAATGTTATATTAGTATCAGGTGTATGTGTACAATGTAGTGATTCAACATTTCTGTATATTATCAGTCCATTTCAAGGGACTAACATTCTTAGAGATTCTTTTTTAAACAGTAAGAAATTATACAAGCAAAGAGTACCGTGATTATTCAGTTGTTTCCACATCCTGCATAACCACTTATACTGATACAGGATTTAGTCTCTCTGGCTGTTAACATCATTTTTAGTGGTCTGCAAACTAAGGAATGGGTCATCTTCACCTCCAGAGCTCACACCTAACTCCTCAAGCTTCTACTCTTGAGGGTAGATGGGTGATAGCTATTGTCTTTGTATGGTTTTTTATTTATTTGGTTTTGTTCTATATTAGTTTCAGGTGTACAACATACTGATTTGACAGTTCTATACATTACTCAGTGCTTACCATAATAAGTGTAGTCACCATCTGTCATCAAGTAACAGTATTAAATATTATTGGCTATATTCCCTGTACTGTCCTTTTTATCTCCATGACTTATTTATTTTATAACTGGAAGTTTGTACCCCTTAATCCCCTTCATCTATTTCACCCATCCCCTGTACCCTCCTGTCTGGCAACCACCAGTTTTTTCTCTGTGTTTAAGAATCCGGTTTTTTGTTGATATGTTTGCTTTGTTCTTTGTCCACATATAAGTGAAATCATATGGTATTTGTCCTTCTCTGTCTGACTTATCTCACTTACGTCCATCCATGTTGTCACAAATGGCAAGATTTCATTCCTTTCATTCCTAAGTATTATTCCATTGTGCACACACACACACACACACACACACACACATATATATATATATACCACTATATATATATATATACCACTTCTTCATCTATTCGTCTGTTGATGAACACTTGGGTTGTTTCCATATGTTGGCTATTGTAAATAATGCTGCAGTGAACATGGGGGTGCCTATCTATTTTCAACTTAGTGCTGTCATTTTCTTTGGGAAAATAGCCAGTAGTGGAATTATGGGATCATATGGTATTTCTACTGTTAATTTTTTGAAGAAACTCCATACTGTTTTCCACAGTTGCACAAATTTTCATTCCCACAAACAGAGCACAAGTGTTGCCTTATTCCTCATCCTTGCCATCATTTGTTTATTTTTGGTTTTTTTGATACTGGCCATTCTGACTGGTATGAGGTGATATCTCATTGTGGCTTTGATTTGAATTTCCCTGGTGATTTTCATGTATCTGTAGGCCATCTGTACATCTCCTTTAGAAAGATGACCTATTCAGGTCATCTGCCCATTTTTTAATCAGATCATCTGGGGTTTTTTTGGTGGTGGCTTGTGTACGTTCTTTATGCACTGGGGGTATTAACCTTTTATTGGACATATCATCTGCAAAAATCTTCTCCCATCACCAGGTTGTATTTTTGCTTTGTTGATGGTTTCTTCTGCTGTGCAAAAGCTTTTTATTTCAGCATAGACTCAATAGTTTATTTTTGGTTTTGTTTCCCTTACCTCATGAGACATATTCATAAATATGTTGCTAAGGCCAGTGTCCAAGAGATTACTGCCTATGTTTTCTTTCAGGAATTTTATAGTTTCAGGTCACGCATTTAGGTCTTTAATCCATTTTGAATTTATTTTTATGTATGGTAAAGAAAGTGGTCCAGTTTCATTCTTTTGCATGTAGCTGTCCAGTTTTTCCAACACCATTTATTGAAAAAAACTGTCTTTTCCCCATTGTGTATTTTTGCCTCCTTTGCCATAGATTAATTGACCATATAAGTGTGGGTTTAATTCTTGGTGCTCTATCCTATTTCATTGCTTTATATGTCTCTTTTTGTGCCAGTATCATACTGTTTTGATTACTGTAGCTTTGTAGTATTTCCTTAATCTGGGATTGTGATACCTCCAGCTTTGTTCTTTTTTCTGAAGATTGCTTTGGCTGTTCAAGGTCTTTTATGTTTCCACACAACTTTTAGGATTAGTTGTTCTAGTTCAGTGACAAATGCTATTGGTATTTTGATAAAGATTGTATTAAATATGTAGATTGCTTTGAGTAGTATGAACATTTTAACAACATTAATTCTTCCTATCTGTGAGCATGGTGCATCTTTCCATTTGTTTGTGTCTTCCTCAATTTCTTTCATCAATGTCTTACAGGTTTCAGAGTATAAATCTTTCATCTGCTTGGTTAAATTTATTCCTAGGTATTTTCTTCTTTTTGGTGCAATTGTAAATGGGATTGTTTTCTTAATTTTTCTTTCTGCTACTTCATTATTAGTATATAGAAACACAACAGATTTCTGTATATTAATTTTGTATCCTGCAACTTTAATGAATTCATTTATCAGTTCTAATCGTTTTTTGGTGGAGCCTTTAGCATTTTCTAGATATAGTATCATAGCATCTGGGAATAGTGAAAGTTTTACTTCTTCCTTACTGATTTGGATGGCTTTTATTTCTTTTTCTTATCTGATTGGTGCAGCCAGAACTTCCAGTACTGTGCTGAATGACAGTGGTAAAAGTGGACATCTTTGTTTTTTTCTGGAACTTAGAGGAAACTCTTTCCCTTTTTTACCATCGCGTACAATGCTAGCTACGGGTTTTTCATATGGCCTTCATTATGTTGAGGTATGCTCCCTTTAAACCCACTTTGTTGAGAGTTTTTGTCATGAATAGATACTGTATTTTGGCAAATGGTTTTTTCTGCATATCGTCAGATGATTATATTTTTTATCCTTTCTCTTTTTAATGTGATATATCACATTGATTGATTTGCAAATGAATCACTCTGCATCCCTGGAATAAATCCCACTTGATTGTCATGAATAATCCTTTTAACATTATTGTTGAATTCCGTTTGCTAACATTTTTTTGAGGATTTTTGCTCAATCTAAGTTCATCAGACATATTGGTCTGTAGTTTTCTTTTTTGGGGGTGGGAGGTAGGCGGAATGTCATTTTCCAGTTTTGGTATCAGGGTAACACTGGCCTTGTAGAATGAATTTGGAAAGTTTTCCTTCCTCTTCTATTTTTTGGAATAATTTAAGAAGAATAGATATTAACTCTTCTTTAAGTGCTTGGTCAAATTTACCTACAAAGCCCTCTGGTCTTAGACTTTTGTTTGTTGGAAGTTTTTTGTTACTATTTTTGGTCTGTTTAAATTTTCTATTTCTTCCTGATTCAGTTTTTGAAGAATGGATGTTTCTAGGAATTTATCCATTTTTCTAGGTTGTCCAATTTGTTAACATAAAAGTTTTTACAATAGTCTCTTATAATTCTTTGTATTTCTGTGGTATTGGTTCTTATTTCTCCTCCTTCGTTTCTGATTTTATTTATTTGAGCCCTGTCTTTTTTTCTTGATGAATCTGACTAAAGGTTTATCAATTTTGTTTAACTTACTTTTTAAAGAACCAGCTCTTGGTTTCACTGATCTTTTCTTTTCCTTTTCCTTTGTTTTGTTGTTGTTGTTTGTTTGTTTGTTTGTTCTTTCATTTATTTCTGCTCTAATCTCTGTTATTTCCTTCCTTTTACTAGCTTTGGGCTTTGTCTTCTTTTACTAGCTCCTTTAGGTGTAAGCTTAGGTTGTTTGAGATTTTTCTCATTTCTTGAGATAGGTCTATATTGCTATAAACTTCCCTCTTAGAACAAATTTTGCTGCATCCTAAATATTTTGGACTGTTGTGTTTTCATTTTCATTTGTCTCCATGTATTTTTGATATTGACTTTGATTTCCTGGCTGGCCCATTCACTATTTAGTAGCATGTTATATAGTCTCCATGTATTTGTGTTCTTACCAGATTTTTTTTTTCTTGTGATTGATTTCTAGTTTCATGGTATTATGGTCAGAAAAGATGCCTGGTATGATGTCAATCTTTTTGAATTTGTTGAGACTTGTTTTGTGGCCTAATACGTGATCTATTCTGGAGAATGTTCCATATGCTCTTGACAAGAATGTGTATTCTATAGTTTTAGAATAGAATGTTCTGAATATAGATGTTAGATCCATCTGGTCCAATGTGTCATTCAAAGCCACTGTTTCCTTGTTGATTTTCTGTTTGAATGATCTATCCATTGATGTAAGTGGGGTGTTAAAGTCCCCTTCTATTATTGTATTACTGTCAATTTCTCCCTTTATGTCTGTTAATATTTGCTTTATGTATTTAGGGGCTTCTGTGTTGGGTGCATAGATATTTTAAATGGTTACATCCTCTTGTTGGATTGATCCCTTTATCATTATATAATGCCCTTCTTTATCTCTTACATTCTTTGTTTTAAAGTATATTTTGGGGACACCTGGGTGGCTCAATCAGTTAAATGTCTGACTCTTGGTTTCAGTTCAGGTCAGGATTGCAGGGTCCTGGGATCAAGCCCCATGTCAGGCTCTGTGCTCAACAAACGTTCTGTTTGTCCCTCTCCCTCCCCTGGTACTCTCTCTCTCTCTCAATCATTCAAATAAATAAATAAATAAAACCTTAAAAAATAATAAAGCATATTTTGTCAATATAAGTACTGTTACTCTAGCTTTTTATCACTTCCCTTTGCATGGAATGTCTTTTTCCATCCCTTCACTTTTAGTCTGACGTGAGTCTCTCGTAGGCAATATATAGCTTGGTCTTGTTCTTTTATCCATTCAGTCACCCTATGTCTTTTGATCAGAGCGTTTAGTTTAGTCTATTTGCATTTAAAGTAATGATTGATATGTAAGTACTTATTACCATTTTCTTAATTGTTTTCTGGTTGTTTCTGTAGTTCTTTATTCCTTCTTTTCTTGCTCTCTTCTCTTGCGGTTTGATGACTTCTTTAGTGTTATGCTTTAATTCCTTTCTCTTTTTTATGCATCGTCTATAGGTTTTTAATCTGTGGTTACCATTGGATTCATATATAACACCCTATGTGGAAAACAGTCTGTATTAAGTTGCTTAAGTTTGAACACATTCTAAAAACATGAAATTTTTACTCCCTCCTCCATGTTTAATGTATATGATGTCATATTTTACATCTTTTTATTTTGTGTATCCCTTGACTATTTTTGTAGATATAATTGATTTTACTACTTCTGTGTTTTAACCTCCATACTGACTTTACAAGTGATTATTCTAGTACCTGTGCAATTTTTTCCTTTCATAGTTTTCTTACCTCTAACTATGGCCTTTTCTTTCCACTTAAGGAATTCTGTTTAACATTACTTATATGGCTGGTTTAGAAATGTTGAACTCCTTTAACTGTTGTTTGTCTAGGAAATTCTTTACCTTTCCTTTTATCTGTCCTTCTATTCTAAATGATAACCTTGCTGGGTAGAGTATTCTTGGTCATGGTTTGTTTTTTTTTTTTCTTTTAGCACTTTGAATATATCATATTACTTAATTCTAGCCTGCAAAATTTCTGCTGAAAAATAAGCTCATAGCTGTATGGGATTTCCCTTGTATGTCACTGTTTTGGTTTTTTTCACTGCTTTTAAAATTCTCTATCATTATTTTTTGCCATTTTAAATATTATGTGTCTTGGCTTCATTTTGCTAGTGGCTCTCTTTAATTCCTGAAGATAGAAAAAAGTCTGTTTTCTTCCATAGATTAGAAAAGTTTTAAGCTGTTATTTCTTTAGTAATTTTTCTGCCCCCTTCTCTATCTTCTCCTTCTGGGATCCTTATAGTATGGAATGTTTCTATGCTTGATGATGTCTCAGAGTTCCCTTAACCTATTATTATTTTGTATGTATGTATGTATGTATGTATGTATTAGCTATTTAGCTTGGGTACTTTCCAATACCCTGTCTTCCAGATCACTGATCCATTCCTCTGCATCCTCTAATCTGTTGTTGATTCCTTTTACTGTATTTTCATTTTGGTTATTGAATTCTTCAGCTCTGACTGATTCGTCTTTATATTTTCTATCTCTTTGTTGAAATTCTCACTGGGTTCATCCAGTTTTTGCTCAAGTCCAATGATTATCTTTATGACCATTATTTTGAACACTTTATCAGGCATATTGCTACCCTCCATTTCATTTAGCTCTTTCATTGTGATTTTTGCCTCTTCTTTCATTTGGGACATATTTCTTTATCTCCTCATTTTGTCTAACTCTATGTGTTTGTTTCTGTATTAGGTAGGTTGGCTATATCTCCTGGTCTTGAAAGTAGTGGCCATGTGTAGAAGAGGTTTGTGGGGCCCTGTGGTGCAATCCCCCTCCCTGGTCACTAGAACCTCACACTACAAGGGTGTCCCCAGTATGGTCTGTGTGCACCCTCTGTTGTGACTGAGCCATGATTGCTTTCAGCCCAGCTGGCTGCGATGACCAGCTTTGTCTGCTGTGAGCACACGGGGGAGGGTTTGTTCCCTGTGCTATTGAGAGGCCTGGCTATAGCTGCTGTAGGCTATTGGGCAGAACTGGCAGTCAGCCTAGCTAATTAGCCTCTCCACCACAACCGCAGGTGTATTGAAAGGCAGCCAGTTAAGAGGCCCAGCTACAAGAACTGCAAGCACACTGGTGTGTGACAGTTATCTGCCCCACTTTCCAGGGCAGGAGTCACTTTGGAGGGATGCCACCAAGGAGGGAAGGTTGGCTAGAATAGTCTGCAGGGGAATGCCAGCGTGGGCACATTATGCTCACAAAGTAGATAGAAAGTGTTGGCATTGGCCCCTGTAAGCATGGGCTATCTAGGATGGAGTAAGAGAAGAAAAATGGAGCCTACCAGCACTTTTGTTCCCGGAGAAATATTCTGCAGATCCAGACCCCTCCAGCAAATACGCTAAGATTAGTCAGTAAATCTCATTCATGTGTACTCCAGGTGCTTTTCAAATTGCTTCTTCTATGCCATGTCTCAGGATGAGTTATTCAGTATGCTGTCTCTATAAGGGCGGGGACTCCATTTCTTATTACCTTCTGGCTGTCCTGGAGTTACTCCCACTAATTTTTAAATTTCCCAGTTAAACTCCACTGGTTTTCAAAGCCAGATGTCATGGGACTCATCATTCTACTGTGAGTCCCCAGTTCTAGGGGTGCCCAGTGTGAGATCTGATCCTCTTGCTTCTCCATGCTTGTAATGTCTCTCCCATTTGTGGTTAGCCATACTGGGGGTTTGGTTCCCAGCCACATCTCTGTCCCTTCTACCATTTTCAATGTAGCCTTCTCTCTATGACTAGCTGTGGAAGGTCTGTTCTGCTGGCCTTCAGATTGTTTTCAGAGTTAGTCATATAAATGTAGTAGTTACCTCAGTGTGTCCATGGGACACAGGGAGCTCAGGATCCTCTTACTCCACCATCTTCCCTAGATGAGCACCATTTTGTACCTTTTTTAGCTTTACCACAACTTTCACCTTTTCTTCTATTCTATCCTTTATTACTTCATGCTACTGATATTTATTGAGTGCCTATTAATGTTCCAGGCACTATGTTAGATACAGGATATACATACTTCTCCTGCCCACACAGAAAGTATAACCTAGTAAGGGAGATAGAAGAGGAGAATTAACATAAACAAATATAGAAGTAAAATTTGCCATATGTGCTGTAAAGAAAATGCATTAGATGCACTGATAGAAAATAATGAGGGATTGAGGGGAGAGTGGACATGCCTACTTAGTGTTTAGGGAAAGCCTCTGGTCTAATTTAAGGTCATACTAGCAGCTGCTATAACAGGTAAACTACAAAATATCTGTGGTTTAACACAATAGATTTTTATTTCTCACTCATATATAATCCGATCAGTTGTTAAATAGGCAGCCTTCCATGTAGTGTTTCAGAGACCCAGGTTCCCTTCAGCCCCTGTCTCTGTCATTTCCTAGGACCTCAGAATCCTTTTTTTTTAATCCAATGGATGGAAACAGAGACGATAGAGAAGCCAAGGGCACTTCTTAAGTCCTTTAGCACAGAAATGGCCACATCGCTTCTGCACACATTCTATCAGTGAAAAGTGGTCATATGTCCCCATCCAGATGCAAGGGGAAATGGAAAATGTAGTCTGTAACTGATCAGCCACTTTCCTGAGACAACTACACACAATGGAGGAGAACACAGACGTTGGCATCTCTGCCCTCACTTCCCTCTGAGGAAAAGATACTAAAGAAGAAATCTGAGGCATCTGGGTGGTTCAGTCAGTGAAGTGTCTGCCTTTGGCTCAGGTCATGATCTCAGGGTCCTGGGATCGAGCCCCACATTGGCTCCCTGCTTCACAGGGAGTCTGCTTCTCCTTCTCCCTCTGCCGGCCACTCCCCCTGCTTGTGCATGCTCTCTCTCTCTGTCAAATAAATAAATAAAATCCTTTTAAAAAATGAAGAAAAAAGGAAGAGATCTAAAGGATATAAGAAGTCAGACTTGTGGAAAGCTGTGGGAGGGTGTGTTGAGCCAGAAGGAACTGAATATGGGAAAGCCAACCTCCAGACAGAAAGAGCCTTTTGTGTTCCAAGGTCAGAAAGAAGAGACTGAAGTGAAGTGGGCAAGGAAAACAGAGGAATTCACTGATGTTAAGGCAGAAAAGGAGACAGATCTGTGGGCTAGTGTAGGCCACACTAAGGAGTTTGGGGTTTTTTATCATCAAGATGTCAAAATATTTTTATAATATTTGGTTAATAATCTTACCCAAGTTATTTTTCAAAATTATTTATCTACAAGTCATGAGAAGATTGGCAAGAGGTGAGAGGTGAGGTTGAGAGATTAGAAATGACTCCTTTATTGTCTAAGCCAAAGGTTGTTGTGGATGGAGCAAGCGTAGTGACCATGAAGTCAGAAAGAATAGAATCTGGCAACCCCAAGAAGCAGTAGTTCATTTGCTTGACCAAACGTGCTTGTCTCACTCATCTGATATGAGGCATACGGTATATGGGTAGCTGCCAGACCTTGCATTTTGGCAATAGTCAGACGTGCATAGTGGTCCTGGGACTCAGGTGGCTAGAAAGAGAGGCCCCCAAGAAGAGACACATAAATGATGGAAGAGAAACAGCATCCTAGCACTCACATTTAGGAAGAAATTCTAGATCATAGGGAGTTTAGCACATAAATATTGACAAACTAGGATGACAAAATAGATTTGACTCCCTCGTGACCATGGACATGAACACAAGCAAGTAATAATAATCTGTGTTTCCAGATCAGCCGTGTTTATTTGGTATTTATTGGGCTTAGGCAGTAGAATGCTTTCCCTTCATCTAGACTCTCAGTCTGCTGCTGTGGGTGAGAATTTAAAATGTTAAGGGATGTGTAGCCTTTATTTGATCTAAGACTTTGGTTTTGAAAAGTGAAAATGTTAGGGTTCCTTTCACACATCAAAATACCACGTTAGACAAATCTGTGTATCAAAGGATCTGAGAAAACAAGGTGAGCATGATTCCAAATTTGAGGCATCAGTGGAAGAGGCTCACTTCACAGAATCTGGTGTGTTGTCCTCCCAACTTACCTAGAGAATCATCTACAAGCTTAGCTGCCTCTGATGAACTTTCTGAGGAAAGACACCAACCCCTAGCCTATTTCAGAAACCCACAGATAAGGGGTTTGTTAGTGCTCCAATATATTTCTGGTGTGTGTTTTTGTTTTTTTAAAGATTTTATTTATTTATTTGATGGACAGAGAGATAGCCAGCGAGAGAGGGAACACAAGCAGGGGGAGTGGGAGAGGAAGAAGCAGGCTCCCAACGGAGGAGCCCGATGTGGGGCTCTATCCCAGGACCCTGGGATCACGCCCTGAGCTGAAGGCAGACGCTTAACGACTGAGACACCCAGGCGCCCCCTGGTGTGTTTTAAATAACCCAGGATTCTACAGGCTGTGTGCACAGTGTTTTGCAAGAACACAGAAGATTCGTTTCTGCCTTAAAGGGCTAAGATACAGGTGATTTGTCAAAAGAGCTGCTTACTTGACACGGGGTTAGTATAAATGGTATGAGTGAAAATAAGACGATTGGAGGGTTTTACCCAAAGCAGGCAGCCCATTGTCTGACATAGAAGGCAAGAGGTGAGAGGATTCCATTCATAGAATTAGGTATAATGACAGGAAGAGGAGCCCAACACGAAATTACACTAATAAGGAAAGAAAAATCATCATAATTTCTGAAAACCCAGCTCACGGCAAAGTGAGGCTTGATAAGCCCTTTTGTGGAAATTCTGGATAATTCTACTAGACTTCCTCACTTAAATAGTATTAATGATATGAATACTTAAAGGACTACTTTGGCAATTTTCATTAAAACTTTCGAAGAGGATCAAAGCCACCAGTGGGTGGACACAGGCAGACTCTGATGAAAAGGAATGTTTAATCAGTTTTTATCCAGCTTCTTGGCTACATGGAACTCAGTCATTTTGCAAGAACCTTTGTTGAGCTGTTTTGGGAACAGACTGACTTGCCAAGTACAATTAACAACTGCGAAGGGTTGTAAAACATAGGCATTCCTCTCTGCAGGTTCCAAACTCCAAGCATGAAGAAAAGATGTTTTTAAAAATAAGAGGAAAGGACAACCCCTTTGCCTTCAATTGCAAAGACGGTGTTGTGTACTAGTACTTTTCCCAGGAACCAGATGATCTAGATTGTCTTGCCAGCACCGCCACGTCCCAGCGGGATGACTCCGGTGGGGTGTTTAGCCCCTCCGAGCCACACCTTTCATTTCTGCAAAACGAAGGTGTTGGAATCAATGACCTCTAAATTGCCTCTCTTCTGTTCTAACGTGGAGCTGTTCAGACACAGTAATGGATTGGAAGCTTCACGTTGAGTGGGCAAAGACAACAGAAAGCACCAGTTAGGAAGGTCACTGGAGACACTGACAGATTTGCAGGCTTTGCCTGTGTCTCTCTGGATGGGGAAGCCACATGCCAAGTGCTGAGCTTCCACCCACAGATCTAAGCTTGTTCTACACTCAGAGCTCCAATCAACATTAATGGGACCTGTACGCACACATCAATGCTGGAAGCAGGGGCTGTGCTGCAGAAACCCCCAGAATGGAACCAAAAGGAAAACTATGGCTGTAATTTAAAGCTTGCCTTTTGAGCAGACGGAATTTGATTTTCAAAGGAATAAAATGTCTTGATGTTTATGGCCTCCCGGAGAACACTTAGCTTTACCTTATGGGGGGAAATAGAATTAGAATCATTGTTTTTAGTGAATTAACTCTTTTAAAATGATGGTCTCAAAGAACAAAAGAGTCTCCCTAGGTCTCCCCGTATTTCTGTTTTCACCATGTGGCTTGTCTCATCACATGATAATCATCTGGGTGCAGTGCAACAGAAGAGAATGCAGAGCCATTTTAAATCATCACTTTTGTTTGTTTTCGGTAGGTAGCATTTACAGAATTAGCAGCACCCTGGCACAGAGCTTTGCCAATCTGTCAAGAAATCATTTCGGTTGCCTTTACAGTTTTTGATAAAAATTCATTTGATTATCAACTGGATATCATCAGCACGCAAGATGCTCGGTGTATAGAACACGATAGGAGAAGCTGAGGCAGAACACTACAGCATTTCAGAGCATTGTGGGGTGAGGTACAATTTTTAAATGGATAGTGGGGTAGAGAGAAGACATATCATACAGAATAAAGTTATGCTAAAAAACGTTCCTAATTTACCTGAACATCCAAAATAGGCCATTTTCAATCTAGTGCTTTTTAAATGCCCTGAATTTTTTCCTTTGACCACAGCAGCAACGGCAAATAACATGACTTAGTAAGCGCTTCTGTTTGGGGATACTGTTTTAAATATTCCATTTAGTCATTCAACAAATGGTTACCGAGCACTGACTCCTTGCCCTGCACAGTATAAGGTGCTAGGCAGTGAGTGGTAAACTCCTACCCCACCTGGAAGGGGTGGCAGAAACTGAATAAACACACTCATCCATACATGATTATACACTCATCCATATATGATTACAGACTGTGAACAGTGTGATTTTTTTTTTTTTTTTTTTTTTTTTTTTAGATTTTATCTATTTATTTGACAGAGAGTGAGAAAGAGAGCACAAGCACGGGGAGCAGCAGGTTAGAGGGAGAGGGAGCAGCAGGCTCCCCACGGAGCAGGGAGCCCAACACTGGGCTCAACCCCAGGACCCTGGGATCATGACCTGAGCCGAAGGCAGACACTTCACCGACTGAGCCACCCAGACGCCCCCAGTGTGAGGTTTTTTGTTTTTTTTTAATTAAGATGCTCAAGGAGAATGTAACTGAGAGAAAGAGAAGGGAAATCCTCACTGTGAAAATGTCATTTGAGTCCACACCTGAACGGCATCCGTCTGACAACTAGTGGGAGGACAAGCACTGCAGAGAGAAGATCTCGGGCAGAAGCTTTTGGGAGTAAATACCATCGCTATCCCCATTTAACAAAGGGGTCAAGGAAACTTAGGGAAATTAACTAACTTTGCCTGAGGCAATGCAGCTAGTAAGCCACAAGCAAGGAGTCAAAGGCTCCAGTAATAGCAGAACTCTAATAACAAAGGCGCCTGTGGAAATTAACAACAATTCATTCCCTATTATTACACGGGTGAATTCATCACATCTCAGGCTTCAGATCAAATGTGTCTTCGCTAAAAGTATCGGAAACAAAACTTCTTCCTTCGTGTACAGCATCCTACAATGCCTGGGCAAATCATTATTGTCATTATTATTATTTGGCTCCCTCAGAAGCTCCAGGCGTTGGAGCGCTGCCAATGACAGGAGATACGAGGTTCACTGAACCAGAAGAATCGTACCATAAATCCCGATGCCATTTTGAGAACAGTAAAAAGCAAACAACCCATAACATTATAGAGCAAGAAGATGAAAAAATATCACCTTCCCCCTGAATATCAGAATAAAGTGCATTAGATAAATAGAAGGCTGACCATCCGATGCAAAGGGCACAGAGAGCTACTGATAGAAAACAGGTGAACAAAATTAATCCCACTCTCTTGACTGGATAACCCAGGTTACCCAGTAGTTATCTCTGGAGCTGTCAGAGGCATCTGCCCAGGTTCCACTCCCGATCAGCATCCGTTTCTACTATTTTTTCCTAAGTAGCATCTCAAAAGTAAATAAGTCATTAACTCAAGAGTCTCTCCAAAATCATACAGCCAAGTTTAGAGCAGAGAACGGAACTCAGAGGTGCTGATAAGACTGGATCTGTGCCAGGTCCCCTTCAGGGTGATTTTCAAAAAAGGTAAACTCCTGACTCTCATACAGATATAAAACAAACATACATTAAAGATTTTATTTAACTCATTACTCAAAGCAAAGTGGAAAAACTGGTTCAAATGAGAAGCCAAAGAAGAGACATATCTATAGATCAGAAATATTAAAATTAATGTGCAAATGGAGGCAAAACTGTTCCCTTCCACAGTAGAGAACAGTCAGCTGAACTTCTACTGGATAGGACAGAAATCGCATGTGTATATGTTACCAGGTAGACTAGGGAGACCTCCAGCCCCAGAGACCTCCTTTCAGCCTGTCCCCTGAAGCTTGCCAGAGGGTTTTCATCTTGTCACAAGGAAAGAATACAAGGCCAGGCCATACAGTGGTTGAGAGGTGCAAGTGGAGAGTTTATTGAATGAGAGAGAGCTCACTCTTTAGATGTGAGAAGGGCGAGCTATACACCCTAGGGTTTGGGTCTCTATCTTTTATTGGCAGCTGTTAACTATGGGGGAAAATACTTATTATTCGGGGAGGGGATGTTTTTGGGAGCAGGGTTTTGCACCTTTTCTCTAATACTTGGTCAGGGTCTCCGGCCTTCTTTGTCTTAGACCCGTCTGGTTTGTTCTGGCTTTCTTGTGGCTTTGTTTTTGGATTGCTGCCAGGACAGGAATCTGGACTTTCCCAATGGCTGACCCTGACTCCCTCTTTGCTGGCCTCCAAGCATCCTGTTCAAGCCTAGCTAGCTGCTTACTCTAACATATAGGCAGAAAATATTTTGCATTGCCTTCTGTTATCTATATAGAATGGCAAAAGAGCACAAAGACAATGGAAGTCTAGAATTAGGTAACCCTCGGGGGTAACCCTGGGATGTACTCTAGAAAGCGCATGGTTTTCCATTGAAGCACAAGTCTTCCACACAGAGATAAAATAACCGCCATGGCAGAACTGGTCCTTGCTGTTGGATCCCTGCATAATGTAAGGATAAAGAAAACTTTAGAAAAAGAGACTTAATTCTCCCTGTTAGGTGGGGGGGAGGAGTCTCTCTCCTTTTTCTTAGAGCATTGACTTTAGAAAACTTACAATTGTTAAGTACTTTCTTCTCTCTTTGAGATCTATGTAAATCTTCTTGAAAACTAGATAGGCCTTTTGCAGCTTTATATCCCAGGAATGTCTTTCTTAAGGACCAAGGGACCACATTTTTGAAATGCAAACACAAGGGAGACAGCACTCCCATTTCTGTGAGAGACTAGGAACCCAACTTTGGTGGGTGCCTTGCTCCAAGTTGCAAAACTACCTCTTGTCATAAAGATACTCGTTTTTCCTCCAGATAAAGCCAGCTTAGCGAACATAGGTGATCACCCCAATTACAAAATAAAGTTGAGATGAACTGTGTGTGACCAAAGCTACTATCAAGTCCTCTCACTTGAGGACTAGCTACTTTTTACCTTGAGACCATGTATGGAATAGGTCGTGTCTGCTTGGCTATATTAGAGGGTGAGTTTCCTTTCTGTCTTCGCAGTCTCTTAGCAGAATGCATGATGTACAACACATTCTGGCTTAACACTTACTCAATAATAAATCCATTTTCTTTCTCTACTACTTTTGTGAAGAGGTTTTCTTGGTCGGAAAAAGATTTTGTTTTTAATTCTATTTCCCCAGCAGTAATCGACCTGTCCAGGTATACCATGAATCCCAGAGGCATTCAGCCAGATAAGAATCCTATGAACTAAACCGCTTGCTTCTGCTGGTCATTACCTCCTTGCCTCTAGACACAGTGCGGACCTTTTGCATTCAACAAAAGAGCACTGAACAAATTGCACCCATGCCAAGCATCCAGTAGGCCATCAGTAATGCGTGTGGGTTGATGTATGCAATCAGGGGGGCTGCAGACACAAGGAGGCCCAAGAAAAGGGGAAATGTTGGGAACAAACATGGCATCCCTTGATTGTTGTTACTGTCATCTCCAGCATGGAAAGTTGGCTCCCCAGATATCACCAACACAACCTGTTGACAGACAAAGCTGAGTTTATTGCTTACCACAATTAAGGGAGAGAACCATCTAGCAGTGCTTTGGCAGCATCTGACAGGTGGGAAGGTAAGGTCAGAATGTATTAAAAATTGAAAGTTTGAGTTAAGGCAGGTTTTTCAAGGGAGATTGAAGGGAAAACTTGGGGGTCTGATGAGGATTGTGTAAGGATTCCAGTACAATAGTCCAGGATTGGTGGAAACAGTAAGGATTTTGAGGAGAGGGATTTAAAAACTCTTAAGGCTTAAACTGTCTGTTGATGTTTTCCATTGAAGAGTTGCTGGGTCTTTGGGGAAGATCCTATAATGAACAATCAAACCATTTGCCCAAATAGTAAAGTTCTGCTAATGAAGACAGAGGGATAGCATAAAGCAACATTAATGTAGACAGTAAGGCATGGCCTTAATTCTCAGTCTGATTGTGGGGGTAGATGCTTTCGATTATTAGGAGTTCAGGCCAAAACTCAGATGTGCAGGGAATATTCTTCTAATTTTTCTCTAACTCGGCTTATTTTCTATTTTAGATCCTGTTAAGTTCTTAATATCCATATTTATTAATATTATCCTGAATACACACACGAGGTTTCTGGAGCAGAGCAGATTATCCATGAACAAAGAAAAATATAGGAAGATTTATTTTCCCACAGGCCCTGATTATACTGGAAAATTCATCTCAGCCCATTAGGGTCCATCATGCCTCTCTTCTCAGGGCGTAGCTAGGTTTCAGGGGCTCTCAAAGTACAAGGCAAGGGGAGGGAGCCCTTTCTGGTTCTCTGAGCCATCTGTTCTCCAAGGAACCTTCCTATTTGGCTCTGGTCATCAGTCCATCGTTTCCCCCTGAGTTATCCCTTCTCCCTCTCGCCTGGTATGTTCATGTGGCAGCAACTCTGTCTGTCACCTCTGCTTTGGGCAAAGGGACAAACGCAGCTTTGGATGGTCATCTCTGAGGCTGTCCAACAGTCCCTCTGGATCTGGACTCAACTCCCCCTCTATGTCTTCTGTCTCCCCACAGGTCTACCCAGGGAAGATGGTACAAGGCCCCTGTGTATGAGGAGATAGCCCACGTACGTCTCTGCCCTCATCTCTTTCCCTCCGTCCAGCTCCTGCAACCCAGGACATCTTAAAAGACGGGGAAAGCCCTTGCTGCTCTCAAACATCCCATCTACTTCTGTCTACTCTTCCGTACTAGGATTTCTCAACCACCCCCCATTAACATGATAATTCTTTCCAGCAGGGGGCTTGTCCTGTGGATTGTAGGCTGTTCAGCAGTATCCTACACATACCCACTAGGTACCCCCTGGCTCTGACAACCAGAAACGCAAAATGTTTCTTGCAGGGAGAAAAACAGCCCCTTGTCAAAAATCACTACCTTAAAATCTTGAATTTTCATGAAACAAACACCAGGAGCAAAGTCCCTGAGTGTTTCCCTCCTGTTTGCCTCATGTCTCCCCTGAGATCCTGAACTCAGGACAGCCTCCCTGTGTGATGGAGCAAGGCAAAACGGAAGGAAATTTGGTGGAGGGAGAACACGGGTTAATATTTCATGATAGTATCCCTTCACCAGAACACTCCATCTCAGCGCTCCTCAGAGTCATCTGGTGGCTCATTAAAAATGCAGAATCTTCGGCCGCACCCCATACTTGCTAAATGAGAGTCTTGGTTGTATTTCAGCAAGCTCTCTGGTGATTCTTACGCCATGTAGAAATAAAGGAAGACCACCCAAACGAGCGCAAGCAGAGGCTACTATTCAGAGCTGGCTATCGCAAAGGAATGTGCCGCCCGTTGGCAAAGACTCGAAGGCAGGCAGAGGTATGGGAAAGCTGTGTAGTGGGAGAAAGGGAAGGCTTCAGGTGCGCCCTGATTGGAAGTTCTTGCTGTAAGGAAGCTGAAGGAGGCTAACTAGAAGTGGAACATCCTATGAGGTTGGTTTGGGAACATATTTCACCTTCTCTGGTTGGTACTGAGTTGAGAGTGAGGATAAAAATTAGCAAAGCTGACAGTTATCAACCAAGACCTGACTGTTCTGTGCAAATGGCTGTAAAGGTTGTAGTTTGGCTTCCCAGGCTGGCTGCTGCAGAGGCTGTGGGTCAGGTTCTATTGTCATATATAGTCTGGCAATTGTCTGTTTGTATATAGTCCATCTCTCAGCCACTAAAGCTTGAGAACCATCGCCCTTTCCAAAACATCTGGCTGACCAAGTGCTAAAGATTTGAAGGAGGTGCCCTTCTGCAGGTAAACTGTAGCTGACAGTTTAGCAGAGGAGAATAACATGAAAACTACCTGTCACACCAACCACACTGGGGCAGAGGGCCACGAGGGTGGCCAGAACACACTGTCCTGAGAGCAGGGAGAAGGGAGTAATTGCCCCTGACAGGGAGCTGAGGGAAGGCTCCCAGAAGGTGCAGTATGTGTGGTGAACCTTGAAGGAGCAGAGGGATTTCAAAACAAAAAAGTGAAAGAAGAGGAACTTGCTACTTCTGAAAACAATAAAATACTTTTAGTCAAGGGAGAGAATCTATAGGGTTCAGCGCTAAAATGTGGTCTCTTTAGATTACAGGGAAGGGATTGTTCCTACAATTCTCCTAGCAGTCCACGTATTAGTTTTTGCTGTATCTGTCTCTTTGTACTAGAAAAGACATAAAGGCCAGGGCCAGTTACAGACTGACGTGTGTCCAGAAGCAAATGGCCTTGCCTCCTGGCCGGGAGCATCTCTGTCCCTGCCAGCCCTTAAAGACTAAAGACACTCAAATAGCAGCCCTGGTGTGGCAGGAGGAAGCTTGGGAAAGCGCCAATCCTGGAAGGGGAAAGAAGGTGGGCGGTCATGTAAGTAACTTGTGCAGAGTGGAGAGGGAACAAAGAGGAGGGGTCAGGATGAAGAACTGAGCCAGCCCAGGGACAAAAAGAAGATGCAAAATGTGCAAGGTTGAATGAGGAAGGAAGGGCCAGAGAGGACGAGCCTTTCTAGAGAGGCCATTGTGAGCCCAGGAAGAAGAAGGGGGCAAAGTGTCCAGAGGGATAAGGAAGGGGCAATGAACTACTTTGTACCACTGGGATTACAGTGGAAGAGCAGAGTGATCATGTCTCCAGTGTTATATTCCCTCATGTGTGGGAGAGTCTATTAACTGCCCCCCCCCCACTGTGGGGAGCCCAATGGTTGGAGCTGCCCAGTGAGTCCCAGAGCAGGGGAGAAGGGGGAGGAGCACAGGACCATCAGCACAGGGATGTGCCCAGGGCTTGCTTTCTTCCCAAGGAACAAGGAGCCTGTCTGTGCTCACCTGCCTTCCAGATCCAATAGTTCCTCTACCTTTCCCCCTTTCATTCCTGGTGCTCAACTCTTATCTTTATGTTACGAGGAAGGCAAGCAGGGATACAGCTAATCTTCTAAGCTCTCCTGTCCTCCAAGAGATATGTTAAAGACACATCCTCCTAGATTTTAGTCAAGTCCAAATATGAATATTCCCTCAAATCTACAACATTTTCCCCTAATTCCTTTCTCAACAGAAAAATTATGTTTCCAATTAATTTTCCCAGTGAGTCTATCCTGAGGGAAAGAACCAGTGCACATTGGTCAGGCAGGCACAACTGTCTCTGAGAGAACCAGCCCTCAGCTCAAGGGTAAATTAAGTGCAGTTAGTCCTTCTGTGAGGGAAAACTAAGGAAGGAAATTAATACTTGATGGCAGCTGTTATGTGCCAGGCATTGAGATAAGTACCTTTATATAAATTCATACTTAGTTTGAATAACAACACTGGGAAGCTGGCACTATGATCCATGATTGACAGTTAAAATACTGAGGCTAAGGGGTTAGCAAACAAGTCACTCCTTCAGAAAGCAGAGAAACTGAGGCCCGAACTCTGCTATGCGGAATCTCAGTTTTCTGTTCCCTTTGCCTTCATGACAACCTATCTCCACCCACCTAGGAGCTTAGCTTCACGATGTCTCCTCGATTCCCATGGAACCTTACTTTTTGGAAAGAATTTGTTGCCAATCATTTAACACTGAGTCTATTTTCTAGAGAACATCGGTACTATGGATTGTGGGTTCCATAGGCAGATAAATGTGGAAAGCACTGGACTAAACACATGTAAACATTTATGTTTACGCAGGACTTTCTCAGAGCCTTGATTGTGGTTATGTACACTGTGAAATAAGAGGCGGATATGGTGATAGGGTGGAGTGGGGTATTGAGAAGGTGCATTATGATTCTCCAAAAGGGGGTATTGTGAGGCAAGATAATGCAGTGGGGGACGCTCCCAGTGTCTGGGCCAGGCTGATTAGGTTCCAGTCCCAGATCTGGGCAAGTTACCGGGCTTCCTATGCTTTATAAAATGGAGATAATAATAGAATTTACCTCTTTCATGGGTTTGTTATAAAGGTTAAGTGAAATAATACATACTAACTACCTTTAGATTAAAACCTGGGTGGCAGCCATGAAAGGTGGCAGCCTCTCAGACGTCCTGCTGGGGGTGGCGCGGAGGGGGGCAAAGTTGGCTGCCCCAGCTGCCAGCCCTCTGGATCCACCACTGCATTTGTGTGGATGCCACATTGTCCCTCTGGCAGTGCACTGTGTGGGTCCCAGAGCTAGCCCGTTCCGGTGGGGCAGGGGACTCCTCCAGCAGGTGACGAGCGCGAGAGCTCCCGGGCTCGCTGAAACTTTCCTAACACTGCGTCGTAGCCTGAGATTCCTCCTGCCTTATTCTCTTTCTTGTTCCCTCTGCTTTCCTGCCTGCAACTGCTTCTTCCCTTTCATTCTTCAGGTGCTTTCCTAATAAACCTCCTGCGTGTCTAATCCCATTTTGGCATCCATTTCCTGGAAGACCTGAACCGACATGGGCTGGTACAGTCGGGCATAGCCCCCAAAGTGAGTTTGCCCGTGGAGTCCCTTACTCGGGAAGCTACTCATGGGACACATCCCGTGCAATGCGTTTGGGGAAATTAGTGACTATATCTATCTGTCCAGTTTGCCTGGAGGGAGAGACATTTCAGGCATTTGTTACCAGGGAGGGGAGAGAAGGGACACAAGAGCAGAAAGGTCCTCAAATTAACCTGAAATCAAATTGCATACCAACTAACGACCCAACTTAGCACATATTACTGGCTCTAGTTGGCATAGCAAATAGACTCTGCTGGGATTTGCAGACACAAAATAGTCCGTGAAACTCTAAATTCCCTTCCCGCCATAGGACACCGTGAATGTGAATTTAGCTCTGTGACAACCCAGTTTGCCCTGGAGAGGGCCAGGGGAGCAAGGACTGGAGAACAGCAGTGCCCTCCTTCATTTCACAAAGAAGTACGGGGTGGTCGGTTCACACTGGTTCCGTTCCTAGGTGCCAAGAGTAAAGTGACACAACACTCAGATATGGAAACAACTTCAACAAATGTGATAAAGGCTGTAAGGGAGTGCTAAATGCTGCAGGAACATAGAGGAGAAAGAACTTGACTTTGCCTAACACTGGAAGATTCTTTCAGGGTGACAAAGAGTAAAGGTCATTCCAGGTGGAGGGAACACCGTGAGAAAGAAAGAACATGCCTTGCTTGGAAAGCTGGCTCTAGTCTTAGTGTCTAGAATTAGAGTCTGGGGTGGGAGGAGACTGTAAAGACAGGCAGAGGCCAGAGCCCGGGAGGAATCCCCAGCACACTGAGGACTGTGAGCAACCCTAGGGTCCCTAGCGGGACAGAGTGAAACAATCGATGAGGCGCCTGAAGATGGCGTCGGTGAGGATGTGCAGACACCGCCACTTGGGGAATTTGTTGGAAAAAAATGTAAAAACCTGTTGTCAGTATTTTTTTTCTTTTCTTTTCTTTTTTTTTTTTTTAAGTAAGCTCCATGCCAAGTGCGGAGCCCAGTGCGGGGTTTGAACTCACGACCCTGAGATCAAGACCTGAGCTGAGAGCAAGAGTTGGGTGCTTAGCTGACTGAGCCACCCAGGTGCCCCTGTGGCTGGTATTTCTTAAATTTGTGCATATGCATGGTCTGGAACACAACAGCAATGCATTCACCTGTGTATCAAAATAAAAATAAAAGTTTCTCATGTGAAAAAAAACAAAACAAAACAAAATAAAAACAAAAACGAAGCAAGATTGTGCCCTTGCCCATGCAGAATAGACAAAGAGCCATGCAGTCCGGCTTGGAATCAAGCCCCAAACACTCAATATGAGGGGCTGGAAACCTCCCTTGAGTGAGTTGGACCCAAGCGGGTACCTGCAAGGCCCTATTAGTTCACGATGTGGGTGTAATAAAGCAGGAATGGAGCATGTGAGAATTTGCACAGGAA
Organism: Ursus arctos; assembly: GCF_023065955.2. Taxonomy (NCBI): domain Eukaryota; kingdom Metazoa; phylum Chordata; class Mammalia; order Carnivora; family Ursidae; genus Ursus; species Ursus arctos. Next base: position 39,683,532 of record NW_026623100.1, on the reverse strand, counting down.
CACACATGCATTATTGCTTTGTGCCCAGAAGAAAGTAAGCCCATTCTGTTGAAAATCATCAATATAGAATTGATCTGAAGCACTAACAAGTAATAGAAATGCCCACGTTTTCTATCATAACAATAAAATAAATACTAATGGAATATGATTTGGGAAGAATTGCGATTTCAGAGAGCCCCGTGAGTTTTTCTAACAAGTGGCAGGGTAAACTGTAGTTAACCAAAAGAACAGAAAATTTCTAAATTTGAAAAAATACAGTTCCAGCATCCTTATATCATGTGACTCTTCTTTGTGCCCTCATTCTACTCTGTGCTCAAAATTTTTTTAATCCCCATTTTAAAAACCCATGCATATTTTATGAACTGAGCCTAAATGTACCATCATCACAAATTCCTAGGACTCTTTCTGCTCAAGAACTGATCATTAGCGAATTCATTTTGCATTCTAGTGGTTGTCAAAGGCAGTTCTGAAGGTGTTACATTGAGTTGTGACATTAATTGATGAACACTTAAACTCATCATAACTCTGCTGGGATTCAGAACAGCAGAAATTAGAAAGATGAATTTCAGGAGATGGATCCATTGAAAAGAAATGTGACTTCAGAGTCATTACTGTTGAACACTCAGAGTTCCGTGACATCCACACAGAATGCAATAAGGGCTCTGGTGCAGTTGAGCACGGGGCTCCGGTGGGAAAAGGGGGTTATTCTGCATGTGTCAAGCAAAGCTGGACCCAATCACAGTTCTCTGTCCTGGGCGTACATGAGAACTAGGTTTGCCTTCTTCTGTTAACTAGCGAAAGACAAGCATCTCCACAAGGTGGGGAGAAAACTCTTTAGGTGGAAATCATAAAGAGTTCTTATTTCTATTACTACCAAAGGATTTGATGAAATAGAAAATGTCAGTCTTGGGCTAGCAGTCAGGAGTCAGGGCCATGGAATCCCATCTACTCTGACAAGCAAGTATTAAATAAAGTCATAGAGCTGAGAGGGAAAGAGAGCAGTTTTCCTTGGTGACAATGGGTACCTCCCTAGCAATGCCATTTGAATGGCTCTGTTGGGAGCTCAGTGTGTTGCTCGATATTACAAAGCTTTCTGGAAACAGGAAGCAATGATGAAATGATTATTACACAGGTTAAAATCAGAAAATATTCAAATTCCTTAACTGCTGTTCCAGTGGGCGTCTAAACCCTCTGGGGTCACGTTCTTGGAATTCAAAATCCTATCAATACAAATGACTTCCTTTCTATTCGCTTTACTCTTCAAAGCTCCACAAGAGAGTTTGCTTCGTTTTGTTTACTTTGACTCCAACCTACAGGCTTTCAACTAGCCATGAGAAAAACTATGTGCCAAGAGGTATGGAGGAACATAGAGGGCTTTATGAAGACCCTATCTCAGTGAGGGCAAGAAAGTAATTAACTAAGCTTTTAGGAAATATTGAATTCATTAAAATAATTAATAGCTGCATCTCCTTTGGCCCTGGCATAATGCTAGCCTCCATATACTTCTACTTCTCATGCATGAGGAAAGGGATACAATTATCTCTAATTTACAAACGAATAACTTCAATCTTTAAAAAGGCCATTGAATTTTCACTCATATGGCTGGTAAATTTTGTACCCACATTTCAATCCCAGGCACCTTAACCTCAGAGCCCAACATACCATTTTATCTCCCAACTCCTGGCTGAGCTGACTTATTCATCGTGAATGTAGAGTGAGACATTCCAGCTGAAGGCAGAAAAGAACAATTCTCACTGGGACCAGGGTTCTGTGCAGCCAGCCAACTGACTGAAGCCCTGTATTTGATTACACATAGATTACAGTGGTGTTACTAGTGATCATAGAATTATCAAAGAGCCTTCTTGTGAACACTGCATTCAATCTTGCCCCTCCAGGGGTGCCTGGGTGGCTCATTCGGGGTTATGCATCTGCCTTCCGCTCAGGTCATGATCTCAGGGTCCTGGGATCGAGTCCCACATCGGGGTCCCTGCTCAGCAGGGAGTCTGCTTCTCCCTATGCCCCTCCTCCTTGCTTGTGCTCTCTCTCTCTCTCTTTCTCTCTCAATCTCAAATAAATAAATAAAATCTTTAAAAAAAAAATCTTGCCCCTCCAAGCTATTTATAGATTTGGAAGCCAAGTAATAAATAAGTCATCCCAGTGATTATATTTTCTTGAATCTAGCATGCACCTCATGTTCTTATGAGTTTTGTAACCTCTTTTGTGTTCTTTAAACACTTTTTCTTGTAGTGAATATAATATGAGCTAACACAAAGGATCGTATCCTCAAATAAGATTCACAAGAACCAGAGATCTTATTCAGTTTTCAGATCTTATTCATATACTTGATAATAACTTGATAATAATTTGATAATAACGTCACAAATTCAAGTAATCAGAAGGCATAGACAGAGCGTGGAAAAGTCCAAAACTCACATGGCCAAGGTTCTTTCTTGTTCTGGTCCAGATTAAACATACAGGGCTTCACGTAAAGGGTACAGGTAGCATTTACACTTATAGTATAGTCAGAAAACATCTCTATTTTATACTTTGAGAAGTATACATGGCTTTTGTGATATCTTCCAGTAACTCATGCTCCAGAAACCCATAGATTCCAGGTTTATTTAGTATAAGCAATTCTAGACAGACTACGTACCTCTTGCTAAAAGTGTGTCACAGATTCCCTACTGTTAAATACTTCTAATCTGTTGCTAGTAGGTCTGCCATTAGCACATTCACAAAGGGACTTAAACAAGCCATCTTTCTCTGTTTCCCCAATCTTCCCTCCATTAAGTGAAAGAATGAATTCAGGGCTCCTGCTAATCCTTTCCTTCCCAAATAATACTCATTGGCGACATCTTTGAAAATATAGAAAACTGCCAGGTAAAATTAGAAATCACCTGTAATTACTAATTGACAAATATTTACTATTAAAAATATTTTGTTGTGTTTCGCCCTAATCATTTCTCTATACAGATTGTATTTCTATGCAAATTGATTACTGAGAATCATATACTCTGTAACTGATACACTGTAAACCACTCATTATTCTAGAGAATACATTGAGACTGTATTCCTTTATTTCAACATAATCTTCCAAAATACTATTTTTAGTGATTACATATTATTATAGCATTTGGATTCAACATTCATATTTAATAAATAACCATTATTTTGTATTTAGATTGCTATATGCGAGTGGAGTTTTCCTCCCATTAAATTTGTAATTTAGTACTATACTCCCAATGATGTATTCAAACACCAGAACTAAGCTATTTCCCAAAGCTAGATTTTAATAACATATTTTTAAACTTTGTTAATTACATAGGAACCTACACCAGTCTGGATCTCAGTGGCTACAATTGGTAGAACCCTCTTATTGCTCCAAACTGGTCATATTACATGACCAAAAAGTACACTGTTGTGTTAAATTCTTGATATTTGGGGACTGTTTATTACTTCAGCATAACCTAGTCTATTCCTACTGATACACTTGCAAATATTTTTCCAATTTTTTTCCCTCTAACTTAAATTTAGTTAATTTTTTTTACTTTATAGAAATTGTTATAATGGCAAATATCTCTGGTTTTGAAAATTGTATGTTCTTCCTTTGTGTCTAGTCACTGAAAGCTCTTTGCTAGTGATGAGATAAATATTCACCTGTGTTTCCTTCTACTTCTTTCATGGTTTTGTTTTTCACATTTAATTATTCTTTTCTAAATAGCATTCACTATATATTTTTCTAATTATGGGATTAATACATACTTGAAGCAAAAAAATCTTAAAAAATATAACAATCAACAAATGAAATAAAGACAAAAATCTTATATTATGTCACCACCCAAAGTTAACCAGTGCTAAATATTAATTTACATATGTTGTCAGGAAATCTTTTAGAGACATATATCTAGGTGAATAAATGAAATGATACTTTCTGTAAGATTTGAAGCCCATTTTTCAATGACATAAAATATCATAAATATTTTCTTAGATAAATACTTTTTTAAATTCCTGATTAATATTTTGCCATGAGCAGATACCAAATGCAAATTTTCTAATTCATTATTTTGGGTTCTTGAAATTGTTTCCAGTTTTTCACTTTGATAAATAATAGTGTGACTGCTATCCTTATAAATGTAGCAGATAGCAATAAGAAGGGCAACTGGGGACCCACTTGATCCTGGTGTTAGCAAAGAATGATTGCTCCTTTGAGCAATCCCCGGATCTTATGGTCTCCTGTCCGTGCATCCCTCCTGTCTTTATATTCCCCCTCATGCCCCTCTCCCTGCCTGTGGCATCTTTTCCCTACTCTGCATGTAGAAAAAGTAGGATTTCTGCCTACCTGATTGATTTCTCTTTGGTCTTGTTTTTATTTTATTCCAGAAATATTATTATGACTTGTGTTCATCATTTCAGAAGGCCTCATTTGTGTAAATTTTCAGTCTCCCAATCTTGTTCCAGTAACATATCTCATGTCTAATTAGTTCTATATATTTCAATAGCAGCTGATAGTCTGGCTCCGACTAATTACAGCTATTAATGCAAGATGATGATATAGTGGTAATAAAAAGACCACATCTCTTTTCATATTTTGGAATTTACTATAAGCTCCTCTGTAGCTCAAAGAAGATCATGTTTTCATTGCTCAGCTCGGGACTAAAAGAAATGTCAGAAATCACATTTCAGTACACAATTAATATTTCTTTGCCCAGCTGGCTGTGTGGGCTTTGAGATTGCAATCTAATCTGTTTTGCAAGCTTTCCTACCTAATTCTTGGCTTTATCCCCACATTAGATATTGAACACTGTTTTAGCTGCTAATTTCCTTGGACAGGCCATCAGTACTACAAAACAGAGGCAACATTTGCGGTCATTTCTCAAGTCACAGAGATAACTGATATAGTTTGCCATAAAGCAGCTAGGGAAATATATCAACTAATATCCCACTGTTCATAGATCTCTTCAAGGTCCAGGGACAGATAAAGGTGAATAATAAAGAGATTGACAACTGCCTTATAAGAACATTGGGAATTCTCTTATGTTTGTTTTTAATTTAACACAAAGTCAGACAAGATAATATAATTAAAATCTCTAAAGTCAGAAACTCCATGAATACAGAGGCCAGGGAATTGTTCTAGAAATTCCAACATTCAGTAACATCCATATCAAAAAAAGGTGAATGAAGAGGAATAGAGGTCACCAGTAAACCCAGATTAAACTTGTCAAAGTACAGTCCGAGATGGACTTAACATGCACTTATCCTATAGATGATATGCAAATGTGGCTTTTTTTAAGTTACAAAAGATTAAAATAGTCTGTTGTTATGGTTTCTTATGAGAATTAAAGACTGAGAAATGAGATCCGAATTTAGAAAACTAAACAGGGAAAATGACTAAAATGACAAAAAAGCAAGACCTAGCTCCCACCGCCACACACAGCTCTGGGAGAAAAAAACCTAAAACCGTAGTCTCTCATGTTTCATTCCCCCTTCTGATTACCCCCCCCTTTCTTTATCCCTTTCTTCCCCTACTGATCATCCTAGTTCTTATGTTCCATAGATGAGAGAAATCATATGATAGTTGTCTTTCTCTGCTTGACTTATTTCACTTAGCATTATCTCCTCCAGTGCCGTCCATGTTGCAGCAAATGTTGAGAATTCGTTCTTTCTGATAGCTGAGTAATATTCCATTGTATATAGGGCCTCAGAGGGGAGGGGGGTGGGGGAATGGGATAGACCGGTGATGGGTAGTAAGGAGGGCACGTATTGCATGGTGCACTGGGTGTTATACGCAACTAATGAATCATCAAGCCTTACATCGGAAACCGGGGATGTACTGTATGGTGACTAACATAATATAATAAAAAATCATTTAAAAAAATTTAAAAAATAAATAAATAAATAAAAATAAAAAACCTAAAACTGTAAAAGTTCTCATGAACAAACTGCTTGAAAACCCCATTCTATGCCCCAGAAACAATTGAAAGTGACTGCAACCTACTGTCCTCACCTAATCCCAAATTGTTAAATTCCATCCTCAAATCACCCAAGCTCTAAACCTAATTCCAGTCCTAAACTGATAAAAACCATTCTGTAAATTCTCTTTCAAACCCGCGTTGAGCCTTTGTTCTTAGCAGTTCTCTCCCTTGTCTGGAAGAACATGAATTATAGCCTGTATGGCTGACATGTGTTTCTCCAATGACCTCGGAGAGGTCTACAACATGTGTGAGCTTTTTTTTGTTTTTGTTTTTCTTTTCTTTTCTTTTCTTTTCTTTTTCTTTTTCTTTTTTTTTTTTTTTTTTTGGTTTTGTCTTCCTCTGTTTGCTTGTTGGGGTTTTAATTTATTCTTTTTATTATGGTGAGAACACAACATGAAATCTACCCTCTTAACAAATTTCATTTTATTTTATTTTATTTTTTAAAAGATTTTATTTATTTATTTGACAGAGAGAGGCAGCCAGCGAGAGAAGGAACACAAGCAGGGGGAGTGGGAGAGGAAGCAGGCTCCCAGCGGGGGAACCTGATGTGGGACTCGATCCCAGGACTCTGGGATCACGCCCTGGGCCAAAGGCAGACGCTTAACGACTGAGCCACCCAGCGCCCCATCTTAACAAATTTTAAGTACTTAATACCATTCTGTTAACCCTAGGCACAATGTTGTACAGATCTAGAACTTCTTTAACTTTCAAAACTCAAACCCTGTACCAACTGAGCAACAACTCCCCAATTTCCCCTGAATCCAGCCCCTGGTCACCACCATTCCATTCTCCGTTTCTATGAGTTTGACTACTTTAGATATCTCCTATAAATGAAAACGTGCAGTATTTGTCCTTCTGTGACTGGCTTATTTCACTTAGCGGAATGTCTTCAAGGTTCTTTGTTGTTACCACATACGGCAGCAGGATTTCCTTCTTTCTTAAGGCGAAATAAGAGAAAACTAAGTCTCATTAATAAAGGTTGTACCATAATTTATATAAAATATGCAATACCATGGATGAATCTCAAAAACATTATGCTGAGAGAAAGAAACCGAACACCAAAGATTACATGCTGTATGATTCCCTTCCCATGAAATCCTAGAAATAACAAAAGTACAGGGACAGAAAACAGATTAATGGTTGCCTCAGGCTGGGGACCTGGGGAGAGGATTGAGCGCACAGAGGCACAAGGGAACGTTCAGAATGATGGAAATGTTCTAAATATTGATTGTGCTGGTGGTTTCATAGATGTGAAAAGTGCCAAAGTGCCAAAACTCACTAAACTGTACACTTAAAAATGAGTGAATCCACCACATGTAAATTATGAGTCAGTAAATCAAGGGAAATGTACATCTGTACATAAAATGAAATGTCTCCAAAAAAAAAAGGTTCCGTTTAAATTCAACCAGTAGATTCTGCCCACTTTTCCACTGATGTTAAAAAAGTTTTCTTAATTGTTTTTGTTTTTTGGTTTTTTGTTTTGTTTTGTTTTGTTTTGTTTGTCTTCCACCACATGTGCAAAAGGACAACTACCCAAGCTATATTACACAAAATCTGTGTCTGATTTCATGAAAGTGAGTGAGACTCATTCTCCTCTCGCTGGCTCAGGTTCACAGGAGTCTACAGAATTTTATTTGTGAACCAATGAGCACTGACTACAGTAGCTTTAGTTTGCATATGCTTTACCCTATGAAGAAAACGTAAACAAAGTTCAGCAAAACAAGCAGTGTGATTCAGGGCAGATCTTCACAAATCTTTCTCTGTGGCAATGCTTGGGGTGGTTCTTTCTTTTCTATCTCCCAGAGGAATAATTACACAAGTTCTGCTTTCTGCTCACCTGCCTCCTCATGTCAGATTTGGCATCTCTATTGCAAGATAATTGGCTGCCTGGAATATTCAATTAGCTTTTAATTAAATATTGCTCATTAATATAACTGCAAGACAATAAAACATATGTCATTTGATTAGCCAAAAATTCAAATATAAATTACATTCATTTTTATGCCAATATGCACTTTACCTAATGAGACATTTGTCACCCTGCTATAAAAAGATTGTGTGTGATCTTATTTTCTGTTAGAGATTTTTTTAATGCCTGCAAGCAAAGTTTATAAATTATACACAACTCCTATTCTTTTCCTTATCTCCACCTTAACTATGTAGAACAGAAAGTTACATACAGTTACACACAATGAAATTTCATAACAGCAGGTGTTTGCATAGTAGCTTAGCCCCCAATTTTTGGCTCTGCCACTTTATATATCAAAATGTATCATCTGTTAAGGGACAGATGTCTTTTAATATAACAATGAATTTTTATGATTGTAAAAGTAATATATTTTTATATAAGAAACTTCTGAAAATACAGAAGAGAAACTTATTAATACATTGAGTATTTGCTATGTTTCTTATTCTGCTTTTAAAATTTTAAATTATAGGGGCTCCTGAGTGGCTCAGTCAGTTAAGTGTCTGACTCTCGGTTTTGACTCAGGTCATGATCTCAGGGTCTTGAGATGGAGCCCTGCCTCGGGCTCCATGCTCAGTGGGGAGTCTGCTTCTCTCTCTCTTCCCCTCCCCCTGCTCATGCGCCCACCCTTTTTCTCTCTCTAAGATAAATAAATAAATCTTTTTTTAAAATGTAAACTACAGCATGTATTGTTACATTTAATTATGCTTTTTCCATTTAGTATTATGCTGTGAACATGCACCATGCCACTAACTATCCTGCACATAAAAGCTATATAATGTTCTAGCATATAAATGAACTATAACTTTTGGATATTAGGGTTTTTTCCCTAATTTTTTTACTGTTACAGATAAAAGTTAAGGCAAACATATTTATGCATAAATCGATCACATCTCTGATTATTTTCTTCAGATTGATTTCCAGAAATAGAATTACTGGATTAGAAGTATTAAAAGAATACTGTATTTTCAGCTCCTCATGTCTTTTTTTTTATTATTATTTTATTTATGTATTTGAGAGAGAGAGTACAAGCAGGGGGCCAGGCAGGGGGAGAGGGAGAAGCAGACATCCCACAGAGCAGGGAGCCCACCATGGTCTCGATCCCAGGACCTCGAGATTATGACCTGAGCCGAAGGCAGGCACTTAACCGACTGAGCCACCCAGGTGCCCCCAGCTCCCGTGTCTTTACAGGGCATGGACAGGCCAGGTACAAACACTTCTAGACCCCATGTAGACACTGAACTTGGCCTTCCCATAGGAAGGAAGAGTGACTAATATGGTTGCAGAATTGGAGAGAGTGAGCCTCTGGTTTGGTTTGGTTACTGTGTAGGATACCCTGTCTCTTGACATCTTGGCTCACTTAGCTCTTGAAGTAAGATCACCAGACGGGGACCCACCACCACCACCCCAGTAAGGGGTGACTGCTCTTTTAAGCTTCATGACCTGTAAGTGAGATGGGTGGGGTGTGCAGTAGGAACTCAGAATTAGCAGATCTCAGGGTCTAGGATGGGAGGTGCCACCAGTTCTCCAATCCACTTTGCTCAACAGGCCTATAGTCTAGAACACTTTCTACTCCTTAACTCAATTTGGGAGTCTGAGTTTGGTAAACGATCTGCACTTCATGAAAGCAGGCTAAAGAAAACTCATATCCACTCTGCCTCAGACTGTAGATTGTAAGAGCCATGGGAAGCCAAAGACATAGATAAAATAAAATTCCAAATAACATGATGATATCTAGTGCTAAGAAAGACGTTTAACAAACTTAATATAATAAGCTCGAATTTATCCCAAGTGAAATTAATTTTATAGAACAGTCTAAATGACTTTTAAATAAACATTTTAGGCCCTCCAATTACATTAGTAAAAGAAATACAGCCATTAAAAAGAAAAGGAAACTATAGAATAAAAGCAAGCAGAATTTTTTAAAATACAGATGGATATAAAAAAAGATTGCTAGAAATATAAAAATATGAAAATATCAAATTTTTTAAGTCAATGAATGAGACCAACTATAGCAAAGATATAGCTGAAGAGAGAATTGTTAATCAGAAAATAGTCTGGGGATTCACCAAAAGCACAACAGTGAAGACAGGAAAAATTACACATACACACATACATATATGTGCATATGCACATATATGTACACACGCACATATGTGCATATGTAGAAAGCAGTAAGAGACTTCAAGGGAAAAAAATTGAGAGATGTCAACATATGTCTCATAGGAATCCCACAGACTAGAGGGAAGAATAGAAAAGCAATTTTTGACAAAGTAGTAGCTGAAATTTTTCCAGAATCGAAAACATATGTCCTCAAGTTAAACACAGACTCCAACTACTGAGTAAGATAAATAAAAACAAACCCAAACTTAACCAGAGAGAGGAATTATAGAACATAAAAAAAGAAAGAAAATCTTAAAAGCTACTAGAGAGAAAAGATACATTATTTAAAAGACACACTACGATTGATAGCAGATTTGTTTTCCAGAAAAACATTTTGGAAAATAATGAGAGATAACTGTGTGTCTTGCATTTATGTATGTAAGTATGTGTGTATGTATGTTCTTCACAATCTGTCCAACATCTAAATGCTGGGATATTCCAGGGTTCAATCTTTGGATCTTTTCCTCTTATCTCCTCTCACACCCTCATGAGCTCATCTGGCCTCATAGCTCTATGCCATCTGTATGTCAAAGAATTCTGTTTCAGTTATCTATTGTTGCATAAGAAACTTCCCTAAAACTTAATAGCTTAAAATAACTATTTATTATTATCTCTCACTTCTGGCGGTTGAGAGGCTCAGCTGGACAGTCTGAGGCAGGAGGCACAGAAAGCATATTTTTTTACAGGTTTGATACCTAGGCTAGGATGATTCTAGAGTTAAGGGCCAGTTAGGCATCTCTATCTCTATGAAGGGTTCTAACTTCCTCACAGCATCGTAGTCTTAGAGTAATAGGTCTTCTTACATGGTGTCTATTGCCTAGAGTAAATATTTAAGAGACCCAGGCAGAAACTGCAAGGGTTCCCATCACTCAGTCTTGAACGTCTTAGAACATCCCTGCTGCCACATTCCATTGGTTAAGCTAAGGTTTAGAGTCTATTTTTACACCTGCTAGAGTGGTTGTTTTCCATCAATGTGAGATCATGGTATTTCTTTGACCAAAACCCCCCAATGGCTTCCCACAACATTCAGAATAAAAAGCAAAGCCCTTATACTAAATGACATTGCCTTATCCAATCTGATTTTTTTGTTCTTCTTAGACTTCATCTCCAAGTATTCTTCTTCCACCACCTCTCAGCTCCATCTCACTCCAGGCACGATAGACAACTTGATGTTATTTGAACACAGCAGACGTCCTGTGCCTTCCTGCCTCAGGGCCTGGCGCTTATTTGCTCTATTCAGGCCACTCTCCCGGCAGATGTCTGTAGACCTCGCTCCCTCACCTCCTCTGAGCTTGCCAGGTATTATCTGCCCTCATAGCTCAGGGAGTCTTCCCTTGCAAATCTGCCTACTACCCAACTCTCCTTATCCCCTCTTACACTTTATATTTTCACCACAGCAGTTACGATCATTAGGAATACTACTTATCTATTTATTTAATCAATTATTGCTATCTCTGCCCACTAGAGTATAAATTCCCCAAGGCCAGGATTTTTATCTATTTTGTTTCCTGTTGGATCACACAACTAAAACAGGGCCTGGCATACTGTAGGTGCTCAATGTATAGTACTGTGCTGGTAAATGTTCAGTGACCAGCTCTCAAAAACAACAACAATGACAAAACAAAAAACACCTCTGATTTATGGCATTTGCCCATGTCCATGGCGTATATACCATCCAATTTCAAGTTCTGTGTCACTAAACATGGAATTGAGAAGCAAGAGGAACAATTGGTTCTCATGAGCCAATATGAGTTGGCTCCAGCACACCACTGTTTTTTGTTAAAGGAATGGAAAAGAAAAAAAGGAAGGAAGGGAGGAAAATATTTCTGTACTATAATCCAAAATGGAAGGAAATAAAGACTTTTTCAGATAAACAAAGATTATGGCAGTTTACCATGAACAAACCCTCATTGAAGGAACTACTAAAAAATACTTTATTAGAAGAAGGGCAAGACCAGAGAGGTTGCAGGGAACACAAAAAAATAATGGTACTACAGCAATTGATAAAATGTATTGATAAATGTAATTAACTATCAACTGTAAACATTTTTTCTTCTTTTTTTTAAGATTTTTTTTTTTTTTTTTGAGAGAAGGGGAGAGACAGAGAACGCATGAGCAGGGGAAAGGGGCAGAGGGAGGAGCAGACCCCCTGCTGAGCAGGGAGCCCGATGTGGGGCTGATCCCAGGACCCTGAGGTCGCGACCTGAGCCAAAGGCAGACACTTAACTAACTGAGCCACCCAGGTGCCCCAACTGCAAACATTTTTTAAAATAAGAACTAATTCTGTATGTTTAAAAACGTGCCCACTAAAACTCTAGACAAAAAAGGAGGGTTCAATGATAAAGAGACTACGGGTGTGGTCCTTCTCCTGTTTTGGAGCTGACTAGAGATACTGAACAACACTATGGTAAATATGTAAGGAAAACTACCAAAAGTCTAAAAATTACAATGTATAGCTTCCAAACCTCTTTGGGGAAAAAAATAGGGAGAAAATATGGAAAGCTTCACCTTCTGTTATATCGGAGGAAATAAAGCAAGGGAAAAGGTTAATAAAGAGAAAACACAAAGTAAAAATAGTAGAAATAGTCCACAATACATATAAAGAGATTAAATACCTCTATTAACCCACAAGTATTTTTTATTCTAATTTTATATCTAAGACATGTACCTAAATGAAAACAATACAGAAAGGTTGAAAATGAATGGATAGAAAGCTGTACCAGACTTGCAGGTAAAAAATGGCAGATGAAACACATGAATTTATTTATAATCCCGTCTGAAATCCCACTAGAAATGGCTGTAAGTGTTTTCAAGGCCTACACTTACAAAAACAAAGACAATGGTAAAAGAGACATTAGCCATATCATTTTGGAAGCTGTAAAGCAAATGGATTCTTGGTAATTGACTTAGCTGGTAGTGAAAATCAAGAAAGCAACCTGATTTACACTGCAGACTCAAATGCTTACGATCTGGTAGCACCAGAGATCTCTGGAATGGGAAAAATAATGAAAATTATCCTGCAAATAGAAAGACTGGCCGAAAGTGTTTAAGCAGCAGTTCTCCAGATCCTGTCATAGGGCTGCTTGAGGGTTATAGGAGTCATACATGTAAAGCACATAGCGTAGTGTCTAGACAGAACAAGTGTGCTGTTATTACTCCATCGTGAGAAACAAATAGATAAATTTACAAAACATGGAGGAGGAGCAATATTAGCAAGCTACAGAGGTAGAGGGAAGTACTAAAAGACTCATCTGAAAGAATTTAAAGGTGGGGCACCTGGGTGGCTCAGTCGGTTCAGCAATTGACTATTGGTTTCAGCTCAGGTCCTGATCTCAGGGTCCCTATCTCAGGATCCTGAGATCCAGCCTCTAGGGGAGCCCCTGCATCAGGCTCAACACTCAGCAGAGAGTCTGCTTAAGATTCTTTCCCCCTCCTTTTTCCTCCCCTTCTGCCCCCCCCCAACTCGTACACGGGCACACGCTCTCTCTCTCTCTCTCCTAAATAAATAAAATCTTTTAAAAAAGCAAATAAATAGGGGCACCGGGTGGCTCAGTCATTATGCGTCTGCCTTCGGCTCAGGTCATGATCCCAGCGTTCTGGGATCGAGCCCCGGATTGGGCTCCCTGCTTGGGGGGAAGACTGCTTCTCCCTCTCCCACTCCCCCTGCTTGTGTTCCCTCTCGCTGCCTCTCTCTCTGTCAAATAAATAAATAGAATCTTTTAAAAATAATAAATAAATAAATAAATAAATAAATAAATGGTATTTCATCTGGGGGAGAGAAATAAGGTGTCCTAGGTTTTTTTACAATAAGCCTCACAGATTATTTGACTGTATAATTGTGTTTAAAAAAAAAAACAGTAAAAGAAAATGAGAAATAAAAAGACAGGGAAGCTGGCAGGCACAATCGCAAACATTAACCAGAAGAAAGCTGGTGTAACAATATTCATACCAGATAAAATAGAATTCAATTATTTCAGAGGGATAAAGAGGAACATTACACAATTACGTAAGTATAATACTTTTGAACTTGTGTGTACTAGTAGCAAAGCTTTACACTAGATAAAGCAAAAATTGACAGGATTATAAGAAGAAATGTTTTTAAAAACATAAATAATCATACTACCACAGTCAGAAGTTAGTGTATGAAGCAAAGGAATAAATAGTATATGGATTATTTGAGCAATTAAATATATAAACTAAAAAGTCTCAACAAATAAAATAAAATTTAAAAATCCAGATTATGCAGACCTCATTCTATGTCCACAATGAAACTGAATTACGTATCAGTAGTAAAAAGAACCTTTTTTAAAAGATACCCATATGTATGTTTAAAAACTTAGAAAAAATGGTCTCTTAACTCATAGGTTAAAACAAAATAATAATAGAAATTACTGAATAAAGAGAAGGATAATGATGAAAGTTCTGGCGGCAAAACTAGTAGATAGTAGGACGCCTTGCTGGCTCAGTTGGTAGGGCATGCAACAGTTGATCTTGGGGTTGTGAGTTCTTGGGGTTAGGTATAGAGATTACTTAAAAAAATAAAATCTTAAAAAAAAAAACTAGTGGATACAGCTAAAGCAATGCTTAGTGTTACACTTATGTCTTTAAATGCATGTATAAAAAACCAAAAAGATAAAAATTAAATGAGATAACTGTTCATCTCAAAAGTAAAAAACTGAAAGAAAATAAAACCTAAAAAAAGTAGACTCAAAATTAATTCATTAATTAGAAAAAAACAATAGAGACAATAACACAAAAGGCAGTTTCTTTGAAACTCTGAATAAGATTTACAAATCTCTGGCAATAATGATCAAGAAAAAAGATTAATGGGTGTTATACACAACCAATGAATCATGGACCACTACAACAAAAACTAATGATGTACTGTATGGTGACTAACATAACATAATAAAAAACCTTTTTAAAAAATATTAAGAAGTATTAAGAACAAAAGATATATTAAGCAAAGGGTTTTCTATGCCTCATTAAATAAATTGGACATAGAATTGAAATTTTTCCATAATAGAGTAGTATTAAAAAAAAATCTGCCACCCCAAAAACTATAAACTTGAATAAAATGGACAATTTCCTAGAGAAATATATTAGCAAAATTGACTCAAGATGAAATAAAAACCAAAGTGAACCAATAACTATTAAATAAATGGTCAGGGTTGAATGGGTGATAGGTATTAAGGAGGGCACTTGTGATGAGCACTGGGTGTTACATGTAAGTGAGGAACCACTAAATTCTACTCCTGAAACTAAAATTACACTATATGTTAACTAAATGGAATTTAAATAAAAATTTGAAACTAACTAAATCAATCAATCAAAAGTTCTCCTCCCTCTCCCAATCACTGACAACAATCCTAGTTTTATAGGGGAGACTGCTAAACCTTAAAGGAGCTTCTAATCTGGTGTTTTCCCATAGAAATATTATGCAAACCCCCATGTAATTTTATATTTTCTAGTAGCCACACTAAAAAGGTTATATTCATTTTAATAATATTTTTATTTACAATAATGAAAATATTTCATTTTGATAAATAATAATGGAAAGTTTGTTTTTCAAGTATTAGTGAAATAATTTACATACCTCTTTCCATACTAAGTCTTTGAAATCCACTAAGTATTTTATATTCAATTAATAGTAGCCCCATTGCAAGTGCTCACTAACCACATGTAGCCATTGATTACCATATTATACAGCATAGCTATAACCTCTATTTTAGACATACTGTTTCATATAATAGAAGAGGAAGAGCTGTCCAATTTATTCAATGAGGCATAGAAAAACCCTAATACCCAAACCAGACAAGAACAGCATAAGAAAAAATTTATAGACCAATCTCACTTAAAGCGTAATAAATAAATTCTTTTAAAAAATGATATAAAATTCATATGAAAAAATTACGGTCAAGAATATTCAAGATGATTTGGAAACAACGACAGAGTACAATTTGCCCCACCAGATATTAAAACTTATTTTAAAGCCATGGTAAAGGATTGTGTGATATTGGTGTGGGATCAGACAAATAGGCCAAAGGAACAATGCGGAGAGCAAGGTATGTGACCACAAGGAACACTGCAAAGCAGAATGTCCTGTTCAGTCTATGGCACTAGGACAATTTACCCACAATTTTAAAAAAAGAAAAAGAAAAGAAAATTGAATGAGATCCCTACTTTCCATCCTATACAAAAGTATGTGTTAAGTGATTTAAAGACCTAAATATAAGAAATGAAACTATATAACTTCAAAAGCAAATATGACTTTGTAGTAGGGTTTCTTCTTTTTTTTTTTTTTTTAAGATTTTATTTATTTATTTGACAGAGATAGAGACAGCCAGCGAAAGAGGGAACACAAGCAGGGGGAGTGGGAGAGGAAGAAGCAGGCTCATAGTGGAGGAGCCTGATGTGGGGCTCCATCCCGTAACGCAGGGATCACACCCTGAGCTGAAGGCAGACGCTTAACCACTGTGCCACCCAGGCGCCCCTGTAGTAGGGTTTCTTAAACAAGATTTCTTAAACAAGATCCCCAAAAGCACAACTTATTTGGGTAAATATTGATAAATTTTACTACCCTAAGTTTTAAAACTTCTGTAAAACAGAAAACATCACAGAAATAAAGTTTAAAAGTCATGTCCAGGCTGGAAGAAGATATTTATAATGATAAAACTAACAAAGGAATAGATGTGGAATGCATAAGGCATACTTAAAAATCAATAAGCAAAAGATGGAAAATCCAACAGGAAAATGGACAAAGAAAACGAAAAGAAAAATGTTCACACCAAAAAAAAAAAAAAAAAAAAAGGCCATTAAACATATGAAGAGGGGCCCCTGCGTGGCTTAAGCATCTGATTCCTGATTTCAGTTCAGGTCATGATCTCAGGGTTGTGAGATCAAGCCCCAACTTGGGCTCCATGCTCAGCATGGAGCCTGCTTAAGATTCTCTCTGTTCCTCTGTCCCACCCCGCCCCACCCGCCACTTGGGTGTTCTCTCTCTCCCTCTAATATATATATATGTGTATATATATATATATATATATATGTAAGAAATGTTCAACTTCAGAAGTGATCAGATCAATGCAAATTAAAACAATAATAAAAAAGCATGCACACTCATGAGATTGGTAAAATTTTAGTTTGATTCTCCAGGGATCAGTAAGAATACAGAGCAACAGGAACTCTTACATACTGCAGATGTGAGTATGAATTTGAACGAGCAATATGGAAAGCAATTTAATAATATCTACTAGATATTATTAAATATCTCTGCAGTAAAGCAGAGAATGTGCAGGCTCCATCAGCAATTGCACTTCTAAGTAAATACCCTTGAGAAACTCTTCTTATTTATTGTGTAAAACAATTTAATTTTCTCTCTTTGTCTTACCTTTACCCCCTCCAGATTAGGTCCAGAGAAGACTCCAATTCCTCAACTCCAAAACACATCAAGCTATCTTATGATGTTCTCTTTTTTAAATTTTTTTTTAGTATAGTTGACATACAATGTTACATTAGTTTCAGGGGTAAGACATAGTGATTCAACTTCTCTTTATGCTATGCTATGCTCACCACAAGTATAGCTACCATCTGTAACCATGCAACACTATTACAATATCATTGACTATATTCCTTATGCTGTGCCTTTCATCCCTGTGACGTATTCTATTCTTTAACTGGAAGGCTGTATCTTCCACTCGCCTTCACCCATTTTGCCCATCCCTCCACCTGCCTCCCTTCTGGCAACCATCAGTTTAGCTTGTTCTCTGTATTTACATGTCTAATTCTGCTTTTTGTTCGTTTATTCATTTGTTTTGGTTTCTTTCTTTTTTTTTTTTTTTGATTCCACATATGAGTGAAATCGTATTCTTAGTCTGACTTATTTCACCTAGCATTATACCCTGCAGATCCATCCATGTTGTCCCAAATGGCACATCTCATCCTTTTTAAGGCTGCATAATATTCCAACGTGTGTGTGTCTGTATGTATCACTACTTCTTTACCCATTTGTCTATTGATGGACACTTGGGTTGCTTCCATATCTTGGCTATTTAAAATAATGCTGCAATAAACATAGAGGTACATATATCTTTTCAAATTTGTGTTGTCTTTAATTTCTTTTATCAGTATTTTATGTTTGCAGAGTATAGTTTGCACCTTCTTGGTTAAATTTATTCCTAGGTATTTTATTATTTTTGGTACAATTATAAACAGAATCACTGTCTTGGTTTCTCTTTCTGCTGTTTTGTTATTAGTGTATACAAATACTATCAATTTCTGGATATTAATTTTGTATCCTGCAACTTTTACTGAATTCATTTACCACTTCTAGTAGTTGTTTGATAGAGTCTTCAGGGTTTTCTATATATAGTGCCATGTCATCTGCAAATAGTGACAGTTTAACTTCTTTACCGATATGGATGCCTCTTATTTCTTTCTTTTTTTTTTTTTTTTTGTCTGATTATTGAGGCTAAGACCTCCAGTACTATTTTGAAGGGACATCTTTGTCTTGTTCCTGATCTTAAAGGAAAAGCTCTCATTTTTCGCCATTGAGTATAGTGTTAGCAGTGAGTTTTTCATATATGGACTTTATTATGTTGAGGTGTGTTTATTATGGTGTTTTCTTATAACAAATACAAAAAATCAGCTTCCCTGAGATTATGCCACTGGCCAATAATACAAAAGTTGCTATGGTCAATTTTGTTTAAAATACCAGTTTTCCTTCCCATCACAGATATAAATTCCACTGTAGTAAGAAAGCATTGCCAAAAGGAGAAATAAAAATGTAAGTTATCTTTCAGTCCAGCTGCATTTAGAATAAAGCCCCAAATCCTTAGCAGGCCAGTAAGATTTTGTATGCTTTCTCACTGGCCTGCCTTTCCAGCATCATGTTGCCCCACTACCCAGTTCTTCCCAGTTCCAACATAATCAGCACCACCTCACTCCTTGAATTCACTATGCCTTTCCCATCAAAGGGCTCTTGTTGGTCCTTCTTGCTGAAAGCTGCCTTCTTTATCACCTTTGTCTTGCTAATACTCAATTTACAAGTAGTACTTCTTGGTGAAACAATAAATACTCAATAAATATTTTTGATCTGACATAGACTGGCTAAACACTCAAATGATTCGTCCTGTTTGACTCTTTATCTTTAGGAACTGAGTCTGATACAATGCCCTTCAAAATCAGGCCACAAACTAGGAGCTGTGTCCAATCCCAGGGGGATTTGCAGCCTGGGAAGGCAGATAGCAGGATGATATTAAGATGCCCGTGGGAACAAGTTGCATGCAGGATCAGTAAGGTATGCCATCTTGGAGAAAATGTCCTTCACTCCCAAGCCATGACATGAATGGAAATATGAAAAGGAGTGTCCTGTAAAGCAAAACCATCTCAAGAGGACACAGCAGCTCTTTTAGGTACAGGGGTCTTTTCATGGTCCTGCCAAAAATATCAGAAATGGTGTTTTTGTGCCTTCATCTGTAAAGTGTAAAGCCAACGAAACCCCGTGTGGATTCATCTTTTGTGATTCAGCTAGCCAGATGGTATCATGGCATAGTGAAAGTGCCTGGGTAAAGTATCCAGAAGGGCCACACGGTCTCCCACATTTGAGACTGGCTCTCCTACCTATTTGGCCCTGGCCAGCTGGCAGCTGTGAGACACTGGTTCTCAGAGCAGCACTGTTGTGTGGAGTTATCTGCCTGCTGCTCTTGCCAAGCTGCAAAATCTCAGGCGACAGGGTTGCTGAGGGTGTAAGTGTCTGCTTGAACCTGTAGCACTCTTGATTCCAGGAAAGAACGTGTCTGGCCAGGAGTTCAGGCTGACGGGGAAAAGATAAGATGCTCACATACTACATCTCTGGAGCACTGTGGAAGCCCCGGTCTCTCTCAGCTGCCCCACGCTTAGGGGGTCTGCATGTCTTGTTCTGGCATGCTGTGCCCTCTTGGGGCAGGCTTCACACAGCCTGGATGTCAGCTGCAGCTGTCTCCTCATGAGATAACTGGCCTCAAATGTGCCCAGCTTCTTGGGCCTTGGGTCAAAAAGCTGGGTCCATCATTATTTAAATGCAAGGGCAAGAACCAATGACCCAGAATTCCATGATGCATTAGTTCCTGTAACCAGGACCTAGGATGTGGTACAAAGTTTGGGAGTGTTAAGTTCTGCATCAGAATGAATGTCCACCCCTAGACCTGGCCCCCCTTGGAGGAATTAGTCTGCCCACTGGGATTTGTAGTAATTAGGAGAATGGATGGGCCGGGGGTCCCAGGATAGTAGCCAGGGAGTTGTGGACATGGTACCAAATATGCTTCACTATCTGCAGTGAATATATCTCTTCAGAAATCCTCAGGGCCTCAGAAACCTTACCTAACACCTCACCGAGTAAGACTTGAAGCTGGCCCATGAGATAGTGCCAGTCAGCCAAGCCCTGCCACGGTCTATGGATGGCATCATTAAACATCTATGCCAGGCCAGCCACCAAACCTGCATGGCTTGGCTGAGCCTGGAGGTCCAGTTGTTCTCAAGCAGCAGATAAGAGCCAGTGGAGAGGCCCCGCCCATTTCTCCTTTTCTGCAGGGCGAGGACCTGCCATGCTCAACTCCCATGTAAACTTGCAGTTTGACGTTTGCAGATGCGGTAGGGTTAAACAGATCTAGAAAGGGTGCTACGACATCAATGGGCAAAATGGGAAATGTATCCGTTGAGAACTGCCAAATCCAAAATAGATAGTGCTCACATGTGGGGAAAAAAATTAAGAAAAAACACGCCACTGGGTGACCTGTTGCTACTGAGTATTTTTCAGAAATATGCAGGAGGGGGCGCCTGGGTGGCTCAGTCGTTAAGCGTCTGCCTTCAGCTCAGGGCGGGATCCCGGAGTCCTGGGACCAAGCCCCACATCGGGCTCCTTCACTGGGAGCCTGCTTCTTCCTCTCCCACTCCCCCTGCTTGTGTTCCCTCTCTCGCTGGCTCTCTCTCTCTCTGTCAAATAAATAAATAAAATCTTAAAAAAAAAAAAAAAGAAATATGCAGGAGGCTAATACACTCCACCCACCAAGAGCAGCCCGCTAACAGTCGTCCACAGATCAAGATGGCTAAAATTCTGAAGCCAAATACTACATGACAAAGTACTATGTGCAAAGAGCAAATGATTAACTTGATCATGTAAAATTTAAGCCCAAGAAGTTTTGGTGTTTTTTTTTTAACCGTGGGAATTGTAGCCTATGTATTATGCACAAAGAGGGAGGTAGCTGTCCTTACAGGAAATTTTTCCAAATAGCCTGTGCTTGCTTCTCTTTACAGATTTCTGGGCATTATTTTCAAGGAAACATGATTTCCCAGTACTTTTAATTTTCTGAAAATCTCTAACAATTATCCTGAATACACAGGTTACATTAGCGTGTGGCAAGCAGGTATATTTCACATAAGTGGTACTTTAACAGAGACAGCTTATACTGAGAGCATAAGTATAAATTTATACAACAGGAGCAGGCAAAATTTTTGTCCCTTTAGTTGGGCAGATTCCTTGAGTGGGTTAAACAGTTCCTGCAAAGTAGGTGTATCTCTGAAGAAAACAAGCTGACTATTGTAGGAAGAATGGCCCTAATATTAGTTCTTATTTTTGAAAGGCTAGGGGTTTTGCTGATACAGTTGTAATGATTTTAGCAAAAGCATTTTGCTACCGCGAGGTCAAGGTTTAATTTTTACAAGACTAAATAAAGGTTGGGATTAATGATGTGAGGGAAATTTAAGTTATGGAAGGTCCTATAAAAAATAATCTACCTTGGGGCACCTGGGTGGCACAGCGGTTAGGCGTCTGCCTTCGGCTCAGGGCGTGATCCCGGCGTTGCGGGGTCAAGCCCCACATCAGGCTCTTCCTCTATGGGCCTACTTCTTCCTCTCCCACTCCCCCTGCTTGTGTTCCCTCTCTCGCTGGCTGTCTCTATCTCTGTCGAATAAATAAATAAAATCTTTAAAAAAAAATAATAATCTACCTGTTGAAGTGTTTGAAGGAATGGTTATTAAATTTGTCAGCAGACAGTTAAATTCATAGCCTCGCTATGATCTGAGAAAAACGCATCAGGAAGTTTTGAGTTTTTTCTTAAGTGGCAAACACCATACAGAGTCTAAAATGGTAGAATAAAGATAAGGGCAATTGTACGGAGAAGTCTTTTAGTTAGTTAATAGAGGGTATCAAAATATAATAATAAATAAGATAGAGTAAAGGAAAAGCAAATGGGTGATAAAAGATTAGAAAATAAGTCTTTTCTTGGGCAGAACCTGCTTTTTCTGTAATTAGCAATATGTTCTGTCATCTTGGGTAAAAAACGTCTATAGTCAGAGGCTTCTGGAAAATTCCTAAAAAATATAAATTTAAGGTCTCTGAATGGAATGGACAACAAGTAGTCAGAGGAAAGTAATACATGTCTTGTAAGTTGAGATCAAAACCTTGGAGTTTTACCAGGATGTCAGTCGTTAACATTACCAGGTAAGGTCTATTCCACTGAGGCTTGAGGGCAGTTTTTTCTCTAATGCCTCCTATACAAAACTAAATATCCAGGTTTCAGATCATGTAGAGTCTACCTCGGTGGATGTTTTAGAAATGCAGCTCGTATTGCATGGTGCAATGGGTGTTATACGCAACTAATAAATCATCGAACTTTACATCAGAAACCAGGGATGTACTATATGGTGACTAACATAATATAATTTTAAAAAAAACATTAAAAAAAAAAAGAAATGCAGCTCATTGCTAATTAGCCTGGAAGCACCAAATGAGCCTCCAGGACTGTTCAGTCTTATCAGCTTATAATAGGCTAGAATTTAGGATTGGAAGCAATGGCCAAATTCTTGAAGCAATTGTTTTTAACTCACAGGGAGATAACTCATGGTTCCAAGAAGGAGAATCATTATTGCTATCATGGCTAATGTCAAGAAATCGGCCTTGAAAATGTGAGGTTTTTTCAATAGTTATGGTTTTAGAATTCCCTATGTTCTCTTCATTTTTCCTGAGGTTTGTCGATGATAAGGATAGTGGAGATTCTGAGTAAAAGATAAAGCTGGAATGGAATGTAACTCGGGAGGATTTCTACCCACTGTGAAAACTAAGAGGCTAAGAGAGTGAGTTGACCGAGAGAGATAAGGAAGCAGACGTGCTGACAAAAGATAGGGGAAGAGAGTCCAATTTCCACTTTCAGGTCTGTCTAAGACCCATTTATATTACTACTCACAAACCACCGTGTATTTTCATAATAATTCTTCCTCCTCCTTTTCCTCCTCCTCTTCTTTCTTCTTCTTTGCCTAAGTAGTATTGGTGTATGTTATTTGCTCCTCTTGACAAGAGTTGGGATAATTTGACTATCAATTAGAATAATAACTGCAATGATCCAAAACACATACTGTATGTTTAAATTGTGAGCACATACAAAACTTGGAAAATACTAATTGGTCATTAGAGAAGAATGTTATGAAGCATCTTATTTGTTTGAAAATGTTTAAATAAAGACAAAGGAATAAGCATTTAGACTCCCTTTTCCTATATGAATGATATTACTAAATACCCAATATTAGATGAGAAATTTCTCTTTTAAAAAGCATTCCAGCTAATAAATTTTTAAATGAATGATAGAATATCACCATTTTCAAGTCCTAATGAATTTTCAGACCTAGATAGTAAGCCTTAATGGCAGCTAATATCACACACACACACACACACACACACACACATACACACACACACAGACAACCAGACATTATATGCCTCTCGATGGCAGAAAATCACCCTATCTATGAGGTATCCTTGCTATGAAAGTTGAACTGAATCTGAGCAAACCCCTACATACAGGGAACACGGGGGACAAAGAAGCATGTTAAACACTACAACAAGTACATTGCAATCAACAAAAACCAACCAGACTCTGGAAAACAAATCTGCGGTTTTTTTCAATAAAAGAATTATAAGAATGCAAGAGCAACAGTGACAGAAAGAGAGAGTGATTATCACAGATTAAAAGCTTAAAATATATCAACTAATCACCATTTTGACCCTCCTTTAGGTCCTGATTCAAATTGTAAAAAATAAATAAATAAATAAATAAATAAATAAATAAATAAATTAAATAAATAAAGTTAGAGTAGATTGGACAGTTGAATAGTAATTGATATTTTATGATGTTAAAAATTATTGTTGGGGTGCCTGGGTGGCTCAGTCAGTTAGGCATCTACCTTTGGTTTCAGCTCAGGTCATGATCTCAGGGTCCTGGGGTCAAGCCCCTCATTGGGCTCCATGCTCAACAGGGACTCTGCTTTTTCCTCTCCCCCCACCCTCACACTCCTCCCCCTATTCACTCTCTCTTTCTCTCTCAAATAAATAAAAAATCTTTTAAAAAATCGTTGTAAATTATTTTTAAGTGTGATAATTATATTGTGATTATATTTTTTTAAATAGTATAGTCCTTACATTTTAGAGATGCCTGAACTACTTATGCATGAAACACCGTGACTGTGATTTATTTCAAAAATAATGTATGAGGAGAGAAGTAAATAGTAGAGATGAAACAAATTGTCCATGGGTTGAAAATGATCAAAGCTGAGTGATGAGAGTTTGTTAAACTGTCCTGTGTATTTACTATATATGTTTGGAAGTTTTCCATAATTTTTAATTAAACTGGATCAATTGGATATTCACGTAAAAACATTTTTTTTAGATTTTATTTATTTATTTGAGAGAGAGAGAGTGAATGGGGGGCAGAGTAGAGGGAGATGGAGAGAGAGACTCTCAACCATACTCCACACTGAGTGTGGAGCCCAATGCAGGGCTCAATCTCAGGCCCCCAAGATCATGACCTTAGTCAAAATCAAGAGTCCAACTCTTAACTGACTGAGCCACTGAGGCACTCCTCATATAAAAACATTTTTTAAAACATTTAAACTTTTAAAGAGGAATTAACACGACTTCTTGAACTCTTCTAAAAAAAATGGAAGAGGAGGGAACACTCCCAAATTCATTTAAAGAGTTTTTTTATAGTGCCCTTTTCTGATATTAAGGTCAGATAAGTACACTACAAGAAAACTACAGACCAATATCTCTGATGAATATAGATGCAAAAATTTTAAACAAAATATTAGCAATTCAAATTCAACAATACATTACAAAGACTACACACCATGATCAAATGGGGTCTATCCCTGTGATGCAAGGATGATTGAACACACAGAAATCAATTAATGAGATACACCACAGAATGAAAGAGAAAAATCATATAATCCTCTCAATAGATGCTGAGAAGCATTTGGCAAAACACAATACCTTCTCATGATAAAAACCCTCAACAAATTGGGTACAGAAGGAAAATGCCTCAACATAATAAAGCCTATACATGACAAACTTGCAGCTAACATTGTACTCAACAGTGAAAGGTTGAAAGCTTTTCCACTAAAATCAGGAACAAGACAAGAATGCCTAATCTCACCATTCCTATTTGTCATTCTACCGAAAGTCCTAGCTAGAGGAATCAGGCAAGATAAAGAAATAAAAAGGAAATAAAGAAATTGAAAAGGAAGAATTAAATTGATGTTATCTGCATATAATATGATCTTATATGTAGGAAAGACTACAAACACACACATAAACTGTTAGAACCAATAAAAGAATTCAACAAAATTGCAGAATACAAAATCAAAACACAAAAATTAATTGCATTTCTATGTCCTAACATGAACAATCCAAAATGGAAATTAATAGAATAATCCCATTTATAACAGCATCAAAAAGGAAAAAAAAATTAGAAATAAATTTAATCAAGGAGGTGAAAGACTAATACGCTGAAAATTGCAAAACACTAATGAAATTAAAGAAGACAAAATGGAAAGACATCTGGTATTCACAGACTGGAAGACTTGGTATTGTTACAATAATTGTATTACAATAATTGTATGGTAAAATGATCTACAAATTCAATACAATCCCTATTAAAATTCCAATGGCATTTTTTACAGAAACAGAAAAAACAACCCTAAAATTTGTATGGAACCACAAATCATGTCAAATGGCCAAGCAACCTTAAGAAAGAAGAACAATGTTGAAGGCTTCATATTTTCTGATTTTAAGGCATATCACAGGGCCACATTAATTAAAAGCAGTATGGTACTGCCATAAGGACAGACATACAGAACAGTGATACAGAATAGAGAGCCCATAAATAAACCCACACATATAGTCAGTCAGTTGATCTTTGACAAAGGTGCCAAGAATAGACAATGGAAATAGGATAACCTCTGCAATAGACGGTATTGGGAAACCTGGGTATCCACATGTAAAAGAATGAAACTGGAAATTTATCCTACACCACACACACACAAATCAACTCAAAATATATTAATGCAATGAGTTCTACCCTTAAATTGTAAAACTCATAAAAGAAAATATTCGGGATCTTCATGACATTGGTCTCAGCAATGAGGTTTTTTTTGATATAATACCAAAAGCACAAACAACAAAATAAAAAATAAACAAGTGGAACTACATCAAATTAAAAAGTTTCTGCACAGCAAAGGAAACACTCAACAGAAAGAAAAGATCA
This sequence comes from Ursus arctos, assembly GCF_023065955.2. Taxonomy (NCBI): domain Eukaryota; kingdom Metazoa; phylum Chordata; class Mammalia; order Carnivora; family Ursidae; genus Ursus; species Ursus arctos. The sequence goes on along the minus strand of NW_026623100.1, from coordinate 39,656,860 downwards.
CCTATGGAAAGGGAGAAAAATATTTGCAAACCATGTATCTGACAGAGGATTAATACCCAAAATATACAACATAGTCCTACAGCTCAATGGCAAACAAATAATCCAATTTTAAAATGGGCAAAGGTCTTGGGGCGGCTGGGTGGCTCAGTCAGTTAAGTGTCCAACTCTTGATTTTGGCTCAGGTCGTGATCTCAGGGTCGTGAGATCGAGCCCTGTGTGGGGCTCCATGCTCAGCGGGGAGTCTGCTTTAGAGTCTCTCTCTTCCTCTCCCTCCACCCCTCTCCCCTGGCATGCGCTCTCTCTCTCTCAAATACATAAATAAATCTTTTTCGAAAAATAAATTAATTAAGTAATGTAATTTAATGGGTAAAGGTTTTGAATAGACTTCTCCAAAGGTGTCAACAGGTATGTGAAAGATGTTCAATGTCACTAATCATCAGGGAAATCCAAATCAAAATACAATGAGATATCACTACACACCTGTTAGGACAATTAGTATTTAAAAACAAAAAACAGGGGAGCCTGGTGGCTCACTTGGTTAAGTGTCTGCCTTCAGCTCAGGTCATGATCCCAGGGTCTTGGGATTGAGCCCTGCATTGGGCTCCCTGCTCAGTAGGGAGTCTGCTTCTCTCTCTACCCCTGGCTTGTGCTCTCTCTCTCAAATAAATAAGTAAAATCTTAAAAAAAAAAAAAGTGTTGGCAAAATTGTGGAGAAATTAGAACTCTTACATACTGCTGGTGGGAATGTGGACAGGGAGAGTCAGTATGGAAAATAGTATGAAGGTTCCTCAAAAAATTGAAAATAAAATTACCATGTGATCTAGTAATCCCACTTCTGGGGATTCATCCAAAAGAATTGAAATCAGGATCTCAAAGAAATATCATGTGCTCCCATGTTCATTATAGCCCTATTCACAATAGTTAAGACTTGGAAACCACCTAAATGTCCATCCTCCAATGAATGGATAAAAATGTGGTATACACATACAATGAAATACTGTTCAGCATTAAAAAAGATGAAAAACCTGCCATGTGGAACAATATGGATGGATTCTGAGGACATTATGCTAAGTCACAGAAAGACAAATCCTATATAATTATATAATTCCACTTATAAAAGGTATCTAAGTAGCCAAACTCATAGAAGCAGAAAGAAGGATGGTTGCCAGAGTCTTAGAGGAGGAAGAATGGGTAGCTGATGTTCAACAGGTATAAAGTTTCAGTTAAACAAAATGAGAAAGTTCTAGAGATTTGCTGTACAGCTTTGTGCTTAGAAATAACAATACTATACAATACACTTAAAATTTTGCTATAAGGGGGGTGCCTGGCTGGTTCAGTCAGTAGGTCATGTGACACTTGATCTCAGAGTTATGAGTTTGAGCCCACATTGGTGTAGAAATTATTAAAAATAAAAAAATCTTGGGGCGCCTGGGTGGCACAGTGGTTAAGCGCCTGCCTTCGGCTCAGGGCGTGATCCCGGCGTTATGGGATCGAGCCCCACATCAGGCTCTTCAGCTATGAGCCTGCTTCTTCCTCTCCCGCTCCCCCTGCTTGTGTTCCCTCTCTCGCTGGCTGTCTCTCTCTCGGTCAAATAAATAAATAAAATCTTTAAAAAATAAAAAAAATAAAAAATAAATAAATAAATAAATAAATCTTTAAAAATTTTTTAAAGGGTAGAACTCATCTTAAGTGTTCTTATCACAATTTATTATTGAAATAGAATTGACATACAATGTGATATTGGTTTCAGGTATATAATACATTGATGCAACAATTCTATACATTACTCGGCACTCACCACAATAAATATAGATACTATCTGTCACCATACAATGTTACTAAAATATTATTGACTATATTCTCTATGCTGTACTTTTCATGTCCATGACTTATGTGTTTTATAACTGGAAGTTTATACCCAGTCTTTTTTTAATCCCCTTCATCTATATCACCCATTCCCTTGCTCACCTCCACCAATTTGTTCTCTGTATTTGAGTCTGTTCATTTTTTGTTTGTTCATTTGGTTGCTTTTTATGTTATAAATATAAGTGAAATCATATGGTATTTGTCTTTCTCTGTATGACTTCTTTTACTTAGTATAATACCATTTAGCTCCAGCCATGTTATTGCAAATGGCAAGATTTCATTCATTTCTATGGCTGAGTAATATTCTATATATGCACCACATCTTCTTTATCCATTTATCCATCGATGGGCACTTTGGTTGTTTCCATATCTTCACCATTGTAAATAATACTGCAGTGAATATGCAGGTGCACATATCTTTTTTTTTTTTTTTTTAGTTATTCCTTATGTTTTCTCTGGGTAAATATCCACCAGTGAACTTACTGGATAATATGGCATAACCATTTTTAATTTTTTTAAGAAACTCCATATCATTTTCCACAATGGTTGCACCAATTTACATTCCCACCAACAGCGCATGAAGGTTCCTTTTTCTCCACATCCTTGCCAACGCCTTATTTCTTGCCTTTTCGATACTAGTCATTCTGACTGGCGTGAGGTAATATCTCATTGTGACTTTGATTTACATTTCCCAGATAATGAGTGATGTTGAGCCTCTTTTCATGTGTCTGTTGACTGTCTGTATGTCTTCTTTGGAAAAATGTCTATTCAGGTCCTCTGCCCATTTTTTAATTGGATTCTTTCAGATTTTTTAGTGTTACGTTGTACAAGTTCTTTATATATTTTGGGTATTAACACCTTATCAAATGTATCATTGGCAAAAATCTTCTCCAGTCCCTAGGTTGCCTTTTTGTTTTGCTGATGGTTTCCTTCACTGTGTAAAAGCTTTTTATTTCAATGTAATCCCAATAGTTTATTTTTGCTTTTGTTTCCCTTGCCTGAGGAGACACATCCATAAATATGTTGCTAAGGCCGATGTCCAAGAGATTACTGCCTATGTTTTCTTTTAGGAGTTTTATGACATATAGGTCTTTAATCCATTTTGAGTTTATTTTTATGTATGGTGTAAGAAAGTGGTCCGGTTTCATTTTTTTGCACGTAGCTGTCCAGTTTTCCCAACATGATTTATTGAAAAGCCTGTCTTTTCCCCATTGCATATTCTTGCCTCTTTTGCCCTTTAAAAAAAAAAAAAAGAGGCATTTCCAGTAAGCCAACCTGTAGAGCTAATTGGGCTAATAGTACCTGACCTTTGGGAGCAGGACCCCATGTATGTCGTGACCCTCTGGTCCCAGCACAAAGTTCCCATCATAGTAAGTACTCAAAAAATAGATACCAAAAAAATGAAAGTACAGTTAGGTACATATTTTATGGATGCATTTCCTCAATAACTAAAAAAAAAGGAAAAAGGAACTCACTCAAAGGAAAGACATACTTTACTTATAAACATGACTGCAAAATTTTGTCGTCTGAGAAATTTTGACATAGGTTGGCTTAAAAGTGAATATATCCATTACTTGTAACAAGAGTGAAAGAAAAAATAGCTCTATAATAAGAGGGAGGCAATTTCCAAAAGATATTTGACACAATTCTTCTGCAAGCAACCCATGTCTCACTAGAGGGAGCTCAGAACCCACTGATCAAGGGCAAGAGAAGCTGAACAAAATGTCGTTTCACTTCTGGGGAAAGAGTCTGAGTAAACATGACATTGATTTCCAGAAGTTGGTGATTTTTTATATGCCAATTATTAACTTCAATTTCTACTTATATAATAGGTAAATAATGCAAAGCCTCCGAATAATCTGTCAATCAATTTAATAAGCTATTATTATAAGTACGGTGTGGGGCAAGAAAGAGATATGGCATTATTCTTGCCTTCTTAGGGGAAAAATTCCTAGTATTCATGAAAAAAGCAAATAATATAAGGCAGTAATGAGTATAGGTACCCAGAAAGTCTGTTTGGAGAAATATAATTCTTGCTGTCTGGCTGCTCTTTTCCTATCTCCATAGGTAAACATATAGAGCATCTTCCCCTTTAAAGTTGTGCCTTCTTGGGTACCTTTGGGGAAGGGGTCTTTCTCACAGCCACACCAGAGGCCCTTTCTTTACCCGAGACTAGGGTTCCAATATGTCCTATTCAAGTATGTCCCAAATATTGGATGGGACATACTTACACTAAAAAGCAATTCCTTGTTTATCTGAAATTCGAACTTTACTAGGCATCCTATAATTTTTCTAAATCTAGCAACGTTACCCTAAGAGCCTTTACTCTGCTTCCCCTGGGGTCAGAGGAGGAAACTCAGGATTCCTCCCCCTTTGTTAAATGAGTCCTATTTTATCTTCTCCCTTTCAGGCAATACCCAGAAAAAAATGACTTATCTCACTTCTCTCCCTTGGAACATATATTTGGTTTATGTTTTAAATAGCCGAGTTTTTCTTTCTATCTGATAACTTGTGTCCAACAAGTTGAAATGATTTGTTTTCAGGCTTCGTTATCATGATTGAAGAGAGGTGTTTCAGAATTGCCTCATCCACACATTTAGTTCATTGAATTCATATTAATTCAATGTATACTATGCATTAGACACTATATTAGCTAGGCACAGGGATATCAGGAGGAAGAGAGGGGTCCTCCCTGGCGAGGCAGGGTAATTTAAAATGAGGAGGCCAACAAGTACCTCATATCAGCTGATGCCTCGGAACCCAGCTGAAAAAGTGAAGTCTACCTACTCTTTTTACATTTTGGTTAGACATGGTTTGTGAGTTGTTGACTTCTGAAGGGAAAGGGCAGCCTCCTGGAACATCAGCATCATACTTAGATTCTGATTAGTTTCCCTCTGTGAGGATTATTTAGCTTCCAAATTTTGAGGTACATAATGGCAGTTGCATGCTGTTCCAATGCGATATGAAATTCATCAATGATTATTAAATCATTTTTTTAATCGCTTAAGGGTAATTAATTTTTCTTCGTATCTGCCCTAGAACCTTGCTACTTAAAGTGTGGTCCTCAGACAAGCAGCTTTGGCTTCTCCTGGGAGCTTGCTAAAAATGAGGACTCGGGTTTCACTACAGACTTGATTAATCAGCATCTGTATTTTCACACCATCCCTAGATTATTTGAAGAACACTGGATTTGAGGAGCACTGGCCTAGGGCCTAGCGTGGTGCTTGGACCAGTAGCTGCATAAAATGCTGGTTGAATTGTATAATGTCGGACCATGTTCTTTATGTAGTGCATAAAGAAACACTGAATTTCCTTCTAATCATAAGCATGATCATCTTCCTCATTCTCTTCACCATTTTAAAGTCATAGGCTAGGGGCACCTGAGTGGGAGAGTCTGCCTTCAGCTCTGGTGGTGATCTCAGAGTCCTGGGATCAAGAGCCCTGAGTAGCAGGCTCCCTGCTCAGCGGGGAGTCTGCATCTCCCTCTTCCTCTGCCCCTCCCCCCGCTCGTGCACTCTCTCGCGCTGTTTCTCAAATAAATAAATAAAATCTTTAAAAATAAATAAAGTTATAGTCTACTTACTGGTTTTACATTAACTGCTTTGTAGTATAATGTAGAAAGATGTCCTCCTCTGCTTAGGGAGAATAGAGCAGCACTCACCGCAGGACTTGGGAATCCCACATGGACAGCTGGTATGGCAAAAAGCAGTGGGCCAAAGGAAATAGTCACTGACACCACACACCCCACCTTCAGTCTTTGGAGTTCTTTCTAGCAATAAGGAATGCTTGGTCCATGTGCTGGGAAGCTCTTCTTTTAGATAACACAAATATCTCCATTTCCAATTATTTGCCACCGCCCTAATAAAAAGTCTTTCAGACAGTGCCCTAATTTTACCTAGATTTTTTTTAAAAAGCTCTCTCTAGAAGTCATTAATAAATTATGAATTACTGATAATACTTTATTATAGCATTTCCCAAGTGTGTTCTGGAAAGTACAAGTTCATCAAGATGAGCCATGGAAAGGAACCAAATCGGTCAGGGAAATTCTGCCCATTCCTTATCCCTTTGGTGGGCTATAGTCAGCAGTACAATGGTAAGTGTTTAAAAATTGGCTCTCTGAAAGAAAAGTCCTGATTTTTGAGGTCTGTAAGTTTCTGTGGTATGAATACTCCCACCATGGCTGATTTGAAGCTACCAACATGACATCACAACACAGAGTTGGTAATAGATGTGTACGAGCACAACAATACACAGTATTTCCACCATACAGAAAGAGTGGACATAAATAACCCCAACAGCAGAGATTACAGAAAAAGGTTGTTGGAATTGGGAAGTGGTGAGTTTTGAGTACTTATTACCTTTATTTTTTATATACTTTATTTGATTGCTTTTCTATAATTCCATTTTTCGTGATGAGTGTGTTTAACAACTGGCTCACACACCCCCTGAATATTTTGCAAGCACCTGCCCAGCACACACAGGAGCTGACCTCGGCTCACCGCTGAAAGAGCTGCCTCACAGCTTAGTCATTCACGGCTATGGTTCATGCCACACAGAGAAGAAAACGTGGTTCATCCCAAAAGTTAATATCCTAGAGAAAGATTGTACTTGGCCTGCCATGGTGAGGTGTGTATTCTGATCCTGCCAGCCTTGTCCCAGGCATTGGACATAGCTACAGAAACCTGATTTGAGGTGGAGGATGCATTTCTAGAGGAGAATTGGCTCTTGGTGGGGTATACCCCTCCAAATGCATGGCAGTGTCTATTTTAGCTATGATTCTATCCTCCAACCAATTTTTAAAATACAATCCTTATGAGACTTCCCAGGCAAGAAGTGTTTTTTCTGTTTTTTGAGCAACTGGGGTTTCCATAGTTAGTAGAAAGAAGCTAGAGGTGGTATAGTCATCTGTGATGGTGAACTGTACACTTTTTTGCTTGTATAATACTTCAGAAGTTTTAAAAATCCATTATCTCAGCACATTTTCAGGTATACATTTATGAGTTCTCATCATAGATTTTGTCAGTTGCCAAGGATGTAATTTCTGGTGTGTTATACATATTAGCACTTTTTAAGTATTTATTTATTTATTTATCTGAGACAGAGAGAGAGAGAGCGAGCGAGCACTCAGTGGGGGGAGGGGAAGAGAGAGAGAGAGAGAGAGAGAGAAAAAGAATCTGAAGCAGACTCCCTGCCAGGTGCAGAGCCTGACTCTATCTCATGACCCTGAGATCATGACCTGAGCCAAAATCAAGAGTCAGATGCTCAACTGACTGAGGAACCCAGGTGCGCCAGCACCTTTAAAATAGATGTGCTCTTGTTGGTGGGAATGCAAACTGATGCAGCCACTCTAGAAAAGAGTATGGAGGTTCCTCAGAAAGTTGAAAATAGAGCTACCCTATGATCCAGCAATTGCATTACTGGGTATTTACCACAAAGATACAAATGCAGTGATCCAAAGGGGCACCTGCACCCCAATGTTCATAGCAGCAGTGTCCACAACAGCCAAACTATGGAAAGAGCCCAGATGTCCATCGACTGATGAATGGATAAAGATGATGTGATATATATATATATATATATATATATATATATATATATATATATATAAATATTACTCAGCCATCAGAAAGGATGAATATTTACCATTTGCATCGATGTGGATGGAACTGGAGGGTATTATGCTGAGTGAAATAAGTCCGAGAAAGACAATTATCATATGGTTCATTCATATGTAGAATATAGGAAACAACACAGAGGATCATAGGGGATGGGAGGAAAAACTGAATGGGAACGCATCAAAGAAGGAGAAAAACCATGAGAGACTCTGAACTATAGGAAATAAACTAAGGGTTCCTGGAGGGGAAGTGGGTAGGGGGATGGGGTAACTGAGTGATGGGCATTAAGGAGGGCACATGATGTGATGAGTATTGGGTGTTATAAGTAAATGATAAGTTGTTGAACACTGTATCTGAGACTAACGATATACTTATATGTTGGCTAATTGAATTTAAATTTAAAAAAAGAGATGTGTTCTGTCATTCATTTAAATGTATCTAATGTAATCTAAATACCAAAACCTATCTAATACTCGTCACCCATTTAAAAAATAAACTCTTTACATCATTGACTTTTCTCTTCGAATTCATATTTTTATCACCTACAACATTTCATCTAATGAAATATAGTTTATGCTTGAAAGTCTTTTATTGATCAATGTATACCTCCCTATAAAATTATGTATGGTGTGTATATACATTATGTATGTGTGTGTATATATTTTGTGTGTGTATATATATATATATATGTGTGTGTGTGTGTGTGTGTGTGTATAATTTCTTATGATTACAAAGCTCTAAATTTTTTTATCCTGGGTTGACTTATCTTCATCATTTTAATAATGAGAAAGTGAAAATCAACTCAGCTGCAAGTCAAGACCATACTGCAACTGCAAGAACTACTTCTGAGTGACTGTCTCTTTCTTACTAATGACACTCCAACCCCAGAGTCTCCTTTTGTTCTTCCCACTTCTTGAACAAAGTTACATAGGTACCCAACTGCCAAACTGTCCCAACTTCTTTGCCTTATGCAATCCAAATCTGGTCCTGCTTCCCTTAGCTCTCCTTAAAAATCTCCCAGCACAAAGCAAAATAAGTCAGTCAGAGAAAGACAAATACCATATGATTTCACTCATAAGTGGAATTTAAGAAACAAAACAAACAAACATAAAGGATATAAAAGGGGAGACAAACCAAGAAACAGACTCTTAACTATAGAGAACAAATTGATGGTTACCAGAGGGGAGATGGGTAGGGGGATAGGTGAAATAGGTGATGGGGACTAAGGAGGGCACTTGTGATGAGCACCGACTGTTTTATGAAAGTGTTGAATCACCAAATTCTACACCTGAAACTAATATTACACTGTATGTTAACTAACTGGAATTTAAATAAAAACCTGAAAAGAAAAAACATCTAGCACAAGCCCAAATCCTATAATAAGCTCCACTCAACTCCCTCTTACAAAGAAACACCATAGTTTCTTTGGTCTGTGTGTTCCTTTGCTGAGACAAGATAAATGAACTTTATTTGACTTAGTGTGCTCCTGCTAGCCTTTGGGGGGTGGGCTTCAACACACTTGATCAATACAACATAAATACATCAAAATAAATCAACTTTTTTGACAAAGGAACATTTTTGTTGGAAATGCATCTCATAATGACAAAGACAGTCTTCCCACACTCATTAGTTCACACAACCACAGACAGCTATTACTTCTTGCTAAAATGGCATAGTGTTCATTGTTAATTGCATTATTATACTTTTATTTTACACTATATAGACACTGAGAAAACTTTCCGCATATGAAAGGGTATTTCTACCCCTACCCTTAGTTCAAGTCTTAGAACTCTGTCTAAACTCCAAGCAAAAATCAGTGATTCATACTCAAAAATTATTTTGAGCGGTCAACTGAAAGCTGGAGTTGGTCCTCTGTTTTTATTGAAAACAAGACATTGGAAACGGTCTGATTTCCAGCAGAACTGTTGAATTTAGAGGTATTTATTCTCATCCTGACAATAAAATTTTAGATGCTGCGGGAGTTTTTACACGTGGCTGTATGTACTGTAGAACATTCAGGATGGACAGAATTATGTCCTTTGTAAGAAGAGGGAGAGGCTACATCGACAGAGCGCTGCATGAACGTAGCGGTTCTCACGCAGCTACATACAGAGGGAGGCGAGAATCTGGAAATTAATCTCTTAAAACAATCCTTTCTATGAACCTCTTGGAAAGTCTTCCAGAACTTTAAAGCATGAACTGAAATTTTGTGGAGCATGGGGCCAAACCCAGCAAGAGATTTTAAATGAACTGAATGGTTATTTGCTTTAGATGAATGTGGTCGGAGACATCCAAGTAAGAACGGGCTTTACCAAGGAGACCAACAACTCAGTACATGGTGAAGGCTTCGTCACTCTCAACAGTGCTTAATGGATCCAGTCCAAGTTTCCCTCGGTTTTTGCCGTCCTTCTTATTGCTTCACGTCTTTCTAAACCCCCTTTTCCCAGATGCCCTTTTTTCTGATGGGCCAAAGCATTTAACCAGGCTCTGTTGAAACCTTGCTGCCTGGGAGCAATCATTTGATTTTTGCTTACTTGTGCATCTATGATTTATGTGTAGATTTTACTGTTTAGCTTTCAGAAGCAATTTCCCCAAACACACACACTCTTCTGATTTTTGGGTTGTTTTAATTCTTGGTTGAAGAGAATTTTACTCTCTTCAGAAAGTAGAAGACAGCGGATTGGGTTCCAGTCTAGGATGTAGGTATAGTGCTTGATTCCTAGATAGGGTCTACATAAGGAGAACCTGTGAGTGATGCTCTCCGTGACACTCAGTTCCAGGAGTCTGCTGGATTTTCTCCACAAACGAATCGCCACAGCACAACCTGGCCTCAGAAAGAGAACGCTTTGCATCTCCGGGACCCAGCCCCGAAACACAATTCCATAGATCAGATCTAAAGGGACAGAGCACGCATGCGCAGGGCGGAGGGGCGCAGCGGACGGCGCTCGGAGCCGGCGCGCGCAGACGGCGGAAAGACCGTATAGGCGGGAGCGCGCGCCGGAGTGGACGCCATAGACTGGCTGGCGTGCACGGGAGAAGGTGCGCGTGGCGCCCGGGCCTCGGCCATGGCTCACAGGCCGAAGAGGACTTTCCGGCAGCGCCGAGCCCAGTCTAGTGACAGCGACGGCGCCGAGGAGCCATTTGCTGAACCCGGGGCGCCGGAGGAGCAGACGGCTCCGGGCCTTACGGAGGAAGGGCCGCCCTCCGGAGGGGGACGCGTGGAGGTGACGGCCCGGCGTGGTCCGGGCCCGGGCCCTCGGGGCCGGGGCCGGGTGTGGGCAAGTTCCCGGCGCCCCGCGGGAGCGGCTCCGCGCGCTGAGGGCGGCTCCAGCGCCCCAGGTGAGGCAGGGCGGGGGGGAGCCGGAGGTGACGCGAGGTGGGGAGGGGGGCGCTTGGGGTTCTCCAGAGGTTCCTGTGACCCGCTGCTGACCGCGAGCAGTCGCGGCGACAATGAGCAAAACAGCCCGCCTTCGCGCCCTCGCCTTGCTGTCTGCAAGTCCATGTTGGGGGTGGGGGGCGGAGGGGAAGACCAGAAAGAATCCTGTGTGGTTTGTGGCTCGTCTGTGTTTGCACCATCAGGTGAACTCTCACCATTTGTAGCTTTAGTGCATTACCTGCTGTTTGTGAAGAACGTAATTCGTCACAGGAGTTCAAAAAAAATTCCTAGTACTTTTAGGTAGGGGAAAGTTTTATGTACTTTTGGAAACATCCCCAATTATTTTTCTAGAAAACACTTAACCTGAATAGTACATTAGAAGAACAGAGGTGACAAACACTTGGGACGTTTTCTTTTGCTTGTTTTGTTTTTCATCAGTTATTTGCAAGAACGGAGATTAGAATAACGCTGTATGTCACTAAGTAGTATCATGGTTGACGACCCTGTAGACTGTACCAATAATGGCGTTAAGTACAATGTAATAGTTTTGAAGTACCCTTTCGTTTTTAAATATAGAATTTAAGCAGCATGAAGTTGTTTACATAAAATGTGTTCTAGTTTCAATTGGAGCTTAATAAAAATGCAGTTTTCAGTTAGTATTGAGGGGAAAAAAAAATTCCCCCCACTATTTTTAGTACAAGTGATTTTGGTGATTTCTTAATTATGACCTTCTGTTTGTCTAAAGCTGTGATGACTTTTTATAGTTTTCTACTCTATGGAAGTCACCTGGTCAAGCTTTAATAGGGAGTACTGAGGCCAGGAGTTGACTTTTTTTTTTTTTTTTTAAGATTTTATTAGGGAACACGGGGCGGGGGAGGGGGAGAGCGGGTAGGCAGAGGGAGAAGCAGCTCCCCCCCCCCCCAGCAGGGAGCCCCATGAGGACTGCCTCAGGACCCCGAGATCATGACTTTAGCTTAAGGCAGCCTGTTAACCGGCTGAGCCACCCAGGCGACCCCAGGAGTTGCCTTTTTGCTTGCATTCTAAAACAGTGGTTCTCAAAACTTTTTCGTCTTAGTATTCCCTTTGTAAGGGTATCCCAGAGGGTTTTTGTTTCTGTGGATTGTATCTATTGATATTTACCATGTTAGAAATTAAGATAAATTTGTATTCACTTTTTTCTAAATTAAACCATTACATGTAAGGATAAATAACGTTTTTATAGGAGGAAAAAAAAAACTTTTCCAGAAAATAGAGTGACATTGTTTTCAATTTGCAAATCTTTACTGTCTGACTTCATAGAAGACAGCTGGCTTCTCAAAGCTGCTTCCACTTTCAGTCTGTTGTGATACGTTGTTTCATTTGAAATAGGAAAAGAAAACCACAGGTGTGTGGTGTAATAGGAATAGGTAATAGCCTTTTTAGATCATTGAGGGTGTTCTGCTTTGATATTACAAAAAGATCAACAAATAGTAGCTTCTTAAATGTAGTTTGCAACGTGGCAGCTGAAACCCTGTCAGTTTTTTTATACTCCGTTACATTAAAATCCATTGGCCTGTTTTGCACTTTCAAAGAATCTTTTACCCATGCACGATTGGTAACATCACACATTGACTATTGGAAAGTATTGGTTCTTCACTGAGTTTGCAAATGTTGGTACATTTTATTATATAATATCCCCCCCCAAAAAATCTGTTAACGTTACTGTGTTACTTCTGATAATCATCAGTTGTTAAGTGATGGAAGGATATTAAGTTCACAGTACCGGATGTAAGTTTTCCAAAATTCCAGTTTTCACTTGAAATCTCTAATTCTTGAAGTGATAGGTACACCTTTGCTCATTTTTGAGAAAATTTGTCAGGTATACATGTAGGAATAACTAGTTTGTCATTTCAAGTAAAGCAGTGTTGGTCCTTGAAGACAGTGGCTAGTTCAACTTGAAACTCATCATACAAATGCTTTTCAGTGAGGTACCATTATGTTTCAGTATGTCCCAGAGGTGCTTTATACACACTCACATTTTGTTCCACAGAATATTTAAAAGATGTGTACTCAAAGGTCAAGATTTAATAAAATTAATAACTTTTTATTGCTTCATTAAGGATGGTAAGTACAACTGCTTTTGGGGGGGTTGTTTTTCCTGTTTTTCTTCATCACTGCATGGTGATTATGTAAATATCAACAGACTAAAAAGGGCAAATAACATGATAATTTGTGATGAAAGTAGTTTTGAACTCACATACCCTCGGAAAGGGCCCTAGGGATTTCCAGGGGTTGATGGACCACGCTCTTGAGAACCACTGCTCTGGTGTTAATCCAGTTTAAGAACAGGCAGGATGTCATAACTAGTAGCAAAGAAAGATGTAATGTGTAGTTATACTACTTTGTGTTCCAAGTTTTGATCTTACTCCAGATTCTTTTTAATTCTATATAGGTCTGTTAAGGGACATTTTTAAGATAAAGAGTACTGTTTATGTAGTCTTAAGTTTTAAAGTTGTTCATAGAAAATACAAAATAATTATAAACTAACCAGGCCTTTCTTGTCAATAATACCATTAATTCTTTCACGTTTTGTTCATTCAATTCTCACAACACCCTTATGGGTGTTCTCTCTTAATGTTATCTTTGTGTAATAGATTATTGACAGACTGTCCTTCCCAAAATCACGTAGTGGAAACAAAAAGATTGAATGATTTAATGGAGACCACAGTGTTCATTATAGTACTACTTGCCACCAGCCACTAAAATATGACATAAAGAGAGTCTAAATTTCAGAGTTGAATAAAATTAGATTGAAAGCCCTGTTTCTTCACTTAATAACTTTGTGGCACTGGATATGTTATTTAGCCTCTCCAATCCCTAATGTCCTCGTCAATAATAGCGTTTACTTTATAGAATTGTGAAATTCTATAATTGTGTGAAGTAGACCTTGTAAAACAGATTTAAGTGTGCCTACCATATAGTAAGTATAAATCAGGTTTTTTTTCTTTTTGAACTTAACTACCACTGTTTTTCTTTTTTGTTTTAAATTTTCCTTCACTTTTTGATGCTTTTTTTCTGTTCCCTTTTTTCATTGCGTCTTTTAAGAGAATATTTTATTAGACAAGTAAATCGTATAAATAGGGTAAATCTATACATTTATTAGATCATCCATTGGTTTCAGAAAGAAGGGAAATGGAGAAAGATCTGTATATATACTTTAAATACATGGAGAAAAATTAAAACACTGTACATGTATAATGCTATGTGTTGTGTAGAATTTCAGTTATTAATTCCACTATCGTGACTCTTCCTTTTTGCATTCAAAAAATGTCCTGTTAGAATCCAGAGTGGCTGATCTTTCAACAGATGAAGAGGGTGAAACATCTCATTCCTCAGAAAGTAAGGATGATCAGAGTTCATCATCCAACAGCTCTACCTCTCTGGAAGAAGAATTTTCATCAATAGGTTGGTAAATTTTGTAATTTCGATTAACTTTATTTCTAATATCGGTATTTTCTGTACCAGTGATTCTTACTATTGGTAACACAGCTATAGTGAAGTATGGAGCAAGTAAGTCATTACCAGTGATTGTCAAAGTGTCAAAATTGACTGCTCCTTTCCCTTACATGACATGTGCAAGGTCAGACAGCTTGTAAGAGGCAGAGCGATGATTCAGATCCAGGTAGTCTGCTCCAGAACCTGTGTTCTTAACCACTGTGCTATACTGGGTGACTCATGCCAATATCTGAAGGGTGGTAAGAATTTGTTACTGAGGATGTTTCAGGTATAGAATATAGCAAATGTTAAACTAGAGAAGTTAACCTAGCATATGTAGAGAACTAAAAATAGTTGTTGGAATGAAAATATTTGGTTGGAGTTTAAGAAGGAGGAACAACAAAAACAGACAAATTGGAGTCAGATAATATAGAGTTTGGGAGACCTACTGAAAATTTTATGCAAATAAATGGCATGACCATTTTTGTGTTTTGGAAAGATCAGTCCAGTTCAGGGTTTGGCAAATTACCACTGGTGAGCCAAATATGACCCATCACATGCTTTTGCAAATAAATCCTTATTAAAATACAGCCACCCTCATTCAATTATATATTGTCTGTGGCTGCTTTTGCATTACAGTGACAGAGTTTAGAAGTTGTGACAGATACTTTATGGCCCACAAAGCTGAAAGTATTTCTCTGCCCTGTTACTCAAGCTCAAGGGTTTGTAACTTGTTTTGTGCTTTGGACTCGTCAGTCTCATGAAGTCTGAGACCCCTTCTGAGAAAATAAAATTATGTAGCTTTATAAAAGAAACAAATTAACTTGAAATGTAATTGTTTAAATACATTTTTAAAGACTCATAGTAGGCCACCTCAGTGGCTCAGTGGTCAGGCGTCTGTCTTCAGCTCAGGCCATGATCCCCGGGTTCCGGTATCAAGTACTGCATCGGGCTCCCTGCTCAGCGGGGAGTCTGCTTCTCCCTCTACCTTTCCCTCTTCCCATGATATCTCTCTCTTTCAAATAAAATCTTAAAAAAAAAATAGATTCGTGATGTAGTGAAGTGCTTTATTAACTTAATAAATAACAAGAACCAGTAGCTCTTGTAATTTTTTTGTTATACAAGTTCACAAGGTACAGAAATACTTAGTGATGAAACCACTATTAAGAATTGAAGCCTAGTAGATAAGTAATGCCTTGTCCAGACTCTAGATATGGTGCTGTCCAATAGAACTTTCTGTGATGATATAAAAGTTTTATATCTTCATTGTCCAGTATATTAGCCACTAGCCACATGTGGCTGTAGAGCTCTTGAAATGTGGCTAGTGCACCTAAGGAGCTGGATTTTGAATTTGGCTAAATGTAAATGATCACATATGACTAGTGTTCACCATATTGTACGGTGCTGCTTTAGGAAATGGTGGATTAGATGGTATAAGCCAGTAGTTGTAAAGTGTTAGCAGCATTGCACACCTAAGGAGAGAAGACAGTGTTTGGCAATGTGTGCGATAGTTTTTAATTATTGTTGTCACTGAGGTGTTGCTGGCACGTAGGACCCTGGAGGCAAGAAATGATAAATGTCTCAGAGTACAGGACAGTTCAACACAGTGAAGAATTGTCCCTCCCCAGAGCTCATTTCAGAAACACTGAAAGTTGAAAATTTGTCCTGTTTTTCTTTCTTCTGGAGAAGAAAAGATGAAGGAATGTGAGAAGTTTGGGGATTGGTTTGTGGATCAAGGAGTGCATTTATTTTTTGTTCAAACAGTAGAACTCTTAGAATGATCCAGTAGTGGGTGTTGGCCTTGAGGTGTTGCAGATACTGCATGTTACACTTGGGGCATGATATTAACCTGTACTCCTTAGATAAGATGATGTATATGAAAATTATTTAACTTATAAATCTGCGTGTTTTTATTATAAAGCAATATGCTAACTTTATTAATTCATTCCATGCTTGGCCAGTATCTGCTATGAGCTAAATGTTGGGTATAGACAGGGCAGGATAATAACTCTTCTCTTGAACTTTTTCTTCTTTATTGTAGCTTGAGAGAGGATTAGCTTTATGTAGCACTAGTATTTTATTCGTGAGTCCATTGCCTCTGATTTATTAAACCCCATCAAGTCATTTGCAGATGAATCACTTACACTTCCAGTATTTCTGCTTTTACTTGAGTATTTAAACCTAAGTGTATTTCTTAGCCCTGATTTTACATTAAAATTTCCTAGAGGGCTGTAAAAACATAGTGCTGCTCAGCTCCACCTCAGATCGACTGAATCTGAATCTCCAGAATGGGGGCTTAGGTACCAGTAGATATCAAGCTTCCTAGGTAACTCTAATGTGCAACAAGCGTCAAGAAACGCTAGTGTAACCTGTTGTGAAGGTTTTGAGTCCTAACTCTGCTTTGGGTTATATTTAGCTGTCCCTCCCAGCTTTAAAGACATCTCTTTTTATCTTTGTTTATATCACATCAAGATCGTTAAGCCAGGCAAGATAAACTACAAAGCCCTTAGCAGATCCCTACAGTGCTTCATAATCAACATTTTTTTTTTCGGAGTAATTATTCAACCAGTTAAGAATCCAGTGCACGAGGATGTGCTTTTCCCCACACATTTAACATTATCCACAAGGAAAACATGCAACTGTTAGATTCTTTGGGAGGTTGAAGAAACATCTGACCTACATCATTTCCCTGATACTAATCTATAAATTAGTACTAGTCTATAAAAAGTAAGTCACTTGATTTGATATTCCTTGTTTTGTTTTTTAAGATTTTATTTATTTGAGAGCGGACACTGGTGTGGGGAGAGGGAGAGGGAAAAGGAGAGAATCTCAAGCAGACCCTGCGCTGAGCACAGAGCCCAGTGCAGGCTTGATCCCATGACCCTGAGATCACGACCTGAGCCAAAACCAAGAGTTGGACGTTTAGCTGATTGAGCCACTCAGGCACCCCTGATATTCGTTGTTCTTAATGAACATATGTTGGTTTTTAGTGATCACTTATTATTATTTCATAATTCAAGCACTTGTTTTCCTTAGCACCAGTGTCAAGCATATTGGTACATAATTTCTATATTTTTTTCTGTCTCAAAAGTTGGAACATTTACACATCTCCAGGCATAGGACATCTTTTTATTTCTCAAAGAATTTGGAACAGTTTATGGTAAAGTTCAGTACATTTTACTTGAGCCTTGGTAGCTTAACATCCGTATTATTAACGTTTTGAAGTGCTTGAAATAGTGAAAATTTCCTTTACCATTTTGTTTACCTTAGTATTTTGCTTGAGAAACTATTTTTTCCAGAAAGTAAAGATAAATTTCAGCTTAGATCATGCATGAAGAAACTTGTTTTGAAAAAAGAGTATATACATTAATATGGTTTATACTCTATAAAGAAAAACTAAAGGCTGTATTAAAAGATGTCACATAAATATTTTTCACCTGGTAAATGAACCTGATTATTTTCTTTACACTTTTTAACCATTTATTCATGTGGAAATTACCACAGGACCTTGGAGGGTGACTTAGCTGTCTGCTTTTAGTCTCTTTCTCACTCCCTATATGCCTGGATGCCCTAAGGAGAGGGGCATCCTCTCCCTCTTTGTGAGTCAGAGTGGCCTATCCCCCATCATTCTAACCTCTGCACATCTCACTGACTAAGCAAATCCACGCTCAGCTCTCTCAAAATCCCAACCCTTACAATCTCAGAGCTTCTAGAAATGAGAAATAGTCCTCAACAAAAAGCCAGCAACAACATCTGATGAGTAAGAGAGCTGAAAGATAAACTGATGTGATATCAGTATATTTTCTGATACTTCTAGATTAGATTCATTTTCTAATTTACATTTAATCTCTGTAAAAATAATTTTCTTTCATTACTGATGTAGGTTTTGAGCCTGTGCAGTTACATTCATATCAGAATATGAAAAAAATTAGAAAGACACTGCCTTTTTGTTTATAATATGAGGAATATGTATTTCTGTTGGTGTTTGATTTTCATTGTCTTCCTCTTTATTTCTTTTAGTAAATATCCCTGATGCAGCTTTTATTCAGGCAGCCCGCAGAAAACGTGAATTGGCCAGGGCCCGAGATGACTATATCTCTTTGGATGTAAAACATACCTCTGCCATCACTGGGATGAAGAAAAACAGTGATGAAGATCCTGAGAGTGAGCCTGACAACCATGAAGAGAGAATACCATTTACCCCAAAGCCTCAAACCCTTAAACAAAGAATGGCTGAAGAAACAAGTACATAATTTATTTACAATATATTAACATTAAGGGATTTTTCACTTGAATATAATATTATGTTAAAATCTCCATAGAAACATAATGTAGTGTCTCATACTTTAAAAGTGTTAGAAGTTGGTTTTTATTTGATACCAATTGAGTCCGTGACATCATAGTCTCTGAAAGACATGTCAAAATATTATTATCAAATAATGTGTAATAAAGTTTACTGTTATCTGACCTCCACTTGATCTTTTTTGACAGGTTAAAAAAAATTGTACATTTTTTTTTGATTACAGCTTATTTTTGATATTGAAAACTTTGTCACCTTTATAAAGATTTTTTTAATATGGAAGCACCTATAGGGATTTTAGCTGTCATTTATTAAATACCCCTGGTCTAATTAAATATTTCCTCTGCTGATAATCTTTAGGTCTCAAATGACTATTTTCACATTTCATATTTATAAATAATATATTTTACCAAAACTTTAGTTACGTCAAATAATAATTTTTCAGAATGAGACTTTTGGTTTCCTTATAACCCAGAAATTATTTTTCAGTATTTAGATTCTAAGGTAGAATTTATCATCTCTGATAAGGAACACCAAATGTTTCATTTTTTCCAAGTTTTTTTCCCCCATATGTGAAACTGTAGTGTTTTCAGTGGGACAGTTTGGTGATGAGTACAGATTCCCAGATGCAAGACTCAGCTTCAGCACATTCCTCAGACAAGTTATTTAATCTCCCTGATAGGAGTTTCCTCATTAAAAAAAAAGAATGATAATAGTGCTTTCTTCCCAGAATTACTGTGAAGAATAAGTTAACACATATAAAGCTACTAAGCCAGCAAGTTATAAGTCTCCCAAAAATGTTAGCTGATGCTATTAGAATGGAAAAATACAGACTATTCATGGTTTTTTTTTCCCTAGCATCCAGAAATGAAACAAGTGAAGAAAGTCAGGAAGATGAAAATCAAGATATTTGGGAACAGCAACAAATGAGGAAAGCAGTTAAAATCACAGAGGTAATAATTTTTTATACCATTTGTATTAATTTTCTGTGGCTGCTGTAACAAAATATCACAAACTTGATGGCTTAAAACAAGAAACATTTATTCTCTCCCAGTTGTGGAGGCTAGAAGTCCAAAAGCGAGGTGTTAGCAGGGCTGTGCTCCCTTTGAAAGCCCTAGGGGAAAATCTTTTCTTTGCCTTCCAAATTCTGGTCACCCCAGGTGTTCCTTGTTTGTGACTGCATAACCCCTGTATCTCCTTCTTTATATGGCCTTCTTCTCTATGCCTCTACTCTTATTTTATGAAAATACTTCTCATTGGACTTAGGGCCCACCTGGCTAATCCAAGACTTCTCATCTGTGATATTTCACTTAATTAAAACCACAAAGACCCTTTTTCCAAATAAGGTCATATTCACAGGTTCTGGGGGTTAGGACATAGACATATCTTTTGTGAGGCCACTGTTCAACTTACTATACCTTATATATTATGTTCTTTTCCTACTAGATTATAAACACCTTCTACATTTTAAGGCCACTTGAGGGGACCATATTTTGTCTTTAATTTTATAACTGACATACGGTAGGTGCATAAATGTAAAATTTAAATAGATTTAAAACAAATCTAATTAAAAAAATACTGTTATTGAGGTCAGAAGTCCTGGATTTGGGTTCTGGCTGTACCACTAAAATACATGCTTCATGAGGTCAAGAATTATTAACTATTCAGTGTTTTATTCCTCCGTGCCTAATATTATGAGTGCTCAATAAATACTTGTGCAACTTTGAGCAAATTATTTAATCCTTTTTTTTTTTTGAGATTTATTTATTTATGCCTGAGCAGGGGCCGGGGGGTCGTTGGAAAAAGAGAGGGAGAGAATCTTAAGCAGACTCCACGCTGAGCATGGAGCATGACACAGGGCTTGATCTCCCAACCCTGAGATAACTACCTGAGACAAAACCAAGAGTCAGACATTCACCTGACTGTGCCACCCGGGCACCCCAAATTATTTGATTTTCTAAATCTGTTCTTTCATCAGTAAAATGGGAAGATGATGTTACCTACATGAGTAGGTGGCTATAGGCTCAAAATCGTAATTTAAATCAAAGCACTTATAAATTACATAATACTCAAATATAAAGGTTTTATTTTTAATCTGTTTAACAAGAATGCTTTGAAAGATTATTTGCTCTTTTAAGTAAGAAAGTATTGTTAAGATCTCCATGTTATTAAAACTAAAAAGCTAAGTAAAGGTAAGCCTTTGGTTGTAACAACATTTAGAAATCTCTCACCAGAGCAATGGTTTAGAGGGCTATTTTTATGATATAAAAATAATAGACGTAGGTCCCACCTCCTCTTTTTAGTAAAATCAGTATAGCTAAACAGCATGGAAAAAATACTTTGAGAAAAAAACATCATAGTCCTTACTCTGACAGCTCAAGTTTGCATAATTCCTTTTTAAGTATTTGTTTAATCGCAGTCATAGTATATATTAGAAGTTCCCAGACTTCGCATTCATGGAACCCTCAGTGTCAGTAACTTTATCCTGGTTCCCCCAGGCCACAAGAAGTACCAAACAACTCCATTTATGGAGTAGTTAGGGTCAAAGAATTTAATAATATTTATGTCTTAATAACCTAGTAGCTTTTGGAAAAAAGAAGAAAATTATTTCATTTTTAAATAACAACACTTACTACTAGGATGCACCTCTTGGGCACTGCATGGCATCTCAAACCTTGGAATCAGATTGTTCACTGTCATTCTCACCTTTCCAAATTGATTTTCAATCACTTCCTTTTTATTATATCCACCAAAAACCCACCTTCACTAATAAGACTTTATTAGAGGACTGTAGCACAATCTAATGTTGCAACTGTGAACTAGTAAAAAAAAAAAAAAAAAAAGCCAGTAGTCCAACAAATGATGAATATCTATTCCCTTAAAATATTTAAAATATTTATATTTAAAATATTTCACAGCACCCCTGCCTTGGCATGTAGTTTGGGAACTACAGTATGCATACAATTTCAAATTCTGGGTTTTTTTGCCTGACATGTTATAAATATTTTCCCCTACTTCTATACATAGTTATCATAGCTAATTTTTTAAATTGCCTAATATTTATTAGAGTCAATGAATCATAATTTCTTAGCCAGTCTTCCTTTTGGCAAACATTTTAGGTTATTAACAATCTGAATATTTTTTGTTATTAATAAGAAATAGAAGAGGCACTTGGCTGGCTCAGTGGAGCATCTGACTCTTGATATCAGGGTTTTGAGTTTGAGCCCCACATTGGGTGTAGAGATTACTTAAATAAAACTTTAAAAGAAATAATAAGAATTGGTAAATATTTGCTTGCCTTTTTTTCCTTTTCTTTCTTTTGTTCAGATGTATGTTATCTTAGGATAATGGCAAAGAGTGGTATTACGAATAAAGGACACAAACATTTTTATGGCATTTACTACATTTTTCCCTATTGCTTTCTAAAGAAAATTTAGATCAGTCTGTAATGCCACTGATACCAGGGGAATGTTTCATTAGAGTCTTGCCAGCTTAGGTGCAAGATTAGTTGCACCTAAAAAATGGAATCTCAAGCTATTTGATTTGCATTTTTTATTAACTGCGAGTATATTTACTGGTTCCTTTATTAAAGATCTACCACATGCTACTGTGTTAGATTCCTGTGACTACTGTAACAAATAACCACAAATTTTTTGGCTTAAAACAACAAATTTATTTTCTCACATTTCTGGAGGTCGAAATCCAAAATCCAGGTGTTAGTAGGGCTACACTCCTTCCAAAAGCTCTAGAGGATGTTCCTTGACTATTCTAGCTTGTGGTAGCTATTGACATGTAGCTACCTCTCTCTCTGCTCCATCTTCACATCACCTCCTTCTTTGCACCCCAGAACTCCCTCTCCCTCTCTTATGAGGATACGTGTATTGCATTTAGGACTCATCTGGATAATCCAGGATAAGCTCCTTCTCTCTGAATCTTCAATCACATCTTTTGCCATGAAAGGTAAAATTCACAGGTTTGGGAGATTAGGACATGGACTTCCCTTTTTGGGGTTACCATTTAGCCCCTATACCACTTAATGATAGACACTAGAATGTACAATATTTATAGGGGGGAGACAGCTAAACAAAATAATTGTAGTGAAATCTTACAGATTCTTTGACAGAACCTGGACAGGGTCCTGGGATGGCACATAGGAGCAAGTGAGTGGTCAGTTTCATAGGTGAATAGGGAGATTTGGAAAAGCCTCTATAGAAGTTGATCATATTTAAATGTTTTTTTTTTTTTTTTAAGATTTTATTTATTGGACAGAGAGAGAGACAACGCAGGCAGGGGGAGTGGGAGAGGAAGAAGCAGGCTCCCAGCGGAGGAGCCTGACGTGGGGCTCGATCCCAGGACTCCAGGATCACACCCTGAGCCGAAGGCAGACGCTTAACGACTGAGCCACCCAGCTGCCCCTTAGATGGGTTTTTGAAAGATATTTATAATGTAAGGGATTTGAGACTATATCAGGATGTAAAGACATAAGATATGAAATAGTCTGACTCGTTTGAGGATTTGTGGGAGTGATTGGAGCCGGATGAGAGGATTGGTTAAGAATTAACATGAAAAATGATGATGCCTTGTGGAAAATATAAGGATAGTTAAGCCAGTGATTTGGCTAATTATCTGGTTCACTTCTTTGCGTATCCTTGTCTAAACACATTCTTCAGAGCTCTTTTGACATTTCAAGTATGATGGTGATAAGCTATGATTAGCCAGAGGACAATAATATGAAATGTTATGAGATGTACTAACTAGAACATGGTCCTCGACTAGTAATAGAATAAAATTGAATAACAACAGTAGCTTAAACAGAGCTGAAAGCTTTACCCAGAAACCCTCCAGAAGACTTCCATTTACTTTTCTTTGACAAGAGGAATTAGGTGGATACTTCTATCATGGAAAACATAAATTTCTGAGAGTACATTAGATCATAAAACTAGCTTTAAAAACACTGAGAAGCAAGCTTTTGTGAAAAGTAAGATTTTGTGATTTGCCTCTTGCGTATGCAAAAGTTATGTATTTTATTTTTTAAATTTTTTAAATTTTTTTATTTTTGAGAGAGTGTGATGGGAGGTGGGGGGCCTGGGGGTGGGAGAGAGAATCTTAAGCAGACACTGCCCTGAGCCCAATGCAGGGCTCAATCTCACAACCTGTGCCAAAATCAAGAGTCGGACGCTTAACTGACTGAGCCACCCAGGCGCCCCTAAAGTTCTAATATCTTAAAACTGAGAATTATAAAAACATTTTATTGTAACTATAAAAAACGTCAAAGGCATGGAATTTTGAGCTGGTGAGACACTGGAATACCCAGTCTGCTTTCATGCTATCAATATTTATAAGATTAATGAGTCTTTTAAAACAATGCAACTTTTCATATTTTTAGGGACGAGACCTAGATCTTTCCTACAGCAGTGAACCTCAAACAGTAAAGAAGTTTGATACTTTGATTTCATTACCACCAGTAAATTTAGAAATTATAAAGAAGCAATTAAATACTAGGTAAGTAATAATGATTTTAAAATACGTTTGTCCTAGACATGTAATAGTGAAAAAAAGCTCTGTTCTTCTTAGTTAAGTACAAATATTAATATTAAACAGATTTGTAGGAAAAAATAGTATCATCTGTGTTACCACGTTAGCACAACTGATTTTCTTTTCTGTATGTGTCTTTTTAGTCTCTATAATAGATACATGCTACATGGTTAAAATCAATAAATATCAAATTCTGCTTTTTTTCTTAATATTTTTATAAGCCTTTATCTGCATTGTTAAACAGCCTTTAATTTTTAAAAATAATAAGTTGAGAGTAATGTCAGGAAGATGCCATAGTAGGAAGCCCCAGACCTCATTTCCCCTTCAAGATACCAACTTAATATACAGTCTAAAAAGCCTTTTTGAGAATTCTAGAAACCAGTTAGCTCAAAGCCAATAATAGCCACGTTGAAATGGATAAGAATCCATTTCATTTATTTTTTTTAAATTTAAATTCAATTAATTAACATATAATGTATTGTTAGTCTCAGAGGTAGAGGTCAGTGATTCATCGGTCTAATGTAATACCTAGTGTTCATTACATCACGTGCCCTCCTTAATGTCCATTACCAAAGCCATTTCATTTCAACTGCATCAGCCGCTCTTGCAAACCTGCTTTGCTTGTGAGAGAAATAGCCCAACTCACAGCTTCTCCATTGAGAGGGAAGAAAGAAGAGTGGAACAAACCTCCAACGTTTTGGCTTTTGGAGGGACTGCCTGAGGGACTGTTTCTGCCTCATCTGTCTCAGAGTTGTAATGGGGGACTGTCATACCTTGGATGACTGGGGGCCCCAAAGAGCAAAAGAAAGCTCAGTTGTTGCGAGCTAGAAAGCCTGCCATATTGCAGACAAACACCAGAGGGAGCAAGAGACTGAATGCCTTAAAAAAAGAAACCCACAACCTCTCGAATAAGGAAATTTCATATAGAAGCCCAGAGAAGATACATCCTCCATAAAAGATTTGAGGAGACCTCCCCCCACCCCCCAGGTCTCTAGCCAGGCTGATTGGTGATGTCCTTCCCTGTATGAAACTATTTCCCTTAAGTGCATTGTCAAATGCATAAGACAACAACAAAAAATAACAGGAGACACACACACGGAAACCTGGCCCAACCAAAGGAGCAAAATAAATCTCCAGAACCAACCTTAAAGAAACATATCTATGAATTACTTGACAATTCAGAATAATGTGATAGAAGCTGAAAGTGCTATAAGAGAACACACACAACTAAACAAAATCAGGGAAATGATACATTAACAAAGTGAAAATATCAACAAAGAGAAACTATAAAAAAGAACCAGAGATTCTGGAGCTAAGCAATACAATAAGTGAACTGAAAACTTCACTAGAGGAGATCAGCAACCTATTTGATCAAGCAGAAGAAAGAAGCAGTGACCTCAAAGACTGGTCATTTGAAATTATCAAGTCAGAGGAACAAAAAAAAAATGAAGAAAAGTGAAGAAAGCCTAAGGGACTTACAGGATACATCAAGCAGAACAATGTATACATTATGGAAGTCCAAGTAGGAGAAGAAAGAGTGGGGCAGGGAGCTTATGTGAAGATACCATGGACAAAAATTTACCAATCTGAGGAAGGAAGTGGGTATCCAATTTCAAGCTCAAGAGATTACAAGAAGGTTGAACCCAGAGACGCTCATATTGAGACATAATCAAACTTTCAAAAGGCAGAAAGAGAATTTTGAAAGCAACAAGACAAAAGCACCTCATCAGATACTAGAGAGCCCCATAAGATTATCAGATTTCTCAACAGAAATATTATAGGCCAGAAGGAGTAGGATGATATACACAAAGTGTTGAAAGAAACTCCCAGCCAAGACTATTAAAACCAGTAAAATTGTCCTTCAAGAATGAAGGGGAAATAGAGACCTCAGATAAATAAAAGCTGAGAGTGTTCATTACCATTAACCTGCCTTACAAATATTACTATTTAAAGTCCTTCAAGTTGAAAGGAAAGGAAAGGAAGCCAGCTGGTAATATGAAGTATATAAAAATAAAATATAAAGCTGTCTGGCAAACATAAATATGTAGACAAATAGATATTCATGTACTGTAAGGGTGATGTGAAAATCACTTTTCGTTCAGGTATAGAACTTAAAAGATAAACACAAAAAACTGTAACGCTGTTACTGAATACACAATTTTAAAATGTAATTTGTGACATCAGTAAAAAGAGGTGGAGGAAATATGAAGGAATAAGTATAGTTTTTTGTATGTGATTGAAGTTGTTATCAGCTTAAAATAGATTAGAACTATAAGTTGTTTTTTGTAACCCCCATCGTGTGTGTACACACACACACACACACACACACACACACACAACCTATAGAACCACAAAAGATTAGAAAAGACTGAGGGCAAGTCCCTGTAAAGAATCAACAAAACACTAAAGTAGCAAGAGAAGAAAAGGCAGAAAATAACTACAAGACAGAAAACAATTTACAAAATGGCAATAGCAAATCCTTCTGTATCAGTATTACTTTAAATATAAAATGATTGTACAATCAAAAGACATAGAGTGGCTGAATGGATAAAAAAAAATTAAGATCCAGCTACATGCTGTCTGCAAGGGACTCATTTAGATTTAAGGATACATATAGATTGAAAGTAAAAGGATTGAAAAATATATTCCATGCAAATAGTAAACTAAAGAGCAGTAGTGGCATAGTTAAGAACTATTACAAGAGACAGAGAATGACATTATGGTATATAAAGAGATCAGTTTATGAGAAATAATAACAGTAAACAATTATAATTATGTATGCCTCTAACATTACAGCACCTATATAAACAAATATCGACAGCTGAAGAGAGAAATAGCAATACAATAACAATACGAGACTTCAGTATTCCACTTTCTGTAATGCATAGAACATTCCAAACAGAAAATCAATAAGGAAACAGTGATCTTGAACAAAATGGACCTAACCAGACATATAGAACATTCCACCCAACAGTAGCAGAATGTACATTCTTTACAAGCACACATGGAGTACACTCTTCAAGAAAGATCAAATGTGAGGTAACAGAAAAGTCTTAACATATGTAAGATTGAAGTCACACCAAGTATCTTTTCCAAACACGATGGAACGATGATGTTCATGAAAAACATTGCTTTTTTTTTAATGGGAATTTTTTTCTAATACACAGTAATATATTCCAAATTTTCTTCCCCTGTATCTTTTGTAGGTTCATTCTGTAATCATATTGCAGCCAAGATAGATTGGTCATAGTTGCTCATTTAAATGGTTTGATATAGAAAAGGCATTTTATAGCATTTGTATAGTGAAATAAATACAAAAATTTTTAGATGTCCTGTTTCAGATATTAGGCTATCTATATTATAGGGACTTAGCAAACCACCAGCCCACTGCCTATTTTTATCAACAAAGTTTTATTGGCACATAGCCATACTTACGCATGTATGTATTGTCTTTGGCTGCTTTAGTGCTACATAACAGAATTGAGTAGTAACAGTAGCAACCATCTAACTCCAAACTGTAAAATATTGACCATCTTGACCTTTACAGGGCAAGTTTGCCAAGCTGTGTTCTAGGTCATTGTTGGCAGTAGTGATATTAAATGATGAAGATTGCCTTGATTCAAGACTATTTTTGTAATAACCTCTTTATTATTTACTGTCCTTCTGATAGTCCTTCCTTAATTGGAAGAAAAGAGCTAGAATTGCATCAAAAATTGCATGTAATTTAGGACTTGGGAGGTTTTGTTTTTTGGCTTTTTTGAAATTGTGTTGGAGACAGTTGTCTTGCATGAATTATAGAATAGGAAGAAGGTAGCAGACCACTGATGGAGATTAGCATTTCACTTTATCTGGATAGGTTTTATTTTTAACTTTAGTGTATTTTTTTTTAAGATTTATTTGAGAGAGAGAGAACGCACGAGAGCAGAGGGAAAGGGAGAGAGAAAATCACAAGCAGACTCTGCTGAGCATGGAACCCGATGCAAGGTTTGATCCCATGGCATTGGGATCATGATGTGAGCCAAAATTAAGAGTCCCAACCAACTGAGCTGCCCCTATTTTATGTTTTTATTAACTGGGTTCTTTATTTTAAAAAGAAAATATGTTTTCATGGTCAAAGACAAAATCAAACAGTACAAAAAGATACACACACACAAAAAAGTCACCTTCCCCAGAGAAAATTACTCTTCCCACTTTCCTATGTTTCTTTCCAGAAGTAGTCTGTATACCTGTACAAGTACATATATACTTATGTATTGTGCCATTTTTTTAATGCAGAAATGAAGCACACTGTATACCCTGGTCTTACTTTGCTTTTTTCATGTACTATATATTTATGAGCTTATTGCTATAGCCAGTAATATTCCACTCAGTTAAAGCATTTTATTCATAATGTTTTCTGTCCATTATTATCGACTTATTTCTTAACTGTCTCCATTCTTTACAAAAAGCAAGGAAAAACTTTGAAAGACAAATGCATTAATCAATGTTCCAGGGAAACTTGGATAGATGACATTTGGTCTAAGCAAGTACTTACTAATGACTTTTCATTGTACAGCAGGTTAGCTGGAGGAGTTGAGAATTTTTGAAAAATTCAGTTCAAGACCACACACTACAAATTTGTTATTTCATTTGTAGTTAATTCTCTAATTAAAATGTACTCACAGTGTCAAATATTAGTGGAAAACACATTCCAGATATTTTTAAAGAAATAGTGTTTCTTACTCCTCCACTGGCAGGTATATGGAGAGATAACTGAATTTTAAAAAATAAGCAAACATTGGGGCGCCTGGGTGGCTCAGTCGTTAAGTGTCTGCCTTCAGCTCAGGTCATGATCCCAGAGTCCTGGGATCGAGCCCCTCATCGGGCTCCCTGCTTGGCAGGAAGCCTGCTTCTCCCTCTCCCACTCCCCCTGCTTGTGTTCCCCCTCTTGCTGTCTCTCTCTGTCAAATAAATAAAATCTTAAAAAAAACAAACATTGAATTATATTTGACACTTTTTTTTCATGTTACATCAGTTAATATATGCGATAATCATAAGGGTTGGAAAAAAGGCTGTCTGATCAACGGAGAATTGTATGGGGGACTACAGCAAAAACAGAAAATGAAATATGCCTCAAAGAACATCAAATTCTAATGACAGATAAAACCATTGAGTCACAAAACAGATTATACCGAATCATAACATGCTCAAATGGTTTTAATACCAGCTTATTGAAATATTCCGAGAAAGACCACAAACAGATCTAACAGCAACTCCCGATGGACTCCTGAGTTTCAAATATATGACCTTGGATTGTTCTAGAAACTCACCAATTCTGATCAATCCACAGTTGTTAACTTTCGCTTTAAAATTACCCTCTGATTAGCTCAAGCACCTAAAAAAGCTATGTCTTTTCCTACCTTTTCCTTTGAGACCTCTTTCATTGTGCCACTCTCCTTTGCATAACGAGTCTCATAAACCCAGGTTTATATGATTGTCAGTTTCCTTGGCGGTCTCTGTAAGGTAGCTTTGAAAAAATTTCATTATACTGCTGTTTACTGTAGTAGAAATAAAAGTTAGAAAAACAAAAGTTTTCATTTTTCTTTATTTTGTTCACTTAGATTAACATTGCTACAGGATACTCACCGCTCACACCTGAGGGAATATGAAAAATATATACAAGATGTCAAGAGCTCAAAGAGTACCATCCAGAACCTAGAGAATTCATCAAATCAAGCCCTAAATTTTAAATTCTATAAAAGCATGAAAATTTATGTGGAAAATTTAATTGACTGTCTTAATGAAAAGGTAATGTGGTTATAAATACAACATTTCCTTTTTTATAAAGAAATCCCCTTACCGTGAGATTTTTAAAAGTAAATCCTACAATGAAATACTTTCCTCTAGGGTTTTCCTATACATTTTTGACATACTGCAACATTAAGTATCTCCTTAATGTTGGACAGTGAGGTGTTTTGCAATTATTTTAGTATT
The DNA here is from genome assembly GCF_023065955.2 of Ursus arctos. NCBI lineage: Eukaryota > Metazoa > Chordata > Mammalia > Carnivora > Ursidae > Ursus > Ursus arctos. Next base: position 39,626,721 of record NW_026623100.1, on the reverse strand, counting down.
ACAAAGTTTTGTATATAAATTTTTATGTTAAAATTCCATCTAAGAAAAATTCCTAGAAGGGGAATTATTAAGTCAGTGTCTAAATATCTTTAAGGCTTATGAAACATTGTTTAATTATTTGCTAGAAGGATTGTATCAGTTTTATTTTTAGCTTATTTCATTTAAAAAATGGTTTTTGTTTTTACATATTTGGTTTTTTCCCATTTTTTTCCTTTTTTTAAATTTAAATTCAGCTAATTAACATACAGTGTATTATTAGTTTCAGAGGTACAGTTCAGTGATTCTTCAGTCTTATATCCAGTGCTCATTACATCATCACGTGCCTTCCTTAATGTCCATCACCCAGTTACGCCATCCCCCACTCCACCTCCAGCAGCCCTCAGTTTTTTTCCTATGGTTAAGAGTCTCTTGTGGTTTGTCTTCCTCTCTGATTTTGTCTTACATACTTATTTTGATCTGAAACAACCCTTTGTTTTATTAACACATGTAGTCTTTTTCTTGCGAAAAAAGACTTTTTTCCTTTCTTTTTTTCCTTATATGGTGAAAATTTCTTACTGCTTAAAATTTTTAAATGTTTTATCCTACTTGATGTAGATAAACTTATGGTTTGTCTTTTGATTTCGCTTGCAGTGGTTATTTGACATCCTGATGTTTTGAAATTTTTGTGTTAATCAAATCCGTGATTCATTCTTTCCCTTTATAATTTCTGTTTTTGTTTTATACATACTAAGTCCTTACATTAGGGTCTTGAGTTGACTTCTTTTTAAGTAGGTGAATCCTTTTAAAAAATATGCTCTTTCTTCATTGCTTTTTATTTACATTTAAAATGTTACCTAACAATTGGAGTTTTTCTCTCCTGTTGTTTCAAGTTGGCTACACTTTACTGTCCCTTGGTAGTTACTTTCTGAAATATTTATTGCAGTACAACTTTCTTCATTGATCCTTGAAGAATGACACTGTTAAAATCTCTTGGCCTCCACATTGATGTACCCGTGGCAGCTATTATGGAACATCATTGGAGTGGGGGGAATTGTTGCCCAAGAAATATAAGAATGCTGATTTTAAATAATCATTCATTTCTGCTTCACAGCTTTTTTACCTGTCTGGTTAGGTCTCTTCCATTCTCCATTTTTTCAAATTTATCAGTTTCATCAAGTGCTCTCTTACAGTGTCCCCCCTCAGCTTGTGAAAAACAGCTGCATCCCTTATTTTCTCCTCCTCATATCTCAAATAAAGAATCCTTTTTCTTATCTATGCATTCTTATCTATGGCCCTGACTCCAGCCCGTTTGCTTTCATTACTTATGATATTTATAGCTGTTTTAGTACAGTAAGTTGATTTTCTGGTTTTATCAATATTAAAAGCATTGGCAGCTTTTAACTTATATCTACATTTATTTCTCACATTTTTATCTCACAATATTTTTTTAATTAAAATGTGGTAGTATTGAAAATGTTCCTTTATATAAGACTTGAGCATAAACATATGCTTATGTATTACTTTTTGTAATTCATTATTGATGACCTACAAAATGTTACTTATATGTGTATTTCAGATTATCAGCATCCAAGAAATAGAATCATCCATGCATGCACTCCTTTTAAAACAAGCCATGACCTTTATGAAACGCAGGCAAGATGAATTAAAACATGAATCAACGTATTTACAGCAGTTATCACGTTAGTGTTTTTCATGTTCAATATAATTTATTATTCATTAAACTGGCAATCAGCTGGAGAATAAAATATTTTTATTCCTATATAAAAAATGCTTTTTGCGTATCTTCCCACTAACCTTTCACCTATCCCTTTTCAAAAACCTCAAAATATTTAGAGCTAGGGCTTCAAAATGTCCTGAATTAAGTCTAAGACAAAAATTGTAACTTCTAATCATTTAGTATTTGAGACAGGATATATGGTCAGGTGATGACTGTTTTGAGATGAGTTGACATAAACCTATACGCTGTGTCAGAAATCTAACTTAATAAAGATTTCATGGCCCTTCTACAGATTAGTTATGGAGGTTAAAGATGTTTTGGTGGTCAGTGGAAAATCATCTGTGAGATCTCAAATAAGATTTGGATGCTGCCTTTAGTTCTCGCACTAGTTTTGTATTTTCAGAATTGCCTTCCTTTTATTAAAGTGCTGTCCAGGGAATAGTGAAAGAAAGGAGATCATAACCAATAGCTGATTAAAGCAAAGTGAGTCTCAAACACATGACCTGTAGTTGCTTATAAATTATGGTACATACTAAAGTAGAAAATAATATGAATAACGTAACGCAAATAATTCTGGCAATTCAGGGACAGAAAAAAAACTGGTGAAAACTACCGAAAAAGACCATGAGAAAAAGAAACTTGGTAGAATTTCGTTAGTATTGTCAAGTGCTGAACTATATTCACCAGCCAAGGTGTCAGGCTAGCAAGCTCAATGCTTATTAATATTGTGATAGGGAGTTAATATTGAAATTGCATTGCATGATGAAATATGCAATTTAAGCATATTAAGTATATATATATATACCTATATGTATATACACCCAAGATTCAACTTTGGTTTAATAGTGTCTCACTTTATTTCTTTTAAGAATTTGCAGTATGAAATCAATTTTACTCATTAACAGGCAGAGCTGAGACATCAACAAATGAAAGCTTGGCTGTAGATGAAAAAACTCAATGGATTTTAGAAGAGATTGAGTCTCGAAGGTAGCTATATAAACTGAAGACTTAAAGCATCATTGAGCAAGTATTTTTCACTACTTAAATATAGTTAACCCATATGGTATAATTAACCATAACTAAACATTAATTCGTGAGAATGACGTAAAACCAAAATTAAACAGTCCTCATCCCCAGGGTTTAAAGACACATTGGTGTATTGGGTCAGTCAAAAGGAACGGGTAAGATGGCACTAACTCGTCCAGGAATTGCGTGTAACTACAGCCAGGCATTATTATGTTGTTATCCCCTCTTTAAAGTCTGGGTAGCCCCTGGGAATGTCCTGTAAGAAAAAAAGGGAGGACCACCAATTCAGATTAATCAAACTGAAAGGCCAAAAACATTAGCATAAAATTCTGTGGTGTATATTCTGGGCATTGATGAGTTCTACTTTTTGTTTTAAAGCATTTCTTTTCAGCAGGAACTGTTTGTTTTTAATTTGTTTTGGGTTTATTGCAAAACATAGGTCACGAAGAAGACAAGCAAGGGCACTTTCTGGAAATTGTGATCATCAGGAAGGGACATCTAGTGATGATGAACTATCTTCAGCAGACATGAATGACTTCCAAAAAACCCAAGGTCAGTTACCAAGTTTCTAATATGTGTTAATTTGAAATATTGAAATGGTAGTAGGAAATGCTTCACTATGCTTGCCCTTAAATACATAAGCTATATAAAATAGTTGGGAAAATTCAGGAAAAAATGAACACATTTCCCCCCCCCCCTTTTTAGACTTTTCTTGGGGCACCTGGCTGGTTGTCAGTAGAGCATGTGACTCGATCTTGGGGTTGTGAGTTTGAGCCCCCACTTTGGGATTAGAGTTTACTCAAAAAAAAAAAAAAAAAGACTTTTTCTACCTCTGAAAAAATGGGATAAAATGGAGGAACATTCTGAGTATTCTGCATCTTTATAGTTTTTTCCCTCAGCCTTCCTCATCTTTTTTAAAGGAACCATGGACATTTTTTGTTTCGTTTCTCTACTATATACTTTCTGTAATGATGATATAGAAAGTAAATTTAGGGGCGCCTGGCTGGCTCAGTTGCTAGAGCATGCAACTCTTGATCTCAGGATTATGAGTTCGAGCCCCACATTGTGGGTAGAGGTTACTTAGAAATTTTAGTGATATGAGAAGGCAAAATATTGTATATTTGAAAGAATGTGGGCCTTACAGTCAAATAGATGGGTTTGAAGAAGGGCTGTATTCTGTGGGATCTTAGGCAGATCCATTGACCTTCCTGAATCTCATGTTGCTTGTTTGCTTGTTTTTTGTCTGTAATAAATAGGATAGTAACACCTGCTTTGTAGAGAAGATAGTTATGATGCTGACATAGCAGCGATTCAATAAGTGGTGGAGTTTGTTAGTGTCAATATTGCTATTAAAGTGATTTTTTTAAATAAAAACTAATTTATATGTCAATATCCAAGGAAAGTTTTCAGTTTCGTTGATTATATATCATTGTACATGACTGTTTATAGGAAACAAAGTTCACAAACTTAAAATGTATTATATACACAGACTCATTTTGTTTACAGGTGACATTTCACAAGATCGTAAGAAGATTTTTGAAGATGTACATGATGATTTTTGTAATATCCAGCATATTTTGTTGAAATTTCAACAATGGCGAGAAAAGTATCCTGATTCTTATTACGAAGCTTTCATTAGTTTGTGCATACCGAAGCTTTTAAATCCCCTAATCCGAGTTCAGTTGATTGATTGGAATCCTCTTAAGGTATTTAAGCTTAACATATAACAGAAATAATTCTGTCACGTTCATTATTTAAATGCCCTTGTTATCAGATTAGCTTTAAAATACATAGAGTTGGAATTGATAATTAGTGCTTTGGGGTAATAATTTACATTCATCTTTTTTATTTTTGGTTCCCCCTTTATTTTTAAGGCTGAATAGGACTGAACATCTGTCAAGGAAACACTTTTTGTTTTTTAGCTTCTTCTGTGATGAGTTTAATATTATTTTTAAATGATTTAAAAATGTTAAGATGGTATTAGCTTTTAAGAATTTTAGTCTGTTTGGGGAAATTTAACATAGGTACCAAGAGTTCTGAAGTTGGAGATGATATATTGGTAATAATTTGGTTTGGAAAGCTGCATTGAGGAGGGGGAGTTGAAATGAGGATTGGAAGGGTATAGAAGATTTAAACAGGAGACAAACTTTTTTGTAAGGGTGCATAAGGAGAAATCGTTGTTCAGGAGCTAGAGACTGTATAGAGATTCAGATCCTAAATTAAGAGATAGGAACTTATTTTGGTAAATAATTGGAGGAGTAGCATTATGAAAGTAATGTTTTAGGAAGTCCTAGCAGCAGGCTAACTTGAAGAGAAGGGAGATAAGAGGTGGATATAATACTGAAAGGCTATTGCTGTACCCCAAGTCCAAGGCAGTGAATTTCTCACATAGAATGGTAGTGACAAAGGAGAGAGAAAGAAAGGGTTGGTTACACAGAGAGAGAGAGAGAGAGAGAGAGGCACACCAAGAAACAGACTCATAACCATGGAGAACAAATTGATGGAGAGACAGACACCAAGAAACAGACTCATAACCATGGAGAACAAACTGATGGTTACCAGAGGGGAGGGGGACAAGGGAATGGGTGAAATAGGCAATGAGGAATAAGCAGTGTACTTGTCCTGATGAGCACAGGGTGATGTATAGAGGTGTTTAGTCACTGTATTGTACACCTGAAACAAATACAACTGTATGTTAACTATATTGGAACTAAAATAAAGAATTAGTAAAATACTGAGAATAACTCTGACACATCATAACATTGAAAGATGGTCCCAGTGTTTTGATTCTGGGTTATTAGAACAGTGGTAGTTCCATTAATAGGAACGGGGACTTTCCAGCGGGAAGAAGATTTTGAAGGAAGTTTTACTGATAGTGCAACATCCATGTATATATGTCTAGTAAGGAAACAAATGAGAAAATGAAATTGAAGGAATAGAGAACCAAAGATGAAGATTTAACAAAGTGAAGGAGACAGAGCCATGTCCTTTTATCTGTCTCTGTCCTGGTCATGCATGCCTGTTGCTGTGTTAGGTTTAGGGCCAGGCAGTCTTCATAGTACAGGAACTAAGCTTATCCCTGAGAAAATAAGTAGTTGGTTGGACAGCAGCCTAGTTGTTAACCACTCAAGCTGATCTGTGCATTCATTCAACAAATAATAATTGGCCGTCTGCCATTTGCCTATTAAGCTAAACCACCTGTAAAATACACATTTGTGCCGATGAGAATTGAGGGAACCAGAAATGAATTTTGCATGAGGTAAATGAATTTTTATAAACAAATTCCATGGTTATTTTAAGTGCTATTCTTAAAAATGTATATTTTGTTCCCAAAAGTAAAGTGTAGCAGGTTCTGAACACAGTGGGCGTTTTTGAAGTATTTGTCATACGAATGATGGATAGAATATAGTTTCTTGTCATACTGTTTAGACATCATGTCTTAGTCATGTGATCCTGCCTAGTCTCGGTGGCCTAGTGCTAAATACAGGGGGTTAAAATATGAACTTATTCTTTTTTGATTCTCAGAAAAGTTCAGGTGATTACTGAAAAATATAACTTTTAAAATGTTTGAGAATGTATTGATAATTTTAATAACTTTATTTATAAGTTTGATGCCATAGGTTTAAAACAGATGCCGTGGTTCACATCTATAGAAGAATTTATGGCTAGTGGTATGGAGGATTCAAAGAAGGAAGATAGTTCTGATAAGAAAATCTTGTCCACTGTCATCAACAAAACAATTATTCCTCGACTTACAGGTATTGCTTTGTAATCTTGGTAAAATTAAATTATTCTCTGGCAGAGTCTAAGATCATTAATTTCTTTTTACATTGACAGATTTTTTTTCAGAAGTTTTTGAACCCAGGGAAATGTAAAATGCAGCAAAAATCAATAGATGTCATAATTGAAGGTGATTAAAAAGTGCTCCTTTGCACAAGTGATTGACTACCAGACTGCTAGTATTCTTCAGCCTTTAGCATTTGTGACATTAGTGTTGGTTTTGTAATACCTAATTCATTTATTAGTGCCATGCTTTCATTCCTACTACAGTTGGATTTCTTTCTTTCCCTGGACTTCTCCCTGTTTCTTTTCATTTCTTTGTTTAAAAAACCTTACTACATCTTCCCCTCATCCGCACTTAGCCTTGATGCTTATCTGTGCTTCAGTCTGAAGACTTGTTTCATCTGAAATTGTACTTGATAAGGATCTGTTTCACCACGTCCCTGAGAACGGATTCTCATAGCAAAGGCTGCAGAACTCTTAAAAGGTGAAGCAACCACTTTTGTATTGCTTCTTAGCCAATTTGGCTAAACTTTAAAGATTTTTCTCAGTGTATCTTGCAGTACAGTCATGGTTGTAGTAGCAAGTTACTACTTTCACCTCGCTCTGTAAATGATAGCACAGAATATGTGTGCCTCATTTAAGTACTCTTCTAAAAACTCCAAATACATCATTTAAAATTAAACAGCCCCTCAAACAAGTAGAAGTATGAGAAATTAATATTATGTATTTATTCTCAAGCTCTGTCCTGGACCCCCATGTACTCTTCATGAGCCCTGTGTGTCAGTTCATACTCTCCTTTAGTGCCATCTATTTCTGTGTTGTTCAGTGTGGTAACCAGTAACTAAATGTGATAATAAAATTTTCAACCAAGTAAAATTAAAATTCAGTTGCTCAGTCACACTAATGACATTTTAAATACTTAATAGTCATATATATGTAGCTCATGGCTTTCAGATAGTACGGATATAATGTGTTTTTTCCATCATTCAGAAAGGTACTTCGGATAGTCGTGCTCTACATAATTTTAAATCCAAAAGAACTGGAGGAAGTCTAGATCTCTCTTATCAAAGTACCTTCTGAGTACATCCACTTGGATGTTCAACAGGCACTTCACAGTCCACATGTGAAATCATACTTAACCATCTTTGCTGCAGATCTGCTCCTCTTATATACCTTATCTAGAAAGTAACATCTCCATCTACCCTTGTAGTCAAACCAGGATTTTGGAGTCATTCACTCCTCATCTTTCTTACTTCCTTATGTAAGCAATTGCCACATCTGGTTTGGGTTTGTTTTTTGTTTTTTGTTTTTTCCCATTTTCTAACCTATTTTCTCTACTACAACCAAAGTAATTTGTCTAAAATGTAAGTCTGATCCTATCACACCTCACTTAAAACACTTTTATCATTCTTCACTGCCCTTGGAATGAAACTTAAACTCTTTAACATGACTTTCTTGGCCTTTCAGAATCACATCTCTGCTTAGTAATTCTCCAGCCCCATCTCTTGCTAAGCTCTGTTCCTTCTTTTTCTCATCCCTACTTCTACTGCATTTCAGCTATATTTTTCCTGGGGCTTTATCTTCTATGTTCCGTCCGTTTGACAAACCTCCCAGCCCCACCTCTTCCACCTGGCTAATTCCTCTTCATCTTTCAGGACTCATTATAGACATCACTTGTAGGAACTGGTTTACACATACCTGTCTGGGTTCCTATAGCACTCTGAACTCATACTTACAGTAACACCAGCACGCTGAATTATAATTGCTTATATAAATGTATTTGCTATTAGACAAAATTGTTCAAAGGCAGCTACCTACCTAATCTTATTCATTGCTGTGTCTCTTGTATTGAACACTAGGCATATAGTAGGCTCTCAGTTGACCAAATATTTCTAAGGTTATTAGAAACCTAACCTTTAGGGGTTCCTGGGTGGCTCATTCAGTTAAGCATCTGCCTTTGGCTCAGGTCATGATCCTGGATCAATCCCTGCATTGGGCTCTGTGCTCAGTGGGTAGCCTGCTTCTCCCTCTCCCTCTGCCACTCCCCCTGCTGTGTTCTCTTGTGCTCTCTCTCAAATAAATAAAATCTTTAAAAAAGAAGAAGAAGAAGAAGAAACTTAACCTTCTAGATGCTTGAGAAATCGCTGTTTTGTTCTTGTCTTTTTTTTAACCTATTTCATTTTTTCTGTTATTTAACTTGTATTTTACAAGGGCCTACCCTGTGTCAAGCGCTGTTGTTGACACAGCATATACAGTAGTGAACAAAATAATAATCCCTTCCTTCTTGGAGCTTACATACTGTGAAAAGATAATAAATAAAATTTAGAAAATGTTAGTTATGAGGGCTGAGATGAAAAAGTAAGAGGGATACAAATTATCAAAGAGGAGTGCAATTTAAAATATATTGGCCAGAGAAGGTCTTCCTGAGAAGGTCACAACTGAGTAGATTCTGAAAGGAAGAAGTGGGCCATCAGAGTATCTGGGGAAACAGAATCCAAGGCAGTGGAAACAGCAAATGCAAAGGACCTGAGGCAGGAGCCAGCCTGATTTGCTTGAAAAACAGCATATAGGCCATTATAGCTTTAGTGGAGTGAGGATGGGCAGAGAACAGGAAGAGGTTAACAAGATGACAAAAGCTGGGGCACCTGAGTGGCTTAGTCGGTTAAGCATCCGACTCTTGGTTTTGGCTCAGGACATAATCTCAGGATCGTGGGATCGAGCCCTGCATCAGGCTCCACACTCCGTGGAGTCTGCTTGAGATTCTCTCTCTCTCTCCAAAATAAAAATCTTTCCCAAAAAATGACAGGGGCTACATTATATGGATCCTTATAATCATTTGTAAGGACTTCATTTTTTATTGTAAGTGAAAGAGTGAGAAGTAATTGGTCTGCCTAACATTTTAACAGAATCACTGTGGTTACTGTTTTGAGAATAAACTATAGGCAGATCACTTAGGAAGCCTTTGCAATAATCAAAGCAACAGATAATACTGGCTCGGGCTAGGGTGTTATAAGTGGAGGTGCTGAAAAGTGGTTGAATTCTGCATACATTTCAAAGATAGCACTAACAATTTTCTAATGGTTTGGTTATGTGGAACAAGAGAGGAATCAAGAATGACTGCATGGGTTTGGGCCTGAGCATTTGGGAGGACAGAGTTGCCATTTCCTGAAGTGGAAGAGACTGAGAGGAGCGTGTTTAGGGTAAGGCAGTGTTATCGGGAGCTTAGTTCAACAAATGTTGAGTTTGCAATGCCTGTCATCCAAGTGGAGATGTCAACTAGGTTGTTGAATATATGAGTCTAAAGGAGAGGGCCAAGTAGCAGGCATAAATTTGGAGTTTATCAGCACATAGATGACATTTAGAGCCACAAAACTGACCTTAAATACTAGGGGTATAAATGTAGATGGGAAAGAGAAGGTAAGTGACCTGAGTCCTAAGGTACTCTAGCATTTATGAATCAAAGAGATGACAGCAAAGGAGACCACAGAGATAGGTGGGAAACCAGGAATGCTACCCTGGATGCCAAGAAAAGAAATGTTTGTAAGGGGAATGATCAACTGTTCCAATTGTTGCTGATAAGTCAGATGGGGACTAGAATCAGCCCTTAGGTTTTGCAATGTGGTGGTCATCTGCAGTGGTATATAGTTTAGGTAGAATGGTTGGAGATAAGGCCTAATTGAAGTGAATTCAAGAGTTAATAGGAAAGAAATGAGAGATAGTTTTGACAGTTTTTTAAATTTTGTTGTAAAGTGAAGGAAAGAAGGCAGTAATAGAGGGGAAGGAAGAGTCAAGGGAGGGATTATTTTCAGTATAAGAGAATGATTGTTTGTAGGATGATGGGAAAGATCCAGTAGAGGTGATGGCAGTACCGAAGTTAAGAGGGAAGAATTCTGGGAACAGGATCTTCCAGAAGCCAAAGGGGTTGAGACCTTTTGCACAAAGAAAATGTTGGCCTTAGTGAGGAGCTTGGGTGCTTCATCCGTAAGACTGGAAGACAAGAGTATGTGGGCATAGATGTAGGTAGGTGTGTAGATTCTGCAGTAGTTGCTTATAGAACTTTTCTTCTGTTTTCAGTTGAGGAACTATGAGCATGAGGGTGAGAGCAAGGGAAGAGAAAAGGAAAGGTAAATAGTTGTCTAGAAGAGTCAAGTCCATTAACTGAGAGAGCAAGGATAAATTTAAAGTGTATTTTTTTCTAGCCATGTTTTAGCTACATGGTTGGAGCCACAGACTCGGTGACAAGTGGATTTAACTAGGGCTGTGGTTGAGTTAGACAAGTTCAGCAGCACAGAAAGAACAAGGAAGTTGAGGATGTATGCAAATACATAATGGTAGTGATTGGCATGGATTTTAAATTGCATAGGATGGAAGTCTTTGTTAGAGGCCTCAGTTGTTTATACGTAAAAAGCAAAGCAGTCTGGTAAATAAATTGTACACTACAGAAACTTTTGTTTCAGACTTTGTAGAATTCATTTGGGATCCCTTGTCGACCTCACAGACAACAAGTTTAATAACACACTGCAGAATGATTCTTGAAGAACTTTCCACTTGTGCAAATGAAGTTAGTAAAGGCAAACAGGTAATAATTTCTAGAGTTAATAAACTTCTTGATTTATTTATAGGTTAATGTAAGTTTGTTCTAAATCTTTGTTTATAGAAGATGCAAAAGAAGTAATTACCAAAAAACAGTTTGGGCAAGAATAGATTTACTTCTGATTTATATAAACTAGGATTGACCATTTCTTCTTTATAATAATAAGATGAAAGAATATACCTTTATATTTATGAACACTCTAACAGGGATGACAGTCATTATTAATTATAGGATACACATACATGTAATAGACCCAGATTATTTTTATTTTTATTTATTCCTCTCTGTTCAGTGGTCTGATTTTTGTTCTCATGGTCCAGCCAGCCATTTTTCAGGTTTGTGAATATACATTGGCCCTGCAGAGATGAACAGGCATAAATGCATTAGTGAAAATTTGTTCTGTCTAAGAGGGAAAAAAATTATTTACTTTTCTTTTAGCAAAAATCTCGTAGTATTGTGGCTTTGCTTTAACAATCATTTTAAAATGAGGTTAACTTTCATTATATTAACTAGTTATTTGTAATCTGCCGAAGTTAAGAACAGTAATCTCTTTAAGGAGTCAAAGTTCAATGGATATGGGGCACCTGGCTGGCTCAGTCAGTAGAGCATGTGAGTCTTGATCTTGGGAGTCATGAATTCGAGCTCCACATTGGGGTGTAGATTATACTTAAAAATTTTTTTTAATCCTTAAAAGGTTCAATAGGATAGATTTTCATCTCACCATGATTTAGAATTGAGTTTTATTCAACATAAGACATAAGGAGAGACCTTTTAGAGGCTTTGGTAGGAGTTTGTTAAATCTTAGTTTTATTGTGGTACTCTTTTTTATCATTCTGGTTTTTTTTTTTTTTTTTTTTTAAAGATTTTATTTATTTATTTGACAGAGATAGAGACAGCCAGCGAGAGAGGAACACAAGCAGGGGGAGTGGGAGAGGAAGAAGCAGGCTCATAGCAGAGGAGCCTGATGTGGGGCTCGATCCCAGAATGCCAGGATCACGCCCTGAGCCGAAGGCAGGCGCTTAACCGCTGTGCCACCCAGGCGCCCCCTATCATTCTGTTTGTTGATGAGAGTGTCATATATTCATACAGTTAAATCAGTAAACCAATTATATGTTGACCTTTAAGGAAATTGAGAGATTGACAGTCTGGAGAGCATCCGGAGTAGAATAAGCAAGGTGGTTGAGAAGCATTCATATTCTGAACACCATTAAATTTTAGCACTGGGAATTATTATGAAGGAGGGAAGCTGTAAGAAGTTAGAGGGAGAAGAGGGCAACCAGATAATTCCATCTTCAAGAAGCATGTACTCATAAAGGAAATAAAATGTACATATTGTTATTTAAGGGGCTCCTGGGTGGCTCAGTCAGTTAAGCTCCAACTCTTGATTTCCACTTAAGTCTTTGATCTCAGAGTCATGAGTTCAAGCCCCACATTGAGCTCCACACTGGTCATGAAGCCTACATTAAAGTGTTATGTAAAATAGGAAGTGAGAAGGGGTGAAAGAAAAGGAACACTTATTTAATTCCTGCTGTGTACTTGGCACTCTGTTAGGTCTTGGTCCTGTGTCATCTTAGTTCTAGCAGCTCTGTTAAAAAATGGGTGATATCTTCATTTTACAGATGAAGAGACTGAGTCTCAGAAATTTGTTCATAGTAATACCTTGAATTAGAACTAGGATTTGAACCTTAATCTTATCTTTTTTTAAAGATTTTATTTATTTATTTGACAGAGATGGAGACAGCCAGCGAGAGAGGGAACACAAGCAGGGGGAGTGGGAGAGGAAGAATTAGGCTTCCAATGGAGGAGCCTGATGTGGGGCTCGATCCCAGAACGCCGGGATCACACCCTGAGCCAAAGGCAGACGCTTAACGACTGAGCCACCCAGGTGCCCCAGAACCTTAATCTTATTTTAAAGCCTAAGCTCATGTCACTGACCACATTACCTCCCCACCCCACCCCCACCCAAGTAGCCCAAATAAAATACTGTGAAATGTTCAAGGTGGCATTTGAGCTGGAACCTAATGGAAAGTAATGGATTTGAACATATAGCAACTATGATGGGAAGGAGGGCATTCTTCACCTCCTTCCAACAGAATAAAGACATATAACCTGAAAATCATTGCAGAAATTAGAGATATTAATTTAGAAGAAGATATATATAGAGATTCTATATTTGAAGAAGGAATGGGTTTAATCTGTGTTGTTACAGAGCATAGAACCAGGAGTAGTAGATAAGAGCCACAAGGAAGTAGATATGGAATCTTATATTTGCTCTCTATATGGGACTATGTAATTGTAACCGAAATATAAATAGTGCTTTATTATTTATTAAACCCTTTCACTCATTTGATCCTCACAACCTTGTAAAATGTGTTGACACTAATTGCATTTTACAGATGAAGAAGCTGGGGTCTAGAGGGCCACGTACCTTGTAAAAGTTCACTTGGGTACTAAGTGGTAGACCGGGCACTTCATAATTTGTAATAACTAAAATCTTTCAAAAGTGTTACAGATTCACTCGTGAAGTTTTTATACCAGTTATTTTTATTCTGGAAGCCCTCCCACAGTGAATGCGGAAAACGGGTCCTTTGTGTAATTAGTAGGAGACTGGACTACATCAGGATTTTTCAGCTTCAACAGTCTTGGCATTTGGAGCAGATAATTACTTGTTGTGGGAAGTTGTCCTGCGTATTGTAGTATGCTTAGCAGCTTCCCTGGCCTCTGACCACTAGATGCCAGCAGTGCTCCCTAGTCTTGACAACCAAAAATATCTCCAGACATTATAAAATATTCCCCAGGCATGGCACAGTCACTCCTACGTAAGAATCACTGAACTACGTAGTTAGTGTTCCTGGCTACTAAGACAGTTTGCCTTGCCAGTGAGATCACTGTATTTTTTTCAGTGATGTGTAAGAAATTGAAGAGAATGGAGAAGGTTCTAGAAGAATGGACTCAGCATAGTTCTTGTTTTTGAAGTGAGAATCAGATGATTCTATAAGCTAATGCCTGGTTGAGAATAGTTTTGATTCTTGTTAAGATTCTAAAATAGATTATTACAGAGGTAGATTATGAATACTTAAAGTAGCAATTACTATAATCTGTCACTGATAAGGTTCCTAAATACAGGTGATTGCTTATTGAAGCAGGTGCTCCCATATTATCTCAGTTACTTTCACTGATGAATAAGGTACTGTGCGGGTAGAGTAGGTAGTGTATTTAAAGATGTTATGATTGTTCCTGTGGATTAAATGGGGGAAAGATAAGCTTAGCAGTGGTACAGTTAGGTACAAGAAACTGGTAGAGTATAGCTACAGAATACTGGACCAAGAGGGATGTGGCTACCTTTGGGGGGAGTCTTTTAGTATTAGATATCTTCTCAATATTTGCCCTGTTCAATATTGAACTGGATGAAGATGTAAAATGCATGCTAATAAAATTTGCCAATGGCACGAAGCTAGGAATTCTGCATAGACTTATGGATAGTAGAATAGTATCCAAAAGGATTTTAAATACTGAGAAAATGGGCTGACTCTAAAAATATATGGTATAAAAGGAAATATATTTTGTCCTACCCCTGTATTCAAACATTCAACTGCGTAAATAAAAGATAGGAAAGAAACGGCCTTGAAGCAGCATCAGTAAACCAGAGGGATATAATCAACAGTAGATCCAATATGAGTCAATAGTGTCACTTGAGTAACAGAAAAACCAAGGGGAGCTCTTTCTACTGGGTGTGTGCTATTTTGAGTAAAAATGTTTATATGTGCTCTGCTCACAAGTAAGACTTCCCTGGGTATGTTGCATTTAATTCTGGGTGTAACTATATTAAATGGAAAGTGTCTAAGATGGTATGGGAAAGAGAAAATGTAGAAAAGTGAAATATCAGTCTTAGAATCTGGAGAATTGTCATGTGAAAGGGAGATTAGATTTGTTCTGTATGATCTTAAGAAGTAAATTAGGACCAAGGAGTGGAAGGTATAGGAAAAAAGTTTGTTTCTCATTGTTAACTGAAATCTAATAGTTAATAGCTGCCCAAAGTTATGGGCGGCCTCAGGAGATCGTGATTCCCTATCACTATATGTTTTTAGGCATAAGTTGGCTGACCAGTTAGTGAAAGTGTGAAAATGTTATCAGGTATTTAGATTTCTAGTTTTCAGACTTCTTTTATTAACAGAACTTTTTTTCACATAAAATCTTACACACCCCTATCCACAAACACAGAAGCAAAGCTGCTTGCTGTAGTGAGCACCTGCCCTCACTCTCCCTTGAGGGCCTCAGCATCTGCCCAAGCCACCCAGGATTATCTCCGTGGATATAGAGAGCTGTGTAAAAACTACTAGCTAAAGCTTCTAAGAGTCTTTTCAAAGCTATTTTAAAGAATTATAAGAGTGTGTGTGTATGTGGTTGTTAAAACTTTACTGTTTGGAGAACTTTTTTTTTCCCCATGAAATAATGTATTTGAATACTTGAAAAAAGTTAATGAGCTCAGAGTTTTAAAATTTATGAACTTATTTTAAACAAATTTTTGGAAGTAATGTCAAACTTACAGAAAACTCTGAGTAAAAATAGCATACTCATAGGCCCTTATATCCAGATTCACCTGTCATTAATATTTTGCCCCATTTTGCTTTATTATCTGCTGTCCCATTGTATATATACACAATTTGTTTCTCCTGAACACTTTGAGAGTAAATTGCATATCTGCTAAGAATAGTCTGTTACGTAACCATGGGACACATCATTTTCAGTAAACTTCATGATACTTAATCTACAATCCATATTCCACTTCCATCATTTGACTCAATAATGTCCTTTATAGCATTTTTTTTAGAGAACTGTTTTTAAGAAACAAAAATTTAAACAATATGGAAATTTTGTCAAGGCTAGCATTCAAAATGATGTAATCTAAATGGAAAAAAATTAAACATAACTGTCGTGTCTAGTACAAACACTAACTCAGTAACCTGCATAAATTCAGATACTACTTTGTGGAGATAATGCCTAGAAAAATGATCTTTATTCTTTTAAAATGATGCAAAATATTTTTGAAATGGGGTAAAAAAAATTGAATTTTTGTTTTTAACATTAATTTAATAGTGATATGTGGCCACTGGAGGAATATGTCCTAGATAAAAAGTGGAAAAAGAAACAGGACTTCAGTTAGATATACTTTTTGTGAAAAAAATATATTTGAATTCTACATTTGTGAGTAATTTGGCCAGTATGGGGTTTTTGAGAGCTTAATTTGTGCTACACGCATTGTCACCGACTTGAAAAATACTCTAGTGTGTTTTGTGGCATTTTTATTTTTCAAATATGGATTCCCTTTTAAGAATAAGAATAATATTAGAGAAACGTTGGTAATACATGAAAAAAAATTTAAATTCCTCTTATCTTTTCATCCTCATACTAGGACTTGATACCATTGTAAGATATTTTTATCCAGCCGTTTACTTCAAAGTTATAATCCTAATAGACATGTACATTTGTATCCTACTTCTTTCCCTTAACATTATCTCATTCAGTATTTAATTTTGTGTGTTACTACAGTCTTTACAAACTTTAGCTAAGTAGTAGTTTCTTGCAATGGATGGATATAACATGATATCTTAAAAACGCTCTGTGATTAAATATTTTGATTGTTCCCAATTTTTTATTCACAATGAAATGAATGTGCCAAAGTGAATTTACTGCATCAAAGGACATTGATAAACCAACAAAGGACCCATAGCTAGAATATATAAAAGGCTTCTGCAAATCAATAAGAAAGAGAATGTGATTTATTAAAAAATACATAAACAAGCAGCTTTTAATTAGGTACTTAGCAAAATGGCATGTCCAAATGGCAAAATAAGAATATGAGTGAACACTCGGAGCCCCTGGGTGGCTCAGTCGGTTAAGCATCCAACTCTTGATTTTGGCTCAGCTCGTGATCTCAGGCTCTTGCGTTGGGCCCCATGCTCAGCGGGGAGTCTGCTCCTCTCCCTCTTCCTTTCCCCCACTCACATGCATGCTCTCTCTCTCAAATCCTAAAAAGAATATGAGGGGATTTTCATCATCACATTACTCAACAGGAAAATAAAAACTAAAGTATGACTGTACACCCCACGAATTACAAACATTAAAAAACAAAAGGATACCACATGTTAGTAAAGGTATAGGGAGGCAGGATTTCTCATACATGGCTGGTGGAAATGTAAATGGGACATCACTGCTTCAGAAAACAATTTGGCATTATGTACAAAGTTGAATGTATAGACATAAACTGAGTTCCAGCAGTTCCATTCTTGTGTGTATATCCATCAGGAATATACGCCTTTGTATATTAGAAGACGTATAAGAACTTACATACAATACTGTGTGTAATGTAGCCCCTCACTGGAAACCACGTGAATGTCCCATCATTAGTATTCATGTGACAGAGTATGTTGTACAGCAGTGGGAATGCACAAGCTAGCCGTATGCACCAACATGGGTGAATAAAGTTCTTTTGTACCTAATTGATAGTTATTTTAACACCTGATTCTGTGTGTACAAATTTGTACTATACTCTTAAAATTACTTCTCTTGGTAAAGACTTCTACATATGGCTATAACTGATGCTTTTATATTTTTATATAATAGGATTTACTTAAATCCATTGTTGTGAGAATGAAGAAAGCAATAGAAGATGATGTTTTTATTCCTCTGTATCCGAAGAGGTAAGAGCTGTTAATTTCTAGATTGCATGAAGTAGCTAATCCTGCAGCACAGATTTAAGAAGGTAACACAGAAGAAACTATATAAAGTGTTCTCTCAAACATGCACACAGTGTGTTAAGGTGCAGATTGGGATTTCAACAAAATATTTCTCGTTTTGTATGCCATGTGGGATACCTGGCACACTTGGACATCGGTTTTTTTATGTTAAGAACATGGCAGGTGGCATCACAGAGTGGTTAAACCCAGATTCTGGAGCCCAGATTTACCACTGACTCTGGGCCTTTGTGTGCATCAGTGTCTTTGTATGTGAAGTGAGGTATTAATGCCTACTTCATAGGACATCGTGAAGATGAAGAGCGTGCTCAGAACAGTGCCTGGCACAGAAAGCTAGAAACTGTCTGTGAGTGGTGGATTTACTTTAGGAAACAAGTAGGGGTTTTTTTGTTTTTGTTTTCCTTGCCGGAGGAGACATTTTTCTAGATGGAAAATGTTGCTACAGCTGTTGCCAAAAGAAATTACTGCTTGTGCTCTCTTCTAGGGTTCTTAAGGGTTCAGGTCTCACATTTAGGTCTTTAATCCATTTTGAGTTTATTTTTATGTGTGGTATAAGAAAGTGGTCCAGTTTTCCAGCACCATTTGTTGAAGAGACTGTCTTTTCCCCTTTGAATATTCTTGCCTTTTTTTATTGTAGGATCAGTTGACCTAATAAGTATGGGTTTATTTCTGGTTCTTTATTCTGTTCCATTGATAGATGCGTCTATTTTTGTGCCAGTTTCATACTATTCTGACTACAGCTTTGTAGTATGTCTTGAAATCTGGAGTTGTGATACCTCCAGCCTTGTTCTTGCTTCTCATGATTGGTTTGACTATTTGGAGTTTTCTGTTGTTGCATACAGATTTTAATATTATTTGTCCTAGTTCTGTGAAAAATGCTGTTGGTATTTTGATAGGGATTGCATTAAATCTTTGGATTGCTTTGGGTAGTGTGGACATTTTAACAGTATTGGATCTGCTAATCCACGAGAATGGAATTAACTTTCCATGTGTTTTGTGTTGTCCGTCTTCAGTTTTTCATCCAGGTTTTGTAGTTTGTAGAGTGTAGGTCTTTCACCTCCTTGGTTAAGTTTATTTCTAGATATTTTATCCTTCTTTTTAGTACAGTTATAAATGGGATTTTTTTTAATTTCTCTTTTTGTTACTTCATTATTAGTGTATAGAAATGCAACAGATTTCTGTGTATTGATTTTGTATCTTGTGACTACTGAATTCACTTATCAGTTTTGGTAGTTTTGGTGGAATCTTCAGGGTTCTATATACAGTATCATGAAGCAAGTAATATTTGATGCATATTTAAACATTTGCTAAGAAGGCATCAGTTTATAGTTCTGGATCATGAACTAAAGCTATCCAGTGAGTCTTCACAGGGTGGAAGAGCTTTTGTGAAGAGAACAGAAAGGAACTTCTAAGCTTTCTAGCTAATTGAAATTGTGAAGCGATATCTGAATGTAAAAATATGCCCTGTTAAGTTTTGTTGTATAATATTTAAATAAGAAATTATTCATATGGTTCAAAGGTATGAGTATGTATTTTTTAATTTATATTTAAAATGGGGTCTTACTCCCTCCCACTCCTGCCCTCCATCCAGTTTTTGCCCTTCCTCCTCCATACACGTACCTGCATGCCATAATAATCACTGTTAATTTTTTTACCTTTCCATAATTTCCTCATGCAATTAGAATACTTCTGTACGCCATAATCTTATTCCCCCACCCCCGTTCTATAGCAGAGGAAGTACATTTGTAACCATTATCTTGTACGGTACTTTGACTTAGTACATCTTTGAGATGTCATCACAAGAGTAGTTTCCTCATTTTTTAAGCTGCATAATATGCCTTCATATAATGTACTGTAACTGGTGGGCATATGAGTGGTAAACCATTACCAACAGTGCTGTGAATAATTTTATAGACCTACCATCCAGTACAGGTGCAGCCATACCTCCAGAAGGCATTCTCAGAAATGGGGTGCTTGGATCAAAGTGTACATGTAACTTCGATATCATCAGAGCACTCCATTTACATTCTGTCAATGTGTTATGGTTTAATTCGGTTAAAAAAAAAATGAATTTTTTGAACTCTGGTTCTGAAAGATTAACAGTTTACATTTTGTCCTCTCTTGGTTTCAAATTAGCACTGTAGAAAACAAAACATCACCACATTCAAAGTTCCAAGAAAGGCAGTTCTGGTCAGGTGTAAAGGTAAGCAGAAGACTACAAAAATAAATTTATTTTAAATCTGATATACTGTAGAGCAGAGATTACCAAACTTCTATAAAGGACCAGATAGTGAATATTTTCTGCTTTGAATGTCTACAGAACTGTTCAGCTCTCTGCCTTTGTAGCTATAAATAATATGTAAACAAATGAGCATGGTTGTGTTTCGGTAAAACTTTACTTATGGACATTGAAATTTCAGTGTCCTGACTTTCACATGTTACAAAATATAAAAACCATCTTAGCTTACCGGCTCTGCAAAACCAGGCAGCAAGCTAGATTTAACGCACAAGCTATAGTTGGCCAAGCGCTAGTCTGAAAGATAAAGGATGAAGTCATTGCTAAGTCAGTGGTAATAGGGAAGAATGGTAAAAAGTTGGGTTCAGAAGATACTTAGGATGGAGCATTGAAAGGACTTGATGACTGAATTATAATTGCATATGAAGAGTAGGGTGTTAGCCAAGTTTCTGACTTTGGCAACTTGGTAACTTACAGTGACATTCTTTGAGGGCATTGGAGAGGATACAGGAAGAACAGGTTTGAAGGAATGATAAAGGTCTGTTTCAGATGGCGAATTGAAGATTTCTATGGGGAAAAATACTAGATCTAAAAGTCTGAATTGCAGGGGACAGATCTGAGTTGGAGATTTGGGAGTCAGCCACATGTAGGCAGTATTTGGAACCATGGTCACGAATGACCACCTCTGAGGAGATGAAGGCTAAGAATACAACCTTGGGAAACATAAGAGGCAGGCAGAGAAAGTGAAGTCTTCAAAGAAGCATTAGAATTTATTGTGAAACTTAGACTGGTCACAAGAGGGTGGCATCATGGAAAAAGAGTGAAGACAATGCCACCCAAAAGAATTAGGAGAAAGACTGAAAATGTTTACTGGATTTGACAATTAGGTCTTGGGTGACCTTGGCAGACTTAGTTTTTAATAGGGTGAATCCATATTTGTTATGTGGTTGAGTCAGGGAAAAACACTTTCCAGGAAGTGATACACAGTGTAGAAAAGCATTGCATGTTAGAGTAATAAATACAGAACTGGAAAGAAAATGGAAAAGACTATAAAATTCACAAAGATACGGATTTAGAGGAAGGAAGGGCAACCAATATTCGTTTTATTAGAATGTCCTATTTTTTAATCTTATATATCAGAGCAATGACAGTTTCTCAGGCTCACACATTAGTAACAGTGGCACTGGCTTTAACGGCAGTCCTTCCTGAATCCTTGGGTCCTGTGGGCTTGCACCCGGATGGTTCCAGACTCTGGGAGTGTGAATTGAGGAGGAAGATTATTGATCTGAAAAGGCTCCATCTGAAAAAGATGGATTTTGGGTGATAGTCCTACAAAATAAGATGAGCAAATAAAATTAGGTATTCAGAAATGAACAAATTTTCTATTGATACTTCTAATGAGTTCTAAAGAGTTTGACCAACGTTTTATGTTTGTTGGAGGCTTATGCAGTTTTCCTTTAGAGAAACAGCTACGTACTCATTTGATTTTTTTTTTAGCTCTTCCGCAATATTCTTCTTTGGAATGGACTCCTCCCAGATGACACCTTGCAAGAACTAGGACTGGGGAAGCTGCTAAATCGTTACCTTATTATAGCTCTTCTTAATGCCATACCTGGGCCAGAGGTTGTTAAAAAGTGCAAACAGGTCAGTGTAATTTTATCATTTTTTAAAATTACATTAAAGTCTGTTTTGTGGGGCCCTGGCTGTCTTGGTAGAGCATGTGACTTTTGATCTCAGGGTCAGGACATTGGGTATAGATTACTTTAAACTTTTTTTCTAAGTCTATTTTGTAAGAGAATAATTAAAATGGTGGTAATCAATTTAATAGACTAGACACCCAAAAGCAACCAACTCCTCAGTATTTAAGAATTAGTATACTGGTTTGAATTATCACCAGCAGGGAAAAGAAATATTTAATAAATGGTGCTGGGCCAGCTGGTTAACTCTTTACAAAAAGAATGTTAAAGTCTCAACTTCCACTAAATACCAGTATAAATTTCATATAAAGTATAAAAATGAAACAAATATTAAGAGGAAAATGTATCTTATAGTAAGGGAGTCCTTTTGAACTTTGCAAGAGAAGAAATAATGAAAAAAAGCGACTTGATGAAAGTTTTCATTCACTGAAGTTTTACAAACATTTAAAAGATATCAAGATTATTTGGTCATTGTTAAAACTAGAAGATAGATAGGTTCATTGGTTACCATACTTATTCCTTCTGTTGGTGTGAAATTTTCTATAATGAAAAGTTGAAAGGGAGTTGAAAAAGTGAGAAATGAAAGTTATAAGCCGTATAAAGATTAATATCCACATTCCTAAAAAGCTCTTTAAACAATTCAGATATTACAGTTAAAATTGGACAAAAGACATGCAACAGGAAATTCACCAAAAAAATATGTAAAAATTATTTCTAAACATGTGGAAAAGATTAACAGTACTAGTAATCAGAAATGCAAAATAATATAGTAAGGATATTATTGTACCTGTTATGCTGGCCAGTTTTTTTGTTTTGCAGGGGGGTTTTTTTTTTTGCTGTTATTTCCTAATTCTTGTCATGAGCAGGAGGAAACAATAGCGCTTATTTCAGGGGCACCTAGAATGGGTGGTGCCGGGGTTCTGAAAAACAGTCTTTGCTGGTGGAATGAGGGATAGAACTCCAGAGTTTGGGCATGATGGCTACAAACCTTTAAAGTTCATACCCCTTGACTTAGCAATTTTACTTCAAGGAATTTGTCCTAAGATAAAAATCAGTGATGCACATGTAGATTTGTTAGAAAAGAAAATTCAGTGAGTAAATTTGAGATCTAAGTAGCTTTATTAAGAATCTGTGAATCGGGCAGCATTCCATCTAGCAAGTAGAGAGATCCTCTCAGGAGTTGTACAAAAAGGAAGGCTTTCATAAGAAAGAAGGTGAGACAAGAAAGCTATTAGCAAAAGAAAAGGACTATTTCAGGCCGGCACAAGGTCTTATTGAGGAGAGGAGAATGGCATGGTTTTTATCATGCAGACGACCTCACTATAGTGCCCTTCCAGAAACTTGGAGATTGTTAAAAAGTGACATTCCTTGGAGGAGTTGAAACTGCAAGTTAAAGCCTTGGGTTTGCTGTTGTAAGGAGCAAAGGACCCTATTTGGGGCTTGTTTCTTTGTCAGAGTTTAAGTACAAATAATATTATTGTAGCATTTATAATAGAGTTGGAAACAACCTAAATATCCAAAAACATTGTCTATTCATCAGATAAAAGAATATGGAAAAATGTTTATAAATTTAAAAACAACGTAAGACATTAGATAGCAATTCCTAACCCGTCATGATTTTTTGGGCTATGGTTTTTATATCATGTAGTTTTAAACTACATCATCTCCCCAAAATTGAATTCATTGCCCATCCTCTATATTTCAGGTTCAGTTTAGTCCCCTTTGACCAGGAGTCTACTATCAGAAGTAGAAAAGTAGGAGGACATTCTCTCCACAGCTTGTGGCTGGAAAGCCATGCCAGGGAGCACCTGGGTGGCTCAGGTGGTTGAGTGGCCTACTCTTGGTTTGGCTCAGGTCATGATCTCAGGGTCCTGAGATGGAGCCCCGCGTTGGGCTCCCTGCTGAGCGAGGAGCCTGCTTGGGGTTCTTTCCCTCTACACTGCCCCACCCTCCACTCACACACATGCGTGTGCTCTTTCTCTCTCTCTCTCAAATGAATAAATTTAAGATTTTATTTATTTGAGAGAAACAGTGAGAACATGAAGGGGTGAGGGTCAGAGGGAGAAGAAGACTCCCTGATAGAAGGGAGCCCCATGCGGGACTTCATCCTGGAACTCCGGGATCATGACCTGGGCCGAAGGCAGTCGCTTAACCAAATGAGCCACCCAAGTTCCCAATGAATAAATAAATCTTAGAAAAGAAAAAACCATGCCAAGACAGTGTGGCTTTCAATTCTGGGATCATTTATGGGAAAGCTAGGTAGTTCTATGAAAATTTTATTGAGATATGTGATACAAAGCAAGAGAAAAGCATGTGCAAATAATTTTAAATTTCAGTCCGGTAAGGGCTGGGTTTTTAAACCTTAAAGAAGAGCTAGGTGATTAAAGAAGCTTTTTCCTCAACTGTGTTTTCAAGAGAGTACATTCCAGAACTTTAACATCCTTTATAATGTGTGGTATATTTTTCCCAACTTTGTACTTTGAGAGGTACTGATCTTAACTGTAGGATAACCTATTTGTCCAAGAATTTCTTTGAGGAGTATGATATCAGGATTTTCCTTCCTCCCATTCTCTCATTTTTTTGTTTTTACCAAAACTGTCCCCAAAATCATATTACCTTTAGCATAATGGTGTTGGTGTTTCCCCCCCCAAAGAAAAATTGAATGCAGCAGCCTCTGTATGCTGCCATGAACATCTAAAGCAGCATAGTAAAAGATCAAAATCATAATTTTTTTTATTCTGTGTATCTTATATTCATCTACTTGATTCCTTAACTGTAATTTATGTAGATCATATGCTAGGTCACCCAGTTTCTTAGTGTGAAATACTAAATGTATATATTTAAGTTGACTGTGTTTTGTGTCTAGGCATTTCTAGTGCTTAGTGTAAATTGCATTTGTACAGATTTAATGGCTCAGTAATACTGAGTATAGAAAGTATGACAAATACCCCTGAGAGTACTCAAAGAATAGTCTATTTTAAGCTCTTGGCATTAAAATACGATTTTTTAAGAAGTATAAACTTTGACAAAAATTCTCAAAATTTATTCTACCATAACTGTAAAGGAGCAAAAGGCCTTAAGTAACTATCGTTATTAAAAACTTGACCTTGTGTTTTAATTAACAGATAGCAGCATATTTACCAGAAAAATGGTTCCAAAACTCTGCCATGAGAACATCTATTCCCCAGCTAGAAAACTTCATCCAGTTTTTGTTGCAGTTTGCACATAAATTATCTGGAAGTGAATTCAGGTAATTTTGCATACTTGTATCTCCATAAGCATAGTTCAAGGATTGTTTTACACTCAGAGGGAAAGTACAAATCTTTCTAAAAATTGCTGTTTTTAAAAGTCTATGGAGACTTCCACTATAAAATTAGTAGATATTTTTATGTGCTGTCTTTGGAATCACTATTTTATACTCACACCTCATGCCTAATAGTTCATATTCTTAAATGTAAATCTCTTCCAAAATAAGCATTTCCAGAAAACTATCACACAGAGTTTAGGAAACTATAAATCAAAAGCCTCTTATTAAGCGTGTTTTTTCATTTTCCTGGCCATTTTAAAATCTCAACAATTGTTAAGTACAGGTCTGCAGCCTGCTGTTTACCCAGCAATAGCTAGAATATGTTTTGGATGTTTCATTAACACCACTAAATGTACAGTGGTGTTCTGGTAAACCACTTCTCGAAAAATTTAAAAATTTTTTTAAATCACAGATTTGTAGCATTTCTGTGGGTAAATATTCCCATAGAGGCTCCCACCATAATAGTCCTTACAGGCTGATAGCCCCACACCATAACTCAGTTTTTTGATGATAGATTTAACTGCTTTTTACAATCATTCACATTAAAATTTGCCAGCATACATCCTCTAATAACCTATATTTGAATGCTGTATGGAAAAGGTAACATCTGAATATTTTATGCTGTTCTAGATATTGGCTTAAAATTTTTGTTTAACAACTGCTGATTCACTATGCTCTCAAACATTTTTTTTGTTTTTCAGGGATGAAGTCAAAGAAATAATTCCTATTCTGGTGAAAATAAAAGCTTTGAATCAAGCAGAATCCTTCATAGAAGAGTATCACCTAGACCATCTGAAATCAGTAATTAGAGAAGTTTGAACAAACTACAGGAAAGTACTAATATGAGATTTTAATATAATCACACTTGCCTCCTTTGCTTGGGGGCTGGGTGGAGCAGGACTCCATCCCTCCCTTCCCATCCTCTTATTTTACCTTCTGGTATCATGAAAACCACCACCACCACCACCAACCCTCCCCCCCCCCCCCCCCCCCCCCGTGGTGGTTGCAGAAATTAAGCACACGGGAGCACTAAGTGTTTAACATACTTGCTTTGATTCTTTTCACTTTTCCAATTGAAGAGAAACTGGAGAAACCTTGCTGTTTGGGCTTTGGTGAGTCTTCTGAACTGCACCATAAAAACATCTGTTATCTTCATTTTAACTATCTGTTTACAAATAAGTTAAAATGGAAATCTTAATTGGAATGAATTACTTGCTAAGTGTTAACTGCGTAAAGGCACCTTAAGGCTTTTGATAACTACTGATTGTCAAATTGTACCTTCAGAAGTCTGTACCAGGGACGCCTGGGTGGCTCAGTCGGTTAAGCATCTGCCTTCAGCTCAGGTCATGATCCCAGAGTCCTGGGACTGAGTCCTGCATCTGGCTCCTTGCTTGGCTGGGAGCCTGCTTCTTCCTCTCCTGGCCGCTCCCCCTCCTCGTGCTCTGACAGACAAAAGCTTAAAAAAAAAATCTGTACCAACGTATTTTGCCAACACAAGTGTAACAGGCCAGTGAACTCCCCCCACCCCCCCACCACCACACCATAGGTACTATTTTTAACTCAAGATTTTTTACAGCTAAATTTGCATTTTAATTATTCATTTTGGCTATTAGAGAGTAAATACTTGGTTTTTAAAATAACCCATTCATCTTACGGATTTGTCAGGCAAAACATCAATATCTTTATAAAGTTCTATGTTATAACGTCCTCATTGCCATTTTTATTTTAATTTTGTATATGATGTTTTAGTGTGCTAAGGCCGTACTTGTTAGGGAAGTACCTATTTTGTTAGGAAACAGGTATTTAAATACTCAGAACAGGTGATAACTTCCTGATAAAATATTTGTGTAATCAAAAAAAATTGAAAAAGTTACTAGTAAATGCTCATTGAGAAATCTTTTCTTAAATCTATTTAAGTAACTCAAGAGCACCCCTGAATATGTATTTTGTTAATTATTGCCCCAAGGATAATCGGGAAAAATTTGATTATATAGGATTTGAACATGTGGCTTCTGCCATTATCACCTCTAGTTTTAAAGCTGTGTATATTTTAACAGATTATTTCTACTGCAGTGAAGACTTGTGATTCACTAGTAGGAACAGTTTAAATTTTCTTTTAATAGGATCTTCTAGAAAATTCAAACCATTACTGAGAGATAATTTAGCATTCCTGCACAATTACTGTCCCAGAGGTAACTGCTCTTTTCATTTTAATATTATCCTTTCAGACCTTTACTTACACAAACATGTGTGTGTGTTAACATAAGTGACAGATCTTTGTTGCATATGAAATTTTTAATTTTATTAATAAAATGTGTATTTGGAAATTTCCTTAAGGCTTCTGCATTTTTAATTAAAGATGTGTTGCCTACGTTTTTAATTTGGGGAGAGATTTTTTGTAGAATGGAAAATATTTATTAGAACTGCTTTCAAAACTACAAATTGATTTAAACTCCCAATAGTTTATACTGGACTACATTTTATGTGGAGTTTGAACCTCAAGATTTTTATCCATCATATACTCTAATTGAGGATATTCAAAAACGTGTGAAACTTGCTTTTAATTTAATCCCCAATGCAGATTTTTTCTTTTTCCCCTGTGACTGTGGGATGGATGGAATGAAGGGGAGGAACAACTAGCAAGAGCAAAATTTTGCGTTAGAAATTCATCTATCTCAGTTCTCTCCCTGGATTTTTTAGTATTTTGTTCACATAAAGAAGTTTTTATAGAATCAGAAAGAAGACTTAAAACTTATTCATGATGGTTGTTAGGAACCCAAAAATGGCCATGAATAAACACCTCAAAATAATTGATTTTTGCATTTCTTAGGCCTGTGACAGTGTTTCTGTAGATATACCAAATATACCATATGTGACACAAAACCTGAAAAATACAATTACAACCAATATCCCTCATGAACATAGGAATAAAAGTCCTTCAAACATTAGCAAACACTAGCAGTGTATAATAAGGATGATAATACATCTTGACGAAATAGGTTTTCTTCTAGAAGGGCAAGGTTTAACATTAGAATGTCCAATCAGTATGATTCACCTATGAACAGAGTAAAAGGAATACTATCATCTCAATGATTATAGGAAATGAATTGGACAAAATTCGACATCCTCTCACAATACAAACCCTGGGAGTATAAATTCCTCAGTCTGATAAAGAGCATCTGCAAAAGAACATCTACACTTAACATCATATTTCAGGGTGAAATATTAAGCAAACCAAGGATGTCTGCTCTCACCATTTCTGTTCAACATTGTTCTATAGGTCATAACCATACAAGCAGTCAAGAGAAAAAGCATAAAGATTGATACACGAGAGATTGTAACAGTCATTCACAAATGATATGACTGTTTACATAGAAAACCTTATGCTCTCTGCAAAAAAAGAAAACAAGAACTAAAATGAATTTAGCAAGATCTTAGAAAAATCAAAGACCAGGGCATGCTGGTAATCTGACTGGAAACAAGTTTTAGAAACTAGCATTGCAGGAGCAGCAAAAATATCAAATACCTAGGAACAAATTTATAGAATGATATGCAAGACCTCTGCACTAAAGAGCAAAACATTGCTGAGACGATGTTTGTAGAACAAAGGGGAGACCTAGCATGTTCACGAATTGGAAAATGATTTTTGTTTAAGGTGTCTATTCTCCCTAAATGGCTTTATAGTTAGCTATCCATAGCAAGATTTCCTTAGACTTTAAAAAAAAAAAAAAAACCTGGTTGGTTAGTATTTTTCAGATTACGCAGAAGTGTAAAGACCTTAAAATAGCCAAACCAATCCTGAACAAGTTGCGTCTTGCTTATCTGATGTCAACACTTACTATAAAGGGGGCGCCCGGCTGGCTCAGTCAGAAGAGCAAACCATCCTGATCTCCAGGCTGTAAGCTCAAGCCCCACAGCCGGTGTAGAGATGACTAAATAAACTTTAGAAAAACAAAAAGTCTAATCAAGACTGGTATTAGAATGAGAATAGATTAATATAGCAGAATCAAGAGTCCCGAAACAGACCTCCACGTAATTTTTTATCAAGATGCCAGGTTAATTCAGTGGGAAAAGGAAAGTATAACTGTTGGTGGAACTGAATATCTGTATGAAATGGAAAGCCTTGACCCTTATTTTCTACTCAGATGTGCCTATATACGTGTGCAACACACACACACAATCATGGATTTAAATGTAAAACCCCGAAGAAAAGCATGTAGGAAAAAAAAGATTTAGCTTTGATCTTGGAGTAGTAAAGATTTCTTGGGTTGGACACAGAAAGCACTAGCCAAGAAAGGAAAAAAAAATTCAAAATTTGTGCAACATCTTGGGTCCTCTGGGAAGTACCAATTAAAACCACAACGATACACCAGTTCACACCCACTAGAGTAACTGAAAAAGACTAACATCCACAAGTGCCAAGAATGTGCAGCCACTGAGCCACTCCCACGCTGCGGCTGGAAGCGTAAAATGGAACCGCTCTGGAGAACTGTTCGTCAGCTTCTTAGTAAAGTTCAACATTCATCTACCATCCAATTCAGCAAATCCATTCCTCAGCACTTATGCAAGAAAGGAAAAATATGTTGGGGCACCTGGGTGGCTCAGTTGTTTAAGCATCCCAGTCATGATTTCGGCTCAGGTCATGATCTCTGGGTCGTAAGATTGAGCCCCATACTGGGCTCCATGCTGGGTGCCCCTCTCCCTCTGCCCGCCCCCAGCCTTGCATGTTCGTGCGTGCTCTCTTGCTCTAAAAATCTTAAAAAGAAAAATAAGTTCACAAATACATAAGAGTATACCTACATATAACAGTGTTGACATGAGCCTTAGTAATAGCCAAAAATAGAATGGGTAACTGTTGTATTCATAAAATAGAAAACTACTCAGCATTAGAAATGAGCTAAGGCATATAACAACTGAATCACAAAACATCATTAAATGAAAGAATACATACCTTATGATTCAATGTATAACAAATGCAAGAACAGACGTAACGAAAATGATGGAGGAATGAAAATAGACAAGGAGTTTTCTGGTAGTGATGGATGTGCTCAAAAACTTGATTTGCATGATGGGTACATGGGTGTATTCAGTTTGTAACTCATTGAATGGAAAACCTAAGATCTGTGTATTTTACTGAATGTTAGAGTGATGCACCCATTGGGGCGCCTGGGTAGCGCAGTCGTTAAAGCGTCTGCCTTCGGCTCAGGGCGTGATCCTGGCGATCCGGGATCGAGTCCCACATCAGGCTCTTCCGCTATGAGCCTGCTTCTTCCTCTCCCACTCCCCCTGCTGTGTTCCCTCTCTCGCTGGCTGTCTCTCTGTCACATAAATAAATAAAATCTTTAAAAAAAAAAAAAAAAAAAAAGAGTGATGCACCCATGTTTTAAAATCTCAATCAGATCAGTGTCTGGAATCAGTGAACGATCTCAGACAGTTATCAGTGGGCTGAGCACCAATGAACACCACGCTACTTGCTCTTCGTGATACTTTCAAAGGTCATTAGTGGATGGTAACCCAAGAAAACATATCCAGAGAGATTCCTGTTTTTAACATATAGTCCATTAGACTAGTGTTTTTTAAGCCCTTTCTACCCAAACAAACCTAAACCTAACAAATTTCCATCAAGAATAGTGCCTTAGAACCACTGCCCTGAAGGATTTCCTGTTAGGGATTCAGCGCGATGTGCTAACCAGAAACGCCCCAGGAAGATTCTGTAAGAGAATCAAAGACTAATGTAGGTTGACAATATTCTCTTAAAGTCTCATGGAGTCAGTCCGGACAAACGTGAATTAATGTCAGTAAAGGTTTTTCAGGCTTTTTATTTAATTCCAAAAGAGGATTAAGGTTGACTATTCAATTGAGTATTTTCATGTAGATGGTATTGAGACAGAATTAAATAACCACAGACCCACAGTTCCCAACTGAGCTGAGAGCCCTGGGCACGGCTGTAACTCACCGGGCACAGCAGAGATGTTTAATTCTCAAGGGGGACAGCAGTACTCAACACCGGCCACAAACCACTGGAGCTCCCAGCTCAAGGCTGTTCATGTCAACACTGCACCACGTTACAGTACTTCAGGAGACAGAATCCACGCAGCTGGGTTACCAGACGTTGCTCTTGTTAAAGGCAAATGGAGAACAGCCTTGGAAATCCCCTGAGCAGGCAAAACCAATTTCATCCTACAAGCCAAGCTTAATTCAGCTTATTTTGCAAGACTGCTCTAACCTGGGCCTTTTTTGTTGTTGTTTACACCTCCGAAATCATAAGCAAAACATGAACTGTTTCCCAAGGTTGATATGAGGTCACCACTGACCAATTCACTATCATTTAAGAAAATTCTAGGGGCGCCTGGGTGGCTCAGTCGTTAAGTGTCTGCCTTCGGCTCAGGGCGTGATCCCAGGGTTCCGGGATCGAGTCCCACATCGGGCTCCTCCGCTGGGAGCCTGCTTCTTCCTCTCCCACTCCCCCTGCTTGTGTTCCCTCTCTCGCTGTCTCTGTCAAATAAAATCTTTAAAAAAAAAAAAAAATTCTAATATAACCAATGGCTGAAGAATAAAGTCCCTGTTTTACCTTTATAAACTGTTGATAACGATATATACCTGAGGGGCACCTGGCTGACTCAGTCGGAAGAGTGTGCCGACTCTTGATCTCGGGATCGTGAGTTTGAGCCCGATGGGTATAGACATTATGAAAATAAACTTAAAAAAAATAACAGCATACACCTGAGCCTCGTTCCATGTTTTGTCTTAAGTGCTCCCAGTTCACAAACTATTTTTACTAATTATACTTTGGTGATTCACTGGTTTTACTTCTGTTACTTCTGAACTTTCGATGTGGTGATAAAAAGCAAGTACCCCGCGAAATTCCATGTGGAACAGAAAATGAATGGTAGTGTCCAGTCTGATTCCAAGTTCAGATAAGTTGCTCAGTGGCCGAGAGATACAAACATCCCAATTAGTAATTATAACTTAAATACACATTAAAAAAACATCCTTTTTTTTTTTTTAACATTTAAGTAATCTCTACACCCAACATGGGGCTCAAACTCACAACTTCCAGATCAAGAGTCACACGCTCTTCTGGCCGAGCCAGCCAGGCACCCCTATGTATTATTTTTAAATATTTGGACATAAATGGTTAATAAATGGTGCTAAGTATTTCTTCTGGCCTGGGGGTGCCCTTTAAAAATTTCTAAAAAACTAAGTTCTCTGTTAAGAAAAGAACAGAGTTTGTTCATTGAAAAATGCAGAATATTCCAGACATATTTGGGCTTATTTTTAAGTAATCTCTACACCCAACGTGGGGCTCGAGCTTACAACCCTGAGATCAAGTCACACGCACTACAGACTGAGCCAGCCAGGTGCCCCCATTTGAACTTCTTAAAGCTAAAGAGAAATATGTAGGGAAACCACTTCCTTACTATGCTCAAATTTTCAGAAACACATCTAGGATTTTTTAATCATCAAAGACTAATACAGATCATTAAATTCCATAAACATATGCCTGGTAGGGCAGCCAGCCTTCGTGGTTTGCCAGGACTCGGGGGTGTTTCAAGATGCAGGACTCCCAGTGCTGGAATCGGAGAAGTCCCCAGCAAACCAGGACAAGTTGGTCACTCTACTGCCTTCACTGAAAACGACCCGAGCATTTTGGTTAGAGGCCTCATTTAGAGCAGAATGACCGGTCTTGAATTTCACCTCCATTATGCCGTTTCTATAAGAAGCAAAATGTGAAGTGCGGGGATTCTCAGAATTGGTTGTGCATTAGAATCCTATCAGGAGCTTCGTAAAACATCCCTTACCGTCCCATCGTATTCTGATACAATCTGGAGACTTCTTTAAAGAACGGACGTTAAGACTTCAGACTCAGGCACTCCAGAGGTTTAACATTAGCCTCACCACCTACCCCCCTGCCCCTTGGGCCTCGCTGCTTACCTCTCTGAGCGACCTCGTTTGTAAAAGGGAGAAGCACCGGTCTCACGAGCTTCTGTGAGCAAGAGACACGAAATGCCTCGCACAGTGTCTGCAACATAGCAGCCCTTCGAATCGGGCGGAGACTAAGCCTAGCCTGGAAAACCGAAAATTTAAATGTATCGTTTTTCTTTTTCTAATTGGAAAAACCTAACAGTTTGAATGCTGTGCAGTATATAAAAGACTCAGGGAGTTATTTCTTTTAACCAGTTGTCCTACCACAACGCTAAAGGGAGATTTTAAAACAGCACGAGCAAAATGATAGAGTAGGCAGAGTCAAGGTCTTGCCCTCCCACAGAAACATTAAAAAACAAGCAGGAATGGTCAAAAACAACATTTTCAGAACTCAAGAACACAAGCACGTTGATAGCAACCAAACACAGGATTAAAAAAAAAAAAAAAACACAAAACTTTACAAAGGCAGGAAGTCACCAAAATAGCAACACAGGTCATTCCAGACTTTGCACCTCTTCACGAGAAGAATTAACAAGGATGCATGGAGAAGACGCCCCTGAAAGACCCTAGACCACGGCCGTGAGGCTGAGCCCCCCCCCCCCCGCCCCCCACCACAGAGACCAAGACGGACCGCGATCAAAGAGGACGGGGAGTAGCTACAGATTCACCACGTTGCCCCCTGCGCTCGGCGAGGCAGCGCCCCAACAAGGTCTTCCTGCGTCTACGGTTCCCCAGCGGGAAAAGAGAACACAGGGGTCCAGCCGGCATCGCCCGGAACGTGTGGTCCCCTCGTGGGAGTCCTGCTCAGCCTTACCTCGCAGGAGAAGCCAGCTCGGGGTACCCGCAAGCGGCCGGAGCGGAGAGCGCGGCAGCCCCGAGGCTCGTCCTCGGAGCGGAGTCTGGGGGGCCAGGGGCCTGAATCACCACCACAAACCACCTACGTGTAGGACGCAGAACGAATTCCCCTCCTCCACCCGCGCAGAGAAGCTGATTTATAACACCACTGGGCCTAGCTCCTAGCCGCTCCTGGCCGCTCCTGACCGGAAAGCCTGACTGGAAACACCTGAGGGGACGCTGAGGGCTGGCGTTCCTGCGTCGTCCGGGCGCCTCCGTCACGGGCCCAATCACTGCCGAGAAGCTTCTGGCTCATCTTAGTTGAGAAACTAACCGGGAACACCTGGGAGGCTGCTTGGCGTTCGATCTCCTACTCTGCCCGGGCAGGGAAGCTGGTTGATAGCCCTTCCCACTACTGAGTGCAGCTCCGGAATCCCGCCTGCCCAGAAAGCTTGGCCGGAACCCCGGGAAAGCTCCATAGCCTGGCAACACTTAAGTGGAGACTCTGGCAGGGTCTGCTGGCCCCATGTGACCAGGGAATCCAGTGTACAGTCTTATCTGATTTAGGTCCCCAAATAAGTTGCTGTGAAAGGACCTGGGACCTGTTCTGCTGCCCTGTGAGGACAGGGAAATTAATTCATAATCCTACCTCCTGCTGAGTATAGCACCTAGCAACCCTGTCTCCTAACCCTGACCGAAGAACCCAGGTGACCAGAGAACCTAGGCAATCAGAGTCCATCCCACCCCCACCTCAGAGCTCCAGCAGTGGCCTCACTCCAAAACAGACCCTTATAGCAAGCCCCACCTGCTCAAGGATGTTACCAGCTAACAAGTCCAAACACCCAAACTGAGAAGACTAGTGAAGAATTTTCTCTGCCAAAGCAATCTTACAAAGGCTGGAGGAAAGACTGCTTACTCAAATGTACAGATACCAACAGAAAGAATCAAGGATTACAAAATATCAGATAAACTTGACACCACCAAAGGAGACTAGTAAAACGTAATAACCGACCTAAAGAAATTGAGGTCTATGAACTGAACTCAGAATAATCCTTTTAAAGAAATTCAGGGAACTACAAGAACACACAGACAACTAAAGGAATTAGGAAAACAATGCATAAACAAAATGAGTAGTTCAACAAAGAAAGGCCAAACAGGAATCTTAGAGCTGAAAAATACAATGATTGAACTGAAGAATTCAACGGGAGCTTCAAAA
This sequence comes from Ursus arctos, assembly GCF_023065955.2. Taxonomy (NCBI): domain Eukaryota; kingdom Metazoa; phylum Chordata; class Mammalia; order Carnivora; family Ursidae; genus Ursus; species Ursus arctos. The sequence continues at coordinate 39,591,630 of NW_026623100.1, read as the reverse complement.
GCAGACCCGACCATGTGAAAGAATCAGTGACCTTGAAGACAGAACATTTGAAATTATCCACTCGGAAGAGCAAAAAAGCAAAAAGAATGAAAAAGAGTGAAGAAAGTCTGCAGGGCTTGTGGGATACAATCAAAAGAAACAATATCTGTATTATGGGAATTCCAGAAAAAAGAAAAAGGGATAAAAAAGTATAGTTGACCTTTTAACAATGCAGGGGTTAGGGATGCCAACCCCTATGCAGTTGAAAACCCACATAAAACTTTCAACTCCCCCAAAACGTAACTACGCAACAGCCTACTACTGACTGGAAGCCTCACTGATAACATAACTAGTCAATTAACATATATTTTGTATGTTACATGCATTTAATACAATACATATGCTGTAATCTTCCAATAAAGTAAGCTAGAGAAGATAAAACGTTATTACGAAAAGTGTAAGGAAAATACATTTACAGTACTGTACTATATAAAAAAGAAAAATCCAGACAAGTGGACTTGCACAGTTGAAAGCTGTGTTGTTCAAGATCAACTGTATATTTAAGGTAATCATGGCTGAAAATTTCCAAAACCTTGAGAGAAAAATGGACATCCAGATCCATGAAGACCAAAAGACCCCACACAGGTTGAATCTGAATAAAACTATATTGAGACATATTATAAATTATCAAAAGTCAAAGACCATATATGGCAAGTCAGCAGCTAACATTCAATGGTAAGAGGTTGAAAGCTTTCCCTCTAAGATCAGGAACAAGGCAAGTGTGCCCACTCTCACAGCTCCTGTTCAACACAGTACTGGAAGTCCTAGTCAGAGCAATCAGGCAAGAAAAAGAAATAAAGGCATCAGGATTGAGAAGGAAGAAGTAAAATTGGCTTTATTTGCAAATGACATGACTTTATATGTATAAAATCCTAAAGACTCCCCCCTGCAAAACTGTTAAATCTAACTAATGAATTCAGTGAAGTTGCAGGAAACAAAATTAATATATAAAAATCAGTAGTGTTTCTATAACATAACGATTATCTGAAAATCAATGAAGAAAACAATCCCATTTACAATAGCATCAAAAACAATGCAAGTACTTAATAAATTTAACCAGAAGATGAAAACTCTCTATGCTGAAAACTATGAGACATTGATGAAAGAAATCAAAGAAGACACAAATACATGGAACTGTATCTCATGTTCATGGATTGGAGAAATTAATATTGTTAAAATGCCTGTATTTCCCAAAACCATCTTTGAAATACATGCAATTCCCATCAAATTCCAATGGCATTTTTTACAGAAAAAAAAAATCCTAAATTTACATGGGCAATAAGACACCAAAAAACCAAAGCAATCTTAAGAAAGGAGAACAAAGTGGGAGGCATCACACTTCCTGATTTCAAGCTATATCTTAAAGCTATAGCAATCAAAACAGTATGGTCCTGGCATAAAAACAGACACACAGACCAATGGAACACAACTGAAAACCCAGAAATAAACCCATGCATATACAAGCAGCTAATACATGACAAGACAGCCAAGAATACTCAGTGGAGAAAAGATAGTCTCTCAATAAATGATGCTGGAAATTTTGCATATTCATATATAAAAGAATAAAAATAGACCTCTTTCACCATTCACAAAAATTAACTTGAAATGGATTAAAGACTTAAATGTAAGACTGGAAACCATAAAACTCCTGGAAGAAAACACAGGAAAAGAGATGTTTGACATGGGTCTTGGCAATGATCTTTTGGATGATACCTGAAGTTCAAGGAAAAACATAAAAAAATAAATAAGTGGGACTATGTCAAACTAAAAAGCTTCTGCCCAGCAAAAGAAACAATCAGCAAAATGAAAAGACAACCTACAGAATCGGAAAATAATATTTGCAAACCATATATCTGACAAGGGGTTAATATTCAAAATATGAAAGAACTCCTCCAACTCAATAGCAAAACATGTGATCCAATTAAAACTGGGCAAAAACCCTAAAAAGACATTTTTTTCCAAAGAAAAAATAAGAATGGCCAACAGGTACATGAAAATCATTATTAGCTCAAAATCACTACTCATTAGGGAAATGCAAATCAAGAGAATGAGCTACCACCTCCCGGCTGTCAGAACAGCATCATCGAAGGGACATGAGAAAACAAATGCCTGTGAGGATGTGGAGAAGAGGGAACCCTGCTGCACTGCTGGGGGGGGGGGGGGGGCTTGTAAACACGTACAGCCCCTATGAAAACAGTATGGGGTTTCCTCAAAAACTTAAAAATAAATTACCCTAAGATCCAGCATTTCCACTTCTGGCATATATGTATCTGAAGGAAACAAAAATACTGTCAAAGAATTACCTGCACCCCCACATTCCAGAAGCATTATCTACAATAGCCAAGACACAGAAACAAACCAAGTGTCCGGTGGCAGATGAATGGATAAAGAAATTGTGTTATGTTTGTATGTACACACACACACACACACAGAATATTATATTATTCAGCCACAAAAAGGATTTCCTGCCATCTGTGACAATAAGGATGGAACTTGGAGAGTATTACGCTAAGTGAAGAAGTCAGAGAAAGACAAATACTGTATCTTACTTAAAAGTGGACGTGAAACAAATATAAAGAGATCAGATTCATGGTTACCAAAGGCAGGGGATGGGGAGGGATGGGGAAATTTGATGAAGGTGATCAAATGTACAATCTTCCTGTTTTAAGATAAATGAGTACTGATGTAATAATGTACAACACAATGGCTATAAACACTAAAGTATGGTATATCTGAAACTTGTTAAGAGAGAAGATGCTAAAACTTCTCATCACAAGGAGAAAAATCCATTTTTTATTTTTTTGGGGGTATATGTATGAAAGGACTGATATTAACTAAATTTATTGTGGTAATTATTTCACAATATACGAAAATCATATCATTACGCTGTACACCTTAAGCTTACATAGTGCCGTATGTCAACTCTGTTTCAATAAAACTGGAAGAAAATAAAACGATAGGAAAGCTTTGTGGCATTTTTACTCGGCCTTTTGATGTGGCAGCAGACTTGAAAATGGCAGCTATATTCTCAGTGTTAGACTTTGGTCCCTATTTCTGGAGGGAACAGAACAAACTTACTCACAAATTATGGCTTATATCTATTGTAGCCTGCCTGTGGGTACCTGGAGGACTGAAGCAAAGCACTCACCTGTGTTGCCTAACTTGAAACGCAGTCCAGAAAAGCAGCAGGCATTGCTCAAAAATGAGTGTAAGGCAAACCAACAACCCACAAATGCCTGGGTGAGAAGATTACAGTTGCACAATGTATCACCTCAGGCCTGGGAGAAAAAGCTGGGGGGAAGAGAGTTACTTTGGGGAATTAGACTATTCAAAAGCACATACAAGGAAATCTAGAAAGCCACACATATGTCAAGGGGAAGATGCATGCTCAGAAAAGACCTGAGAAGACCCTAAGCTTTCAACTCAGGCTGTTGGACTTAGTGCAAGCCTGGGTAAGTGCTCAGGGAGTAACCCAGAAAAGAGACAATTGTCAAAGACTGGGAGAAGTATTTGTCTAGCTCCCGGCCTTCGAGGAAAACTATCTAAACACAAGTTAAGAGACAAGACTTCAATGATTACACATAATAAGGGATTAAATCTTTGCAAAAATAGTTTGGAAATATCAGTAAATGAATGGACTACAGTCCAATAATCATAATAAAAGAAACTCTGGGAAAGGAGAGGGGATATCTGATTTCCAGAATCACATTATGATTTTTAAATGTCCAGTTTTCAACAACAACAAAAAAGTCACAAGACATTCAGAGACACTGGAAAGTATGGCCACCAAAGAAACAAAATAATAGAAAACATCCCTGGAGAACCACAGATATTGGAATTAAGAGACAAAAACTTTAAAACGACTGTCTTAAATATGCTCAAAGAGCTAAAGGGAACCATGGACAAGCAACTGAAAGAAACCAGAAAAGGGATATATGAACAAAATGAGAATATCCATAAATACACAGAAATTATAAAAATGAACCAAATTCTCAGACCAGAAAGTATAATAATTGAAATTAAAAGTTCACTAGTGGAGTTCAACAGAGAATTGGAGCAGACAAAATAGAATCAGCAAACTCGAAAACAGGACAATTACAATGACCGAGTCTGAGGACCAGAAAGAAAATAGAAGAAAAGTGAACAGAGCCTGAGAAACTGGTGGGACACCACCAAACAGACCAGCATATATGCATTACGAATGTCCCAGAGGAAAGGAGTAGAAAGAATATTTAAAAAAAGAATGACCAAGTACATCCAAAATTTGATCAAAGACATGAATTTGCAAATCCCAGAATCTCAATGAACTCCAAGTGGGAGAAAGGCAGAGGCCCACACCAAGAACTAGTACAATGAAACTGCTGAAAGACAAAGGCAGGGACAGTCCTGAGAGCAGCAAAGGAGAAGCAGCTCCTCATGAATGAAAGATCCTCAATAAAATTAGCAGCCAATTCTCACCAGATACCATAGAGGCCAGAATGCAACAGGTGCCATATTTAACATGCTCAGGGAATAATACAGCCAACAAGTAATTCTGTATCTGACAGAACCGTCCTTCAAAAATGAGGGAGAAAAAAGACTTTCCCAAATAAACAAAACCCGACAGAGTTCATTGCAATCAGACCTGCCCTACAAGAAATGCTAGAGAGAGTCCTTCAGGCAGAAATAAAAGAACAGTAGACAGTAAGTTGAATCTGCGTGATGAAATAAAGATCTCCAGGAAACGTAAATACAGGGGGGAAAATATAAAAGCTAATACTGTTGTATTTTGTTTTCTAACTCCACTTTTTATCTCTTACATGATTTAAAAGACAAATGCATACAAAATAATTATAAATCTGTTACTGAGCACACAATATAGAAAGATGAAATTTGTGACATCAACAATGTAAAGGGAGAACAGAACTTTATAGGAGTAGAGACTTTATATGTTATTGAAGTCCTTGGTATCAACTCAAACTAGATTATTATAAATTAGGATGTTAAATGTAATCCCCATGGTTAACTACAAAGAAAACATTTAACAAATATATACATAAATGAGAAGAGAATCAGTTCACTCAAAAAAATCAACACAGAAGAAGGCAGTAATAGAAAAAACAAGAAACAAAAATGATATATTTAAAGAAAACAAGTAACAAAATAGCAGAAGCCCATCCTTTTACTAATTGATTTAAATGTAAATATATTAAACTCTGCAAACAAAAGGCAGAGATTGTCAAAACAGATAAAAAACAAACAAAAACACAAGATCCAGCTATATGCTTTCTACAAGAAATTCACGTTAGCACCAGAAACACAAATATGTTGAAAGTGAAGGGCTTGAGCTCACGATCTGGAAGCCACCAGGTGCCCCAAGAAAGATACTCTATGTAAACAGTCACCCGACAAGAGCACAGGTGGCTTTAGTTGTATGAGCCAAAATAGTCAGTAAGCAAAAAACTGTTAAAAGAAACAAAAGATATTACATATTGATAAAAATCCTTTCATCAAAAAGATATAATAATTTATGTACCAAACAACAGGGCCCCAAAACCTATGAAGCAGACACTGACAGAACTGAAGGGAAAACTAGACGGTTCTATAATGAATGTCAGAAACATCACTATCCCAACAGGCACATATAAAACACTCCATCCAACACCACAGTACACAATTTTCTCAAGTGCACATGGAACATTCTCCAGGCTACAGCATATCTTAGGCTACAAAACTTTCGATAAATTTAAAAAGACTGAAATCATACGAAGTATCTTCTCCGACCATAACAGAAAGATGCTAGAAATCACTAACAAAAGGAAAAGTGGAAAATTTACAAATATGTAGGAATCAAATAGCACCAGTGGGTTAAAGAAGAAATTGGCAAGAACATTTAAATACATAAAAACCAGTAATTACATCCCAGGGTATATACCTGGAGTATAAGGAGAACACGAAAATAGCAGCTCAAAGAGATATGTGGATGTCAGCATTCGCTGCAGCCTTACTCACAATATCCAAAAGGTGAAAATAACCCAAGTGTTCATCAACAGATGAATGAATAAACAAAATACAGTATATTACATGACAGAATATCATTTAGCCAAAAAGAAATGAAATTCTGATATGTTACAACATGGATGAATCTAGAAAACATATTCAGCGAAATAAGCCAAATACAAAGTACAAATACTGTATGATTCCACTTAAAAGAAGTATCTAGAATAGACAAATTAATAAAGGGTAGAGTGGGATTTACCAGGAGCTTGGAGAAGGGGGATAGGAATAGAGTTATTACTTAATGGTCACAGAGTTTCTGTCTGGGGTGAGGAGAAAGTTCTGGAGGTAGTGGTGATGGCTGCACGACACTGTGAATGTATTAATGCCACAGAAATCGTACATTTAAAAATGGTTAAAATGGCGAATTTTATGTTATATATCTTACAATAAAATTTTATCCTATACACATTTAATACACTAAGATTTGCTTTGTTTCCGGAGGAAAATTCACAAGAATCTTGAAGATGATCTCACAGACTGAAAACCACGACTCGCTGTGCTGCTACGAGCACACGTACTTATGAGCAGATCACGGTCACACAGCTTTAGATCCTGAAACAGATCGTTCATCTGCTCCTCTACCAAGGCTGAAGTGTGCTTATCGAGGTAAGAAAGGAACAGGCTTTAATGGTCATCTTTTGACAAGTTAAAGAGAAGAAAAATACCAAATATAGATTCTTGCTAAAATTTTATTTTGAGAAGCTATCTCAGTAAGTAATCCACGTAACGTGGTATATCTGCTGCTTTCCGAAAGCAGTCAGATGGCCATGGAACAACTATTCGTGAAAAAGATCGAGGATGCGCTGAATGTCGAGAACCCCAAAGGTTAGTATCTAAACATTTCTTTTGGAGAAGACATCTATTATTGAAAAAAGGGCTACACTGGTTAATTTGTCAAATGAGTTATTTAAATGACCATTAAAAATATACCACAGGGAAAGCAACAAATCCACAAGGAAGGAGAAAAGAGGACAAGATGCGAGCAGTCCGAAACACTGCCAGCGCACGGACGAGACATAAAACCACGGCACCCAGCAAGAAACAATCAAGCCAGCAGCGGGGAAAGGTGAGACTCCACCTAAGTCTCCCCTCAGAACTGTCCAGTCAGCAGATCCAGTACCTCAGGAACAGGGGGGTTAAGGACAGTGGTTAAAATAAGAATCGAATGAAAAATATTGGGAGGTGATATCCCTAATATCCCTTCCCCTATTCCTCACCATGGCTTGTCTGGCCAAAGAGGTTTTCTACACTTCAGGCACTGTGTGAGTAGCAAGCCAGAAGCGTGTTGGTGGGGAGGGGGCAGATGGACAAGTTGGCCCCATACATGCACCGTGCCAGGAATTCTATCCTTCTTCCCCCGTGAGGTCCCCACAACACTGCCGGACAGATCCTTACCATCCAGGAAGGAGACTGGAAGACCCTACTCTGGAGGATCTGACCAAACCAAGACATTCACGTGGAGGTTGGGACGCGCCCCTCCCCCCCAAAGTCCACCCAGGTAACACTGAAAACAACCCCTTCTCACAAGTCCAAGGCTCCTAATCAGCTTTTTAGTCCACTATTCAACCAGAAGTAGACAGCCGAGAATTGCCAGATGTCCTGGAAACGCCTAAAACAGGAAAAAAAAAAAACAAACCCACACACACATGCACAGAAAGAAGAAATTTGAAGAAAACAGATTCTGCAGAAAAACAATTTAAAACAACAACAATAACAACAACAACACACAAACACTATCATGACTATACTCAATGGTATACAACAGAACAAATCCACAGGCAAAAATACAGAATTAGAACAAAGCACTATATAAGAAAAGGAACATTCAGGAATCAAAAGGGGATCTTCAGATTTAGAAATATGAGAGCAAAGAAGAGTCGGAAGATTGAATTAAATATCTAAAAAACAAAGAGATGGGGTTGGGGGAGGGGGGGACAGAGATCCAGGCCTGGAGATCCAACATCAAAATAACTGCTCCCGAATGAGAAGCAGAGGGGAGGGCATCACCAATGAGCAGTAAGTTTCCCCTGAAAATGAAAGATACAAGTTAGCATACTGAAAGGATTCATCAAATGCCCATCTGCATTTACCCCGACATAGTGGATAAATACAGATCCACATCAAGGCCCATCACTGTGAAGTTTCATTACCTCGAGGAGAATAGTCTACAAGCTTTCAAGTCACAAAGAACAGAAATCAAAATAATTCTAGATTTCTCAACACAACTGGAAACAAGACAATGTAGCAATATGTTCAAAATTCTGAAGGAAACTTATTTCCCACCTAGACTTCTACAAAATATCAAATATGATAGACATGCAGGGTCTCAAAAGATTTACCTCCATACATACTTCCTCTAGAAGCTACCAAAAGATATGCTCCAGAAAAGAGTTAGTAACCAATCAAATGAAAAACAAAAAACCCAGAAAACAGATGAGCACAGGAGAGAAGTGAATGCAAATCCCCAATTCACCAAGCACCAGAGGGTAGAGCCGCACAGCAGGACTTCAGACAGTTGGAGGGTTGCCCTCATCAAGACCTGGGCTAGTATTGCCCTTTTTAACCTGAGGAACAGCAGGCTCAGGGAAGCCTAGCTCAAATTATCCGGAGGCTGGTGTTCACGATGTCATTAGGTGCCAGATTTCCGTCCCATTCTCAAACACATCGGCAAGGATACTCATCTTATCCTACAGAAGTATTGTTTTGAGCTGTCCTATGAGTTGGGAGTCTGATTCATCACGAGCTGAAAACCAGATCATATAAAGCATTCTACTCCCTCCAACCACATTTCTTCCAGACATCAATTACCTGCACTCTAGCCTACAGATGGCCTGTGCTGAGCCTTCTATTGTAACGGGACTCGCTCACGACCTTAGCCATGAACTGCCTCAAAGTCACTCTGTAAACTCTCAGGGAAAACGCAGCCAGAGTACGACCAAGACTGTGACGTTCTCCCCGAAGCCTTCATGTGACAAGGAAATTGTCCTTTTATATCTGCCAGCAGGTTTCCCAAAACTAGGTTCGTTGTTTTAGAATGTACATGTACATAATAAACTAAAAGAGATGCACAGTCAGGCTAGCGCTGGTATCCAGCGGAGGGGAGAAGGGTATAACTGCAGACACACAAGGGTCTTCTCAAACCGGAGTAAACGTTCTACTTCTTAACCTTCTTAGAGGTTACTAAATGTTTTACCTCTTACCCTGAGGTGGGTACATCAGCGTTCACTTTATTGTTACTCTTTATATCATACACTTTCTCGTGTTTATCATTTATTTCACAAACTTAAAAAATCACCCCACCACTTCCATGCTCAGGATCCAGGCTCAATGAAGAGCATTCTGGTAATGATTTAACTCTAAAGTAATAAACTGGTGTGCTTCTTTTATTTTTTTACAACAGTACTCATAAACTAATGAACGTTTAGTCGATTTAATGACTATGTCCTCATATATGAAATTAAACTGCTCTTTCAATAAATCCTCTAGGAGTCAGTATCTCCTCTGCAAATAACCAAACTGATTCTCAGAATCAGGACTTTTTCGATGCTTCAATTTCGTCCCATATTGCAGCTTCAATTTTTGAAGTATCATACTCCCTCATCATATCAAACTCAAGCCATGGCTGACTCCACTTCTGGGCTTCTTTCATTTGCTCTTCAGTTAAACACAGATCAAATCTGATGCCTTTAATATTAAATTTTGGACGTTCCCAGCGTTTCGACCAGGGTTTAGGCTTCATTTTTACTTTCAGCTATGGAAGATATAAAAAAAAAAAATAATAATAATAATTTAGGCTGATAGTCACAAGCAAAAATTCTTCCAAAAGTTTTTGTTAAGATGACTCGTTCTCATTCTATAGAGAACTTTCTGTTCTAAAAGTACAACTTATACCTGATTCACAGGAACTTCGTGGTTCGGTTCATGTGCTACTGGCTTCATATTCACATCGAAAGTACTATATTCAGGGAGAGCATCTCGTAAGTATAGCAAACTACCATCCAGCCGTTTCTCTAATTTGACCACTTGGATCTCCTGGATTCGAGGATTATAAAGTTCAAAGCAAATCTCAACACCTAAAAAGAGAAAATATATTCTTACAATCTAAATCCAGATGTCTGCATACGCCTCATACAACAGTAAAAACTACTTCTGGTGTAAGGGTTTTGCACACAGGAAATGTGACATAAATTTGTCATTTTTAAGATGACAATCTGGCTGGCTCAGTTGGTAGAACATGCGACTCTTGGTCTCCGGGTTGTAGGTGTGAGCCCCACATTAGGTGGAGAGATTACTTAAAAATAAAATCTTAAAAAAAATAAATAAATAAACGGACACTATAAATAGCCAAGAAAGCTCCAGGCAGAAAGGACAGCAAATGTAAAGGCCCTGGGGTCTTAACAAATTTGCCATATTGGGAAAAACAGGAAAAGGGTCCTTCTGGCTGGAGCCTAGTAAGTTAGTTAGTGGGCCAGGAAAGTAAATGGAGATAAGAGCACCACTGCCAGCAGGGGACGGTGGTGGCATGGACGGGAGTGGTGGCCATGGAGCTGGAGAAACAAACATATTTTGGAGATTAAGCCAAGAAAAACTGATTGGATGTGGGAAAGAGAATAAACAAACTATTTATTAGCTATTAGTAAGCTATTTTTATAGCTCCTAATTTTCAGTTTCAGTATATGGGTGGGCAGTGGTGCCATTTCTGAATGTAGAAAAAACGGAGAGGAACACACTGTGAGGGGACACAGAATTCTATCCTGAACTCGTCTTAGGCTTAAAAGACATCCAGTTGGAAATGTGGACAAGCTAGTTGTATGCACAAATCTGGAATCTGGAAAGGGTCAGTTCTCGAGATAAAGATTTGGGGGTCAACGGGGCGCCTGGGTGGCACAGCGGTTAAGCGTCTGCCTTCGGCTCAGGGCGTGATCCCGGCGTTATGGGATCGAGCCCCACATCAGGCTCCTCTGCTATGAGCCTGCTTCTTCCTCTCCCACTCCCCCTGCTTGTGTTCCCTCTCTCACTGGCTGTCTCTATCTCTGTCGAATAAATAAATAAAATCTTTAAAAAAAAAAAAAAGATTTGGGGGTTATCGACATATGGATGGTATTTAAAGCCAATGGACTGAAAAGAAGCACGAAAGAAAGTATTGATACGGAAGGTCAAGGCAGGTTGCAATAGTCAAGAGTCCTTTATTTATTTATTTATTGTTGTTGTTTTTGGTCCCCCTCCCCCCTCCCACTTTTGGGGAGCGTGAACAGGGAGTGAACAAATCTGGAGGATTCGATGTCCAGTACTTCATATGTAGCATCACACACAGCTGACCACAACCCTGGGAGGCAGAAACTACTATTATCTCAATTTTAAGAAAGAAGATCAAACCAAGGTCCATCGAACTCACACCTGTGCTCATGTTTTTCTATTACAAGCTTCTTCGAGCACATGACCTGACAGAAGGCACATATTTCTGCAACCGGTCAAGTCCTGCTGAGCCCCTCCATGCAGGGCGCCACAGGTCACAACCACAGAAGGAAGAGTCACTGTTCTCACTGCTCAATTTCTGTGAACATGATACTTACTGTCGGGGATCATGAAGCACATAACTTTGAAGTATGAAAACTTTACTGTCCTACCATTTTGATTCATAATCTTTCTAGAACTTTGCCACTTGGGCCTCTGTCTTACTAGGCATAAGAACAAATTTTGCCTTTTTAAAGATTCCTCTGATTCTTATCAAACAGTGATTACTGTGGTGACTATCACAACATAAAGCAAAATGGGGGCATTCGTTTTAGGAAAAAGTGACTCATACAGACATCATTATGTTTATCTTAACGTCCTCATGGGTTATTTACTGCAAAAATCCATGTCCCCACACTGTGTAGAGACCCCCGCCTCCTCCTGTTACGCTCCCAGAGGCTGGCAAGTCTGCCGGTCACTGGGCTGTACTAGAAGCCGCCCTCACGGGACGGCACCGCGCCGACCGTCTACCCAGCAGCCTCTGGCCGGGTCCATTCTCAGGCCACAGGCTCCAGAGCAGTTGCAGATGTCTTATCCCAGAATCAGAACACAAAATGGAATCCTGAGAAAACACTTTCCAGAAAATCAAACTAATGCAAAGAAACCTACCTTGTCCTTCGATAGTATTTCTAAGGATAAAAGTAGCTCCAAGGCCTGCTCCTGATCTCTGGATACAAATCCCCAGGAACTGGCTGGTTTTTCCGCTGGCGTACTGGTCAGCTGTGGTAACACGAAGTATGCTTCCTACACAGTCACAGGAGAAGTGAACTTTGATGTGACACGCAGAAACACACAAACAGCATGTCTAGGTAACCTCATAACTTCATAAATATTTTAATGTATTTATTAATACTTCATTTGGGCAAAACCCAGATAGGTGGGAAACAATCTTCTCTAAGTGAAGAAAAGGAGCCCCTCCCACCACTAATAATAAAAGCATCCAGCTCTTACTGACCAACGTAGAACTCTGGAATATGGAGTATTTTTCTTCTTTCTAACATATCTTTTCTCTCTATTTGAAATTTCAGAGGATTAGTTCTTCCCCTTGGAGGAATAAATTCAGGACTCAAGAATCTGTGAAAAACATAAATTAAAAAAAAAAAAAAATGAAAGGCAAACTTACAAGAGAAACTGTTGCTTTACCAAAAAAATGAAAGCCTATGATGTTGATGTGTATTATTCTTTCTTCTCTAAAGAAAAGTCAGTTATTTCCAAAATTGTTGTCAATGTTCATGAAAATAGCTAACAATTCCCAAGTACTCACCTGGCATTGTGTTAAGGGTTTATGAAAGCCGAGAGCATAAATTAATCCTTACAACTATCAGGCAGGTGTGGGTTCATAATCTCCTTTTCGCAGACAAAAATGAAACTCGGAGAAGGTAAATAACTGACTTATTGTTATATTAGCAATAAACTTATCAGGTCAAGATATAAACGTAGGCATGTCTGTCAGACTACAAAGCCTATGGCCATAAACCACAGGCCTCACATTGAGCTGTACGCGTTAGAAGAAATGACACTGGAAAAATATAAACCTAGAAATCATTAACTGCAAACTAACTTTAGAAGTTCTCTCCCTATTCTGTTCTTTAACTTCTCTAAGCTAACTTCTTTAAAAGCATAAATGACATTAATGAACACGATGAAGATCCATGTCCTTATTACCCATCCCAAGGAATAAATGATCAATATACTTGAAGCCCCAGTGCACCCTTCCCTCCCCTCAGTTAATTACTATGGGGTAATTCATTAAATTTGGTGATGCCTATTGCTTTGAGTTTCTTCCTCTTCCTTCTTGTTGACTCACCCCAGTCTCTCAGGAGTTCCCAGGTGTACTCTGAAACTGGCCCCCATACTCTTTTTTTTTTTTTAAGACTTTATTTATTTGTCAGAGAGAGAGAGAGCGAACACAAGCAGAGGGAGCTGCAGGCAAAGGGAGAAGCAGACTCCCCACTGAGCAGGGAGCCTGATGTGGGACTCTATCACAGGACCCTGAGATCATGACCCTCGGTTAACTGACTGAGCCACCCAGACGTCCCTTGGCCCCCATATTCTTAAGGGCAAGGAGATACCAAAGAAAGAAGCAGGCCGCTCCAGATGGGTAGGTGGCAATTTCAGTAACAGCAAAGGGAACTTACATACAGGCTTGTCTTGGGTGGCAGCAAGACGAATGGATCCCTGTACATGCCACCAAATCTTAAAAATTATTACAAAGAGGCCCTAAGTGGGCTCAGTCACATATACCATGTAGGCATTTTCAACATGACATCACCATCTCAAGGCTATTCTTTGGAGCAGCCTCTGGGAGCAGGAAAGGCAACCAAAACCTACATTCAAGGATGGGGCGGGGGTGACGAGGCGGCATCAGCCCACAGGTCCATCAGTGGTCATATCTTTTTTTCTTTTTGTCTTTTTTTTTTAAGATTTTACCTATTTATTTGAAAGAGACAGAGAGAGCATGAGCTGGGGGAGTGGCAGGGGGGGTGGGGGGGAAGCAGGCTCCCCGCTGAGCAGGGAGCCCAATGCAGGGCTGGATCCCAGCACCCTGAAATCATGACCTAAGCAAAAGTCAGAAGCTTAACTGACTGAGCCACCCAGGCGCGCCAGCGGTCATGTCTTTTTGATGATGATGATCCCCAACACTCAATTTCCTCCTTTGAAAAATTTTAAAGCACCAAAAAATTGAAATGGTAATACAATGAACACCCACATACACTTCACCTTGTTTCACCAACTGCCAACCTTCTGACGTATTTGCTTCATATATACATATAATTTTTTTTCCTGAACTATTTGAAAATGTCAAATAGCAACGTGTTTCATCCCTGAATACTTTAAAAAGCTTCTAAGAATAGGGACTTTCTGGGGCGCCTGGATGGCTCAGTCGTTAAGCATCTGCCTACGGCTCAAGGCGTGATCCCGGCGTTATGTGATCGAGCCCCGCATCAGGCTCCTCTGCTGGGAGCCTGCTTCTTCCTCTCCCACTCCCCCTGCTTGTGTTTTCTCTCTCGCTGGCTGCCTCTCTGTCAAATAAATAAATAAAATCTTAAAAAAAAAAAAAAGAATAGGGACTTTCTGCTCATTTACCACAAGACCTTTATGACATCTAAGAATTTCTGCATTAATTCAATAATATAACTTAATATGTAGCTTGCATTTAAACTAATTTAAACATATTTAAACTCATAGTATCTAATTGTCCTGGAAAAGGTCTTTTACAGCTATTTGTTATCCAATCCAAACTATCAACAAGCTTCACACATTACATCTGGGTATTACTCTCTTTAGTCTCTTAAACTGGTACTGTTCCCTATCTTTGTATTTTTTAACACTGACTTTTCTGAAGAGTCAAAGTCCATTGCACTATAGACCATCCCTGGATTCTGGATTTGTTTACTGTTTCCACATGCTTAGACCAAGGTCAAACATTGTGGGTAAAAATACCATACTGGTGATGATGTGATCATCTTATTCTATCACATCAGGAGGTATAAGTGGCTTGTATGGCTCCTGGGGAAGCTAGGTTTGATTGCTCTGTGAAAGTACAGATTTCCCCTGTAAATTTTATACTTTACATATGCATGTATGTCTGTGCAACATAGAAATGTTATCACACTGTATCAATTCTTCTGCAGTTTGTTTTTCATACATCTTATTTGTGAAGTTTATCCGTGTTAGCTCTAGTTCATTCGTTCTTCACCGCCGTGTAATACTCTGTTACATATATATATTTGCCTATTCACCTACTAATGGATATCTCTGTCTTCATTCCTGTAAATGTCTCCTTGTACAATTTCCTTTATTATTTTTTTCATATTAAGTTATGTACCAACCAGATGGAAAGACATACACAACCTCAACCTTACTAAATTTTGTTCAACTGTTTTCCAAACTACACGATTTACATCCCCAGTTAACTGAATAGTATGCAATTTTGCCATTTAAGAGAGACATACCTTTCCCACCTTAAAAAAAAAGTTGTATAAGGCAATCTTTTCTGAATCTCTAGCTTCCATAAGTTCAATGTTATTTCAACTTAGAACAGGATATTTGCAACGTTAAACACACACATACGCAAGCAGACATAATCCAATCAACAAGGAAGAGCCCTTTCAGAAAGCCTAAAATCACACCAAGTTTTTCCCGCTAAAACTGGCTTTTTAATAAGGTTGCTATAAAGCTCTAAACTTTCTGCACATCCTAGGTCATCTAAATTTACAGGTACCTCCAAAGTTACCACCATTCATTAAAGTGGGCCAGGCTTTTAAACACACTGCTTTGAAAAGCAAATTTAAGATGCAAATTAGCGGAAAATTTATCACTGTATCCCATTTTCAGGAAACTAAAACATGTGAGTTGGGAAAGGAAACGGTGAGTTCTGGCCAATCCATTTCTACTGAGGCAAGGAATAAAAGGCTCTTTAAACAGGCAAGTACGATGTGCTTCAGAGAAAAATTCTCAATACAGGCTAAATGCCGGAGCATAGAGCTTCAAATCGGGGGAATCCTTGGTTGAAGTTCTGATTTAGTGGAACTGCAGAGAAAGCTCAAAGCTGGCTTGGGAGAAACGAGGAAGACAAACCTGAATTGGTAGCGCTCTGCATACAAGCCTCATGAATGCTACACACAAGCCCGTGCAGTGAGCTCGGCTTTAGAGCCAAGATCTCCAAAGCAAAGTCAGGTTCGTGAGCGCACAGACCCAAAAAGCTGGAACCGCGCCCAAGCCCAGGCCTCACCTCCCCCTTTCCTGAAGCGGGGGACGGCGCTTGTCCACGATGACCGGTTTCGGCGGCGGCTTGAACGCGCCGGGCTCAGAAGGTCCGGTGCTCTGCAGCCGGCCCGGCCCCACGCAGGCCCCTGCAGTGCGGAAGACAGAGGTCAACAGAGCTCGCCCTGAGCTCCCCCGGAGTCCTGCTAGCTCCCCCAATTCGCGGTCCCACGAGAGTTGCCCCTTCTAGGCTCGCCTCCCTCCAGCCTTGCCCTGAGCTCCTTCTTGGCCCCAGTTTGCAAGCCCCGCTCTACTTACGCTGGGCAATGGAGGCTGGCGCAAGGAGTAGCGCCCTGGCGGCTCGAAAGCCTCGGTACAGCTCCATCGCTGCTCCGCGGGCCCCTGCAATGGAGGCCGCCATGCCGGCTCACTAAGGTCAAGACTACAACTCCCAATAATCAGTGCGAAGAGGTCGCGGCTACCCGAGGTTGCATGGCGGCCGCTATGGGACAAAAGGCCAAGACTTTTCTCCGCCCCCTTTTCCTGTCTACTCTCTCCAATGACCCCCAACCCGGCCTAAGTATTTAAGGGAAAGTGCATATATCTCTAGTTCCCCACAATGTGCTAAGTTTTGCCCCTCCATAGGGGTGTTCTCTCAGCCTAGAAAACTTTCCTCCTTTGAATCAATTGTCTTCACTTTCTCAGCTTCACTACTTCAAAACCCCATTACAGGTTCTTTCTTATCCGTATTAGGTACCTTCCATTAGCACCTCTGATATCATCTGCAATTCAACATTTAATTTAATTTAATTTAATTTAATTTAATTTAATTTAATTTTTAATTACTTGTGTAATTATTGGATTATTGTCTAGTTCTGACTCCCCCACGAGTGCACGGACAGAGGAGGTCATCTTTTGCTCACTGTTTTATCCCAGCAGCTACCAGCTACCTGGCCCTCACTCTTTGTTGAATGCAAGAAAGGGAAAAGAAGATAGTTCCTGGAAAGAACAGGTGGCACAGGGTCCTTGAGACTACAGAGAGCATTACCCTTTTAAGACGCTAAAACTGGAAAAAAAAGAAAAGAAAGAAAGAAAGAAAGAAAGAAAGGAAGGAAGGAAGGAAGGAAGAAAGAAAGAGAGAGAAAGAAAGAAAAAAGAAAAGAAAGAAAGAAAGAAAAGAAAAAGAAAAAAAGGGACGCCTGGGTGGCTCAGTCCTTAGGTGTCTGCCTTTGGCTCAGGGCGCGATCCCAGAGTGCTGGGATCAAGCCCCACATAAGGCTCCTCCACCGGGAGCCTGCTTCTTCCTCTCCCACTCCCCCTGCTTGTGTTCCCTCTCTCACTGGCTGTCTCTCTCTCCATCAAATAAATAAATAAAAATCTAAAAAAAAAAAAAAAAAGCTAAAATTGGGGCTGCCTGGCTGGCTCAGTCGGTAGGGCATGTGACTCTTGATTCTTGATCTCTGGTTGTAAGTTCCTGTCTCACCATGGTTGTACAGATTACTTAAAAAAAAAAAAAAAGTTAAAATTCAGTTTGGGCTGGGCAACTGTGCCTGGGGATAGATGGCAGAGATGAAACTGAAAAGGGTAAACTGTAAGTGTTGCTAAGAAATTTGGAATTTGTACCCTTGACAGTGGTAAGCCACTGGAAGGATTTCACACTCACAGTAATGTGATTATTAATTACTTGTTGGTCATTCCTGTTGAATTAATGTCCCACAGCACCTCAAACTCACCATGTCCATATTTAATACACTATGTTCAGCTCTAAACCACCTCCCCACTATTGGCTATCTCAAGTAATGTGTTCAACATTCAATCTGTTGCTTAATGCCAAAAATCTCAGTGCCATCCTTGATGTCTCCCTGTCTCTCCCTAGGTAAAATTCCTAAAACTACACTTGGCACCATAAAATATCTCAAGAATCCTTATACTTTCTCATCCTGTCATCCCTATCTCTAGTCCAGGTCACCATCCTTTCTCCTCAGGAGCACTGCAAACCACTGCACCTGTCTTCTCATTGGTCTTCCTGCCTCCAAGTCCCTCCAATTCTTCTCCAAGTAGCAACCCAAAAGGTGGTTCAGACGTGCATACCTCATCCTTGTCTTTGCCCAGTTCAAAGCCTTCCACAGTTTTCTGTTGACCCTGGGATAAAAATCAAATGCTCAAAACAAAAACAACTCCCTTGGGGAAAAAAAAAAAGCACCCGAAATAACCTCTGTAGCCTGCCCTCCACGTATCCTACTTGGCCAGCTTGAAGACGCACGAGCTGTTACATCAGCCTGAAAAAGAGGGCCAAGTTTTGAGGACAGAATTCAAGACGCCATGAGGAAAACAGTGTTTTCTATTTTAATTCCAGCTTCCTTGATTAGAACAGAATTTATCCTATAATAACAAGGAATTACACAACCAAATTTTCAGATTAGCTAAATTTTAGACTTTTTCTGCCCACCCAAAAAGAAGACTTCAAACCTCTAAGAGAAGAGGGAAAAGAGAAGAGAGACTAAGATAATTGTGACTGGTTGTGGTGAGGATTTTCCTGGGCTAACTAAGTCCAGCTAACTGGACCTGGGTCTGGGGTAGATAGACCTTCACAGGAGGCGGGCAGGACTTCGTAAACATTTCCAAGTCATTCCTGATGTCCCACCCTTCAAAGGATGAAAACATGATTTTGTAGAGTTTTATAAAACTAGAAGAATGAGCCTGAAGAATCTTATCATCTTCTCCCATATTCCTGCTTACCCCCAAATCCATCAGTTCACTCTGACATTATCTTACAGTGAAGAACGCACTGTAGTTTTAATTATTCTACCAGACAACTACACAGAGCAAAAATCAAAGAGCACAGAGCTGCCTCTACCATTTTGTGGGCTGATTACAGGAATAGAACTTCAGTTATATTACTTCTATATTTTATACCCACAGAAAGGAGAGCGTGGGCAACATCACATGGTATTCAGCCAAGGAAAGGAAGTGTTCCAGGCAAATGCCCCACTTCAGGTTATCGCTCATTATCTCATCCTCTATGCCTAGTACGGTGCCTGACACTCAATAAATATTGTCAAGTAAAATTAGGATGATCACTCTAGTTGTACTAAGAAAAGGAAAGGAAAGGAAAGGAAAGGAAAGGAAAGGAAAGGAAAGGAAAGGAAAGGAAAGGAAAGGAAAGGAAAGGAAATGAATAGGAGGCAGAAAACTACTCAAAAAGAGAGATATTGCTAACCTAAAACAAACAAGCAACCCCCCCCCAAAAACAACTTTTCAAAGTGTGGTCCCTGGATCAGCAGCATCAGCACCACCTGGAAACATGTTAAAAAGGCATATTGTCAGGCCCCATCCCAGACCTACTGAATCATAAACTCTGGGGGTGGAGCCCAGCATTCTGCGCTTTAAGGAATCTTCCAAGTGAGTCTGATGATTGCTCAAGTTTGAGAACCATCGGTGTAGGGCAAAGGAGATAGGAAAAGGTGGTTAACCGAAATCAATCTGAAGCAAATTCAGGCAAAATAAGGGTCGGACATGTATTATCTTCGAGATTTTGAGTATCTTCTCTCCGGCCCAGTTTCCTTCTTGGTACTAGGATATTAGTATACCTACCTCGCTCGGTCGCTGTATGGATTACACTCTGACAATCCATAAATAAAGTTCTTAGATAGATGTCTGGATCTCAATATGTTCTTAATATAATTACCATTAAACTTACTTTAAAGTTGAAAAACATCTCCTAGACCAACAAGAAGAGACTATAAGCTAATCCATGTATTATTAACTCACCCAAAGGAAAATCTTCCCTTCCGAAGAGGGCTTGGTCATTGTGGTGGTCTAGAAAACCGGTCACAACACAAGATGTTGGCCAGTCACTGCCCACAAAAGCATGGAACTTTCACCAAGTGATCTGGGGAAATTCCAGGCCCATTGATGAGTTTCTCTTGGGATAAAGTTAGACTCATGGTGTTGTAACCAACAGTTTTGGAGTTGTCTGGTTCCACTGATGAAATTATTCCTAGTATGACTTAGACTACTGTCATTAAACATTTGAAACTTATGCGTAACTTCCATCGTTCTGATTTTATGTTCATCAAGCAGCTCATTCATTCTTATTTGATGTTAAATTTTGCCTTCCAAGAAAGTGCTTGTTTGTCATAGAGACGTAAGTGTTCTGGTATGCTGGCCAGCATGATTATTTTTTGTCTCATTATAAATTAATAACTAGCATTTGGTGTTGTCATATAAGTCCCATAAATCTAGTTCACGTGACTCTGAGTAAGGATGAATCTGTCATGCCGAGATGACAAGTTTGTTTCTGGGCTTCCAAGCCAGAGTGCAGACTCAGGGTCATGACACATTCTCCAAAGCAAACATATTGTATGTGAAGTCTTGTGGTATACATCCTGCCTGGATAAAATACCCTGATATTGCCTCAGAAGCCACACACACACACACACACACACACACACACACACACACACTATTAGCTATCTATTGCCATGTGAGAAAGTACTCCAAAATTTAGCAGCTTAAAACATTTAGTATCTCATGATTCTGTGGCTCAGGAATCCAGGGGTGGCTTAGCTGAGTGATTCTGACTTGGGTCTCTCTCCAGGCTGTGGGCTGGGGCTGCAGTCATCTCAAAGCCCCAGTAAGAGGAGACCTGCTTCCAAGCTCACTCACGTGTCTGGTGGCAGGTCTCGCTGGCTGCTGGCTGGACACCTCAGTTGTTTACCACGTGAGCCTTTCCGCAAGACATCATACGATGGCAGCTTCCCTCAGAGTCAGCTAGCAAGAGACAGAGAGTGAGCAAGGCAGAAGTCTCAGTCTTTTTGTTATCTAATCTCAGAAGTGACATCCCATCATTATTGCCATGCTCTTCTCATTAGAGGCAAGTCACTAGGTCCAGCTCACACACAAGGGGAGAGGACCACAGGATCATAAATACCAGGAAGCAGGGATTGTTAGAGGCCACTTTGGAAGTTGCCCACCATAAAGCCATTTTTGGATTCAAATGTGTAAAAGTATAATATTTGTTATCCACAGGGAGCTGAATATTGCGGTGCAGCAGAGCCTGTTCCATTGGTTCATGGAAGAGCAAATGTGGAAAAGGCACCATCCTATCTCCTGTACGTGTCCCCCAGTTGTCCTGCTTTGTTGCCTCCTCTAACGTCTTTCCATCATAGATGTGATCATGCATGGTGTTCAAATATTTAACAATCTTATGGCAGGGGCATCAACCAGTCGGAATGGATGTGCCAATTCCTTTTTTTTTTTTAAGATTATTTATTTATTTATTTATTTGAGAAAGAGAGAGAAAACACGAGTGGGGGGAGGGGCGGGAGGAGAGGGAGAAGCAGACTCCTCACTGAGCAGGGAGCCCTATCCCAAGACCCATGTGACATGGGGCTCGATCCCAGGACCCTGAGACCATGACCTGAGCCAAAGGCAGATGCTTACCCAATTGAGCCACCCAGGTGCCTCAAGGGTGTGCCAATTCCTGTACATACCTGCTGCTCCTATCAGCCTACTACCACTCCATAACGAAAGCTATATAAACCTATTATCTTGACAAAGTGTTTGGAAAAGCACTGTTTGGAAAAAGGATGTTTTTAGGCAAAGTGTCTTCTGTTTTCCAAATTTGAATTTGCTTTTCAAATGTTGCTGGGGTCAGAGGTTGCATGGGCAGCAGATTCGGGGCAGTTCCATTATTGATCTGTTCTGTGAACTAGATTTCCATGGTAAGATTCTGTTTCCAAAAAGGAACCAAGGCCAGACATATTTGAATCCACTGAGTTGTACACGCTAATTGATGTTGGGAGCTGAGTCCTCCTGCATCAACAGAAACTTAACAGAAGACAAGACTGTAAACTAATAACTTTACTGTGGGCTTCAGAAAACTGTTGCAAACCAAGTTACCTGGGTGGTTTGCTATCTGGGCAAGCAGCCATCTTGTCAAGAAAACAGTTTGTTCACTGGAACCAAAAGTCACTTATCAGGACAACATTTTCCTCATAAAAACGTACCTTAAGATTCTCACCTTGCTGTGACCACCAATCCTAAACTATTATGACCAGGATTTTGCTCAATGCCAACCAGTTCCCTATCTTGAAAAGTCCACTTTAAATCATGAGGGCATAGACTCCAGAACTCTATAAATGCCTACCCCTACCTTTGCCTTTGGCTCTATCAGGTGGTGTCTCCCCTGGCTGCAATAAGTAATAATCAGCTTTGCTTGGTCGACAGGTTTTTAATGGCGGTCTTTGTGCAGAGTCAACAGTTGACCATCCAACATTCAACAAATATTTATTAAGCCCTACTATGTGCCAGGCACTATTCTAGGCGCTTGTCACATATCAATAAACCAAACAGGTAAAAAAAAAACTCCCTACCTCATAGAACTCACACTCTAATGGGAATAAAGACAATAAACCCAATGTAAGTAAGGAAGTAAACCATATTATGCACTAGATACCAGTCAGTCCTATGAACGGAAACAAGGCAGAAAGGAATAGGCAGGGTGGGACCAGCAGTGGTGTGTTAGGTTTTAAGTGAGATGGTTTACAGGTCACCAAAACGGTAATTTTTGAACAAATTTTTGAGGGAATGAGCCATGTAGCTATATGGGTATCTCGAAGGAGAGTTTTCCAGCCTTAGAAAACAGCAAGCACAAGGGCACTGAGTTGAGAGGGTCCCCACTCTGCACGGGGCAGAGAGGAGCAGCAAAGAGGCCAGAGGGCCTGAGCAGACAGAGTCCGGCAGATGAGGTCAGAGAGAGATGGGAGACCAAATTCTGTCGGGCCTTGTGAGGACTTTGGTTTTACTCTGAGTGGAAAGGACAGCTGTAGAGGCATCTGAGTAGACGGGTGCTGTGATCTCACATTAGCAGGATCACTCTGGCTGCAGCACAGAGAACGGATGCAGGACGGACGCAAGGACAGATGCAGGAACGGATGCAGGGACAGATGCAGGATGGATGCAGGGACAGATGCAGAGATGGATGAAGGGATGGATGAAGGGACGGCTGCAGGATGGATGCAGGGACAGATGCAAGGGGACCAGTTAGGAAGCTACTGAAATAACTGGATAAAAACACCATCTAGTGGAACATGGGGAGGGAAGTATGTTCTGGGGAGGAGGGGTTGCTTGTCCAGCAGATGAAAGCTGCTCAGCAGGTCGGCTCTCTTGGTTCCCAGGCAAGCAGGTAAGAAGGAAGGGAGGGAGCTCTGGAAAGAGCCTGCAGAGAGGAAACAACAGAAGGAAGGTGTGGTGCTTGGGCACACGCTCTCTACTCTCTGACTGGTCCTGGGTCTCTTCACCAGCTTCAGCATACAGAGTCCATTTTAAACTCTGGGTAAAGTCAACCAACGCAAATGAAATACAGACATTTGGAAGCTAGTGGAATCACGTTTGGGGGCAAAAGGACACTATATCTACCCACTCCCACATTAGACATTTGTTTAAATAGATATTACTATTTATTTTGACTGTGGTGCTTTTTGGTGCATGGGAGTAACATCCTTTCCCTACTGGTTCAAAATGTTGCCTCTGATATTTACTTGTTTCCATAACTATTTGAGTCTTACCTGGATTCTTGTTTTAATTCCTTTTCAGCTTTGTCATTTCCAGTAACATAACAATGTGTTTCTTTTCTGGGTTTTTTTTTTTTTATTGTAGTAAAATGTCTATAACATAAATTTTACCATTTTAATTATTTTTATTTATTTATTTTCAGTAAGCTCAACATCCAATGTGGGGTTTGAACTCACAACCTGAGATCGAGTCACATGCTCTACTGACTGAGCCCACCAGGAACCCCCGCCCCTAATTATTTTTAAGTGTACAATTCAGTGACAATTCAATTGCGCAGTGCTGTTGCAACCATTACTCTGTCCATCTCCAGAGAATCGTCCCCACAGAAACTTTGCACCTATTAAACATTAAATCCTCACAACTGCCTCCCAAGCCCTGGTAATCCCTACTCTACTTTTTTCACTCTATGAATTTGTCTCTCCTCGGAACTTTATACGAATGGAATCATACAATATGTGGCCTTTTGTGTCTGGCTTCTTTTACTTAGCATGAAGTTTTCAAGGTTCATCCATGTTGTGGCATGATAAGAATTTCATTCTTTTTAAGGGCTGAATAATGTTCCCTGCGTTTATGTTACATTTTGTGTATCCATTCATCTGTTGATGGACAATTTGGGTTATTTCTTCCTTTTGGTTATGGTGAATAGTGCTGCTATGAACATCGATGTAAAAGAATCCGAGTTCCTGGGGTCGATTCTTTTGAGATACACCCTGGGGTGGAATTGCTACATCATATACTATGTTTCACTTTTTGAGGAACCTTCAAACTTTTTCACAGCAGCTGCACCATTTTGCATTCCCATTGGCAAGGTAGGAAGGCTCCATCCAATTTCTCCACATCTTCACCAATACTTGTTATTTTCTCTCTCTCTCTCTTTTTTTTTTTTTTGAAATAGCAATCCTAATAACAGGTGTGAAGTGGTAGTTCATTGAGATTTTGATTTGCATTTCCTTGATGATAAGTAATGTTGGGGATCTTTTCGCGTGCTCATTGGCCATTTGTATGTCTTCTTTAGGGAAATGTCTACTCAAGTTCTTTGCTTGTTTAATAATTGGATTGTTTGGGGGCACCTGGGTGGCTCAGCTGGTTAAGTGACTGCCTTCGGCTCAGGTCATGATCCTGGAGTCCCGGATGGAGTCCTGCATTGGGCGGGCTCCCTGCTCAGCAAGGAGTCTGGTTCTTCCGCTGACCCTCCCTCCTCTCATGCTCTCTCTCTTTCACTCTCTCAAATAAATTTTAAAAAAATCTTCTTTAAAATTAAAGAAATAAAAATTGGATTGTTCGTTTTGTTGTTGAGTTGTAGGGGTTCTTTATATTCTGGTTATTAGTCTTCTATTAGATATTTATGTCTTGCAAAGAGTTTCTCCCATTCTATTTGTTGACTCTTTACTGTCTTGATCATTATGTGTTTTTCCTGTGTGTTCTTCTAAGAGTCTTATAGTTTTGGCTCTTAGGTTTAGGTCTTTAATCCATTTTGAGATAAATTTTCTATAGAGTATAAGGTAAGGGCCCAATTTCATTCCTTTGCACATGGATATCCAGTTTGCCCAGCACCGTTTGTTGAAAAGACTGTCCTTTTCCCCTTGAAAACAAAGGTTTCTGGTTGCTGTGAGTCCTGTCACAATTCTGCCAGCAAAGGCACATTCTTCTCCTAACTCCTGTCTCACACATCCACCGCAAACAAACCGTCTTGGGGAATAACATTAACAGCATAGAGAGGCAAGCTTGTGACTGGCTATCAAGCAGTAACATGTTCATGAGAAATGCCCAATCTTTAAGGACCAAAAAGTAGTTCTCAACAGCATTCAGAATACCTCGTTGATCTTTGCTATCCGAAGGGGGTGTTTTTTAGAACCTTCCATTCCATCCCCTTAAGTCATAGAGATGAAAAAAATTCCCTTCATTGGGGAAATGCAAATGAGTTTCCTTCCACTGAAAAGGTGCATTGCATAATATGACAATACTTCTGGCGATATTTTTCTAATATGTGACAAGTGTTACATGATTATTCTTTTAAAAATGTAAAATCATGGGGCACCTGGGTGGCACAGCGGTTAAGCGTCTGCCGTCGGCTCGGGGCGTGATCCCGGCGTTGTGGGATCGAGCCCCACGTCAGGCTCCTCTGCTGTGAGCCTGCTTCTTCCTCTCCCACTCCCCCTGCTTGTGTTCCCTCTCTCGCTGGCTGTCTCTATCTCTGTTGAATAAATAAATAAAATCTTTAAAAAAAAAAAGTAAAATCATGGGGTGCCTGGGTGACTCAGTCAGTTAAGCATCTGCCTTCGGCTCAGGTCATGATCTCAGGGTCCTCAGGTCCAGTCCCTCGTTGGGGAGGGGGCTCCCTGCTCAGTGGGGAGTCAGTCATTGGCTTCTCCCTCTGCCTCTACACTCATGCGCACATACTCTCTCTCTCAAATAAATAAAATCTTTAAAAAAATGTAAAATCATGACTCTGATACAAATATAAAATAAACACTTGTGAAATGTCCTATTTAGCTCATTAATTACTCAGGAGAGCAATAGCACGCTATGTAACCAGTCCAAAGGAGACTCACAGTTGCCCACACTTATATTCAGGGAAGTGCCAGAGGGAATTCACAAATAGATACCATAGGGTGACCTCACGTTCCACCAAACTCTATTTGTTTTCTATGGACAAGAATTACTTGTATTCCTAGCAGTTTTCTATAACCTGCAGAGCTGTAAAATACCACAAAGACAAGGAACGGTGGGGTAATGCTGATGGGTGAGCTCATTTCAGTCTTTCCAATTTTCTTCCAGAAGAAAAGTATACTTGAAGCTGCGATATGCTGCTTTGATGGCGGGAGATTTTGCTTTCCCCTGAGCATGAAACTGCCTTTCTGACAGCCACTACTTGTCATGGATGATTTTCTTCTCTTTCCTTGGGATAAATAAGAGGAAGAGAATGTGAGCTAAATAGGTACAACTGGGTTTCTTTCTTTTCTTATTTTATTTGTGACTTTTCTAGTAAAATACCGGATGTCCCAATACATGTCTCAACACGTTATAGCAACCTCACTCCATTGTTTGCTTTAAAAAATATGCATTTTTCAATAACAAAGTAAAGCTAAGGTTGATGACTCATACTCATTCTTTTTTCTTTTTCAAAATAATATTTATCAAGCATCTCCTGTATTTGAAGAACTATTATAGGCACTAGAGATACAGCAGTGAGCAAAATAAGACCCCTACTTATTAAGCTTAAATTCTTGTGGGGGACACAGACAATAGGAATGATATAATATCAGAGAACAGTAAGTGCTCTGAAGTGTAAGAGCATGAAGTGGATAATGTGAGCAGGGACCTGAATGAAGAGAAGGAGCAAACCATGTGAACACCTGAGAGAGGCTAGTAGCATAGGGACAAAAACTAAAGGAGCATCAGTAGCCCAGCAAAATCACCAAGGTTCATACTGGTATATTTAACAAACTTTTCCTGTGTCCCTACTGTGTACCAGGCACTGTTCTGGGTGCTTACGCTAAAAACCGTTGGGGAGGCCAGAATTTTGCTGTCCATAAGGATATGGAAAGAGAAAGGTATATTTCTATCTGCTGATTTCTTGTTCCCTCCACGCACGCCCCCTCATCATGATTTTTCAAGATCCAACTTCATTGGTCTTTCTTCCAAAAAGTATTTCCCGTCACTCGAGCCAAACTGTGGCCTCCACGGCATGCTTTCAGAGAACCTGGTGCATATTTGTATGAAAGCGCTCATTATGCTTGATTATAATCATCTCTTGCTTGTCTGCCTTCCCCACTGGACTGCGCACCCCTGTAAAGGCGAGCTCATCACTGTATTCACCTTTGCACTTCTGAGGCCCAGCACAAAATCTGGAATATCCTAGCTCTTGATAAATACAGAAAAGTGGTGAGACTAAGGGGTTGGGGGTCTTCCCACTTTTTTGATTTTTCCATCTAAATCTTCTGAAATAAGTCTATTTGGGGTTTACAATGGGAAAGCAATCCACTTTATTTTTATTTTTTTAATATTTTTTTCCACTTGATTTCTGAAACATGAATGCATAGACTATGACCAATTCTTACTTCCTTTACACAAATTTTTCTACAGAATGACTGAAAAGAGGCATTGGTCTCGAATTAAGCTAACACCTACAGTGACAGGAAATGGTGAGACTAACTCACAGGAAATCATGATAACAATGTAGTTATCATGGCTAGGAGATCATGTAATACGTTTTATAAAGATTTTCATCCAAATGGCTCGGGGGAGGAAAGTTGCTTCTGAGCTCTCTGGAAAACCACAGCATTCTCAGGGCTCTGGAAAGCAGAGCTCCGCAACATTGATGTTAGGCTGCTCTCTGGTGGACCCAGCACCACACAGCAAGGCTGGGAGTTCGAGGTCCACTCCACAGTCTTTCTGGAGATTCCCTTCAGAAGGCTTCTGTTACAACTGAATGGTACCCTCTGCAAACACCCCAGAAGATAAGTTGGAGAAGAAACCCTGGAGCAATATACCAGGTGCTGATATTCCAGACGGTCCTTTGCTTATGAATCCTGTTCTTATTACTAACATGCATGAAACATTCAGGTAAGTTTTCTCATAATATTGTAGGCTGTGTTAGTTCAGGTGACCAGAAGCCTGAGGCTTGCAGGAAAGCAATGACTGGTCAGAGGCCACACAGTGCGTGTGTTGGATGTTTCTCTGAGCCAGTCATGGAGATGGAATAGAGAAATAATTTATTCTGCAGAAAGCATGACGGTGCAGAATGATGGCGGCTGGGATGGAGGCGTGCACCGCGGCTGCCGTGGCACGCGGGAGTGCATCCCGCCCATACCAGGGCAGTTGGGAAAGTTTTGCAGCAGGAAGGAGAATTGCACTGAGCCCTGAAGATACAATGTCTATAATTGAGGAAGTCCGAAGACTGGATCAGTCAGGAGGCTAGAGAAGGGTATCACCCCCCTCCCTGACACACAAGCAGATATGAGACTCCAGTAGGAAGATGGACAGATGGAGAATGCTCTGTTCTATAGGTAGTTCTGGAGTCTTCACCATATTGGACAAGTTTTCTGGAAAGTTGAGTTGCTGCTTTGGGCAATATAAATATATATTAAAACCAGTAACCGATACTTTAAAAAATGTATTACAGATATCCTTATTACCAAAATCAGATCTTTATAATATTCTCTGGATTGTTCCTCCTCCTGGTCCTCGATCTTGGAGCATAGCAAACCAAACCTGACCACCCTCCCAACGGAGTCCCTAATTATTCCTGTTTCCAATTTTAATAATATTTGGAGGAAACGACAGAAATTCCTTCAGTGGTTCATTTCTTTTTCATTTGCCTCCTTCACCAAACTGAAATTATGACATCAGGGATCAGGCCTGAGCTCTCTGGGAAACACTGCATTCTCGGCTCTGGAAGGCGGAGATCCGCATTGCTGATGGTTAGGCTGCCCTCTGGTGGATACAGCGCCGCATAGCAAGGCTGGAAGTTCTAGTTCCCGAGACGAGGATGGGCAGGTGGAACCAGGGCATGTAAGGATTTGGAAGTCATAATGATTTCTTCTTTAGGAGGGCACTGAGGGCTGTTCAGGGATTTAAAGAAAAAGAACGACAAGGGTTTCATATCCCAGACGAGCACCGCTCCCCCCCCCAAAACAAAAAACAAAACAAAACAAAACAAAAAATGACAAGGTCTGGTTTGCACTTGAGTAAGGTCTTTGTCACTGCAGAGTGGAGAACGGATTGCTGCCAGAGTTTAGGGAGATGATTTAAGAGGTAGAGGTGGTGATCCCAGCAAGACGGTGATAGCGCCCTGGACTCAGGTGGCATCTGAGGGCCAATGAGAAGTGACAGAAGAGAGGACAAAGAATCAATAAGCCCTGCTAATTGACAGGGTATAGGAAGCTTCTCACTCCTTCCTGGGCAATTCAGTGGGTGGTGGCATCATGTGCTGAGATAGGGGCTTGAGGAGGGGAGCAGATTTGCCTAAGTATGCTTTGGAACCATTGACTTTGGGGCGCATGTCACCTGCAAGCAGAAAAGTCCATTAGGCACCTGGGTGACTCAGTCGGTTAAGCATCTAACTCTTGATTTTGGCTCAGGTCATGATCTCAGGGTCCGAGGATTGAGCCTTGAGAAGGCTCCATGCTCAGCAGGGAGTCTGCTTGAAGATTCTCTCTCTCCCTCTCCCTCTGCCCCTTCCCCTGCTCACATGCTCTCTCTCTCTCCTAAATAAATAAATAAAATCTTTTTATTTTTATTTTATTTTATTTTTTAAAAGATTTTATTTATTTATTTGAGGGAAAGAGAGAGCACAAGCACAGCAGGAAGGAGCAGAAGGAGAGGGAAAAGCAGGCTCTCTGCTGAGCAGGGAGCCTGATGAAGGGCTCCATCCCAGGGCCCTGGGATCATGACCTGAGCAGAAGACAGAGGCTTAACTGACTGAGCCACCCAGGTGCCCCAATAAAGTCTTTAAAAAAGAAGTAAAAAAAGAAAAGTTCACTAGAAAGCTAGAGGGGAGCCTGGAGCTCAGGAGAGAGGTCTGGGTGGGGCAGCAGCCAGTGGAACCATGGATATGAGGAGGCCACTCTGGAGGGGCTGGTATGTGAGACAGGGAGGGGGCCTAGGACAGAGCCTGGTGAAGAGCAACTTCTAGGGAACACGTAGGTAAAACGAGCCATAAGGGACCCAGAGAAGGAGCTGCTATCTGGAGCTGCCAGAAAGCAAGAAAGCTGGATGTGTGGGCATGCTGATGGAAGAGAGGAGGCAGCAGACGGATGGTCAGTCAGCACCAAAGCCCTGGCCTGCCTGCTGAGATGAAGCTGACAACTGGCTTTTGATGTCGTTCCAGAGAGTTGAGTGGTAACCTCAGGGAGCACCGTTTAGTAAGAAGCCACATTGCTGGTGTTCAATGAATTAGTTCTTCTTAGAGAGCATATGAGAGTTGAGGGATTGATTTTTTTTCTTAAGCAGGCTCCACGCCCAACATGGGGCTTGAACTCCTGACCCTGAGATCAAGACTCCCATGCTGTACTGACTAAGCCAGCCAGGCGCCCCCAGAGTGGAGGGACTGAAAACACTGAGTAGAGATGTTACAGAGTAACTGGCTGAGATACAGCTAATTAGCCTTAGTGCTTTTTCCCCCCACCGGCACTGGAAGGCAATGTGAGTTGGCCTCCCCTCTTTCCAACCCCCAGGGAAATCCAGAGCTTATGGGTTTTAGGACCCCGAGAAGATCATGCTTCTCCTGGGAAGACAAGGGTAGTGACCACTGTTTGGAGAAGAGGTTGCAGCCCCCAATCTAGAGAGAGTAGCAGATCTTGCTGCTACTGAAGAAGGGGGGCTGGGGGCTGGAGGAATGCACAATGTGTGGGCAGAGCCCCTTGCCCACTGTTAGGCATATAGGAAGCTGGATGCGGAAATCACTGTGAGATGCCAACTGTCCAGAAGAATTAGTTTTCCTAGAGACTGAATTTTGCTGAGACGTGAGGAATACTAGCCTGAGAAATATGTTTTCTAATCTGAAAGGAAAAGTCATAAAATGTAATGACTTAGGCTCCTATTTTCTGTCCTAGGTATTTGTTTATACAAACATATCCCTGCATTTTACTCCATGTTAACTAGAGAATCAAGGAGGGAAAGTAACAAGCTGCTAGAGAAGGATAATTTCTAATTTTATAATAATGTTCATTGGTTTGCTATCACAAAAGTAGCACATACTTGAAGGAAGGAGGATTTGATTTTACCCTACTTATCAGTAAAAATAAGTGAGCCTGTTGCTGTTTCATGGTTACCGGTAGAAAACACAAGGCCACTGGACTTTATTGCTCACGACAGAAAACAGCACGAGCATCAGCATGTTTGCCAAGTTCCCTTTGCCCCCGGATCCCACGCGGGTGACACCAGGGGTAAATGGACGGGTGCACATGCAATGGGTATGCTTTGCAGCTGAGGAAGAGTGAACTTGGTGAATCCTGCTTTTATAGCAAACAGTAAACAAGCCTATTCTTTGTCCTGGGGAAACATGACCTTACCCCTCAAGGCTGCTTCCTGCAAACGCAACCCTGAGTAATGAACTGGATAAAGAGCAGCCAGAGCTTTGCACTCTTGGCATACCCAGGAAGACATGTAGGACCTCCAGAGACTTGTGGAGGATTCTCTCTCCCAATAGGACTTATTACAGGAAAGGTGAGAAAAGAAATAGGGTAAAATCTACTTCCTACTAACATTTTCCACCAACTTCGTTGTTAATTTAGTTCTACAAAATGGATCCAAAGTTGAGCGAGGTTTATGGGCACCCACTGGAGTCACACATCAAATTCAGGTGATAACATTCTTGAAACTGTGACACAAATACTCCTGTTAGGGATAGCTAAAACTCCTCATACATTATTGGCCTTACTACTTGGGACTGGGTTGACTCAAATGGGTCTCCATTTCCCCAAATCTCAAGGCTGATACTTCAGGTGCCCACAAGATGGTGCTAATGCCCTCTGTCTCAGAATGTGATGAGCATTTCCTCACGGAGCCTATGACTGCCCACTTTCAAGCCCTTGTCTTTCACTTGCATGCTGTCTCCCCAAATTTCAGCAAGTCCCCCCAAAATGGCTTCAGATAAGGACTGCTCTCTACAGCAGAACACCGCATTCAATTCTGAGCTCAGAAGGCCCCTGTTCCTCAAGCTGTGTCATATTTCAGAGATCTTTATTTTTATTATTTTTTAAAGATTTTATCTATCTATCTATCTATTTATTTATTTATTTTAAAGATTTTTACTTATTTATTTGACAGAGAGAGAGGCAGTGAGAGAGGGAGCACAAGCAGGGGGAGTGGGAGAGGGAGAAGCAGGGTTCCCACTGATCAGGGAGCCCGATGTGGGGCTCGATCCCAGAACCCTGGGATCATGACCTGAGCTGAAGGCGGACGCTTAATGACTGAGCCACCCAGGGCCCCTATATTTATTTATTTGAGAGAGAGAGAGAGCACACCAGGGGGAGTGTCAGGCAGAGGGAGAGGGAGAAGCAGGCTCCCCGCTGAACGGGGCTCTGGGATCATGACCTGAGCTGAAGGCAGACGCTTAACCCACTGAGCCACCCCAGAGCCCCATATTTCAAAGATCTTTACGTTGCTCCATCACCTATTCATTATTTCCTCTTCATTCAGTTTATTAAATATATATTGAGATGCTACCAGACTGGAAATTCTCCTAGGCACCAAGAGCTCAGGCTTCTGGCCTCAGGAAACCAAACCCGAGGAAATCTCAAGCAAGTATTTATAAACCAAGTGTTCATTATGATGGACGTCAATGATGTCATGTGATTTTTTTGGTAATAGCTAAATAAGATGCTATTTTACCTTTCAAAATTAAAGATGTGGGCAAAATGATTGCTTGATCTGTGTAAAATCCTTGGGAGGAAACTACTGTATTTATATACCTTGATAGTATTAGCAAAGATGCACATGTGACATTAAAAATGTAACAGAAAATGAATTGAGCAGAAAGTATACAAGAAAACATCAACATCTCTCTTGATACTCTTACAAAGGAAGCAAATGCTCAGCTTGAACAACTAAGTAAATAAACCAAGATGAGATCTGAGAAGAAGACCATGACTTGGGTTGTGTTGTCACCCTGTCACTTTCCCAAGGGAAGAGGAGACAACACAAGCCACTCAGGTAACAACACAAGCCAGCCTGGCTGTCTCCCTCAGTGTGACAGCTCGCTGTCCTGGAAGCCAGGGAGCTGGGGGCCCAGAAATACCAGTAGCACACGTTAGAAATAATCCCTAATGGGGTGGTCACGTCATGGTCCCCAACCTGTGCAACCTACTCTCCTAGCAAACACTAACACTTTGGAACAAGTTGGTTTTTTTGTGTTTGTTTTTGTTTTCAAGAAAAAACTTCCTGGACTCTGTTGATTAGTATTTCTTAATGAAAATTTTAATCTCCTAGTTCCGTATTAGCAAAATTCCATTTCATAGTTGGTTACAAGCCACTAAGTTTAGCCTACAGCACTAACATTCCCTCGGTCAATCGGTCAATTTATCAAAAAAGAGGTGAAGGGCTGCGGTTGGTGGAGACAGAATTTTGTAGTGAATACATCTTTGAATGGGCAGAAATTTAACTAAATAGTAATCAATTAATGCCACTCCCAGCCCTTTCCTCTGATGGGCCTTGACATCAGCCAACCGAGGGAGTGCCCTCAGGTCAAGAACACACTTGCAAAAGCTGTGTGTTAGGTGTGACTGCTCCCAGTATATGCAAAGAATGCTGAGTTTAATAACTTGTTCAAAGTCACTTTCACTCAGCAAAATGAGTGTTTGATTCAAACCAGGTCTATCAAATCCCCAAATCTGTGCTTTTCAGGGCAGGGAAGAGAGAAAGTTTGCTGAACGTGTGAGAAATGGAGGGTGGAACACCAATCCTTACCCCTTCCCAACTCCAGCCGGTGCCCCAACCAGCGACCTGCATGTCTACTGCATGTCTCGAGTATCTGACTGAGATTATATTCAAAGAAATGTGTGTGTTGGTTGAAAAGAAAAGAAAAACACCATGCATTGCACGACTCAGATATTTTGAGGCTGAGTTAAATAAGACTGGATGATTATTATCAAAACTCTCAGCCTATAACAGCTGAGAAGCAGCTCGGGTATTTGTTGAACCTGGAGATTTCCAAGCCCCACCCTCAGGGATCTGATGGAATGATCTGGGGAGAAGCAGAGAAATTTGTGGTACTAATGGGTACCCTAGGAGAAGTTGATGCAGGTGCTGACAGAGCTGCATTATGAAAAACTTAGCAAAGATATTTTGAAATGAATACAAGCCGTGAATGCAAGAAATTGTCCGATCTTCCCCAGTTGATACACATATGTCACCCCC
Source organism: Ursus arctos (assembly GCF_023065955.2). Lineage (NCBI taxonomy): Eukaryota > Metazoa > Chordata > Mammalia > Carnivora > Ursidae > Ursus > Ursus arctos. Next base: position 39,556,893 of record NW_026623100.1, on the reverse strand, counting down.
TTGGGAAATCCCTCCTTGAACTCAAGGTCCAGCAAAGACCTGTCTTACATCCTGGATGTCTACCCTGATTTGAGGTTGGGGAGAGGATAGTTATGGCAATGGGAGAGAGAAGATGAGTCTTAGAATCCATATCAACTCCTTCATGTAAGACTGGGAGGCTAATGAACAAGGGACATGTAGAGGGCAAAGTTAGGGTGTTCAAAGCCAACAGAAGGGAGATCCCCAATCAGAAGAATAAGGGAAAGAAACAAAAGAAATGAACAAAGCAATTCTCCTCCTGAATAATATCGAGTAGATCTCTTAGGAACTCAGAGGTGGGCACATTTCTAATCTACAAATCATGGCTTGACAGCTGGCTTTGGGCCAGTCCTTCTCTGCTGGGAGCGATGTTCTGAGAATCCTTCCTCCTTGGACTCAGCATTAACGACACATCCTAGGAAGGATTAAGGACAAGAATGTGAGGTCCATGAAGCAGCAGTGATGGGATTAGCGGCAGCCCCAGGGTTCAGTTGCGGGAGGAATTAGACGCAGGTTTAAAATATATTCTAAAGTTTAAAATATATTCTAAAAAGGTACAGCAATGCGTAGGTAGGGGGAGCTTGAAGCTGTGTTTGTTGAGGACTTTAGGAGACATTGACAAAAATTATAATCTGCATCCTATGTATCTCCCAGATAGAGATAAGCGAGAAGGGTTTGTGGTTTAAATGCCTGTCCCCAGCCACCCAGCCACATGGGATAGAACTTCATGATTAGTTGGTTTTATTATCTTTCCTCCCCTTGCTGTTTCCCCCAGGAGAGACAGACGCTATGAAGGTTCCAGTGTTGTTAAATTTGCACTTGCCAAAGTTTGGTCCAGCTCAGGTCAGGAAGGGTGTGCTGTTTCTGCGGCAGCCAGGACTATTGGCCACAGACGATCTGTTCAGTGGGTCCTCAGGGCCAAAGGCAAGCTTCAGTGGGGAAGCAGGGCTGACCTAGAATGACCCGTGGTCTGTGTGTGCTGGCGGGTTGTTTCCCACAGATGCTACTAGTCCCTGAGTGCTTCCTAAAGCTGGTTGTTCCCCCTCAATCTCTTGTGTGGGATTTTTCTCCATATGTTTCATACATGTCCAGAGACTCCTGGCTTGCCGGGCATGGCCACACAATTTCCCACAGGGATCTCAAATTCACCATGTTCCAAACTGAATTGATTGTTCTCTATCTACCCAGATCCGCTTCTGTATTTCTATCTTGGTGGATGAAATACTCAGCCCCTCGGCTGCCCAAACTACAATGTTTGGAATCCTCATTGACTCCTCCTTCTTGGCTACCCTGGGTCAATCAACCGAGACCTTGTCTTGTTGGTTTTACTTCATAAATACTCCTCATACCCACCCTCTCCTCTGGATCTTTGCCACTGCTCTGGCTTTGGTCTTCATCATTTCTTCAGTAGATTTGCATTTGCTTCCCTACTGAGCTGTCTTTCAAGGGTTTTCAAAGGAGAAAAGGCTATTGGCATTTTGGGAAGGACAGCTGTGCATTTGTGTAAAACAGTTCCAGCACTCTAGGACTTCTAGCTTGCGTGCATGACGTGTCCGTGCCCTCTGGTGGTAAGAACCAATGTCTCCTCCCACACGTGGTGCTAGAAAGGAGTTGAATGCTGGTCAGAGACCCAGGGATACTGAGGAGGAATGTGGAACCACAGGAACCAGCAGGGGTGACCTGAGAGACATCTGGAGGTGAGACCCTGTGCCCTGAGGGGGCTTTTATACTCTCCTAGGGCAGGACTACGGAGGCTCCTCCGAGGGCCTGGATGCAGCGACCTCACATCTCTGCTTGTCCTCCTTCAATTGTGTCTTCAGTTTCCTTCTCGACCTCTTCTTATCCTGTATGTTACCCCCAGGAGACTGATTTTACATGCAAGCCCCAAATGTCATGTAAATGCCAATTTCTCCCGACCTTGTGTCTCTGGCCAAGATATCTCTGCTGACCTTGGAATTGAGTACATGAAAAAGATGGCTACTCCAATCGATTTAAAAAGGTATAAACTACTCAACAACAAATCGTGTCCAATACGTACGGGAAAAGGTTGAAATAGATCCTTAACCAATTATGGAAATACACTCTTGTGGGTTAACGAAATTAATAGAAAAATGACGAAGTCATAGAAGAAAATACAAAAGGCACGTACCTTCTGCTGGTTCCAGTTGAAGATGGCGACGGAGGAAGATCCTGAGTTCACTTCCTCCCACAGACCTACGGAGTCCACAGCCGCGTAGGGGAAGAATTTCCTCTGAAAATAACCAAAAGGCTAGTTGAGCAACGACTACGCATGGAGCAAAGGAGAAGAAAATCACCTCAAAGAGGGGAGGCGAGGGGAGGACACGGTCTCGCCCTGAACCTTACCCCCAGGGCAGCGACCAGCGACCGGCAGGGAACTCGAAATCTGGAGCTTCTCCTTGAGGAGTGAAGGGTTCCAACCCCACACCAGCACCCTAAGTTATAAGACCTGCATCGGAGAGATGAGCGCCCAGACACCCAGCTCTGAAAACCAACAGAGCTTGCGTGCCTGAGAGGCGCGAGACTAGCGATCTGAGTGAGACTCGGCTCTTAAAGGGCCCGTAGGCTGAGACTCCCGCCCCAGTGCCCAGAGCAGAAGCAGTGACTGCCCAGACTTCAGGAGAGAGAGGCTCATTTGCTTATATTAAAGTGTCAGTCCGAGTACAGCGTTTAGTCTACCACACACGGCGAAGAGCCTGCTGGAACACAGAGACTGGCGGCTGCCCTCCTCACGCTCTCCCTCTGCCTTGCTCTAGCCCAGTGGGGGTGGCAGAAATGGGTGAGGGAGGGTCAAAAGGTACAGATTGCCATATATATATATAACAAAAATGAAAAAAGCATGAAAAAGATCAAACCTGATTATATCAATATTGATAACCTCTGAAGAACACAAGATGCCATAAACAAAATTGAAGACCGAGTAGGACAAATACCCAGAATATATAAAGAACTCCTAAAAATGAAAAAGAAAAACATACAACTGAATATTGAACTATACGAAACACATGAATAGGCATTCACAGCAGAAAATGACATGAATGACTGTGAAACATGAAAACAATTTTCATCTAGTTAGTCATCAGGGGAATTACAGTGAAAGCAATAGTAAGATTATTTCCTTTCTCGGGTTGCCTGGCTGGCTCAGTTGGTAGAGATGCGACTCTTGACCTCAGGAAAGTGAGTTCAAGCCCACATTGGGCATGGAGCCTATTAAAAAAAAAAAGATTATTTCCTCTCTAGATTGAAAGAGAGAGAACACGAGTGAGGACAAGGTATTAACCCACATACTGCTAACGGTATACAATTTCAGTCTGAATTGAAAGGGAATTTGCCAGTATCTCAGAACTTAAAGTATACATATTCTCTGACTCAATAATTTCACTTCTTATCTACTCCCCTGCCAAAAGTCACAAATATGCACAACACACAATGTTCATTGCAGTGCTGCTTGTGAGCAAAGCATTGAAGGAAACCTGATGGCCAAATATAATATGGCACATCAATGGCTAAATATACTATGGTTCGTTCTATCTTAAGATACTATGCACAGATTTAAAAAATAATTATAAACATACGTACTTATGTGGACATTCGGTGAGAAGATACAGGTCCCAAAACAAAACTGTATCAATATCTTGTTATATAAAGGTAAGCAGAAAAGAAGTGCCTTGCCTGATAAAGCAAATTTTTGGTATAGCATGAGTAGTCATGAAGGAGTTAAACCTTTAATTTACATTTTTGAGAATTTTGCTTCAAAACACACCCTTAGTATTGCCATAAGAAAATTGGAATAAAGGAATATACCAGATATTACGTTTTTCCTTTACTGAAAAGGGAAAGGAATAAACCAAGAGAATGAAGAACAAAACGCAAGCCATTAGGTCAGAAAGGACTCCATCAGCTGGGGTTCTCGCTCTCATCCTTCCTAAGGCAAGAAAAGACCAACCAGCAAAGGCAAACACTAGCTCCACCAGGTGGCACCACTGGTCAACGCCGCACCCCGCAGACAGCAGGCACGGCAGCGCATTCTTGGGGTTGCTGATGCCCCACACGTTCATGATGTTCAGACACCTTCTCTGATAACATACTACATACATGGTGCCTGCACGTGTAGTCCTCGGCAGCGTCCATTTTCCTCCGCTGGGACTAGAAAGTCTATTCCTATGTCGTTGAGGGGGAGATTCCTCCCAGCCTCCATCTCCAATGCCCTTTAGAAAAATACATTCATTACAGTTGCATTCTGCAAATTTCTTTTAAGATTTTATTTATTTATTTGACACAGAGAGAGTGAGAGAGAGCACAAGCAGGGGGAGCAGGAGAGGGAGAAGCAGGCTCCCTGGCGAGCAGGGATCCTGACACGGGGCTCGATCCCAGGACCCTGAGATCATGACCTGAGCCAAAGTTAGCAACTTAAAGGACTAAGCCAACCACGTGTCCCTCATTCTGCAAATTTAACAGAGCACTTTGGACTCTATTATTTCTTAAAGAAACTTTGAGTCATAAAGGACCTAATTAGCATAGTACCACCCAAGTACCAACCAGAAGCCATTATCACCCAACTGCTACCAGAACCCTAACTCAGTAGCTCCTCACCACACCGGCTTCCCAGCTGCTGGGGGGCTCCTCCTCTCTGTAGTGAGGGGATCCTAGAAAGTCCATGTTACCTCCACTAGAGAAAACTGGGTATGGCTTACGTGTAGATGTGAGGTTATTTCTAATCCTCCTTTGTGGCAGGGGTTCAGTGTCACTGGAGATTCTTAACACTCAGAACAGCACGAAGTCTACAGTCTCTTTGTGTTTCCTCAACATTCAAGTGGAGGGAGTGAGTTGGCAGTTGATATGAGTCTCAGCTACAGTGAAATGATCTGAACTAGAGATAAGGTCCACTTCTGAGGAAATACAAACAAACATAAGTATTAGAATCATATTTTGAGAGATTTTTTCCCCCTCTTGCATATTTCCTTTCAAAATTTTCTGAATTGTACCCCCAACCACCTCGGTCCAAGAAGCTGGGCCAGTTTAAGTTGAATGAAGAGTTCCCTTGGGTGGGGGGAGCTAGGAGGAAGTCTGGTGTTGGAGTCGGAAGAGTTAGGAGGTTTCCAGAAAGGAATGGCCACAGCCTCCCAGTGGTTCCCAAGGCCTGAGGCCCAGAGGATCGAGTGGGTCCTGAAGGGAGGGCCCGTGTATGATGTTACCTGGGCAGAGTTCTTGGGTGAGTGGGGGAGTAAAGGGTGATAGGACTCCAGGGAGATCTTAGGGGACCTGCGGCCAGTGAGCAGGCAGTGATCCCCCCGTGGGGGAATCGATGGTTAATTCTCTACAACTGCCAAGAGGAGGCGGACCCCGGTGAGGGTGGGCGGGGATGGACTGGAATGTATTGGGATTGAATTTCTGCTCTTCCTTACAGACGTCTGCGCTCCTGGTGGTGCGGGGACTCCAAAGAGAAACTGAGTTAAAGCTAGATGAAGCTCTGTCTCTTTCATATGAATCTGAAGACTGACACTCCTCCCTCACAGGTCTTGTTTTCTTATCAATGCTTCACCGTCATGCTAACTTACCAGGAGACTCCTGGAAACATTTTTGCTTATTCCATCATGAGAAGGCCACATGACTCCATTGTTTTCTGAACGAGGTCTGGAAGAATTATAGATGTGGAAGGAAACAACATGCTCGGTTTAAAAGTATATGCGACAGAAGGCACGGGGCATGGAGGTTTGACTGCAAGTAGAGAATGTGGCAGCCTTCAGTGAAAGGATCACACATCCATGTACTCATTCTGCACCAGTACCTAGAGAATCCCTCAGGGCGCCACAGAAGCCTTTCTCTTGCTTCTCTACCAAGGATTTCCTGACCATCCTTCTGGACTAAATTTAAATCTTACTTGCTCTACGAAACCCTGTCCAACAGCTCGAAGAAAAAAAAAATTAGCTCTTTTTCCTCTTTGCTTCTAGAGCATTCTTTTAAACTTGTGTTATGTTTTTTGTGTTTTATCGCTATTATTTGTTTCTAAATTTGTCTTCCTCTGCAGAGCGTGTAAGAGAAACACTTTGTGTTGTTTGGATTCGACTCAGTTAGATTCATGATGTTAACTAAAGTGTGCACATTGACTCATGAGTGGGTTTTGAAAACAGCAGACTGCGAGCAGTACATTTTAAAAATGAAGAAGAGATCAGAAACCGTCAAAGTGATCCAGACATTATAAGGATGAATAATGCCTCGTGAAATTTGTTTCTATTATCTATTTGGATGTTCTAAGTCACAATAAAATGTTCCTCTTATTGAGGACAATTTAAAAAAACAAACATTGGAGGCTCAGACATTTGGGGTAGACCCTAGGAAGAAAGCTATAGCCAGAGATTCTGAACCTTTCAAACTATGAGGGGACCTACACCATACAGAGAGCAATGGGTCAATGGATACAAGTTCAGAGCTTAAATGAGCAAATAAAATAACTAGGGATTATGTTATGGAGGTCAACAAGCTGTCTGTGAAGACAGTAAATATTTTAGGTTTTGTGGGCTATAAGGCGTCTGTCACAACTACTCAACTCTGCCACGGTAGGGCAAAAAGCAGCCACAGATAACACGTAAATGAATATGACTGGATTCCAATAAAATTTGAATTTCATATATATTCAGGTATCATGAAAAATTCTGCTTTTGATTTTTTCATCCGTTTAAGAATGTAAAAGCCATTCTTAGCTAATGGTGTTTTAAAAATATACTTTATTAATAGAAAATTTGAGGTCTAAAAAGGCCTACACATCAGATGATTGCCATTAACAAGATAGTTTGTTACTCACGGTTCCCAAGAGGCAAGGGCCCACCATGCCATGGGCTGGGAGGACACACAGGGAAGCATTAGGGTCATTCTGGAGGAATGGGGGAAATTGCAGGCAGAAGCCTTTCCTGTGGTTTCTGTGGGAAGGAATGAGTGAGCCTGGGTAAGCAGGTTTAGGATTGGCTAGTTTGAATAATTTCAGCAAGCTCGAGGGCGTAGGGTCTGTTCCTGGGTTATCTAGTACCGGGCCCTGGGGTGAGGAGGGCAGGTGGATTGTGGCCTGGAGTGAGAACCTAGTAAAGGGGGTGGTTGGGGTTGTAGGCGGTGGACTGGTTGGTTTATATTTGAAAAGTGCACTCATTTGTTTACCGTCTCTAAGAATTGGCTAACTCAGGGAAGGCCAGCCCCCAGGTGTCAGAGCATCAGAATACAGCAAAGACAAGACATGGTTATGACACATGGGCCATATAAAAACAGGCGGCAGGCCCGATTTGGCCCATGGGCTGTGGATTGCCATCCCATCAGCTAAGAGCCCAAAGATAATGTCGAATGTCAAACACACAGGTGGTGTGAAAAATAAATACTTCATGATAAATTAATAAATGTAGTAAATCATGAAGCTTCTTGATTCTTGCCAGCAAACATGAAAGAAAGAAATGATAATTTATGATAAGAAACACCTCTATCCATTCAAACTTAAGGAAGACCTTATCCTATTTGGCCTCGGTATTCTGTTCATTCTGCTCCCTTAGTCCCCAGAACACGAATATTCCCTGACTTGCTCTATCTTTACCGAGAAGGGCAACAGCCAGAGAAGGGAACTTGAAATTCTCAAAGTAGTTGTCAACACGGTTCTAACTGCACAAGCCTTCTAGTAAAATATTAGTGAGATCTCTATCATCTAAGAATTTTACCCAGACTGAATTAAAGTTTTTGGAGTGCATAATCTAATTATAGCATTGTGAATTCCTTGAGGGCGAGGATGCTGCGTTCCTCTCCGTTATTGTCTTGTTCACGTCCTTTCACTGGCTGCTCAGCGCAGTTAGGAGAAAATTCGAAGACCAGCCTGTGGCCGAAGCCATCTGGGATCGGGTGCCTGCCCCGCCCTTAGTACGGATTCTTCTCTGGGCAAGTGCCCCCTCATCAGTAGCCAGGGAGGTGCAGGCCCTAGATCCCAAAGGTGTCCAGCCTCTTATGTGCTCTTCCTTCCGTCTACAGTCGCTCCCGCCCTTTCCCCGGCTCATTGCCCGCTCTGGAGGTCTTACCCTTCTCATCTCCATCGGGTGCCCGGCAAGTCCAAGGGCTTGACGCTGAGAAATCACAGCTGCCTCTTCCCATCCTTCACGTGGCTGTTTGCACCTTGTCTGTCCAGTGATCAGTCCTACCACCTTCCGCCCTTGGTTTCTCCTGCTAGGCCCCGGGTCCTTGGGGGCAGAGGGCCTGGGACACATTCACTGCGGGGATGGATGAAGGAAGGAGCAAAAGCGAATGCATGGCAGCCTGAGGAAGAGGGAGAAGTTTTGAGTGCAGGGATCGGAGTGACCACCGTGTTCCGCGTATGGGCCCCGAAGATCCCTAGTGGCTTTGTAAATCCTGATTCACATTTGACAGCGTTCGGGGAGCAGCAGCTCCGCTAGAAAAGAGCCTCATGCAGAGACTCTGTGAGGGAATTCTCAGCATGCCCAGGGAGAGAGGGAATTAGAGGGAACTGTAGGGCCTTTAAAGGATGATCATAAGCGTGCGTATGGGGGCAGCCAGGAGCCCTCAGGGATGCTCCTGCAGGGGTGGAGGGGGAGACGCACAATCCTTATTTAGTGCAGTCTGGCTAGATTTTCACTACACACTGAACATTTTCCACAACGATAACCTTTCTGCCCTATTTACTTCACTACCACCCACACATCAACCGATGGCTTTACTGCTGTGTGTAATCGCTCTATTATCCTGCTGGGTACTATGTATAAATGAGAGTATTTACACTGGTCGGTGGATCTGCGATTCCTCCTCCTCTCTCCTTTATTTTCAATCTGTTCTATAATATGTACGTGTTCATTTCGTAATGGTATGAGAAACGAAGTCACAGTCCATACCCAGCTCTCTCCCCATCGTGTGCTCTTTGCGTAGTGTGGCTGCTGTAACATAATATCCAGCTTGTGGGCTTCAGAGCCACAGCGCTAGGGTTAAATGTTGTGCTGTGTGACTTTGGGCACCTCACTTAACCTCTCTGGGCCTCAGTTTCCTCCTATGGAAAATGGGAATAACAATAGCACCCATCTCCTATAATTTGTTATGAAGATTCATTGAGCAAATATATGTACAATATTCAGAATGGTGTCTGCAGAAAGGTAAGGCCAAAGTTAATATTAGCTATCATTATTATTTGTATATGACGTTAATACCTAAAAAGAAAAATAGCCTAACGACAAGAAATGGTTATAAAAATGTTTACAGGGGCGCCTGGGTGGCTCAGTCGGTTGAGCGTGTGACTATTGATTTTGGCTCAGGTCATGATCTCAAGGTTGTGGCATCATCGAGCCCCATGTCAGGCTCCATGCCCAGCAGGGAGTCTGCTTGTCCCTTTTCCTCTGCCCCTAGCCCCATTCTTTCTCCCTCTCTCAAATGAATAAATAAATAAAATCTTTTTAAAAAGTCTCTTACAGTGTTGTGTTGACTTACGAACCCTTAGAAGACTTTCCATTCAAAATCACAAAAATTAAATAGTTTTGTTGCTCTAAAGCCCTGGGCTAGCTATGGGAAGAACCCAGTTCTACAAACTGAGTCCTTGGCTCTGGAAAGCCCTATTTGGCTCTGTTTAGACTGCCCTCTGGTGGAGACCTTGGAGGAGAGCAGGAGGCTAAAGGACCACTATATTCTCACTTAACACAATAAAACAAAAACACATGCACACAATTCCCCTTCACGGCTTGGACAAAGTGATTTTTTAATGGAACTCTCTGTCTCATTAGCATGGGCTGGAAGCAGATAACAAGCTACAGCATGGGCTGAAAGCAGATAAGCTGTGGCGTGGCCCCAGGATCCGATTGTCGAATATGCTCTCCTTGTGAGGTCCGCTGATCTCTACCATGCTCTTCAGGGCACAAAGCATTGGTTCAATCCTGACAGCAACTCTTGGGATGGGCACACTGATCCCCATTTTAACGATAAGGACACTGAGATTTATAGAGAAGCAATGACGTGCCCAACATCGCACATCAATGTATTGGGTCGTCTGTTATTCAATATGCAAGTAGACCCAGGGACCAGGAGCTGAATAATCCCCTGACACGGGCTCCTAGCGTGCTATGAGAAAACCATTATGTATAGTGGTTGCTGGCGTGTAAGGTGGCCCAGGGGACTAGTGGAATGCTCAGAAATGGCATTTATACAGAGTTGGGCAGGAAGAGTCCCTAGACTCTTGGAGTGGAGCAATTGAGCTCAGTCTTGAAGTAGGAGTGGCACCTTCCCAGGTGACCAAAACTGGGGAATGTAGGCCTCCCGACCTTGTAAAATCTCCCTCGTAATAGAATACCTTGTAATACACATATGACTCCGCCTAAACTAACTCTAATATATATTTAATTTTTTTTGCTTTGATCATTAAATTTAACTTTTTAAAATTATCACTTTTCCACAAGCAATTTGAGTTCATTATTAAAAACTCCGAACATTACAGAAACAAAAATAATAAATATTTTGGTTTACAGATTTCAGATCCTTTTTTTCTGCATAAAGAACCATGTATGATTCAAACCCAACAAGACGTCAGGAACACTGTCCTGGGTGAACAAACGTGGATGTTCAACACAGTGTGAATGTTTGCAGAGTGTTAAACCCTGTGGTTGCACCACTGCATACCCTGGTCGATACCCTGCTGGTGGACATCAGGGCCATTTACTGAACAGCTCTGAAGCTAAGCCAAGCTGAGCTGGAGAACGCGGCCGAGATACAAGCAGCTGGGCGCAAACCAGGTAATAATTACTCAGTGACTCACCCTTGCCTTTCTTGTAAGTTATTTGCCTTAGATGGAGCTGCAATTTTGAAAGCTAATCTGGGTGTTTTGCAAGAAAAACAAATAAGCAGAAGTACCCTTTGGAGCCTTGACAGTCAACGTGGCTTGTGTGCCATGAAATCTCAGTGCCTGGCTGAAGCGGCCTGTGGGAGCAGGTGGACGTGGGAAAGCAGCAGACCTCTCATCTTCCTGAGGATGCGTTCGTTACGGGTGTGGATTCTGAAATGCAATACCACCCTGCAAAAAACCACAAAACATAGAAGATTCTCTTGGCACCTTATCTTGTTTTGAAAATGAAATTTGTGTCCACAAAAGTGAGGTGTGCTTCTCTCCTAATGAAACCTTACAAGATTCTCTGAGTTCCGACACAGACATGAGTGTTTTAAACACTCCCAATGGTGTGACCTTGAAATCAACATACCTTGGCTACTTCTTCCCTCTCTTCCCCTTTTCTTCACCCTCTCCTAGTTTTTTGAATACCAGCTTTGTGCCAGGGGTGTCGCAGGCACTGGGGATACATAATGGCAATGGGCAGAGCTGGCCTGTGGGGACCTTATGCACAGCCCCTGGCGCAGTCGACAAGTCTACAAATGCACACGTGAGGGCAACGTGTGTAGGTCCAAGGGAAGCACGTATGATTGTGTCTACGGAGGTCAAAGAGGTTCCCACAGGAGCTGCCGTTTGAGCTGCAAATTGCCAGGAAACAAGGGGAAATGCTTGTGCAAAGGCGCCAAGGGTGAAAGCATTAGTCCTACTCATGCAGAGAGCAGAACAGGCGCCTGGAGTGCTGGGAGCCTGTTGGAGGCTGGAGAGGGACCAGGGCTTTCTATGGTATGGAGGAAGACAGGTTTTCTGCCACACATGACAAGGGGGCACCAAAGAACTCTCAGTGAAGAAATTACAGTGTGTGATCGGTCATGAACTTTCTTGGTTCCTTGCCTCCCAGCATCCTCCACTCTGAAATGGCCTTCCCAATTCCATCTTCCATTTATCTGGCTAACTCTGATCATCTTACTCATTTCGGCTCAAATGTCCCTTCCTCCAAGAGTCTTTACCAGAGACGTCCCTTCTAGTTCTGACACTGCTACTCAGTCTCCACACCATGACCTGTCACGACGGTCCTCCGTCCCTGTAAAATGAGGATCACAACGTGGTCCCACTTCTAGGCAGGGGCAGGATGTAAGGAGGCAGGGGAGAGGGACTGCGGATGACGGCCAGTGCTGATTAATCTGTCCCTGGAAGCGGGACAGCAGCAGGGAGGGGACTGTGGAGCCAGGTCAGGGTCCTGAGAAGACTGGGTGCTGGATGGGGGTGGGGGGCCCTCATGGGCAGAGGAGGGATGGGAGTCATGGGGGGAGGAGTTTGGGGATGGTGGTGCAGCAGAGAGAGCTGGGAACAGCTGTGACAGGGAGAAGCAGGAAAGTTGAGGCCCAGAACTGCCACCTCAGCCTCCTCCTCTGAAGAGTGTTACAGGGCTTGGGGCAGCCCCTGGAGGGTGGTGTGCTCCAGGAGCTGGGCAGAGCCTCGTAGGGCAGGCCATCACCACAGAGCCCTCCGTGAAGAAGGAAGAGAGAGAGAGTGAGAGAGCCTCAAGGATCTCTGAACTCAAGGGCACCCAAGCCGCATTGATGCCCAGGGAACTTCCTGTTCCCACTAAGTGTCCCAGTGGAGGCACTAGACTCTCTAACAGGACTGGGGGGCTCTCGAGGGTAGAGGCTGTAGCTCCCCAGCAGGGCGTGGTGCAGAGAGAGTGCCCGGGAAAGGTTTGTTGCATATATTGTAACCTCTATGTTGAACAAACCCAAGTGGGACGTAGTCAAAATACATTTTTATTTTTGTTCTACCATCCTTTTAAAATGTGCCTAGGACCCTAGACTTTTCTGTTCTCACTCAGGCAGTAACTGTCTTGCAGTCACTTGGGTTGTAAATAGTCTCACTCAAATAATTAGAAAGGCTAGTTTGTGTAATAATAATGAAAACCATCAGACTGGAAATTAGCATTCAGTCTTGTCCCCTTCTCCTAGCTGTAGCAGAAGGTTGGTGAAAACCCGCTGTGTGAATGGCCTGTGGTCAGCTTCTTATTTTCTCAGCTCCTGCCCCCACAGCTTGCTAGTGAAGGGTGGCAATCGGTGGGAGGCGAGATAACTAGGGATCAAGACAGGGTCTCGTGTGGTGGGACTGCGGCTGCGGGAGCTTCGTCAAGAGGCAGCTATCTGAAACTAAGGCTCTCACTTGTCCTGCCTTCATGGACTCTTCAGAGACCCCCTGTGGCTCCCGGTGGCCGCAGTGCCTGTGATGTGGGCAGTGTGTTCTCTTTGGATGTCATTTCCCCGAGCCCCTGGCTCGCTGGTGGCCCACTGTGCACGCAATCTCACTGTTGGGGTCCCCTCAGCCTCCCAGGCTCTGCTGTCCGGCAGAGCTGAAAACCCCGCTGACCAGGCTCTTAGGGGCCTGGGAAGCACTTGCCGGTCCTCACTGATGAGTCCTGGGAAAGCAGCTCCGTCCTGTGCAGCCTCTCCTGTCCCAGCCTACTGCCCAGGCTGCCTCAGCTCTTGGAGCACTTCCTGCACCCCCAGTCTGTGGGAACACAGCGGGGAGGGCCTGCTGTAGCCATGGAAGGCCCCTGGTCAGGCTTGAGGGGAGTCGGCCGCCCCCTGCCCCAGCACTCCTTGAAAAGGAAGTGGGCACTTGGCCACAGTGGCCTGAGAAGAAATCTTTCTCAGCTCCTCCCCTCCCCTCCTGACACTGCACAGACCCTTCTGTATTCTCAATTAGGGGACAGGGTTCAGGGATCACAGAACCTGCTGGAGGAGATTTCCTCTGTGAATTCTAGATATGGGGACCTGGCTCACACCCAGCTCTGTGGGGCCCGGTGAGACAACGAAAGTCCCATCTGCCAGGCCATCTACATTGCAGCTGGAAATGCTGGCAGGTGGAATGTCAAGTTCAGGCCCTCTGAGTTCACAGCTCCTTTGCTCTGGCCCTCCTCCCTCACTGAATGTCTGTTCTGAGAGTCGGGAACCTGCAACCACCGGGGGACTGGACAGCCCTAACGTCTAAGCAGTCTTTATTCCGTTCAATGTGGTTGGCCTTTAAGTCATCAATGTTTAGGTGAGGCTATTGGCTGGGACTAAATTCAGCAGAGTATGGAAGTGGCTAAGATTGCTCCACAGACTTGCTGTGTAAATGTGGGCCTATCCCTCTCGTTTTTCCACTGCATGGCAAGTAACCTGCACCTACTTAGCAGAAAATCAGTATCTCCTTGAGGTTCGCCCGACTCACCTGTCCCAGCCGAAGGTCGGGGTGGGCGCGGGACAGCCCTGGGATCCGCCGCGGCCGCCGCTGCCGCTGCCCGGCGCTGCCACACGGTGGCGCCGTCGAGGGACTCTCAGCCTCCACAAAGCGGCTTTTGTCCGCGTCCCCGCGCCGCCGCTCAGGTTCTCCCAGGGAGGATGACCCCATTCCCTCAGCCGTAACCTCAGCCAGGGGTGACCCCCGCTTGAGCTCACGAGGTTGCAGCTCAGCTGAGTCCTGCCTCCAGTGTTTTTTCACAGCCGCCGTCCAGGTGCCAGCTGGTCCCAGGAGCCCCAGGGCAGCGCAGGCTCCCGCGAATCCTAGCGAGCCTTTGTTTTCCACTCCCCACACAAAGCGAGCTGTTATCACCTCCCTGTCTGGACAGGGGGCTACTGGCATCCATCTAGACTTCTGGGAAAAGTACCCTGGGTGACTCGTTAGGGGAGTCCAGGACGCCCTAGCTCTCCCTGCCCCTCCCCTCCACCTCTGCTTAATAGCCCGTGAAGGCCAAGTGGGTTTTCTGTCTGAGTCCACAGACCAAGAAGAAGCTGGCACTTTTCTCACGAAAGCAAGGGACTACAAGTGTAATCTTTTAATCTTTCCCAGGCCGCCTCTTGTAAGTCACTCTGCCTCGAAGTGAAACTGTGTCTAACATGCTTTAAGATCTAGAACGGTCTGCGGCCCTGACCTTCAGAGCAGACCTCAGGGAGCACATTTGAAATTGGTGCAGCAGGCAACCTCTCGCCTTTAAGTAAGTGACTTTAGATTCCAAGGGCTTGCTCATGCATGGCGATTAGTTTTTAAAGCTTCCAAGAGCAAAGGGTAGACTCTGTGGAAATGCAGAGTGGGGAACCTGGTATTTTTGCTGCAGAGATAGGAGTCACGGAGTGCTGGGTGTCACACCAGTGACTAAGCCACCTCTTCACTCTGCTGAGCAGGAGCCAGGCACTGAGGGGAGCGGGGTGGGATGGTGCATCCCATAGTCCGGGATAACGCCGGCTGCCATCTTTGAACATGGGCATAACTCAGAGCATCTGGGGGCGGGGGGTACTCTGCACTTGTTATTTCTAATCCTCATGATCAGTCTATTTGGTAGGTATTTATTACTCCCCCTTTTACAGATGAGGAAAGTATGGCTCAGAGAGGTTAAGTAACCAATCCAGTGTCACACAGCTGGTTATTAGTGGAGTTGGGATTCAAACCCAGGTCTTAGGACTCTACAACTCATTCTCATCCCATCAAGCTATGCTGCCTCTCAAGAGTGGTGTCTACCTTGGAAGTGGATGGCAAGGAAAAGGTAGTTGGGAATGGATCTTACTGTATTTCAGGGTTCCTTGTGAAATTCCAAGTTTAGACAAATGATAGCTTTGCCTGTGAGTCAGCCATGAAAATCATGCTTAGTCCCTGGCAAAAAGAGTGGGTGGGAACAAAGCGCACAGAATGAACATGACCACTCCTTTTTTCTTGGTAGCATGTGGGCTTCTTGTTAATGTCCATCCTCCTTCATCTCTCTGTGCCTTTGCCCCCACTGTGCCTCTGCTTGGACTTACCTTCACTTCTACCCTGCTCCACCTGTGGAAAGTCTGTCTCCTCTGCAGAAGAAGGCTTTCTTTCCCTGTGGCTCCCCTAACACCCAGGTGGAGTTAGGCACTCCCTCATCTGTGTTCCCATTATTATTCAAGGCATTATTCATTGTTTGTGTAGGCCAAGGGCTGCCATGGTGGGAGGGGAATTCTTTTACTCAAGACAAAAGCAGATACCGGCAATGAGCCCCAACCATTGAAGAACAAGGAGATCTGAAGGGATCTCCCTCAAAAGGGGGTCATGGTGGTGGTGGGGGGGCGGAGCTGGGCCAGGAGCCAGCACCTAGAGGGGGTGGTGGGAGCGAGCCCAAGTCAGGTCCCAAGGTGCATGTGGCATGGTGCCTGCATACAGGTGGCCAGTCCTTGGTAAGTGGTTGACGAATGGGGGTGGAAAGGCTGAAGTGATGAGCAGCCTTCTTAAGCCAAACCTGAGGCCCTGTTGGTCATGGGCAGTGACCACAGTCTGGCAGTCTGGGCTGAACTCGTCATCCTCCTGGAACTTCCGCCGGTGTTTCCCAACTGGCTTCCCCACCAGCGCGACCAAAGACCTGGACCGCTTGACTTGGAAAACCACACCAACGATCCCAGCCGGCTGCATTCTGAGCCCTGCTTTCCCCTGCGGGTGCCTGTTTCCAGCCCTCCACAGAGGACTCAACCCCTCATTTGGGGGCCAGTGCCAACTCCTGGCTATGAATCTAATTGTGCCCCACACCCCCTTGTTTTTCTAACTGGGTGTTGGGAATTTCCTTGGCTAAGCCTCCAGGTCTTCCTTCCTTCTGGATTTAATGAGCTCATTTATTTTTCTTTTTCACTTAGCAGGTTTTAGGGCTGGTTAATGAGTGGTGGGGTTCTCTTTAAGAGCCAAGTTGGGCCAAGCTCAGGGCACTTTTCTTGCCATTTCCAGTTCTCAAGTCCCCTGTGTCTCTTGCAGTCTCTCCCCGGGTCTGGCAGCCACTCTGCTCAGTGCAGTTCCCATCTGTGGAAATTTCTGGAATACAATGACACATCGGCCTCAGGGTTTTATTTTGTTTTGTTTCTTCACATATCTTCCCTGGGACAGTTGTTTCAAGATGATCCTGTGCTTTCTAAAAAGAAGAAGCTGTTGAAGCGCCAGGGAAAGAGATCCATTTTTAAATGCAGAGTTTCCTCCTATGTTTTGTCTGAAGCTTTTGGTAGATTTTGGGGTGGGGGGGGTGGCTGTGAATTCCAGGGAGACTTGCCAGAGGCTATTTAAACCTCCTTTGTGTGAAGTGCTGTAAAGAGCTGCCAGGAGGGAGCACTAAAGAAGGGAACTTGGAAGCCTTGCTGTGGTAGTTGGCACTTGGGAGACTTCCCGCCCAGAGAGAACGAGAAAGAATGCAGGGTCCATGTGGCAAGAACAGGGATCCACAGGGACAGAATGGCTTACTCGGTTCCCAGAAGCTCCTTGAGGTAATGACTTCATAGCTGCTTTGGTGACTCTCTACCACTGAAAGTTTAGCCCAAGGAATCCCCTTGCCCGTTTGTCCATCCATCCATCCATCCATCCATCCATCCATCCATCCATCCATCCCATAAACAAAGATTGAGTACTTGCTGTGAGGCAGGCCCAGGGTTAGGCCCTGGGGTGGCAGGAGGAATGATTGGACACAGTCCTAATAAATGCCCACAGGTCATCTCCACACATTTCAGAGATTGAGGATCCTGTGCAGGAGAGTCGGACAGACAGAGGGGAGGCACCAGAGGGTAAGTCCCAGAAACCTCCATAGGCCGTGCTTAGGTCGTTTGCAGAGCTGTTGTCAACTCCTTGTTTCCCACTGAACTCCTGGGGCGTAGGTGCCACACTGCCCCCCTGAGCTCCGCTCCCCCCTGTGAAGTCACAGCCCTCAGCTTGCCTCTGCGAAGGGTCTAGGCTGAGGGTGGCAATGGGCGGCCTGAGGTGCTTCCCTCCCAGGTGAGAGCAAGGCTCCCGGGGCCAGTGTCGCTGTGGCCCAAAACATATTTTGGAAGCTTGCTGTGATCTGCCCCTAGCAGAGATCAGAGAGAGGGGAGGCAGGCTGCCGTCCGCTGTGTCAGCCGGGGTATTAGCTTGCCAGGGCTGTTGTAACAAAGTCCCACAGAATAGGTGGCTGGAAAAACAGAAGTTCATTGTCTCATAGATCTGGAGGCTAGAAATCCAAGATCAAGATGTCAGCAGGGTTGATTCCTCCGAGGGCTGTGAGGGAGATTCTGGTCCAAGCTTCTCTCCTTGCTTCTGGTGGCTGCTTTGTGCCGACACTGCCGTGGTCTTTGAGCAAGACCACCCTGACCTCCGCCTTCAACTTCCCAAGGTGTTCTCCCTGTGCATGTGCCTCTGTGTCTAAAATTTCCCCTTTTATAAGGACACCAGTCCTGTTGGATGGGGGCCCACTCTAATGACCTAGCTAATTACATCTGCAATTACCCTATTTCCAAATAAGGTTCCATTTTGAGGTCCTGGGGGTTAGACTTTAAGGTAGGAATTTTCGGGGGACATAGTTCCAATCATAACACCATGTTTCTGACTTTATTGCCCTCCTGCTACCACCATCAGCAGTGCCTATGAGGAGGGGGCCAGAGTGACTGTGCCTCGGAAAGGGTCTGGGGAGCTGCCCCAGGGAGAAATCAAAGCGTGGTCTGGAAGCAGGGAAACGTGCTGGAAGGAGAGCGTTTGTGCTGGAAAGCATGGCCCGTGGCAGGGGGAGCAGCTAGCAGTGCTGGGATTTGCTCCTCTTTGCCTTTGTGCCTAGAACTGACAGGAACCTGAAAGGAAGGAAAGCTCCCAGCAGGCGGCCCTTTTGCCTGGGGCAGAGTTGCCAGAGGAGAGCGCTGCCCCTGGGATCTGGGTGAAATGATCCCCAGAACTTGCGGGAAAGGGGAGAAAAGCAAGCAAGGCCCCGAGTTCTGAGATATTTGAGGTAGTCTGGTGGGCAGGACCTGGCGTGTGGGGCTGCTCACGAGGGTGCCCGCGGTGGTGGAGGCTGTGTGAGTGACTGGGCGTTCCTTCATGCAACCATCCAGGATTTGCTGAGACTCTCTCAGCCACATCCTCTTTGAAACACAGAGGAATTTAATTAAAAAGGGTAATTATAGTGCATCATTGTAATAGATCACTTGTGGACTTTGATAATTTTGAAAAAGAAAATTGGGAACATTTACCTCACCAAATATTAAAATTTAAGATAAAGTAATTGTCATTGAAAGTATATATTTTGGCACATGAATAAATGGAATAATGGAATAGGTTCATGGAATGGAATAGGCTAGATGTCAGGTATAGTAGAAGTCCATACTTCAAATGGACATAGTATGTTGATATACTTAACATCTGATAAAAGTGACATTTCAATTCAATGGGAAAATTATGATTGATTCAAGAAATCGTGTTGACCTAATTGGCTCTCCACTTGGGAGAAAAAAATCAAGGTAGACACTACCTCCTACCTATTGCTCCTATATGCAGCAATGAATCTCAGATGGGTTTGGTTTAAAGATCTAACTGTCAGTTGGGGCGCCTGGGTGGCTCAGTCCTTAAGCATCTGCCTTTGGCTCAGGGCGTGATCCCAGCGTTCTGGGATAGAGCCCCACATCAGGCTTCTCTGCTGGAAGCCTGCTTCTTCCTCTCCCACTCCCCCTGCTTGTGCTCCTTCTCCCGCCGGCTGTCTCTCTCTCTGTCAAATAAATAAATAAAATCTTTCAAAAAAAAAAAAAAGATCTAACTGTCAGTAAACAAATAAATACGTAATGTATTTGAGGAAAATTTAGTGGAAAATTCACTTTCCAAATTTCCAAGTTTGTGTAACTTTGGAGTAGAAGGGATATTTTTAATAATTGCAGAAATCCACAAAACTGAGGGGGGAAAAAGAAGGGCACGTGCCTACATATTTTTTCAAATTTTAAGAAAAAAACACCATAAGGAAGGTCAAATGGCAAACAGTAGATTCAGCTGAACGGGGGTAGAATATGCCCAAAGCTCATATAAACTGGTAATAAAATGACAAAAGGCAATAACAACGTGAGGAAAAACACAAACAGGCAATTCACAGAAGAGAAAATAAAGATTTAAGTGGAGTCGAAAAGGATTGGTCAGGGAAAGTCGAATTTGATGATTTATTTGTCCGATCGGCAAAAATTAAACACACCAATAACATCTCGCGCCTGAGAGAACGGAGGAGGAGGAACACTTTTACACCTTGCAGATGATGAACTGCAGAACCCTCCAGCAAAAATAACCTGGCAATGCTACTAAAGTTCGAAATGCCACCATGGACTCAGCAGCCCCATTCTGGGCAGTTATTCCAGTAGCTATACAGACACTGGTACCAAGAATAGAGGGACATGGATGTTCACAGACCACTCTTTGCTGTGACGAAATATGGAATGAAATAAACAATGGAATAAACCAGGTGCCTCCGTGCCGTGGGGTAGTATGCAGCTATCGCAGAGAGCTGACTGATCCACATACCCTTCTGGAGAGGTGTATTAAGAGCAAAAGCAAGTTGTGGAAAGTGTGTATAGTGTGATCCCTTTTTGTAGAAAAATTGACTAAAAGCACATAAAACTTAACACCCACGTCCATCGTGTGTGTGCGTGTATGTGTTCCGGTGTCGAGAACCGTGACTTCACAGGGAGTGCTACCCCCAGGCTGAGGCATGAGACGGGCATAATTTTTAACTTCTTGTTTCTGTATCTTTGGTCTTTATGTTTATTACAAGAATCATGTTTTTGCTTTTTTAATTAAAAGCAATTGGATAAAGGCAATTTCAAAGGGGAAAAAAAGGACAAAGTGTTTAAAACACTTCTATGACTCACTGGGCCCTCAGGATGAAGTCCGCTCTCTTTAATGGACTTACGAGGCCCCTGGGATCTGGTCCCCACAGGCAGCACCATGCTCTTTTCCTTTTGTTCTGCCTTTCCCCCTCTGCGTTCCAGCTGTGTAGGCCCAGAAACATTCTCGAGATACTCTGCTCTCACCACACACCTTGAGCCACCTTCCATGGGCTTGGCTAAGTCTCCACCTACTGATTCCTTTAGCTCCTTGTACCGATGTCCCTGGTGACGCTGTGGGCTTTCCCCTTAATCACCTGTTAACTTAATTTTATCTCCAGTGGACAGTAATTCCCAAGAGGGCAGGCACCATTTGTCATGGTGTCCCTAGTACCTTGTCTAGCTCATTGTAGGTACTAAATACAAGAAATGTTTGTTGAATGAATAAAGAAAAGAAGGATGAAACGAAAGAATGGAGAGCAGGCATTAGAAATACAAAGGAAGAAACATGGTCTGTGCCCTCAAGATTGCATGGTGCAGAGACACGCATGTAAACAGCCCAGTTATAATACAAGAAGATACTTACTGTTTGAAGACTGAGGGAACATAAGTTACCCAAAATTGCCCCAGGGGACATCTGGAAGGTTGCACAAGTGAGAAAACATTTAATCAAAGATTTGAAGAATGAGCAGACACTTACCAGGAAATAAGAGGATGGAGTGATGTTTCTGGCACAAGGACGAGCCCCTGCAAGGGCACGGAGGCATCAAAGAACATGACGAGTCTGAAAACCTCAAGTGATTTAATATTGCGTGAGCATAAAGTTCAAGGTTGGGGAAAGGAGTAAATGAAAGAAGATAAACGGAGGTAGTTATCTTGGAACCAGATCATTCACGAAGGTCCCTGCAGGCCAAGCCTGTGAGTTTAGAGTTCAGAGGGGGCAATACTGTGGAAGGTTTAAGCAGGGTGTGATGTGAGGGGGCTTAGATCACACCAGCAGGATGCGAAGGGGAGGTGGGGGGCTCAGATGATGTCAGACGATGGGAGACTGGCCAAGGGTGCACAACAGGAAGGAGGTCACTGCAGTCTTCCCCTGGTGAGCCAGCTCGGGAACTGGTGCAGTGAAAGGGGGTCGAGTTGACATGACGGGGCACTTGAGGGGTTGGCATGAGGATGGGCAGGGGGGAGGGGGAGGGAGTCAAAGTGGCCTCTCAAATTCCTGATTTGGCAGCTTGTTTTCTTTATTACGACACAGATGACCCAGAAGAGAGGCAAGTCTGAGGAAGGCAGAGAGCGGAGAACTGGGTGTGGGCCGCGTTGAGATGATTCCTTTCCTAGGGCTGCCGAGTGCCTCCAACTGCGAGGCTTCCAACAACAGACGTGGAATTCTCTCACAGTTCTAGATGGTGGTGCCCAACGTCGAGGTGTCGGCAGGGCCGGCTCCCTCTGGGACTCTGGGTGGCATCCTTCCTTGCCTCTCCCGAGCTTCTGGCGGCGGCTGGGGATCCTTGGTGTCCTTGGCTTACAGAGGCATGGCTCTGGTCTCTGCGTCTGTCCTCGTGTGGTGTTCTCCCCGCGTGTCTTCCTGTGGCACTTTCCTCCTCTTCTGAGCACCCTGGTCATATTGGATTAGGGCCCACCCTCATGACCTCATCTGAACTTGATTACATCTACAAGACCCTAATTTCTCTCTCAGGCCACATTCACAGGTACTGGGAGTTAGGACTTCAACACAGCCTTTGGTGGGGGACGGGGGGGCAAAGGAACACAGTTCAACACAGAACACCGAGTTTGAAGGGCCGTGGGACCTTGGGTAGAGACGTCCAGGAGGCCTCTGGCTCAATGGGAGGGACGGCTCAGGGGAGATGCCTGGGCTGCAACTTTATTTAGACTCTGCCAGCAAAGAGACAACAGCATGAGGTGATGGCAGCGAGCCGGGGAGTGGCCTGAGAAGAGAAACCTCGGGCGAGGTCGTGGTCAAGGGGCTGTGAGGGGCAGAGGACCGCATGGGCCGGAGCGTGGTGTGGCTGACCCCGAGTGGACCAGGGTCCTTCCTTTGCCAGGCGCCGGCCATCACCCACCGGAGTGCCAGCCCGTGTTTTCTGCTGCCTGGTTCTTCCACGTCCGACTCTCTCTGCACACCTGACTCGGCTTTTCCCTTCCTCAGAAGCGCTGGAGCCCTGCAGCCGTCTCCTGTGGGAGTCGGCAGGGACAGCGAGATGCTGCTGGGGCCTCTGCTTCCCGAAGCTCAGCACTACAGAGCAGCATTGATAAAGCAAACAAGGCCGGCTTGTTTGTGTTTTGCGTTTCCTCAGAAATGAGCTGGCAGTTTTGTAATAACACTGAGGAATTGCACTTTACTGCGTCACCAAAATGTTCCCATATGGCCATAAAAGTGCTGTCCAGAGCGTGGGCAGTGTCTCCCCTCCTGTCGCGCACACCCACTCAGCCGTCCCGCAGGCTGCAAAGCCCGCTCTGGGGTGTCAGAGAAAGCTGCAGATTCTCGAATGTGAGCCTGAAAGTCAGGGCAGACCGGAGTGACTCAGCCAAGGGCTTCTGGAAGGTGTGCCCTTCAAATACAGTAAACAGTAGATGGAGGTCTCCGTGAAGGCAGGGTCCCTGGCTGCTTCGTTCCCGCTTGCAGCCCCTGCCTCTGATAGGCTCCTGGTAGACACTCAACAAGTGTCTCTAGGCTCTGGGTGGCCTAGGATGTGAGGTGTGTGTCCACACCGGGATCAGTAAACGACTGACCAGCCATGCACAGCCGATGCTGCACTCTCCACCCACCAATGAGGGTGAGCAGGAGATGCTGGTGTGGCACCTTTTCTTTTCCCTGTGGGACTCCGGTGATCCGTGGCCAGGCCTCCTGCAGATCGGCGGTCCTGAGCTAACACTGCTCATTCCAGCAAGACCCATCTCCTCCGGTTCAGCAAAATGCATGACAAACAATGGCCGCAGTGACTGTTTGCATTATGACTTAAATAAAACAATGGCTAATATTTATCAAGTGCCCGCTATGGATCGGGCTCTGTGCTAAGTGTTTAATATGCATTATTTCAAGTAACTCTTGCAATAACTCTGCCAGATAGGTGCTATTTATATCAACATTTTAAAACAAATATAAAATTTAAAATGATGATGTCACGTTACCCAAGTTCCCGCAGCTAGAACGTGGTCTTGGGAGGTGTTTGAACCCGGGCTACCTGGGACTACAGCCCACCTACTGAAGCCCTTTGTTGTGCTCGTGAGCTTTGCCAATCTCCTGTTGAGATTTCTTGTTCAGTTACTGCATGTTTAACTTAGGAATTATTGCCCAAGAGATGGGGCAAGAATGATGTGCAGGGTCAGGAAGCCCTCAGGGCAGCTGCTGCCAGGTTCCAGGAATTAGGACACCAGTTTGGCTCTGGGAAGAAAAGCAGTGGTGAGTTTAGCGAGAAATGCAGAGGAGCCGGAGTACCCAGGGTCCTTGCTGCCCAGTGAGCCCTGCCTGTCTGTCAGGCTCTGTTCAGCTGTCATGGCGCACAAGTTTACAAAGGGCACGGACTTGCAACCTGGGCTTGTCAGTCAGCAAATTATGCATCAGATCCAGTGACTCATAGCCTTTGGGGATTAGCAAGGCCCTCAAAGATAATCCAGTTTGACTCTTTGATTTCATAGGTGAGACGCCTGAGCCCAAAGGGCAGAGAGAGGATGGTGGCAGATTAAAGATGGCTGCAAATGCTTTGACACTTCTCCCATTGAGAGGAGGACTGTATCCCGCCCCTCGAATCTGGGCGGGCTCTGTGACTACGTAGCTTATAGAAAGCTGCCCAAGTGACACTGTACCCGTTTCTGGACTCAGGCATTAAGAGACTGGAAGGTTCTACTTTCTGCTCTGTGAACATGTACTCTTGGGACCCAGATGCCATGCCATGAGCTAGCCCAAGTAGCATCTTACAGACACACGTGGAGAGGAATTGGGGTCCCTGGGCAACAGCCCCTGCTGACACTCAGCACTTTGTGGCCAACGTGGAACTGGGTCCTTCAGCTCCAGTCAAGCCCTCCTTCCTGGAAGCACGTGGAACAGAAACAGCCATCTCGGCAGAGCCCTGCCCAAAATGTAGATTTGAGCAAATGAAATGATTGTTGTTATTTTAAATCACTAAATTTGGGGCTGGTTTGCTATGCAGCAATTGATACTCAGAACAAGGACCAAGTAGTAGGTGTTATTATGACTCTCTGCTGGTATTCCTTTCACTCCGTTGCCGTGGAGCTCATGGCTCACTTTGGGTCATCCTGGTCGCTCATCCTTCTCAGTGGTATGTGAGGTTGGAAAGGCTGGTGCATTACCTTGCATGAGAACGGCTGGACTTGAATGTCTTCAGCAAAAGTTACCAAATCTAATGATCATGAGAATCCTGGGGCCTGGGGGTTGGGTATATAGATTCTTGGGGCACATTCCAGGATATATTGAATTAGAATCTTTAGGCGTGAGACCCAGACATTGCCATTTTTATTTGTTTGTTTGTTTCCCAGGTGATTCTGAAGATCAGACAGCTTTGGGACTCACTGGTCATGAATTGTTTGCAACTGGGAGAAATGCCCCAGCATCACTTTTGTGCACAGAAGATCCTAAACTAGATATTACTGGAATTTTTCCATTTTTGTTTAAATTCCTGGGTGCGATGCATGTGATTTCTATTCTTTAGCTAAGCCACCCTGGGGATTCTAAGTTCTTAAAATACTCACCCTTCATTTAAATTGGGGTTGGCCTGGATGTCTCTGATGCCCCTGGACCAGGCTAATGTGTGCACATAAAAGGAAGGAATCCATTAATCATTAATGTTATTCACTAAACATTTATGACTTTCTCCCCTTGTAATATAGTAGGATTGCATTTCCTGGATCCCTGTGATAGAGTGGGACCATATAAATAACTCTGGTTAATGAGCAGAAGTGATATGTGTCACTCCTGGGCTAGAGCATTTTATGACAAGTGCAGAACCCTCCAGAATCCTCTCTCTCAAACTGCACTGTGAGTGACAATGTTCTGGATGGTGGTTGTTATGGTAGCACAGTCCCCTGAGTGAGAATGATGTATAGGGCCTCCTTGCTGACCTACAACAGACATATGGTATTAGCAAGAAAAGAATTTTTATTGTTTGAAGAAATTGAAATTTGGGGGAAGACTGCATTATATCATAATCTAGCTAGCCAAATGATAGAGCCAGAGATGGTGGGCTTATTATTCTGAAGCCTCTTCTCTCTGTGTCTCCTGGGAAGGATCATGTCCCATACCCAATTTGATTTTTTTTGTTTTTCCTCTTTAAAGACTTATTAATCACAGGGGCGCCTGGGTGGCACAGTGGTTAAGCGTTTGCCTTCGGCTCAGGGCGTGATCCCGGCGTTACGGGATCAAGCCCCACGTCAGGCTCCACCACTATGAGCCTGCTTCTTCCTCTCCCGCTCCCCCTGCTTGTGTTCCCTCTCTCGCTGGCTGTCTCTATCTCTGTCAAATAAATAAATAAAATCTTTAAAAAAAATAAAGACTTATTAATCACAAAGTTCTATTCCCGTTCTTGCATGAATGAACACTTTCCTCGCCCCAGTAAACTTGTCAGTATTCTCAGAACAGCCAGTAAGTGTTGAAAACATGATGTTAACCATTGAAAGGAAATGGCTTTTGTTTGCCTATCATGCAGGACTCTGATAATGATGAATCCTGGGGCATAAACTCATCTAGTGAAAAGTCTACTTAAATGTATAAAATACATTGTGTAATATTATCTTTTCAAAGGGCTGTCTTACAAAAATAAAAAATAAAAAAAAATAAAGGGCGAGGCACCTGGGCCGCTCAGCCGGTTGGGCGTCTGACTCTTGATTTTAGCTCAGGTCGTGGTCTCAGGGTGGTGAGATGGAGGCCCGTATTGGGCTCTGTGCTGGAGGCTGTTTGGGATTCTCTCTCCCTCTTTCTCTGCCCCTCCCCCTGCCTCCCTCTCTAAAAGAAATTAAAAAAATAAAATAAAAGGATGTCTTACAAGGCATGTTTCTTGACTTTTCTGCAAAGCCGCTGGTGTGAGATAATCTTTTTGTCAGTGAAATGAATGTGGGTTTCCTATACTCAGCAAAGCTGTGCTCTATGTTAAGACTTGATCTTCAGAGATCGTTTCTCTTTTGTTTGGTAGTAGAGAAGCTGAGAACCCCACTATTCAAAGAGAGGCAGTGCTGCCTTGTCTCCTGAGCCAGCACGTCGTGCCGCACGTAAGCAGCGGCAACTGGCCCCTCATCCGTATTCCTTTCCTTAGGAGGAAAACGGGAACCTGGTAGGTGCTTTCTTTCATCTTGTTTGCAAAGAGTGTCCAGTGAGTCTTGGTATCCTAGGTGGTGGGTTTATATGACTGTTTAACAAATAATTAAGTATCTCCTTATTTGATCTATTTGAACTTGCTTTCTGAATTTAGAAGCTTTAATGTTTTATTCAAGGAATATGTGTATATATTCTGTTAATAGATAATTCAATTATTGCAAATAATCCGGAAATCCCTCCTTGCTAACTCCCATTTCCCATCCTCTTTTCCAGGTTGGGTTGCTGTTATCAAAATTATACGTGTACCCCTTCAAGTTTGCATACACGTGTTTACATACATACATGTTTCTGCAAAATTTGTAGTATTTGTGCATTTTACTTTTTTTTACATACATGGACTTTAGTGTACCTACTGTCTGCAGATTTCTTTCTTCACTTAATAACATATCTTAGAAAGTTTTCCATGTCAGTAAAAATAGAGAAATCTAATGGTTTTCTGTAACATGGATGTGCCATAGTATATTCAATAATTACTCTATTTAATGTCTATTTAAAGACATTAAGGTCATTTCCAAGATTTTGTATCCCAAATAATATGGCCACAAGCATCTTTATATGTGATTTGGGCACATATGTGAATGTTTCTTTAGCGTTCATACAGAAAAATGGAATGGTTTTGTCAAAAATTCTGGAACTTTCAAAATTTTTTGGCTTATTTATTTATTTAGTTTCAGAGGTAGAATTTAGTGATTCATCAGTTGCATATAACACCTAGTACTCATTACATCAAGTGTACTCCTTAATGCCCATCACCCAATTACCCCACACCCCCACCCATCTCCCTTCCAGCAACCCTCAGTTTGTTTCCTATAGTTAAGCCTCTTATAGTTTACCCCCTTCTCGATTTTCATCTTATTTTATTTTTCCTTCCCTTCCCCTGTGTTCATCTGTTTTGTTCCTTAAATTCCACATATGAGTGAAATCATATGATAATTGTGTTTCTCTGACTAACTTATTTCACTTAGCATGAGTTGGAACACCTAGTTCCAACTACGTCATTGTGAATGGCAAGATTTCATTCTTTTTGATGGCTGAGTAATATTCGTGTGTGTGTGTGTGTGTGTGTGTGTGTATACACCATATCTTCTTTAGCCACTGATCTGTTGATGGACATCTGGGCTCTTTCCATATTTTAGCTATTGTGGATATTGCTGCTATAAACATTGGGGTGCATGTACCCTTTCGAATCACTGTGTTTGCATCCTTTGGATAAATACCTAGAAGTGCAATTGCTGGGTCGTAGGGTAGCTCTATTTTTAACTTTCTGAGGAAACTCCATACTGTTTTCCAGGGTGGCTGCACCAGCTTACATTCCCACCAACAGTGTAAGAGGGTTCCCCTTTCTCCACATCCTTGCCAACATCTTGGCATTTTAATAGATACTTTTCATTTTAATAGATACTCTTCAATTTCTCTCCAAGTGACCAGATCATTACAGGAGAAAGGCCATATCCCACTATTTTTGCCATCATTTATATTAAGAAACTTTTATCTCAAAGGTGAAAATGATATTTTATTTGCACTTCTCCAATTAACAGTGAAATTAAACTTTTTATATTTTTATTTCTCTAAATTACTTCTTTAAATCTTTTCTCATTTTCCTATTGGACTGCTTATCTTTTTCTTATTGATTTATTGGCATTCCTTATATTTTCTGCATACTCTTCCTTTATCTGTCATATTCATTGCAATAATTTTCTGAGTATTTCTTTCAACGTTGTTTGCAGGGGTTTTTTTTTGTTTTGTTTTGTTTTTTCTGGATGCCTCATTCCCTCACTTGTTCATTAGTCAGGTTCTTGTATTCCTTGAGTCTGGTGGCTCTTTTTTTTTTTTTTTAAGATTTTTATTTATTCATTTGACAGAGAGAGAGACAGCCAGCGAGAGAGGGAAAACAAGCAGGGGGAGTGGGAGAGGAAGAAGCAGGCTTCTGGGATCATGCCCTGAGCCGAAGGCAGACGCCTAATGACTGAGCCACCCAGGCACCCCTGGTGGCTCTTTTTGAAGGTGTAGCTTTCCTCCAGTGTTTGATGTATTGTGACTGTGAGCAATTCTGTGTAGATGCTCTTGTTTGTTAACTGCGATGTGTGCGTTATCTGCTTCCTAGCCTGCATAGGACAGGGTGAGAGGTAGGAGAGAGCGGCACTGCATGCTGCTTGCCGTGTTCATACTTGAGCGTGCCTACGGCATGCCCAGGGAGGAGCAAAGGTGTGTTACCTTGATAGTTAGACTCTTAGGCAGAAGTGCTCCTCATACTTAATGGGGGCTGTGAGTTGCCCAAGGCGAGAGTCTGCTTCTCTCCCCAAGCATACATGCTCATTGCTCATCCATAAGCACAGAGAGCTCTGTTGTTTGCTGTCTGATCTGGTGGATCCATCAAGGTGGGAGGCATGGGCGGAACAAGGGAAGATGGAAGGAGAGGAAGGAGGAAGGATTCCATACGTTTGGTGGCTCTTACTGTGAAAGCTATGGACTCTGGGAAACAAACTGAGGGTTTTGGAGGGGAGGGGGTAGGGGGATGGGTAACCCGGTGATGGGTATTAAGGAGGGGACGAATTGCATGGAGCACTGGGTATTATACGCAAACAATGAATCATGATGGAACACTAAAAAACAAAACAAAACAAAAACCAAAAAAACCCTGTTAGTGATTGTGGGACCCTCCTTCTCTACCCGCCTGGTAGGTTCTTGCTTCACCTTTTGCAGGTGCCCTCTCCTGTGTGCATTTTGGTTGTGGTTTTCTTCTTCAATCCAATCCTATCTGTATTCCCTGTTTTAGTGACTTTTTTCCTGATTTCTGGTCCACTAATGGTCCATCTTATTTTTCAGAGTGGACAAGACCTTCTAAGAATTCAGGGTGAAAGGTTGCCATGTGAAATCTGTCAGCTGTCTTGAATTAGAAGATCAGAAGTCATCCTACCTGATTTATATGGCATTATTCTGTCAGATACTTCTGAAATGGTAAATGCTTCTCTCGCACACAAGAGAATGGGGGAAGATGGGAGGGTTTGGCTCATTAATGTAAATATTCTCATCTAGCCGCCCTTGCGCTAGACTATTTACATAAACAAAACAGTGTAGATAGAAGGAAGGAACCCAGACAGTGTTAAAAAAAAAAACAACAACCCAAGCCTATCTTCAGATTTATCTCTGACAGTATTGTCTACTGGAATTTCCCCAAAGGCCCTATCCTGATTTATGAGCTGCACGTGTCCATTGTTTTTGAATATAATTTACATATTCATATCCTAGTCAGTGTTCAAGTTGCAACACATCTACAGCCCTCACTAATAAGTCCCCTGGGAACAAAAGTGTCCTCCAACAAACCTGGCGGAGTGAAGTGGAAACGAACAGACCATAAAGCTCCCAGAGCAGCCTTGGCTTTGTGGCTTGTGGCTGGGGGCAATATTTTTGTAAGTTGCTCATGCCCATGACAAGTATGTGCCCTTGCAACTTTTCCTCGACTAGGCCTTGCCTCTGGTGACCAGGGAAAATCCTGCTCATGGACGGTGGGCCTCGGCAAGCAGCCCTTCCTCTCTTCTTTCCCTCGTCCTCCTTTTCCAGAGCCCTGGCTCTGTGTTCCCTCCTCTCACCTATGAGCAAGGGACAAGATGAAAAAGGACCAACTCTGTATCTCAGTGAATTTCAATGTGTTATTTGATCGTGGGTGACACTGGGTTTTGCCCCTCCCTACCAATCTACACAATCCTTTGGGAAAATACAGTTCACGTGTCACAGAGGGGCCACTACAAGGAAAAGTAGAACTGGCATCTACATTTATATTAGAAGAGAAGGTAGGTGACTGCAAGATAGTTCCCATTAATTTATCTGGAAATTTTCTCCTGTGCATGTTGGTATCTGTGTTCTTACGTGATGAGAAAGAGAATATGAACATGAACAAGGCTGACTTTACTTCAGGACTGTAGTTTGAGAGATATTTGAATAAGTTGAAGCAGAGAATAAAAGTTTATTTTATTTAATGTAGTCAGAAGAGGTTAACTGACTTTGTTCTTAGATGACCAGTTTGAGGAAATTGAATATATCCTGAGAGATCCCATTTATCAGGCTTTCAATGGCTCAGAGAATTTTACATCCTTGGTGAAATGACAAGACATAACACACTAACCTTGAAACTGCAGGGAGAAAAAGTCAAGAGGACCTCTAATTTATTGAAGGAAGTAAAGATTTAGATTCAAATTGGACATATTTTCCTTTATCAAACTGCCCTGAATTCAGAAGGAATACAGATTTGTGGAAAGTGCAGATATTTGATGGAAATGAATTCACAGTATTAAAGGAAAGTCTCAGGTTTTTAAAATGCATATGAATTACCCTTTATGTTTCTGTTGCTGCTTTTGGAATGGAAACTTCAAGATATTCAGAACTACTGAACATTAGCTCCCAGCGTCTGACTGTTTGGGGGTTAAAAGTGTATTGTATCCACTGGGAAGGAGTCATAATCCTGAAGTTTTGGAGACAAAGATATACATATTAGGCTGAACTACAAATATATTCCTTAGGTTTGATAACAACTAGCCTATTGATACCAGTTCCATAATTAACAGGGATGAAATTGAACTCACACTAGTAACAGGCCTTTAAATGTTTTATGGGAAACAAAATTTATTAAAATATGTTTTGAGGGAAAAATATGTTTTGAAGGGCACCTGGGTGGTTCAGTTGGTTACATGACTGACTCTTGGTTTCAGCTCAGGTTGTGATCTCAGGGTCCTGGGCTCTACCCTGCGTTGGGCTCCGTGCTCAACAGGGAGTCTGCTTGTCCCTCTCCCTCTGCCCCTCCCCTGCTCCTGCACTCTCGCTCTCTCTCAAATAAATAAATCTCTAAAAACTAAAGATTAAAAAAACAAAATATGTTTTGGTTCGTTTTGGTATTAGAACTAAAAAGCCCATATTCCTGGCTAACAAATGGATTATCAGTAACACTTGCAAGCCGTTCACATCCATCTGTGGCCCATCAGTGGGCAAAGAAAGTGCCCAGCTGGATGGGGTCTCTTCGGAGGGATTCTGACTCATGGCTGCTCGCCACAACAGTTTCAGGACTACTAAATGCCCAAGGATGATTGTGCAAGAGCTGGTATCATTTGCCCAGACTTTTCCCCATATAAATGGAATGATGCTCTCTTTCATCTCTGTGCCTGAGGTTTGTTTCCATCAGCCTTCTGTAAGGAGCCCGCATCGGGGGAATGACCGGCTCATCCCAGCAAAGGCTGTCCGTGATCCAATGCAATCCCTGCATGCTTTGTGCTCGGTGTTTTGCCTGTGGCATTTCAGCTCCCTGACTTGGATTTTTCCTTGGTCTTTTTGGGATGGTTGCATGACGCATTGCTGGTAATGAAACTTAAATCTTTGTTCTGGATAAATGCCATCCTTAAATATACGCTTTTCAGCTTGGATTAGTGCCACACTTATTTTATAAACATTTGTCTGCCCTAAAATGTAATTTTGGTTTTTTGTCCAAGATCTGTGACAGATTCTAATCCCCCTTGCCCCCGGCTTTGTTTTCCATCTTTATATATGGGACACTCCTCTCCAGTTGAGATATCTTTGGCATACTTTTCTATCTTCCTGGCTCTCTTGCCTCTAAGCCATTTGTGACTGCTTAGAAGCATGCAGACTTTTTTTTTCCAGCTCTAATGGATTAAGCCATAGTTCATGTTCTAAAAAAAAATCCTTAGGAGTGGTTTTATGCTGTGCAATCTTCAGACGTTAATTTGCAGCCCTTTGACATTCTATAGTCAGGCAAAGCCTGGGGGAGAGAGGGGAGAGGTTGGCCTCTAAACTGTTTACATAATGAAACTAGCTTAAAACTTTTTATGGAATTTTTTTTATTATGAAAGTAATACAGTACCTATTACAGGAAAAACTAGAAATAGAGAAAAAGAAAAAGAACCCAGTATCCAGAGAAAACGTGTATTCATTCTGAGTGTCTTTTTTTTTCTATTCACTTAAATTGCACAGCAGTTGGGGCTACAACTCAGATTTGTATCCGCTTTTACATTTCATATTACAACATAAATATTTCCTTATGGTAATACTAACTTCATAAACATGTGTAATGGCTTCAAGACATGTAATCATAGAGACATGCCATAATTCAACAGCTCTTATATTATCATTTCCAAATTTTCAAGAGTATATATAATGATGTAATGGACATCTTTGTTCATATGGCTTTTAAGCTACCCTATGACCCAGCAACTGCACTATTGGGTATTTACCTCAAAGATACAGATATAGTGAAAAGAAGGGGCACATGCACCCCAGTGTTCATAGCAACAATGTCCACAATAGCTAAACTGTGGAAGGAGCCGAGATGACCTTCAACAGACGAATGAATAAAGAAGATGTGGTCCATATATACAATGGACTATTACTCAGCCATCAGAAAGGATGAATACCCACCATTTGCATCAACATGGATGGAACTAGAGGGGATTATGCTAAGTAAAATAAGTCAAGCAGAGAAAGACAATTATCATACGGTTTCACTTATATGTGGAACATAAAGAATAGCATGGAGGACATTAGGAGAAGGAAAAATGAAGGAGGGGAATCAGAGGGAGAGATGAACCATAAGAAACTATGGACTCCAGGAAACAATCTGACGGTTTCAGAGGGGAAGGGGGTGGAGGGATGGGCTAGCCCGATGTTGGGTATTAAGAAGGGCACGTATTGCATGGAGCACTGGGTGTTATACGAAAACAATGAATCATGGAACACTACATCAAAAACTAATGATGTAATGTATGGTGACTAACATAATAAAAAAAAATTTAAAAAAATCTCAGGAAAAAAAAAAAAAGCATGTGACCTTTCTTCCATTAAAAAAAACAAAACAAAACACAACTATGTTCCTAGGCTGATAGCTTGCTGCCTAGAACTAAAAACTCCAGAAAAAGTCTCCCCAACATGAAATTCAAATATTTAAAAGAGGAAAACAGGGAAATCTGAATAAACCTCTTACAGACCCACAGTACATTTAACAAAAGAAACTGACATAGGTGACATACATTGACTAAAGTATAGACTTTTCCCAGATGTCTTTTTTTCTGTTCTAGGGTGCAATCCAGGACATAGCTTTTAGGATTCAACTTTAAAACATGGTGATAGTAGTTTATTCAGAAAAAAAGCTGAGTTGTATATTTTCTGGGTCGCTGCCTAATGCATAATAAACGTCTTCCTGACTGACTCATAAAATGTAGCCTTGTGGATGGGATTCTTGAGTCACAATTCCCTTCCCCTCTCCCCCCGTTTTCCTCCTTTATTATTATTTTTAAAAGATTTTATTTATTCATTTATTTGAGAAACAGAGAGCAGGAGCAGAGGGAGAGGGACAAGCAGACTCGGTGCTGAGCACGGAGCCCAACACAGGGCTCGATCTCACGACCCCAAGATATGACCTGAGCCAAAAACAAGAGCCGGACCCACAACCAACTGAGCCACCCAGGTGCCCCTGTTTTCCTCCTTTAAATATTTGGATATGATTATCATGTTCCTTTTACATTTCTTTTTCTTCAGTCTGATCCCTCTGAGTCCCTTGAGTTTTTCTCCTATGATCTGGTTCCTCATATGATCTCGCTCCTTGTGTGATCTTCGGCGAGGCTTCACAGCTCTGATTGCTTGCAGCTTCTCAGAATCTAACTGGTCGTTTTCCGTCTAGCACTGAATCGAAACTCAAGCAGTCTCACCGACACAAAACACGGTAAGGTCGCGAATACATCCGTCTTCAGCCCTTGGCTTCCTGACACAGCCCATGGTCACGATCCCTCCTTTAGCAGCTAGATCACTTTGTTGCCTCATGCTGAATGTATTCCAATAAAATGTTAATACCAAATAAAAAGTTGCTAATAACGTGAGGAAATGCTTATGGTATCATATGAGTTTGAATATTGCCTGTTCAGGTAAAATAAAATGCATGGGTTATTGATCTTAACCCCTGCATTCTCAATGGGAGGGATTAGTGGAAAGATCTCTACATTACAATGGTTTGTGGCTCTCCAAAGCTCAGTCTTACCCAATAAAATTTTATTCTTATCTCTTTTAGGGAGAGATTAAATCAAATTAAAATATTTTCCTTAGGGGAGGTGATAATGAAAGCTATACAGTTGTTATCTTCAACGAAATACAGATTTCCCCAACCTGGTAAACTAATTTCAAATCTAGGGAGGCCTAAATGTATAAATATCTTTCTATGAATTGACCCAAACCACCAATAAACAAAAAACTATTAAACAAAGCAGCACCTTGGTCATAGACAAAATTAGTGGCTTGGTACTGTTATTAACAGACCAAAGATTCCTCCTCATAGATAACATGGTATCAGTTTTGAATATAAACATACAGTATAATGAAAGACTTTGCTCTAATAAAATGAAGACAGATTTGGGTATTATCTTGGTTTATCAAATTAATGACCCAACTTAAATAGTAAATGAGATCAGTCTGGAAAAACTATTAATATATCTTTCCCAGTCCTTAATGATCTTTGCATTCTCTCTCAATGCTTATAAATAACCACCACCATCATCATCATCACTAATTTTTATTGAGCAACTGGTATGTGTAGATTTAATGCTTAATGTCTTGCATTTATTACCACTTATAATCTTCACAAAAAATCCTGTGGAATAAGTATTAATAACCTCATTTTACAGAAAAGGAAACTGAGACTCATGGAAGATAAGTTGATTTTCAACTTTATATTTCTCTTAAAAGGTGAAGCTGGCCTTCAAGCTCTGCTTGATTCCAAAACTCATGTGAACAGTGCCTTTCATTTATATTGTCATATTTTTATTTTCATAGTCACTAATAGGTTCTCGACTCCGTCTAATTGGTATCAATTTCCCCCTGTTTTAAAACTTTGGGTATTATCTTATCCATCTCCACTTCAATTTCTTGGGAACTACTAACTACTTCCGTGATCACAGCTTGCCCGTTCCTTCAGCACACTGGCATGGTAGAGATTTGGGCCTGGAGAATTAATTTTACTCAATGGAACCAGCTTACCATTGCTAGCGCAACTACTACTAGCGTTTAGTATAGAAAGAGTTTGGGAACCATCCAGATTAGGTAATGAAATCCCTTGGGGCTGAGCTTTTGCTAAAGAAAAAAAGCCCCCTTTACTAATCCTGGCTCTGAGGGAATTCTTCTGGGTGAATGCATGTTCTAAGTTTCAGAGTTAGTACGGCTGCGAATTTTATGAATCACTTGGCTCTTTCCTATATGAAGCTCTGGTCAGGTTTTCCTAAATTTTGCCCAGGGATTGACCTGGCCATGGTCAACGTGTGAGGTAGATAGGTTCTGGGGACAAGAAGACTCCTTTAAGGCAGCTGAAGTTGACAGGCTGGTGGCATTCAGCATGGCTCTTGCAGAATGTGGAGGCTTCTGACAACCTCTGGGTCACCAACTCCATTATGGTG
This sequence comes from Ursus arctos, assembly GCF_023065955.2. Taxonomy (NCBI): domain Eukaryota; kingdom Metazoa; phylum Chordata; class Mammalia; order Carnivora; family Ursidae; genus Ursus; species Ursus arctos. The sequence continues at coordinate 39,520,644 of NW_026623100.1, read as the reverse complement.
GTCTTCTCTTACAACCGGGGCCTTCTTGGTCAGCCAGCTTCAATGCCTCTCAGTGCATCTTCAACATAGGAACATAGGAAAACTTTAACACATTTTGATGGATTCACATGTTCTGATAGAAAGGGCAATAGGTCTTTGATTTCTTAATTGGGGAAAAAATACAAAAGAACTACAGAAGGTGAACATTAATGTGCTGAACTCCAAAAACAAATAAATGGAAACTTTTCATCCTATTTGCTTTAGTTTCTTTTTCTTTTTAAAGAAATAAAATATGGCAATAAAGCTGGACTGTCTTCTGCTCACATCTCCAGTTCCATTTACCTCCTTTCCTCTCCAGAAGCAAGGACTTTCACAAATCTGTCATGCATAAATGTACATACATATATATCCACAAACAATATATAATTGTTTTCCATAAAGTGTACAGAAATGGTCTCGGGGCGCCTGGGTGGCACAGCGGTTAAGCGTCTGCCTTCGGCTCAGGGCGTGATCCCGGCATTCTGGGATCGAGCCCCACATCAGGCTCCTCCGCTAGGAGCCTGCTTCTTCCTCTCCCACTCCCCCTGCTTGTGTTCCCTCTCTCGCTGGCTGTCTCTATCTTTGTCAAATAAATAAATAAAATCTTTAAAAAAAAAAATGGTCTCATATGGTACACAGTGTTATACAACTTTCCCATTATATTGTTGAATTTTATATTCATTATATTGTTAAAATTTATTTTTGCTGATATATAAAATATATAATTCAGTCACGAATTGTCTTATGATATTTTATTATTTATATCAGTACTTATCTATTTTCCTTCTGATGAACAGTTAGGATGTTTTCGATATTTTATGATTGCAAACAGAGGTCTTTTCTAGAGCATAGGGGCAGGACTTCACCTGAGGTATTAACCTACAGTTAATATGACTGGGTTGCCAACTTCCAGGTTCCAATTTTTACAGAACAATTCTCCAAAGTGGTTGAATCAAATAGTATCTGGGTTAGCAGTTTTGACAATTCCTGTTTTTCTTTATCCTAGCCAACAGGAATATGTCAGACTTTCAGCTTTTGTCCTGTTGAGAAATGTTAAACGGAAGCTCAGTGTTACTTTGTTTCATTTTCCCTGTACTGGTATTTCATATGTTAATCATCCATTCATGTTATTCTGTGAATACAAGGAAGGAACGCTCGTCCCTCTCAATAAAGTGGACTTTATTATACTAAAGCTTTAGTTTTGACTTAATCAAATTAATCAGGCTTCTATGATTTTTGCTTTTTGTATTTTGTTCAGGAGTTCTCTCTTTTTCAAAGGTCATACAGATACTGTGATTTTTCAATCAATCTGGAATTTATTTTTTGAATGCTGTTAAATGGAGATTCAATGGTGTTGTTATGGCTATGAACATTTCCATATGGAAATTAAGTTGTCTCAGTTCCATTTATTAAATACCCTTCCCCCAGTGATTTATAATGCTTCATCTACTTTATACATCTACTTTATACTGAGCCTATTTCTGGGCTCTTTATTCTATTCCATTGATCTGTTTGTCCATCTCTGGGCTGTTACTCTTGCTGTCTTACTTTACAGTATGCCTATATAGCTTCTAAGGTAAGTTCTTTGTTCCAGAATTATTTGGGCTACACCTTGGCTTTTGTTTTTCCATATGCAGTTTAGAAATGGACAAATTTCAATGAAAATGCCTATTGAGATTTTGATTAGAACTGCATAGAATTTATAGGTTAAGTTGATAAAAAATATTGTACCAGATATCATCGACTTCTTCCTTCAAATTCACCCTTTTAAAATAAGTAAAACAGGGTGCCTGGGTGGCTCAGTTGGTTAAGTGTCAGCTTTCAGCTCAAATCATGATCCCAGGATCCTGGGATTGAGCCCTGTATCAGGCTCCTAGCTCAGCGGGGGAGCCTAGCCTGCTTCTCCCTTACCCTCTGCCATTCCCCGCCCCCCAATTTGTGCTCTCTGGTTCTCTCTATCTCTCTGTCAAATAAATAAATAAAATCTTTAAAAAAATAAAACAAATAAAATAAGTAAAACATTACAATAAATTTGAATTCCTTTCTCTCTTACTGTCTTCCTTTGGAAGGCTGACTTTTACTCAACTACCATTCCATTATAAGTTATAGATACCTTATAATAATATATGCTAGCCCTATATATAGGTTATTAAATAAATGAATACAATATCCAAAGAGTTAAGGAACAGAATAATATCCACAACGAAGAACAAGGAATTGTGAAATGAAAACAATTTAGATGTGAATCCTGAACATAAGAAAATCTTGACATAGAAAAAAAAGACTCAGAAATCCTGGAAATGTCAGTACATTCTTTGAAATTTAAAATACAGATCAATACATAGAATAAGCTCTAGACTGGGAACTCTTCAGAGATAATTGATGAATTGGGGTATAGTATGGGAGAAATCATGGAAAGCTATAGAGCTAAAGAGATAAAAAATATGAATGTGATGACATGGAAGGCAGGCAAAAAGGTTCCCACACAAATGAAATAAGATATAAAGAAGTACAAAATAAAGGAAACGTCATATGGCAGAAAATCAATATTAGACACAATAGTAACAGAATGTTAGAACTATAGAAAAATATGAGTATTAAGACTGTAAGAGCAGACAGGGTTCTGAGCAGGATGAAATAAACTCACAACTAGACATATTAAGGATGTAAAGGGAAATTGTTACCAATTAATAGAAAAGTAAAACCCAGTTAGACTGACAAAAGACATTTCATTAGTAGCAGTAGATGCCAGAAGACAGTAACACTTTTAAAGTTATGAAGGAATATTTCTGTGGACCTAGAATTCTATACCCAGTCAAGCTATTGCACAAGAGGAGAGAAAATAAAGATATTTTCAGAAAACTAAAAGGTATGAGCACTAACCTTTCATAGACCCTTGGAGAAAGTTACTAAAGGATGTACTTCAGCAAAAAGACATGGAAATTCATAATGAAGACATGGGATGTAAGAAATGAGGCAAAGCTAGTAAAATTTATTGGTAAATCTAATAAAATAATTTGCGGGAGTTAAGAAGATGAAACTAATCTAAGAAAGCTGTGGATTTCAGTGAGGAGATAAAACAAGGAAGGCCTTTTTCTTCTTCAAGATGTGGATGGGTGACAATCACTTGGAACAAGGCCATAGACATGCCACTTTAACAAGCCACAGTCCTGAGTGTGGTCTCAGCTTCCAGTAGCCTTCGTTCATGAGGTGAGCCCAGCTCTGGTCTCTTGTCAGGCATGGGGTACTTTTAATTCCCATCACCCTTCAGGAGTTGAAATTCCTTGTCTTAGCTCAGACTGCGATGTTAAAACACCATAGGGTAGTGGCCTAAACAACAGACATTTACTTCTCAGAGTTCTGGAGTCCAAGATCAAGGTGCCGGCAGATTTTGCTCCTGGAGAAGCCTGGCTTTCTGTCTTCGGAAGGCTGCCAGCTCATTGTATGCTCACGTGACCTCTTTGTGTGCTCCTGGAGAGACCGAGCACTGGTTTCTCTTCTACTTGTAGGGGCACTAATCCCATTATGGGAACTCCGCCTTCATGGCCTCAGCTAAACCTAATCGCCTCTCAAAGAGTCCATGCCTAATCCTATCACGTGGGGATTAGGGTCCTAACATATGAATTTTGAGGGGATACATTCAATCCTTAACATCCCTAAAGGGGTAGAATTCTAACCTTCTCTGTCCATTTCCGAATCCAGAGGTTTAGGGCTTCAGCCCCTGTTCATTGCTCTCTCATTCATGGAAATGTTTACATTGTTTGTGAGCATACCTTAGCTTACTTAAAAAAATTTTTTAAACTGTTTTTACTGTCTTTGAAGGAGAAGGGAGAATCTCAAGCCAAAATGCATACTATTATGCATGTTTCATTGACAGAAGCCCCCCTCCCCAAAGTTTCCAGAAGACTATCTGTGGTCAACTCAGTGTCACTATCACCTGCTCTCACCCACAGATTGCCTGCATCATGAAGGAGAGGCCAGAAATGACATTCCCCAGAGTTGCCTTCTCTCTCTGATCCCAGGGCAGTGTCAGTCAATGAAAGGCATTGGCATGAGACTGGAAGGCAGAGGAGTGGGGGCGGCCATGCTCACTGGAGGCAGGCGTGGGGTTCTCAGTAGCTGCAGGGTATTCCCCCATGAACGAACCTCCTGGAGACAGTAGTCAGCTGAAATAGCCGACAGTAGCCTCTAGAGAATCTCTTGCTTCAGAGTTGCTGGCCAAGCTGGACGGTAGAAATTTCTCAAAGGTTTCTGATATTTGTAGCAGTTTCCAAGTAAGCTCTTCAGACCCTCTCATGATGGTGATGCAGGCTGAGATCATTGAAAAATAGCCTCCTTGACCTTTGCTCCCTTGTCCTGCGAACAGATGGGAAGGCCTCAAATGTCCTGTTTTAAAGTCTTTAGTACTTAGATTAGATCAAGGAATGTTGTAGCCAGCCCTGGAGACAGCCCCAGTGATTGCGTTCTCCTGGTATTCATGTTGGTGGAGTCCTTGCCAGCCTGAATCAGGGATGGCTCTGTGTGACCCGTGCAGTCAGGTGGGAGGGATGGTGTGTGACTTCTGAGACCAGGCCATAAAAGGCGTTGTGGCTTCTGCCTTGGTCTTCTGGAAGACTTGCTCTGGGGAAAGCCAGTATTCAAGTCATAAGGACACTCAAACAGCCGTCTGGAAAGGACTGTCTGATGAGGAACTGAGCCGCCCTACCAGCAACCAGCAGCAATCTGCCCACCGTGTGAGTGAGCCGCCTGGGGGTAGATCCTCCAGTTCCAGGTGAGTCTTCAGATGACTTAAACCCCAGTCAGCCTCCTAAGAGACCCCAAGCTAGTATTTCCCAGTTGAGCCACTTCCAAATTCCTGGCCCTTGGGAACTGTGACAAATAATAAATGGTTATTGTTATTATAAGCCACTAAGGTTTTTTTTGGGGGGGTGATTATGCAGAAAGAGGTAACTTATACAAATAGCTTCTATTTTCCTGACCAAGCCCTTATTTAAAAACTTTTCAGTCGTATGCTTCCTAAATTGTCTTTTGTGCCTATGCAGTCACTGAATAATGGAGTTAGACTCACGGCCATTTTTTGGCCTGGATTTTGACCAGCCCACGCAGCTTGTGTGTGTGTGTGTGTGTGTGTGTGTGTTTTAAGTAGGCTCCATGCCCAACGTGGGGCTTGAACTCACAACCCTGAGACCAAGAGCTGCATGCTGTATTGACGGATCCTGCTAGGCGTCTCGGCTTGTGTTTTTCAAACTGGTTGCCAGTTTCCAGCTCGAAGTGTCGTTTGTATCGCCCCAGATTAGCAGCATGCCAATTGCCTATTCTTCCTGCAGCAAGAAGATGGCAGGTTTGAGGGTGGACAGACCGGACTGGTTGAGTCCCATCTTTACTATTTGATGGCTGTATAATCTTGAGCAAATTTCTAAAGCTTTCTAAATTTTCATTTGTTTGACTTTTAAATATGAATAATAGTACCTAACACACAAATTTAAAAACAGGTTACATTTTAAGACTGTTTTAAGAATTTATAATGTAGTGTCTGGCACATGGTGATCATTTACTAATAGTTTTGATGATGATGATGATGATGATGATGATGATGATGATGATGACAATGAAGTATATACACTCTGGTGTTTGACAGTCAAGGCCTCCCACAAGTACTTTCCTCTTTCAGTGATCTATTGTTATATAATATACCAGCTCCAAATTTGTATCTAGCAGCAAGGACCATTTTATTGTCTCTCACGATTCTGTGGGTTGACTGGGATCACTTGAGTGGATCTTCTGCTCCATGTGGTATCAACTGCAGTCATCTGGGGGCTTGACTGGGTTGGAATATGCGAGATGGCTTGCTCACATGGCTAGTCTTCATACTGTCTGTTGGCTGGGAGCTCTGTTGGGGCTTTGATCAAAGAGCCTACACATGGCTTCTACAGATGGCTTGGGCTTCTCACAGCATGGTGTCTGGGTTCTAAGAGACAGTGTCTCAAGAGCAAAAGTTCCAAGAAGCAGGAAGCAAAAGCTACTGATTCTCTTACAGGTGAAGTCCCAAACTGGCACCTCATGTTTCTGCTACATCCTATTTGTTAATCAGTCACAGAACCAGCCCAGATTCAAGAATAGGAGAAGTAAAAGTCTACCTCTCCCTAGGAATAGTGACATAGAATTTGCCATCATCATATTTCCCAATTTCCTTTCCAAATATCTCCCAAAATTCCCCTAAGGGGATCCTAAGGAGTGTAAGTCCTAAGGAGCATTAGCGTTTCCAAAATATCTCTGGTTGTTCTTTTCCTCTCTGTTCAGAGCAAGCCCATTCCTCTCCATAAAGCTTTCCCTCAGACACTTCTACGCTCTCGGGGACCCTTAGAACTGACTGTCAAGATCAGGCATTGATTAGTGTCTCCTGTACAGTTTTATGACAACACATGTACCTGTTACTTGACACTTCCAGACGTGAATACTAATGTTGTTCATAGCTTCCCAGTGAGTGGGTTTTTCTACTTTGTGGTTTTCTTCGTCAGCTTGGTACGAGTCTTACCATTATTCAGTGCTTAGTAAGTATTGTCTTATGTGAATGATACACAGTGTGGAGACAGTGGTGGAAGGAACGGACATTTACTGACCACTTAGAGTCAAGCGTGCTAGGTGTACATGCATCACTTCATCCGTGTTCCCTGACTAGCCTGTAAGGTGAGCATTATCATTCCCATCCGACAGACGAGGAACCCAAGTACTAACCTCACTTCACACCGAGGAAGTGGGAGAACCAGAACCCAATGCAAGTCTGTTTGACGCCAAGGCTTGCCTTCAGCTTTCATTGGTATTGGCCTGCCTACAACTCCCTCAAAATGAAGCTATCTGGGAAAAGAGGGGGAAACTATGTAACTACGGACTATGGTTTTGAGAGCATTTGAACCATAAATCCCCACGGCAAGGGCATGTTCTCAGCAGCCTCTCTGCGTGCAGGCATTTACCAGGCTAAACATTAACCCACACCAGCTCTGCGTGTTCTCTCCGTTTGCAAACCCTCACGGCTCCCAGTGGCTTTGGTCCTAGACCCTCTCCGTTATTATTCCCTTTTAAGCAGCTTCTGGACATCATGGTGACATGTTTGGAAACACCGCAGCGTATCTGTGGTGATTCAGTGTCACTGAAATGCCTGGACCCTCCGCTTCCACCGGCCTCGTGCTCCAGCAGTACCTGGGAGCCCCTGCTTCTGCCTCTGCTTGAGGAATCTCGAGAGAGTGCTTCGGGCTCCTTCTCCGCAGCCTCGCAGCCTCAGAGGGGAGAAAAAATGCTGGCCACGCATTTCCAGAGGGTTTCAGGGGATCAAAGAGAGAAAAGCAAACACTGAGGGAAAATGTGCTATTTATTCTTGGAACAAAGTTACATTGGCAGCATTCTCCTCGCCAGTAATGCTAGTTTTCCTGAAAGGATTACACACGCATTTGCTTCCTCCCATAGGATTTAACCACCACTCAGCTCCTGACCTGCAACTTCTATCTCCCGCCCCCTCCCAACCATGCTTTCAGTTTTCTCACAGGCTGGGCAAAAATTAAAGAGATTAAAATCATCCATGAGAGAAAGTGGGTTAGTGCAGCTGCTGTAAATGCCCGCGTCAGCAATCCAAGTCAGCAGCTCCAATAAACTTGGCCATGTGAGTGGTGTCCTGGGCCACAGATGGGAGGATCCCAGAGACTGTAGGCCTCCCTCCGGGAAAGGAATCAGGAGGCTTCGTCTGAATGAGGAGGGCTGCCCAGTGGAGGTGTCTTTCTTTGGGAGAGCAAGTTTATTCTTACTGTTTTTCATGGACAATTCTGCTTTTAATTGAGCGATGAAACAAATTCATTGAAGGTTATGTGGCAGAATAATTTATTGAGATATTCTTTTATACATTGTTCTTTTTGCTGTACTCTTCTCTCCTCTGCCTCAAGAAGGTAGGAAGACCCGGGGTGTGCCCTTGTTTTGGGGGGCCCTTGTCCTTGAAAACAGACTTTCCAATAGGAGAAGACATGCTTATTCCAGTTTTTGTTTAGCTATGTTCTTTGAGGGGAATCAGTGTTGTTCTGTGCTGGGCGTGGGGGTGGGAGGATGGGGGAATACGGTGGGGGGGAGTACGGTGGGGGGAGGGGTGGCTGTGAGTTTATGAGGCTGTGCAACCTAACTGGAAGCTAAGGGAGTCCCTGAACAGGAAGCAAAAGATGGGATCACTGGGGTGTTCATGAAGTGTGAACCCACGATGGGTGCTGCTTGGGGCAGGAGGGGTGAGGGGGGTATAGAAATAACTAGACATTCAGGGCTGTGGCCTTGAGAACATCTGTGGGAAAAAATTCCAAAGCCCAGGCCTCAACAGACAGAACCTGCCTCCTGGTTCCATGCAGGCTTGGGCGATAAACCTAGATGTGGGGACGAGTATAGACCGAGTCTGGAGGGCCCTCTTTGCATCCTCCTTATGGTCTAAGTTACCAGGGACCTTCCCCTGACCCTGGGGAGGTGGCATGCCCCAATAACTGAGATTACATATCCCCATGGAGAGAGTAGGAAGCTCAGAGTAAATCAAATTCAATGTAAAGAAATAAAAGAAGTGTGTGATGTCTCTTGCACCCTAATCATGTAGTAGCTCCTACTAGGTGCTAGGCACTGTGCCAGACTCTGGAGTCAGATGGACGAGCACCTACTGTGCTGGCAGGCCTGGGATTCCGGTGCAGCAACGGCGCAGAGCTCACGATGGAGATGTGGCCCCGATGCTGCAGGTTCTTGGGCGGGAGCACTGCCTCACTCTGGGGGCAGGGAAGCCTTCTCAGAATGGCTCACCTTTGTTCTAAGTCTTAAAAGATGAGCTGGAATTCCTCGGGGGAAGATGGGGGTGGAGTCGAGAACATTTTGTACAAAGGTACAGAAGCGTGAAACAGCAATGACATGTTTGGGAGATTGTGAAGAGGCTGATACGGTGGAAGCATGACAGGTTGTTACTGGATGAGTGGGAGAAGCAGGCAGGGGCCGCCCCGGAGGGCTTGGCATCCCAGCCTAAGCAATCTAGACTTCATCCTGGAAGAGGTGGGAGACCGCGCAAGGATTTTAGTGACAAGGATAGATGAGTTCGTGATGAAGCAAAGACAGCTAAGGAAGGTCACAAAGGAGGAAGGATCACAAAGGTAGGAGGGGGCAAAGGAGGTGGACAAGCACGGAAGTGAGAGGGGAAGAGTGTGCAGACGATGGAAGGGGCCAACAGTGGGCAATCCTGCAGGAAGGTCAGCAACATCAGCTCAGGGGCAGCCCCTGGAGTATGACATTTGGGGGCTATTGGTGACGTGCGTGAGGGCAGTTTCAGTGGAGGGCTGGGGACAGACCAGATGTCAGTGAGTTGAGGACTGAATGGAGGTTAGGAAAGTAATGATAGTAAACACACCCCTTTGATTGAGACATTCGGTTATGAAAAGAAACATATGGAAAAGTATCAATGCATGGGTACATAAGGTAGAAGGCTTATCTAATAATAATTTGTTTAAATGATGGGGCAGTTCAGGCATGTTCAGGGTTGAAGGGAAGGAGGCAGTGGGAAGATCAAAAACAAGGGAAGAGGAAGTTGCGTGAGGAAGAAAGTTCTGGCAAGCGAAGACCCCTGACCTGACCAAACTTCCCATGTGCCCAGGGGGTTGAGGTCACACATCTGTGTGGAAGCTCTGTCACCCTGCACATCTCGTCACAGTGCTTCTGAGAAGTGCAGTAAACCATTAAAAATAAAGCAAATGGATCGTATGGTAAATAACATTAATCAAACTCGCTAATTTAAAGAATGCTAGGTGTGGACTTTCAAGTGAAGCAAATGAATCAAGCCTTTCATTTATTATCTCTTCTTCTGTTAGGACCATAATCTTAGACTCCTGTTCACACCCGAAGTAGATCCCAAACTCCATCTGCTGTGCCCAGTCATGGAGGGCTAATGGGTCGCTGGTGGCAGATACCAGTTAATAATGGAAATCACTCTGATTTAAGCACCGGGGTAATGAACAACTGCCATCCCTTTTGTTCGATTAGATCTAGCACACCCGTGCATAAGGACACCATGTTCCAGAACCTGCTACCATGAAATTTATGACCAGAGAATGGATAAAATGGACGTGCTGTGGGCTGTGCAGAAGTTTGGGGCCCCCTCAACCATCCATCTGGCTAGTGCACTCTTTTAGGGGAAATGAATAGTTGGGTACGTTTTGTCGTCTGTCCTGTATTTGCCCATTTATCTTGCAGACCAACTCACTCTAATTTGTCTCTGAATTTCTCAAGCTCACACCTTTCAGTTACAGGAAACAAGTCTTGGAGGAATTTGGAACCACTGAAGGCGGTCTCGTAAGGGAGCACTGAAAAGAGGACTCAGTGTCCAGTTTAGTTATGCTGGTAGGTTGAGTACTTTCATTGAAATTTTTAAAAAATTTACTTATTTGAGAGAGAGAAAGAGAGCGCACATGAGCGGGAGAGGCAGAAGGAGAGGGAGAGAGAAACTCAAGTCGACTCCGAGCTGAGCACAGAGCCGGATGCCAGGCTCAACTTCATGACCCTGAGACCATGACCTGAGCCGAAACAAAGAGTCAGATGCTTAACCGACTGAGCCACCCAGGTGCCCCTTTAATTTAAATTTTATATTTTGTTCGGAACTCTAGTGTTTTCTATTCCTCTAAAAATGTGACTTTTTATTTGTCACATCTGAAGTATAATTTTTTAGTAAGTCACAAGAATAAAATTATAGTAAGATGTCTCCTTTTTATAACGAGTCCATGGTATTTTCAATAGAAAAGTAGAAAGATATTTATCTTCTAAATAACTTTTTAGGGTCATATATATTGTGGCCAAAAGATCTAACTTGCGTTTTCTTAGAGATTAACTATTAGCAATTTCATTAGGCATGCTTCATAGTTCCATCTTTTCACGTTTTTATAATTGAAACCTCTCACTTTCACAGGGGCTTCCTATTGCTTAGAGAGAGAGTGTTTGTATGGATGATTTATTAAAGTTCCGTTCATGTTTATTTAACCCCGTTGGCCGAGATGAAGAAAGGAAAGGAGGTGTCAGCCCGCGCGTGAGCATCTCCCTATGGGAAATGATGGGGGAAGAAAGACGCAAAATTTATACTAAGCTATGTTTATAGTTTAACTGGTGGGTATGTTTTGATTCAAGACCCATCATTGATCAGAGGTAAGGCTGTATTGGGCAGCAGCAACTGGCTAGAGAAATATTTTGATTTCTCCTCCAGTACTCTGAGTAAGATAAGCAGTTGAGCCAAGAGCATTTAGACTTCAACTCTCTGACTGGGGCCTGGGAGGAAATAATTCAATGAGAGATAAGCCTCCACTTTGAAACAGAAGAGAGACCATGCTTTTGAGCACATATTTTAAGAAAGGTGGGGGAGGTGATTAGCACGCTGGCGGAACTCATCTGTACGGCTTATATTCCCTGGGTTATTTCGTTCTATTAAAATTTATTTGAAACCCCTAACTGGTGTGCCCAGCATCCCCTCACATTCCTGGGTACAGGTAAACTTCACTTGGAGAAAAGGGAGAGGAAGCCTGGGAGCGTGGATATTATAATTTGGTTGTCTACATCTGGAAACTAGAATTTCAGAGAGGACATAACCGTCAACATTGGTTGATTTGGTGATTAAAGGTCTCCATTAGACCTTGTACAAAGTTGGTGAAAGGTTGGCCTATACATGTTCGGTACTGCATTCTCCGACCTTCCGTGTCTGGGAGGTGTTAGTAGCTAATACTATCAAAGGAGTGGTTACATCGCACAGGCTGTCATGGGATGAATGAATTCAAAGGCCAACTGGTTAAATGACAGTCCGTGGGCCTTCACAGAAATCCCATTACTTCGCCAGGGAACGTAATGGCAAAAGCGAGACTCTGAGTTCAAAAGAAAAGAAAGAAAGAAAGAAAGAAAGAAAGAAAGGAAGGAAGGAAGGAAGAGAAATTGTCCTGCTTCTCCAAACTAACATTTTAAACAAGTACACATTTTCTTTTCAAGCTCACTTTTGTGAGATGAGTAAATATGAAATGACCATAGGGCAAAGAATTAAAAAAAAAAATCTCGGCCTCCCAATTTTCCCGCAGTGACATCATTAATGGTGACGCATTGGTGTCTCTTGTCTGCACATCCATTAGCCTCTCATTGGGCCATGAGGCAATTTCCTTTGTCTTTCATTGTTCGGTTTACATGACTGCCTTGCTCCGATGCTCCCAGAGATCATTTACTACTTCTGGAATTCATAAGCGCTGGGCTTTTGAAGGCTTCTTGTAAATAGCCATGCTGTAGCAGAAGGGGCAAGGACTCTGGCTTCAGTCATTTGTACTTTCTTGGGATGGAACCAGATTTCCTACCCTTGACCATGTGGGGATGACCTCACTCACTCGAGGTGGAGATAAATCTAGGGATTTTTGTCCGTTTGGCATTGTCTTAACATGCTTCGGACAAGGGAGTGATTTCCATATTTTCTTTTCCTGATGACTTTTAGAAACCATCCACTACTCTACTGAGCTCCTTACTGTTTTGTAAACCTCTCCTCTGTTAGGACCTAGATTTTGTCTCCACATTTCCTACAGAAGTGGTTCTTGAAACTGACTGCATATTTTAATTAACTGTAGAAGTTAAAAAGAAAAAAAAAAAAGTCCCACCCCCAGAGATTCTGATTCAATTGGTCTGGTCTGAAGCCCAGCTTGTTATTTTAAAACACTCTCCGAGTGAGGACTGAGTGTCAAGTGTAGGTTGTCTACAGTGTCTGAACAATTTCCTGTGAAGGGCAGGTAGTCTCCAGGAAATGACAGTTAACTGAACTGCATTGATAAATGGGCTTCCTGGGGCCAATCGGTTTGGGGTGAGGACATATCTGGACATACTTCAGTGCAGCTCATTTTGGGGTAGAACCATAGGGGCCTGAAGGTCTCACCTTAGGTCAGCTGGTAGCTTGGCTTTATTTTGGTGTCTGCCTTTGGGTGTTGGGCCTTAGTTTCCTTATCAATAAAACTGGGATAATCAAAGTCTGAGGTCATATTTTTGTTTGAGGCAACACCAGTAGTAAGAATTTGTCACAATGAACTTTGTGTAAAACGGTCATATTGCTGTCATAGAAACATGGATGGGAGTTTGGGAAGTGGCCGCAGCAGGAACGTGTCTGCGGGCCTGGTCAAACAGAAGCGAATTCATGGGGCTCAGCGAGGACGTAGACATAGGGACCCTCCTACACAATCCTGGCATCACGATGTTGCTGAAGGAATGCCACGGCCCCCCCTCACTGATGGTTAAAATGACCACCTCTCCTCTGACCGAAGGGACCTTGTCTTGGTTGTGCTGTAGCCCACAACATCGGTGTGTGGGGTGGTGAGCACCAGCGCCGTGGGGACCCTGCATCCTCCGCAGGGAAGACCAGGCCTGCTGGCAGCCACATCAGCAAGGCGGCTGGAGCCCAGCTCATAGCCCTTGGGCCTGGACCACACCGTGGTTACTTCAGGTCCTGGTTTCCCGGGATGGGAAAACCTTTTTCTTTCTCTAACTCCCACCCCTGGCTGGAGCTAGGGCTGCACACTGTACCTTGCACACGGACTCCCTCCTGCCTCGCCCCTGCCTGGCTAGGCCTCTGAATCTCAACCCTGCCTGTGTCCTCATCCACCTCCACCCTTCAGGCCAGTCCAGCAGACCCTCGGGGACCAGGGGCAGCAGCTCTGCAAGGCAGCCATGAGGCGTCTGCCCTGGCCTGGCACTGGGACTTGAAGCCCCTTCCTTGAGTCTGATCTTAAGTCTGAAACGCTGTGCTGTGTCATGCTCTTCTTCTTCTTTTTAAAAGATTTTATGTATTGATTTGAAAGAGAGAGAGAGAGAGAGCACGAGTGCTGTGAGGGGCAGAGGGAGAAGCAATCCCGATGCGGGGCTCGATCCCGGAACCCCAGGATCATGATCTGAGCCAACAGACGCTTCACTGACTGAGCCACCAGGGTGCCCGGCTGTGATGCTCTTCTTTCATTATGTCCCCCTAGAGATGGAAAATAGAGCTCTTCTTTTATGATAGCTGTGCTATTAGTGAAGTTCTGGATCTTCTCAGCTCGGGATAAATAGCCCCAGTTACTTTCAATTTCTCTTCATCTGTAAGTTATGTCCCCTCACCTCCTCTCAGGCTAAGGGGTGTCAAGCCACACACACGGGACCTTAATAAGAAGACAATCACGGACAACTATTTTACAGGTGGGAAAACGAGACATAGAGAGTTTTGATGCCATGTAACCATACAATGAATGGGACTTGAAGTAAGGACTCTCTTTTCCCTGGAAGGGGCAGGGTGGGGGGCAGGGGCGGTGGGGGATGGGGACAGCGACAGTAGAGGAGCTGTAGGGACAAAAAGAGCTTCCCTTCATTATGCCTCAGTCTTCTCATTTATAAAAGAAGAAAACAGGAGCACTTCATCTGTCAAGATGCCGTGAGGATGAAAAGAAATGCATGTGAAAAGGCCAGGCACAGGGTCTGGCCACTGAGAGGCTAGTCCACATAAAATGCATGCACATGCAGATGCCCACGTGTGGCCACAAAGCCCACAGCTTCCAGAATCCATTTCCAAGGCTCGGCCATAGCCCATGGGCTGCCTGACATAGCTTCTGGGTGCATCTGTTTCTGTAGGACCCTGGGGCAGTCACTCCAAAATGATTCCTTCAAAGCTGGTCTCTATGCAAGGACGTATGTTCTGGAGAACGACCCACGGAAGATGCCCAAGAGGGCTCTGGAGCCTCCTACATTGAGCTGCACAACCAGAGGCAGGGGGGTGCCTTGGATGACAGCTCTCATCCCTCGATATCCCTCTATACCTGTGGTGCTGAAAACCAGCTGGGGTGCAGGGGCTCCACAGTACCTTCTTCATTATAGTGAAATGAGGTGATCCCAAGCAGGGTATTTAGCCCAAGGCCTTGTGTGCACTAAGTAGTCAACCTATGTTAGCCGTTCTTAACAGCAGTAGTTTTAAGTCCAAAGCTAGGTTCATGGGGTCAGAGCATTTCCAAATGTCCTTCCTCCAGTTTAGGGGGACAAATGGCATTAGGGCCAGAGTATGGTAAGTCTATGCCATCTCTTGGCATCAGTGTACTTAATTATTTATTCGTATATTTGGCACATATTTATTGAACACCAATTATGTGTGTGGCTCTGTGCTCAGCACACAATCCTTGGATACCTCGTGTTCATGCATGGCTGTGCACGGGGCCACCGTACATAATATTAAAACCAGGACAACCCACCGGTCAATACCGCCTTCCATCTGCCTGCTGATAAAGCTGGAGAGTTAGGAGAAGCTCTGACCGTGGCACCTCGCAAGCCAGGGGGTGGAATATGGAGTTACTCAGGTGTGTATTTTACAGATAAGGAGACTGAAGCCTGAGAGGGGAGTACGTGCCAAAGTTCAGAGCGTAATTTAGGGGCCATCTGAGGCTAGACTCTGCTTTTCTTTTTTTTTTTTAAAGATTTTTTAAATTTTATTTGACAGAGATAGAGATAGCCAGCGAGAGAGGGAACACAAGCAGGGGGAGTTGGAGAGGAAGAAGCAGGCCCATAGCAGAGGAGCCTGATGTGGGGCTCGATCCCAGTATGCTGGGATCACGCCCTGAGCTGAACGCAGACGCTTAACCGCTGTGCCACCCAGGCGCCCCAAGACTCTGCTTTTCTGATTAAGTTTAGGAAACAAAGGCCCTTTCCAGCAGACTACTCGCCTCTTATGAGAGTGAGATAACTAGTCTTTACGTTTTCATTTACACATGGGTATTCTTTTCCTCTCTGAAGAGGTGCATTTCAAGGTTAAAAGAAGTAGCTCTCGAATAAGTCTAGAACAGTGGTTCTCAACTCTGTATTAGATCATCTAGAAAGCATTTCAAAAATACTGATGTTGGAGCCCTACCCCAAACCAATTAAATAAGCATCTGTGGGGGTGCAGCAGGGGCCTCATATTGGTTTTTAAAGCTCCCTAGGTGTTTCTAATACATAGGAGGGGCTTCACAGTCTAATATACAGTCATTCCAGGATACGGTCAGTGGTCTAAAGAGCAATGCTTCCAAAATTCTAGTGCATATTTGAATCTTTGGAGATCTTGTGAAAATGCAGATTCTGATTCGGTAGGTCAAGTGGGACCAGCAAGTCCCTATTTCTAATAAGCTCCCAGTTGATGTTAATACTAGCCAGTCTCTGGAACACACTTGGGTAGCAGCACCAGAAGGCAACTTGGATTCTGTTCATCCACTGGTCATTGGTTATTCCAGCCTGAGGTCTGGAAGTTACGTTCCTTCATCCTCTCCTCATCTGCCCCCAGCTGCTCTTGTCACCAGGTCCTGTCAATTCCACCCCACTGGCTCTTTGCGGCTCCTATCTTTTCTTAACGGACTGAGTCAACATTCTCTTCCCTGTTTCCCCACCACCGCTCCCCATTCTGGCCATGTTCTCTGCCAGACGGCCTCCTCATGGGGCTTTCTCGTTCCTTCTTGCCTCTGCCCATGCTGTTTCTACTCCATAGAACGCCCTTCCAGTCCCTGATCTCTCTCTTAAGAGACCACCACAGCCCTGGACCTCCTCTGTGCTTGTACTCATCACGGACAACGACTGTCTAGCAACAACATGCCCTTCTGGTTCACTGCTGTGTTTCCAGCGCCCAGCTCAACACCTATCAGGCTCTCAATATATAGTTGTTGAATTTAACAAACAAAACCTCAACGCTGAACGAGCAAGGCCAAACAAAGACCTGAGCTGCTCTCCTGATCAAAATGAACATTCCTTAGAGATTATGTATCAGGCTTTAAACATCCCACTGGGAAAAAAAGTTGATCAAATTTAACAGAGTTAAGTACTTATATCCTGTCTGGGTTGGGTGGTTTAATAGGGGCTCAAAGCTGGCGACGGGACAGGAATGAGAGGATGGATGCTGGCAAGAGCTTGGAGATCTGCTTTCAACTCTGGACTCGTCCCAGCAGCGGGAAAAGGCTAGAGCTCTGGGACAGGGTGGAGACGGCCGATGGGGAATCTTCCGGGGCCCTGGAAAGGGTTGGAAGCGCCCGGAGGCAGGCAGGAGTTGGAGAGCGTGAACAAACTTGGCGTGGAGGGAGGCGCCACACGCCGCAGCCGTTCAGGTTTCGAGTCTTTCCAGCGCCCACATGGGCCGCGGGCTTGGGGAAGGGGGCGGGGGAGAGGGAGGGCAGGTCCGGAGCCGAGGGGGTGGAGGAGGGGGGAGACCGAAGGAAATGAGACAACCTTTTCCTCCCACTGACTCGGGCTCCTCCAGCGTCTGCGGGGCTCGGTGCGACCTCCCGTAAGCGCCGAAGCCAGGACCCCGCGCCCCGCGCCAGCCCCGGCGGCTCTTCCACTGGGATTTCTCTCCGAGGCGTCAGTGCCGGCCCAAGTCCCGGGCGCGGCTTTGCCGCTTCCTCCCCTCGGCGATCGGCTCCGGGTGCCCCGGCTCGGCCCGGCGCGCCCCGAGCGCAGCCCCCGGAAGTGCGCGCCGGCGGCCCCGGCGAAGGTAAGCGGCGCCCGAGAGCGCGCCCTGGGCGCAGGGGCGCCGGGCATCCCTAGCCGACTTGGGCCTCCCCCGAGCGCCCTCTCTTCGGAAACGCCCAGAGCACTTCTGACCTGATGCCGCTGCTTTGTTCCTGACCCCCTGCCCAGGTGTTGTAGGCTGGGTCCTCCAGGGAACTCTGCTTCCCAGCGCTTTCTTTTTTGCCTCTTCCTATTTTCCAGTTGCTTCCCCCGCCCCCAGCTTCTTTTTCTCGATCCGCAAACTTAGTTCTCTGCCTCTGCAGCCTGGCTTGGGAGAGCGGGTCCTGCCCAAATCTCGGCGCTTCTCTCCTCCTCCGCCTCGGGAGCCTGGGCTGAGCGGGCCGGCCCGCGGCAGTGACTGCCTTTGACCCCGGGCCTGCCGGGTGCGGACCTACCCGAAATTTCTGTGGCGCGCGTTGAACTTACGGATAGCGCTCCTTTCGGAGGCACCCAGCTCGCCGTGCGCTTTTGGCGACCCCCAGGACCCCGAAATCAGAGCGCATTGGGGGAGTGGAAAGGCTGTTGGCGCCCCCTAAAGCCTCAGTGGGACGCTTTGCTGGTGGAGAGGGGCGCAGTCAGCTCCTTGCCGCTCTGTCCTGGTTCCCCAGGATTAGAAGGATCCCGGGCACGAGTGAGGCGGGGAGGTAATGAGAATGGCTCTCTGAGGGAGAGGCGGGCCAACCACACGTGCTAGCTTCCCATTTTGCTCTTAATAACTGCCTGAGTTCTCACATCAAGCCTCTGAGTAGGGACTCCTCCCCCTGTTTTACAAACGGGCAAAATGAGAGGCAGAGAGGTTAAGTCAGGTGTCCAGGGCCACACAGCTGGGAAGGGGCCTAGCCAGGATCTGGGTACCAGCTGGTTTATACCACACATCCCATGTCCAGCCCTATAGAGGGTTCCTGGATCCAGAGTGAGCAGGAACCCATCATCTCCCACTGGCTCATACCACGGAGAATCAGGCTTTTTTCTTTTTTGAGCAAATGTATCTTGATTCTATTCAAATCCAAACGATTTATTTACTACTTGCTATCTTCACAGTTCAGTGGCAAGCCCTGACATTTCACCTTTGAACCTCATGCTTTCATTCTTTTCTCATCATCCAGTCTCTCAAAATATATATATAATTCTGCCCCAGAAGGCCGGCCTGAGCTTTTTTCGGAACAGGCAGTTCAGCTCAATGGCTAAAAGCCCAGGCCCTGGAGCCGGACCACCAGCATGTGCATCTGGCTGAGGCCTCCTGTACCTTTCCTTCTGCGGCTGGAGGTCCTCATCTGTAAAGTAGGGATGGGAGGATTTAAAGCAGTTGTTCTCAACTGGGATTTCCATTTTTGCCTCCCAAGTGACATCTGGTAATGTCTGGAAACATTTTTGGCTGTCACCATGTAAGGGGGGAGGACGCTGTTCATCTGGTAGGCAGGGGCCAGGGATGCTGCTATTCAGCCTATAGTGCACGGGACGGCCCCCCACAGCAAAGAATTATGCAGCCCCACATGGCAGTAGTGCTGCGATGCAGAAACCCTGGCGTAATGTATCAGTTCATGACGGGTGCTGTTATTCCCAGCTCTCATCCTCTTATCTGCTCCAGTTTGGCCGATTATACCAGCCTCTGTCTCCAAATCTCCTCTCAGTCCAGTGCCAGAATTCTTCTGTTCAAACCACAGCAGGCCATGCGACTGGATTGTCTTAATACCGTCGTTGGCTCCCTGGGGCTGACAGAAGGGATGGGAAGCTGTGTATGTTTTACAAGCCCCAAAGCTAGATCCTGCGCACACTCAGGTTTGAGCATTGCCGTCTTGCAGGGTAACATCCTACCTCTGATGTTGGATGTGGCTGTTCATGGTAGGGCCTCACCTTACCTTCCCAGCCTCGCCTTAGTTCACATCTTGAGATGCCTGTCATACCATCCAACTTACTCTTTTGGTATTCTAGGTCCTGACTTTTTGGAATGCCCTTCCTCCTCCTTCACAAATTCCCCATCGTTCTTTGAGACTAGATCTCCAGTTCCCTGCAGAGTGAGAGTGAAGCACTCTTCAGTTCTCACAGCAATTCTGTTGCTCCCTGCTGCCCCAGCTCGGGCCCTCCTCTGCCTTTTTCTTCCAATATCTCTTCCCTATGGTGGTGATTGCAGGGGGATCCCTTGCTCATCCTCACACTGGTCTCTGGGTACCTCGAACCTAGCACAATGCTGGACTCATCGTGGTGGTTAAGCTTGTGGGCTTTGGAGCCAGGCTGCATGTGTTCAAATCCCAGCTCTGCCACTTATTAACTCTGTGATGTTGAGCAAGCTGATTCAGTCTCTCAAAGCCTTTTTGGTAAAATAGGAAGAAATCATCTGTCCTCCCTGCAGACTGGTGTAGCGAACTAATGGGATAATACTGACTGCCACTCCATGCCAGGACAGGGTTCAAGTTTAGCATTTTATGTTTTTACTCATTTAATCTTCACAATGAACCTTTAAAGTTTGAACTGGTATTTCCCTGTTTTCTCAACAAAGAAACAGAGTCAGAGAGCGGCTAAGTGGTTTGCGCAAAGTCACACAGCTAATGCGTGGTAGGGCCAGGATTCATACTGACATCTGGACTGTATAGAGTAAGCTCTCAGTAAACAGGAGCTGAAGTTTGTGGTGTGCATTGATAAGAGCCGAAGTCCATCGGATTTCCTACCTCACCACCCCTGTGATCTAAGACTGTGCCATGATTTTCATGGCTCCTGTTCTTTTCCTCTCCTCCTTGCCCAGAGCCCAGACTCAGAGGGACAGCACATTGGGGTCAGTCCTCCGTCACAGCGCCAGGTCAGTACCAGTGAACCTGATGCTAAATGGAGCCTTAAGTGTGCTGTAGGTTAGGGTCAGAACAGCACTAAGGGGGCGCCTGGGTGGCTCAGCCATTAAGCGTCTGCCTTCGGCTCAGGTCATGATCCCAGGGTGCTGGGATCAAGCCCCGCATTGGGCTCCCTGCTCTGTGGGAAGCCTGCTTCTCCCTCTCACATGCCCCTTGCTTGTGTTCCCTCTCTCGCTGGCTGTCTCTCTCTGTCAGATAAATAAATAAAATCTTAAAAAAAAAAGAACAGCACTAAGTCTTTGGGAAGGAGGGCATGGAGTCAGTACCCCTGCCTGGGGGAGAGAGATGCTGACTTGGGGTCAGGAACTGTCTGACTCCAGCTTTGTCCTTTCCAAGCCCGTGCCCCTTGCAGTGTGCACCTAGCGCATAAGTATTGGTGACATCCATCAATGAATGTGTGATGTGTGGGTGAATGGCACCAGCTGGGTCTCCCACCTTATCTTGATCAGATGCAGAGTATGCTTTCTCTGCAAGTGTTATACGGACCATTTATATAGTGAAGGTAAAACCTGCTAAGAGAATTTAATGACCCATATGGGGTTTTGGAGAACCAGGTTTGGAACTGGTCACTGACCTCCTATTTGAGTTGTGTGTGATACTAGATACCAAGTTTACAGGTGATCGCTTCACCAACTTGGAATCTTTTATCTCCCTGAATGCAGCACTGCCTTTGAAAGCTGAGCCCCTTCCTTGCTGTTCCCTTGGCCACTTGTTCGATAGGCCAGATGGCCTTGTACAAGTACCTGCATGTTTGTGTATTCTGGCTTCTTCCACAGCTGACCCACACAGCTCTGGTCCCCCTGAGTTTGCTTGTTTTGGCAGGTTGTCCCCCAAACTTCAGCGGGATGAGGTTACCTGGTATGTGCAAGGCCTTGCATTTTGTTAGGGGTCACAGAAATACTCTAATAAGGTTGCTTTTGAGAATGGAGCAGGGTGAGAACCTCCCTGTCCATCAACACGTTAGAGACCACTCAGATCCCCTGTAGCACTGTCTTCCCTCCTTCAGACACCACACTCTTACTGCCTCCTGACATTAGCCCCTCTCTTGGGTCACCAGCTGGCTGATCTGAGAAACAGAGTCCCCTGGGTGCTAATGACGGCAGTAAGTCAGACCCAGGATTTTGGGGGCACCACCTGCATTTTCACTGAGGTGCAGAACATCACAGCCTGCCTGCCATCGTGAGCAGCACCTCCTTACTGACCAGCAGGCAGATTCTTCAGGAAGCTGGCTCTTGCTTGGGTGTCTGGTTCTAGGAAAAGATACCTCCCCCTGTTTAGGTCTTGGGCTGTGTTCCCTGTGAAATCTACCTCCACTGTTGGCCTCTAGGTGAAAATCTGTTTGGTGCTATAAGGGGCATTTGGTTTAGACTAAACTACATGGGATCTTAAGTGTCAGGGTGGGTTTGGACTACACGTGGGGTGAGTGGCTGGTGCTGGCCGCCAGAGACACAAACACAAAGGGGACATGTTCCTTATCATCATGGTCATAGTCCATGATGTGTGAGGGACACATGAAGAGTGTGTCAAGTGCAGAAGACATAAGAGCAGAGAATTGGGGGCCGAAAGGCAACAGCCAATATGGAGTCAGGAGGGGTTTCAGAGAGAAGAGGATATTGGAGTTGGGTCTTAATGGAGAAGTAGGAGCTTGCTGGGTTTGGGGGGACTAGTGAGCATGGGTGTGACAGACAGGAAACTGCATGTACATGGTACAAAACCAGGGAAGGGCCTCACAGAGGCCAAGATATGTGAAAATGGGTGCTGGTGCCTTGGGCAGGGGGTGTGACTAACTTTTCAGCATCCAGGAGTCTCTTCCTGTTTGTTGGGAGACAATGGAGTGGGCATTTTGAGCTCAGGTATACTGAGCTCTTTGAATGACAGCTCTCCCTCCTGTCTCTACTGGCCTGTTTCCTCCAGGGCAATGGGACCAGAGCCCGGGGGCCGTGGGAGGGACACTGTCTCCAGTAAGGGAAGAAACCGCAGTCACAAACAAAGCTGCAAAGTTGTGGGTTGTTTTGTTTTCTTTTCAAAGCCCTGGCTGATGAACTGTGTGGAGGGCCCCTCCTGTGTCTGGGCTTTTGAACGTTACCTTTAGAGCATCCAAAAGTCTGAAACAATCACTACATTGCTCTGGACTTAGAGAGGGAGGGAGGAGGAAAGGAGAGAGAGAGGTGGTGGGGGTTTGTTGATCAGCTCTGTTTTATATAAAATCTAGCACGTGGCCTTGTAAATCAACCACCTGGGCTGCCACGTCCTGGGGGGAACTGTCTTCACACTTGCAGTGGTTTTTGATGCCAAAGCCTTTTGCAGAAGGCTCACCACAGGTGATGGGTACATATGCTTGCTGACTGGACCATGGATATAGGTGTTTCTGTAGGTCATCCTAAGATTTCCCTCATTTACTCACCACTCAGTGACCCCCTGGCACGTAGGAGGCACTTAGTAAGTGAGAAACGAGTGAATGAATGTCCTAGCATGCAAGTCCCCTCCCGACCCGCAAGATGCTCATGCCTGAATGGAGAGACAGACAAGAAACCCAACAACGGCGCAGTGTGCTAGTGCCATGACACAGGAGACCTAGGGCAGAGGCAGGCTCCATCACGGGCTCAGGGGAAGGTGCCAGACGGAGGGGTGGGCCCTTCTGAGGAGCAGCATCCCTCCAGGGCAAGTGGCTAGTAGGCGATGATGATAGTAGCCCCCAGGGTAGGTGCCGGAACCGCCTTAAGGACTTGACTTGCCTTCGCAGCAGTGCTCCTCACAACCACCTTCTGAGGTGGGTGCTGGAGGAGGAATCAGGATCCCACCCACCACTGACAGGCAGACCTGGGATCCGATCAGGCCCCCAGACTCCGAGCCCTTCGCCACTGCCCCCAGACAGTTTTGGGCCAGTCAGATGATCATCGAAGATGCTTTTAGGAAATACAGTTTGCAAGAAGGCAAGTCCAGGTATGTGGGTTGTGGGGGGTGCGTTGGGGGTGGAAATGGCTATGACTTCCTGATTTTCCCCCCTTTCCTCTCTCCTGCCTGGTGTCTGAGGCCTTGCCTTGTTGGGAGTTTGAAGCAGTTGTGAGCTCTCTGTTCTGGGGCTCAGCACCTCTGTCCTCCTCCTCTCGCCTCGTCTTTGATCATCCGGGCAGCTTGCACTTTGTCCTCTAAGGTGAGAGGAGGCGGAAATGCTGCTCAGCAGAGAAGTAACCATAAACTTGTGTGGGAAAGAAGGCTTTTTACAAAACACCTGCTGTAACGTAAGCCTCTCCCCTTTGCCCTGTGCCCTCCTGTCTGTGTCATTCTGACGGTCAGTAGCTGCAGGGAACCAGATGTCAGGGATCTTGCTTCTGCACAGGGACCCCTGATCAAAAGGGCTGCCTAAAGCTGTT
Source organism: Ursus arctos (assembly GCF_023065955.2). Classification (NCBI taxonomy): domain Eukaryota; kingdom Metazoa; phylum Chordata; class Mammalia; order Carnivora; family Ursidae; genus Ursus; species Ursus arctos. The sequence continues at coordinate 39,496,871 of NW_026623100.1, read as the reverse complement.
TTCTCCCAGGCACCTCCACAAACACAGCTGATGTGTCCTTTTATTTGCTCACCTTTTTGGGACAGCACAGGCCACGGAAGTCCATGGGAAAGGGTAGGAAGGGTCTCTTACTGGAAGACACGTGCATTATTTTCCAGAAGCTCCTATCCTCGTGCCACTTGGGTGAGCGCCCTCTGACAGCTGCTCCCTTCCTTGCTTCGGTGAGATGAGATGGTGAACCTGTGGGTGGGCAGAATGAGCATCGGAAGGGGAGTCAGCACTGACACTTTTCTGCTGTGTGGACCTGGTTCCCTCCTCTCTCAGTGGGTCAGTTATGTGGGGCAGGGACGGTTGGTCTGGAAATTCTCCAGCATTAGACCCTGCTCCATGTTGAAGGGTGCACTGTGAGGATGTTGCAGAAATAGGGAAAACAGTGACTTGGACATTTAGAGTCTGGAAAAGACGCCCATGAAAGTGAAGGGTGTCCCTGAGGATGTAGGCTTGCATGCCCACAGAGACAGCTTTGTGGCTTTGTGTCTGCTCAGCTGAGGCTGTCAGTGTTTGCTGACACCCTCTGCACCAGGCACAGTGCTTGGCCCTGGGGACACGGAGAAGAACAAGGTACTCTTTTTGCTCAAGAACCCCAGCAGTCCAGCGTGGACACAGGACACTCAGAGATAGGATCCCGGCATTTTGCTATCCATCTCTCTCATTAAAGCAAGTTCTCTGAATGCAAGGCATATGTCTTGTTGAGTCCCAAATCACTGGAGGCTACCCTGAGCTCTGGCAAACAGTAGGTGCTCCATCAATGACTGTTGCGCCACTTTAAACTTCTGAGCTAGACGCACTCACTGAGTGTGGTAGGCATCCAGAGGAGGGGCACCTACACTCAGCTTGGATAACAGGTGAGTCCAAGAGGACATGCATCCAGGAGGCTGAGATGGAGAGAAGGGGACATCATAGAGGGACCAGGAAGAAGTGAGAAGAGAAGGGGACATCATAGAGGGACCAGGAAGAAGTACCGCCCAGCCAGGTGAACAGGCAGGGTGTGCTCCAAGAAAGCCAGAGAGCGAGGGTGGATGGAAGGGCGGGACGCAGATCTGTAAATGGGCAAAGGGACCACATCAGGAAGAGTCTTGCTGAAGAATTTGGATTTTATTCTGTATGCACTGGGGAGCTACTATAGGATTTCACACAGAGGAGAGACTGGGTCCGAGTTTCATTGTAAAAATAGACCTCTCTGGCAGTAGAGCAGATATTGGAGAGGAATAAGATAGGCGGCAGGAAGACCAGTTAGGCCACCATTGTAGTTTTAAGGATGGGAAAAGCCCAGGATTTGGAGTCAGACAGACCTCCGTCTGCATCGCCGCCCCACATCTTTGCGTCTTTGTGTAACAGCCCATTTATTAAACCTCTCTGAGCCTCCATCTTCTTATCTGAAGACAGGGACTCCCAATTCCTCCCTCACGGATGGGTGGTGTTCAGAATTAAGTAGATAAAGTATGTCAAGTGTCTACTACCGTGACTGATCCATAATCAGTAGGCGATAATAGTGGTGAAAATTATTTTTAGCAGTATTGTTATTTATTGTCATCCAGGTGAGAAATAATGAGGCTCTAAGGACATTGGCCATAAGGGTGGGGAATTGGGCACAGGCTCAAGAAATACTTTGGCAATAAATTTGACAGAGTTTGGTGACTGATTGCGCGGGGGAGTAAGGGAAGGGCGGGAGTCTAGAATGACTCTGGGATTTTGGCCTAGACAACCAAGAGGAAAGATAGTGGGGCTATTCATTAGGAGACTTAATGGTGAGGAGGAGGAGGGGGGAAGAAGAGGAGGAAGTCAGGGAGGAGGGGGGCGGAGGAGGAGGAGGTAGATGGGGGATGGGAGGAGCAGCATTTTCAGGAAAAGATGATGAGCTCAGTTTCAGACAAACTGAACTTGAAGCACCTTAGGGATGGCCAGGGAGACTTGTCTAGTGGGCACATGGTTTGTAGGTTTGACATTCAGGAGAGAAGTCTTAAAGGAGGTTCAAGGGCAAACTTTTTTTTTTTTTAAAGATTTTATTTATTTGACAGAGATAGAGACAGCCAGCGAGAGAGGGAACACAAGCAGGGGGAGTGGGAGAGGGAGAAGCAGGCTAATAGCAGAGGAGCCTGATGTGGGGCTTGATCTCATAATGCTGGGATCACGCCCTGAGCCGAAGGCAGATGCTTAACCGCTGTGCCATCCAGGCGAAGGGCAAACTTTTAACAAGAGGTAATTAAGTCATGGTATGGCTCAGTTGCCCAAGGAGAGAGAGAGCATGAGAAAGGGAATTACAATGGCTAATGCTTATGAGTCTATACTGTGTGTTCTAAGTACTTTATGTGCCTTAATCCCCTCAACAACCATTGCCAGGGAAGACTATGGTTGTACCTGCTTTATAAATAATAAATGGAGGCACAGGGACAGTAAGTTACTTGCCCAAGGTCATACAGCAGTAAGTAATAGACCTGGGATATCAGCCCAGGCAGTCATATCTCGGCCTGTGCTCTCTGTCTGTACCAGACTGCCTCCCAGAGTGGGTGGCCTCCAAGGGAGGGAAAAGGGAGGACCTAGTGAAAGTGACAGGGAGGGGATGGGAAGAGAGGCAGGAGGAGATGGGAGACTGCCATGTGAAAAAGGACAGTGTCCAGGAGGGAGGAATCAATAACATCAAATGATGTGGAAATCCACTAAGAAAAGAAGTGGGATATTCTTGGATTTGGGAATTAGGGAGCTATTGGTGACTTGGTGAGGGGAGTTTGAAAGATGAGGTGGCTTAGGGAACAAATGTGAGGTGAGGAGGTGGTGATACCAAGTATAGGCAATTCTTTTCAGAAGCTTGGCTTTGGAAGTAACAGGAGAGAGGTTTTGGATAGAGGGAGTGTTTCAGAGATGGAGAGACCTGTTACTATATACAAGGGGAGGGATGGAGCCAGAGTGGGCCCCACAGAGTGGCCACTAATGCACTAATCACACTGGGAGAAGTATCTCTATGTTATTTTTCTTTTCCACACAGATTTTTACTATTTCTCCCCATGTTCTGGACAGCTTCTATGTGGATGGTTGGATATCACTGAAGAAGCTCCTGATAGGTGTTTCAGATCTTTAGCTTTTGTTAGGGGGAGTAGAGAAAATGTTTTTCACAGTGCCCAGTGTGAGTCATCATGTGTGGTTAAGTCCAGATCATATCGGATTCACATGAATACATCATCTACTGAATTTGTCTTTGAAATATTCTGAGAGAGCACAGTGTGCTGGGGCTCCACATTGCCTGTCTCTTGGCCATTTCAAAGCTGGTGCCCCTCTCCATCCCCACACATGCTGGGAAAGGAGACTGTGGATGAAGGTGAATCTGCAGAAGGAGACAGTTGCTTGGGTCTTATAGGAATTGGAAGACACATTATAAGGTGATTTGCTGGGGTGACAACCCTACACTTAGAATGACCCTAGATGATTTGGCTACTGCCATTGAAGTTCTTAGTAATGGACAAGACTGACATCTCCTTATAAATGCTTTGTTACCAGGCTTAAAGGACACAGGTCCAACAGGCCCTGAGAAGATAACATTTATCTAGAGCCAAAGACAATCTCTGTGTTTTAATACACAGGATTTTTTTGTTGTTCAGACCAGAGGTAGATGCCACAGAGGTTAAAAGCTTGATGGAAACAAGAAATTCAGCTCTGCCTTAGTTCACAGTGCTGACATCCCAGAGGCTCAAGGCTAGAATTAGGGTTCAGCTGCCAACTTCATAAATTTGCCTTGGTTGAAATGGCGTCTTTGCTCTTCTTGGATACATCTCAGAGAAATGCACTTACCTTCACAGAAGGCCTTTATGGATGGGGCTTTCAGAGAGACACTGTCCAGAATCAGAAAGGCCACACAGGAAATGGCCTTGGGATATTTTTTTCCCCACATGAAGCAAGAAGCTCAGCTGAATTATTTGCTTGATCTTGAGCTTTGGATTTCAAGAAAAGTGAACAGGATGTCTTTCAAGAGTCACATTTCAACCTTGAAGGTTCCCTTGGTACTAGAGGACATGGTGTGAGTGATCCAGGGAAGGATCATTCCAGCCTAACCCCCTCCCCATCCTGTCCCACCCGGGTCTCACCCTTTGGCTGGGTATGGGTATGATGAACAGACAGGACACTCTCCTTAGAGACAGAGGGAAAAAGCTCCCAGAGTCTTGCCCATCTTTCCTCAATAGACAAGGAGTAGAGGATGTCCTTCAGGAGGGTATGGCCAGGATAGCATATAGTTCAGTGCAAACATGGACTCAGTAATATAATTCTACATATGGCTTTCTTCCAATTGCCAGAATCTGAATTTACTGATATGGGAAGGGGCCATGTACACGTTGAACACTGATTCCAAGAATGAAGGTTTATATACATGTGCCAAATATCCACAGAGCTAGCAGTGCTGCTGTTGCCCATCCAGCCTTCTAGGCCATGGGAGTACCTGAAGGGTCTGAGAGGCAGGATCCTGCATGTTCAGAAAGTAACAGCTTTGATGCCTTCAGTTCTTTCATTTGTATTTGATTAATTAGCAAAATCATTTTTTTTCATTCGTCTAATCATTTGCTCATTCAACAAACTGAACAACTACTGTGTGGCCGGCTCCAGGCTACATGATGGTAATGTGGTGGTGAACCCAACAAGTCTTAGTTGCCGCCTTCTTAGAGCTCACAATTGTTAGGGAATAGACATTAAAGAGATAAAGACACAAAGAAATGCATTATTATAAACCTTGGTAAATGCTGTGCTGGGAAAGAACAGGGTGCTCCAGGAGAGAGAGAGAGAGGAGACAGTTTAGCGTGGGGGTGTCTAGTGAGGAAGATCCATAGTGCATACAATGTGCCATTTATTGGTGGGATATCATTTCCAAGGAAGGAGTGCCTTTGGATAGGGCTGAGGGGACAATGCTAGAAGGCTTCATAAAGGAAGGAATATTGAAGGATAGGTCGAAGTTTTCTAAATGGAAGGGGAATAGAGGTATTCTGGGGGAAGGGCACCTGATGTGTTTGGAGGATGCTCATTCAGTGAGGATGGAGATTAGGTTGCAGGGGGGAATAGTGAGAGGTGAGCCAGGAAAATAGGGAAGGGCCAACTCACACAACATAGATTTTCTCTTGGAGGCAGTTCACTGTAGGGAGTGGTGACTTACCGAGGGGAGTGTTCTTGAACAAGTTACCTTACCAAGGGTCCAGCAAAATTATTCTGTAAAAGACCAGAGAATAAATATTTTAAGTTTTGCAGGTCATACAATCTGTGCTATAACTACTCACCTCTGCCAGTAGAGTGAGTGCAAAACAGCCATAGACAGGACATAAACGAGTGGTGTGGCTTTATTCCAATAAAACTTTATACACAAAAACAGGCAGTGGCCTGGATTTGCCTGTGAGCTGCAGTTTACCAATCCCTGCTCTGGAATGATCATTCTGGTGGTTCACTGGAGGTTGGACTGGAGGATGGGGAGAGAATGGAGGTAGGGAGGCCAGTTAGGAGCCATTGCTTTAATTCAGGGCAACTAGATGAAAGAAATGGTTTGTGACATGCTTCGAGGTAAAAGCGACAGGACTACATGACCCATTTGATGGGAACATGTCTCATCATTTCTTTAATGCTCAATGGACTAATTCTTCCAGTGAAGAAAAAAAAAATCTCAGACATTCTGTGTGCATGACTCAGAACCACCCACATGTCCTGGGAGGTCACCTGCTGTTCACAAGACACCATGCTGGGTACATTACATAGATGACCTCATTGTTAAGCATAATTCTTAAGAATATTAAATTGTATTTCCTATTTTCCAAACTGAAGTTTAGAAATCCAAAGTTGTTCGCCCAGAGTCACAGAGCTGGTACATGGTAGGGCTGAGATTGAACCCAGGTCTAGTGTCAAAGCCCGTGCCCTTCCTAAATGTAGTCTCTCCCCTCCTTGCTAGGTGTGGCGTGAAGCCCTACTCCCTAAGTCTCCCAGCTCCCTCCTCTCCGTTCCTTCTGTCCCTGTGAAGACCCATTCCACCCTTTAAGGCTCTCAATTAGCCTCTGGCACAGCAAGGACTGGATGTGTGTTTTAGCTGCAGAAACTGTTAGGTGTGAGCTGCTTTTTCTGTGTTTGACAAAGGACATGCAGCAAAACTCAAACCCAGACTTGCAGTTCTAGCCTGATGATTTGTGCATGTTCCTGTATGGAGAAGACGGTATGGCATTAGGTTATGGATGAGGAAATCCCTGAATTTAAGTACCTTGATAAGAAGTTGTGGTCCATATATACAATGGAATATTACTCAGCTATCAAAAAGAATGATTTCTCAACATTTGCTGCAACATGGACGGCACTGGAGGAGATAATGCTAAGTGAAATAAGTCAAGCAGAGAAAGACAATTATCATATGGTTTCTCTCATCTATGGAACATAAGAACTAGGAAGATCGGTAGGAGAAGAAAGGGATAAAGAAAGGGGAGTAATCAGAGGGGGAATGAAGCATGAGACACTATGGACTCTGAGAAACAAACTGAGGGCTTCAGAGGGGAGGGGATGGGAGAATGGGATAGGCTGGTGATGGGTAGTAAGGAGGGCACGTATTGCATGGTGCACTGGGTGTTATACGCAACTAATGAATCATCGAACTTTACATCAAAAACCAGGGATGTACTGTATGGTGACTAACATAATATAATAAAAATAATAGTAAAAAAATAAAGTCATGATTGTTTACTCTAAAAAAAAAGAATATTGTCTGATTCATTGCCTGATGTAGATACTCAGGAGACGTTTGTCACATTGAGGTGATAGTATCAGATAAGGGACACCTTGTAGGTTTAAACCCTAGAGGTCAAGGTTAGCCTCTGAAAGGACAAACCTGACAAAGTGTGGTCAAGGAAATCAATTCAGTCACCAGCTCCATCAGGTTGTCTAGAAACCCCACAGATCATTAATTTAGTATCTGTCCAGATTCAGCTAGAGACAGTCTCTGCCTTGAATATTTTAAACAGGACTTTGGAGACAGAGAGATATCTAAGAACAACTGAATTATGTCATGGATACAGCAGTCTTTTAGTGAGACCTAGTGACCGGAATTGGGTCACATGGTAAGTGGAATGGCAAAAGACCACCATGATTAACATGGACCAATCGCATGACCCAGGCCTTGGACCCCGGTGGATAGACACGATCTAAAGTGGGAATCCTGCAGCAAGGAGGAGAGGCAAGTGCCTTCTGGGGATAAACACAGGTGTCTGCTGCAAGTGTTGATCCATTTTGACCACCGGCCTGTATTACTTTGCTAGGGCTGCCATAACCAAGCACTACAAACTGAATGGCCTAGAACAACAGAAATGTATTGTCTCACAATTCTGGAGGCCAGAAACTGTATCAGCAGGGCCATGCTTCTTCTGAAACCGCCAGCGAAGTATTTGTTCCAGGTTTCTCCCTGGCTTCCGGTAGTCAGGTAACTTCTGGTAGCATTTTGTCTTCTACCTGTGTCTTCACATCTTCTTCCCTTTGTGTGTATCTGTGTCCAAATTTCCCCTTTTTATGAGGACACCAGTCATACTGGATGAGGGCCCACTCTAAGGGTCTCATCTTAACTTGGTTAAACCTGCAAAGACCCTATTTCCAAATAAAGTCCTATTCTGAAGTAGTGAGGTTAAGACTTCACCATCTCTCTCTTTTTTTTTTTTTTTTTTTTTTTTTTTTTTTTTGACGAACACAGTTCAATCCATAACACAGCCCAGGAGTTCAGAACTGCTTCCCAAGGTCAAGGTGACTGATCCTACTCCAAGGTATCTTCACCTGTGATCATCTTTCTGTCCACTTCCTCTATGTGCTGCTGGGGACATGGATTCTGTGTCTAGTTACTCCTCATTTATCACATTTCAGATGGTTTCCTGTCCTGACGTCTCAGTCTCTGCACTTGGCAGTGTTCTCTAGGCTGTATTCAACTGCATTTGTCCTCTTAGGCTCTGCTTTCCCTACTTTGCCCTTTGCTCATTCGTTTACTGGTTCATATGATGTAAATATTGAGTTCCTGTTGCATTCCAGGCATGACACTAGGCTCCAAAGATGTAAAGATGAAAAAGGTGACAGACAGTTTCTGCTTTCAGGGAGTTCTCGTGGGAGGCCACACAAGCAAATGGAGTGAAACAACTGCAAAGGGAAGTATGTGTGCAGATTCTGAATACTGTGCTGTCCCCAGCATAGCATCTTCTTTGGCTCCCTAGTGCCAACAGGAAAGAGTCCAAGCTCCCTAGCAGAGCACACCAGGCCCGTTCAATAGCATCATCTCTTGCTGTTCCTTTCCTTTCACTTTGTGCTTCATTCCTTTTGATCCTCCTGCTGTTCCCCTTCTCTGTGCCCCCATCCTCTCTTTGCTCCTTGTGCTCCCCTGGGGAACAATACTCCCCTCCCCCAGAGAAACAGTGACTGAGGCTTGTGTATCTCTGTAACCCCTAGCCTCTAGCATCATGCTTGCGTTACTAGGTGCTTAATCAATGAATGAGTGAGTGAATGACTCAATGAATGATTCCTATTCTGTGCTTTGCTTTGCTTACTTCCAGCTGCACTTTTCCTTTGGACTCCTTCCCCCTGCAAGTCATATGTCTGACCACCTCTTCTACCATAGGTCCAGAGACCTCACTGCTCCTGACCTTCTTTCCTTTATGCCGACACCTCAGCTCTGCTGGCCCTGAAGGTCAGTGCCCACAGGTAGCTACCTCTTCACTGTCATCTCTCTGGTCTGCCCTGCCTCAAACAAAGAAAGGCCTGTTTCCTTGCCCTTAGGAAGATGGTTCTTCTAGGACAAGCAAAACTGCCTCCATGGCCTTTTCTGTGTCTCCATTTCCAAAACATCTCCCTTTCCCAGTATTAGGAGTGAGGGATATGCCATTTCTGCTACATTGATTAATTCAACAATCATCTTTTTGAGCCCCAAGTTTGTACCTGGGGCTCTGTGGAAGCACTCCTACTCTCATCTAGTTTCTGCCCTTCTAATGAAGAAGATCTGTTTCTTTAATCCCTTCCTACTGAATATATTGGGTTTCTCCTATGTATGGACTGACAGGGATTTAAAAAAATTTTTTAGCATTAAAACTCTTTAAATGAAATCTTACATGGCATATCAATGAGTGAAACAGAAAAAAACCAATATTTTGTCGTATATGTTATTTTATTTGATAATTGTAGCTTATAATGTACAGGTAATGAATGAAAACAATGAGACTGTTACGATGAATGAACATGAAAATTTGAAATGGAAGGTTTGGAATGACGGTTGAAGCCTCAAAGCATCCTCACTATTAATGCATCCCTGTATTTCGTATTAGCTGTACGGCCTTGAGAAAATTGTGACTGCCTGCCATTGGAAGTAATAACACTTTTAAACAGGATACCTTGCAGATTCAGGATATTCTGATTAAGATGACCCAGAACCTTGAAAGAGGAATATAGGAAACCGGTTTTAATGTTGACTCCCTAACACTATACGACAACTGTTTGCATTCCTTAATTATAAAGGATCTAATTGAAAGGAATAGATAAACAGGTTCTTCAACCAATTTATATCTTTGTTTGACAGAAAATACTTCCCCAAAACATATTGTATCATTATGAAATATTGTTATTAAAATTGTTCTCAGAAGCTTCAGTGCCTGTTTCTCTCTAGTATCACTTAAAGCCTTTAACAAAACAAAAAGGACAAAAAAGAAAGAAAAAGGAAAGGATTAATTTGGCGTGTTGAGCCCAAACTTCATTTATCACTTTCGCTTTGCCAGCTATAGGAGGAATGGTAATAGCGTGGCCCCACATTGCTGATTTGGAATTTTATTTTAAGATTTTATTTATTTATTTGAGATAGAGCGAGAGTGAGAAAGTACAAGCAGGGCAGAGGGGCTGAGGGAGAAGCAGATTCCCCGCTGAGCAGGGAGCCCGATGTGAGCCTCCATTCCCGGACCCTGAGATCAGGACCTAAGCTGAACGCAGATGCTTAACCGACTGAGCCACCCAGGTGCCCTTGAGTTGGAATTTTAAAAGGCTGCCAAGCACTCTGAGAATAAAACAAGCACTAAAGCTACCAGCGATCCCTGGTGCAGCATGTTGTGTGGTCACTCGTTACTGCGTGGTGTATTATTATATCTTTGTATGAGCGTGCACTCAATGGATACTCCTGACGCTCACCTGGCATTTAATTGAGTATGGCCCCCGTGAGCCAGGGTGGTGGTAGCGTCCTTGCATGCATGATTTTACGGCATGAGAAGACTTGCTTGGGTCTGAATTGTTAAAAGACATTTTTGGAACCATGGCTTTCCTAATTAATTACATGTGTTCCAACATACACATGGTTTTGGCAGGAGAACCTTTATTCTGAAGTGGGCATATTAACCTGCAACTTATGGGGTCTGTGATGGCTCACTTTGGCATATCACACACTTGACTGCTTATGGTTTAAAAAACATTTTTAAAAATATAATTGGACTCAAACATTTGTAGAACCTTTGAAACACATCGGTTGAGCTCTAGTGTATTGGAGTAAGGCATGAGACCGTTGGGATTTCAGGGAGGCTGCGGAGCTGGCTGGGGCAAGCCCTCCTTGTTGCAGTCGGATAGATGTCTGCCCAGCTCAGGAGTTTTCACCTTCCTGATGCTCAGCATTTGTCTGTGGGGACTTGAATTCACATAGAGCAGGTCGTCACTTGTGGCTGTGGAACTAGCTCCCCCTGGCGAAGAGCCATCAGGAGGGTCTCAGGTATAAGCTGCCCATGTCCCCAAGGATCAACACCGTTCTTGCCAAGGAAGGCTGGCACACCCCCTTCCTCAAATTTCTCTTTCCTGCAGCTCCTTGAGGGACTACACTGGACTTCCAGACTCCCTGTCATCAGGGTGTTTGCTCCACCCTTCTGACTTATGCTCTGGTTTTAATAATTGTAGTGGACAGAGAAGTCAGCTTGGGGCCAGGAGACCCAGACAGACCAAAGTTAGATAACTAGGAATGCTTCCTGTTCCCATTTGCGTGCTCCTCGATGCGGCATCGTTACTGTGAGTCCCCACCTTTGTGGATGCTTCAGAGAGACCGGACTTGGGGGACCCCACCGGCGGTGGACCAAAGTCCCTGCTTGAGGAATACTGGTTGGGAATGCAATGGCAAGTGGATCGCCTTTAATGGCCTTGATTAAGAAGCCACAAGTCTGCCAGCCTGTCCGCCCTACTTGCAATTCTCAAGAGAAAGCCACACAGAATTTGGTCAGAATTACTCAAGCACATGTGGTGTGGCTGACCCACAGGGCTGGAATTCTTTTCATGCCCAGTGTGGTACGCATGTAGTGATTCTGTCTGTCCACTTCCTGCCAGTCCCCATGACCACTTCTTCTTTCTCCAGTGGACACTGGGAGGCTGGTTTCCTCCAGAGTTCAGTCATGGGCCTTCTGCTCTCCATTTGCTACGCTCAGTCAGGGCACACATCAGCTGAGGCCTTCCACACACCTGCAGTTAACACTCCAGGATCACAGCATGCCTCCAGCCTTCTTTTCCAATGGGATCCCCCCCAAACTTCTTCACGTGTCCTGCAGTCTGGCCAAACTCAATATTCCTGGGTCTTCCTGTGCCTCCTCCATGAAGGAGAGTATGATGTAAGGCCCCTCTTTTCAAAGCGCGTATAGCCTAGTGCAAAATATAAAAAGCACACACTTTTGGTATATGCAAAAGATTGGCACGCAGGGTTATAGGAGTCCAAAAGAGGGAGCAATTATGTATGCAGGGGCAGATCAAAGAATGTTCTCGCAGGAGGTGATGTGATGTCGATCTTCAAGGATGGGTAGGACTCAGAAATGCAATAATGTGGAGAAGTACCTTCAGCAGAGTGAAACCCAGAGGTAGAAGGAGTTGGGAAGTATACAAGGAAGGGAGTGATTCTGTTTGCTCGGATGTTGGGCTGTATTGGAAAGAATGTGACTCAGTAGGCAGTGATTTTAGGACAGACGAGTGGCATTATTAGAACACTGTTTCCTAGTGCTCAGCCTGGCACCAGTATATGACGTTGGGTAGGGGGTGGGGGCTGGTGGAGAAAAAGGAGGCTTTTCTGAGTTAGGCAAGTGGCAGAGGGCATGGAGAGACACAAGGGATAGGAGGTAGCATTTTCAGGGCAAGGGAGAGGAAGGGACCATGATAGCCCCCAAGTCTGACCCTGAGTGATTGGGAGGCTCAGGCGATTGTGCACACTGTAGAGAAAAGAGGAAACGGGTGGGCGGGGGAATGAATTTAGGACCCGCTGGGCTGGAGAGATCTCTGGCAAATCCAAGTGCAGACTCCCATTTCCCCTCGTCCAACGCAGCATTCCGGACTTCCCTTTGAGGTCAGGCTCTCAGCCCCACTCCTCCTGGTTAGGTCTAGCCCCGCTTTGGCACCCAGGCTTATCTGATCTGAGGCACTAAATACTGACCCTCTGATGGGCTGACCTAGGCCTGATGATGAGCACCTTGGTGTCCATCTCTAGCCCCTCACAGGACCAGGCTTTGCTTGTCTTCTTCTCAAATGCCTGTCCTCTTTCTTATGTTCTTATTCACATCGGCCCTCCTGGGACAGAAGCCCCTCCCCCAGGCTGGTGCCAGGGCCCTGGTATCCTGGTCAGACCAAGCCAGTCTCTACAGATAACTTCCTGGGTTTTCTCTTTGTCTCACCAGCCTAGGGGACACCTTGCTGCTTCCAGTCAGTGACCATTTTTAAGGCCCATAGGACTGGCTCAACTCTGCTGTCCGCAAGGCCCAGTCCTCAGGGTGTGTGTTGTCCTTAGGGCTGGGTCCTGGCCCTCTTTCCACTCCCAGGTGCTACTTCAGGTGCAACACCACACCTCACCAAGTGACTTCTAGGAAATTTGAGGTGTCCAGCAGGTGCACAGCACACTCTGTACCTTGCACCCACCTGGGACCTTTGATGAAAGCATCTTGCATCCTGCCTCCCAGGGTTTGAAAATCCTTCTGGATTCTCACCCCTCCCTCTGTTCTACCCTGGTTATCCTCCCACAACTGGACATCTGGCCTTCATGCTACCGGGAGGTCTCCACGCTACGGGTGCTGATGTTTCCTGTCTTGGTGGTTTGCCGGTGGTCTCATCTGAGTTCTGGCAGTGCCATCATCCAGTTTCATGGGATCTTTCTCTGTGTGTATGGTTTGGGGCCTACAGAAATAAACTGAAACTGGGGAGGGAGCTGGGAGCATCCTGAGCCTCTGTGACTGATTTAGCCAAACATCTTCAATCACTTTCTTCTCATTCCGAAGACTTCACATAATTAAAACCATTCCTGGCCAACACTAAATAAATTTTGCACATGCTGCTTGAATTACTGTGCAGTCTTACCCGAGTGTGCCTTTCTCAGAGATTAATATTTCACTGAAACTATTCCTCTGGGTAGGCTGAAGCCAGCAGCTGTAGAAATTCAACATTTGCCTTATACAATGAAACTTTAGGACAGGGCTGCTTTTCACATTTCTCAGATATGTAGCTCATTTGGAGGGGAAAAAAAAGCATTCTTGGCAGAGTCCATGTGGCATGAGCCAGATATCCCAGCTTGTATTGCTATATATTTAGATATAAAGTGATGAGAAAATGTCCTTTAAATGCTTATCATATAACATTGGTACACAGAAATTAGAATGACCATTTATTGAGTACCTACTATGTGCCAGGCATTGACATGCTCTGTACCCTCACAAACACCCCAGGAGTGGACCAGACCTGGGCCTATTTGCCTTGTGATCCCTGTTCTGCCCTGGATAGCAGGGGCTGACCTGGAGGCTGCCTTTCTCAGACTCCAGGGTGCTCTGGCTTCCTGCTGGGTTTGGCCAATGGAGGCATCAGTGGGAGGTTAAAGGATAGAGGAAAGGAGGAGTCCAAAGTATTTCTTCCCTCTCTCTCTTCCTCAGGCATCTCCTCTAATAGTGCCCACATTTCTATGGTTCCAGATTCTTCCTGGTGACCTGGCTCCCAGGTAACACTTCCTCCTCCCTTTGTCCCTTCAACCGTCTGCTGCCATGGTTGCTGATCTCTTGGTTGCCTCATCCTTACTCCAACTAATTTCACCTTTTTAAAATGATGTCAATTTGAGAAGTTCTTTAAACTCTTGACTTTATCATCTATCATGTCAGGCTTCATTCCTCAGCTTCTCCATCACCTTCCACCTGTACTTCTATCTTTATCATTGCAATCCATTCCCTGCATTCAATTCCTTGTTGCAAATACTTGAAACAGTTTCTATTTCTCTGCTTAGATGTTGATTGATGGATTGAGGTAGGAATCAGCCTCATTTTAATGATGAGGAAACAGAGGGTCAGGGAAGTCAGCTAACTTGCCCCGTCTTAAAGATAGGGGATGATGGAGCTTGGGTTTAAATTCAGCTTGGGTTTAATTCTGATCAGTTCTGAAGCTTGTGAGCTTTCTCTGACATTAGCCTGTGTTGTTTACTGGCGCCACATGAAACAAATCTAATTTCTCCTGCATAATCCCTTCGTATTCTAGAAGAAGAAAACTCTCACCATCATCTTCTCCTTCCCTTCAACTGTTGCTCATAAGAAAGAATTTTGAATTTCCCCTGATGTCCTGGTTGAGTCTTTTAAATTTGTGCTTCTTAAACTTTAATGTGAAGATTATGATTCAGGATGACTCTGGAGGCAATTTCAGATTTATATGCCATCGTTATAAATAATACAGAGATCCTATGTTCCATTTAACCAGTTTTCCTAAGTGATAACATTTTGCAGGACTGTAGTACAATATCACAACCAGGATGTTGACACTGATGGAGTCAAGATGCAGAACATTCCCATCACCACCAAGATCCCTCTGTTGCCCTTTTATAGCTGTACTCACTTCCCTTCTGACCTCACCCCCTCCTTAACCCCTAAAACCACCAATTGGTTCCCCGTTTCTATAGTCTGACATTTCAAGAATGTTATATAAATGAAATCATACAATACGGAACCTTCTGAGATTGAGTTTTTTTCACTTGGCATAATTTTTTGAAGATTCATTCAGGTTGTTGCATGAGTTAAAAGTTTGTTGTTGTTGTTGTTGTTCTGATTAGTATTCCATGTCATTGATGTACCACAATTTGTTTAAACATTAACCCATTGAAGGAAATTTGGGTTGTTTCCAATTTGGGGCTATTATAAATAAAGCTGCTATAAATAAATATGTGGGTTTTCTGTGAACCTAAGTCTTCATGTCTTTGAGATAAATTCCCAGGACCAATGCAATTGCTGGGTTGTATGATAATTGCATGTCTAGTTTTTGAAGAAACTGCCAAATTGCTTTCCATAGTGGCTGTTTCATTTTACATTCCCATGAGCAATGTATGAGTGATCCATTTTTCCACATCCTTGTCAACATTTGGTGGTGTCACTATTTTTGAAGGTTCTTTATATATTCTAGATACTATTCCTTTTGGCAGATAAGTGATTTGCAGATATTCCCCCCACCCCTGCCTCTATAGTTTGTTTTTTCATCCTCTTAACACAGAAAAAAAATGTTTTTAATTTTGATGATGTCCAAATTATCAATTTTCCCTGTTTTGGAATGTGATTTTGGTGTCAAGCCTAAGAATTCTTTTCCTAGTCCTTGATCCCAAAGATTTCCTTTATAAGAAGTCTGAGGTCTCAGAGAGATTCTTTGATTCCAGGGGTGAGAGAAGTAGAAGATAGAAGGTTCTGATGGGAGAGTGGGATTTCTGAGTGTGAGCCAGTCACCCACAGTCATTCAACATTGGCTCTGTGCTTTAACTGTGGGAGGCCCTGGGAACAGAGAGCAGAAGGAAGACATGGTCCCTGCCCTTAAGGAGCACGCAGCCCAGATTTCAGAGGTGGCACCTTTCCAGGTGACAACAAGGTCCAGGATGTGTCCCTGGAAATGGTTTGCTACAGTGGGTTGGAGGGGAAGTTTGGTGAGCAAAGGAAGCCAAGTGGCTGGCAGGCTAGCATGTTGGATGTGTCACCCACCAGTGTTTATCATTCCTGTAGAGAAAAGGACGTTTCTTTCTACTCAGTGATTTCTCTGAGACCATGTGTATCCTCTTCCCATCCTGTGGTCTGGGAGCTCTTTTTCCATTCAAGCCTTTGCCTCTCACATGCCATGTGACCACATCAGGATCAGCTCTTGCATGGTTTTCACTAGTGTAGAGGGGAGGGTGAGTGGGTCTCAAAAACCTAATTCCATGTCTTGGCGCCTGAGTCTCTAAAGAACTATCGATCCTGTGCTTCAAGTTTCCTTTTAGTTTTTGCCCTTAATTTCTTCACCAGGAAAATGGACATAAGAAGGTGCCACAGGGGCGCCTGGGTGGCTCAGTCGTTAAGCGTCTGCCTTCGGCTCAGGGCGTGATCCTGGTGTTCTGGGATCGAGCCCCACATCGGGCTCCTCCGCTGGGAGCCTGCTTCTTCCTCTCCCACTCCCCCTGCTTGTGTTCCCTCTCTCGCTGGCTGTCTCTCTGTCAAATGAATAAATAAAATCTTAAAAAAAAAAAAAGGTGCCACAAATCCTTTGTGAGGCTGAGGCAGCTGGGATACGTATCTGTAAGATGTAGAGAAGCAAGCAGAAGTCAGATGCTGCAGGAATCAGCAGGAAGTGCGTGCAGACAAATGACTGTCTGTGTATGCATGGAGCAGGGGACCACTTAGCGCTCCAGGAGCTCCAGGACGGATTTCATTCCTTCTACACACTTTGCAACGAAGCTGGCAACATAAAGAAGCTGTGTGGGATCCTATCTTTCAGAGGTCCCTGCTGGCTTCCCTAGCTGGGTTGAACGTAGCTTGAGGCCTTGAGACTCTGGCTGTGGGAATCCACACATCAGCACTTCTTGGTTTTTTTTGCCTACACAGAGCTGTGTGAGACTTCATTTCATGGCCCATCAGGGCACTGCTATCTGGGAGCCAAATTCCCTCCCTTCCTGTTCCAGAGAGACTGGCCTGAAAACTTCACTGATGAAGGGCCACGTGGACACATCCCACTCTAGCTGTCTTGTGGGCTTTGGCTGCAGGGGGGAGGAGGAAGCATGCATCTCTGATCTTTTACCCCTTGCTTCCCTTTCTGCTATGAACTTAGGGGTTTGGTTTCTCTGGCTGGGCTGGTTCGCATTCCATATGAAACTCTGGCAGCAGGCTTTATCCTCTCAGGAGATGCTATCGCATCTTTTCAGAGGTCCAGGTAAACCTCGCCTGGGCTTCTCTGCTAGGTTCACGACGACACTAAGTCTAAGGCATGACGTGATCTCCTGTGCATGTGATGGCTTTCTGATTTTTTTTTTTTTTTGGTGCCATTTCTCTTTTCTTTCAGAGCCTGAGAAGCCAACTGGGGCCAACCAAGTTTCAGAACCTCTACTGCTTGAAACCAACATCACCAGGGATGAACTGTTTTTGCCAGATAATCCTTTGTTCCTGACAGCACATCTCTCCCCAGGTAGCTAAGGGGATAATGAGTTTTTACCACCCTCTGCACACTGTGTGATGAGATAGTCCCCTGCACAGGGGCTTATGCACCAGGGGCTACTCACTGCTGCTACTGAAGTATAAGATGAAATCTGTCATCCTTGGGCACATTTCATTTTATACATTCAGTGATTACACTCAGTATAAATGAGTGGACTCAGGGTTCCAGAGAATATGATTTTGCAGCACTGGGAATGAGGTTACCTCTAAAATGGAAGCCAGTGAGAATAATGTCCGATGCATATAATTAGCCATTCTGTCTAAGAGATGGTGCTGATAGACAGGCTGTCATCTTCATCAAGAGACCAGCATGTGTTTAGGGAGACAAAATTATGGGAGGTAAGTGATGGACAGAAGCTGTGTTTTTTCAATTGTGTTGCAGCTTGTCAGTTATTAGTTGAAGGAGCTTTGAGTCAGGGATGAGAGAAAGCTGTCAGAGAGTAAGATTTATAAGAATTGGTGGGTTCTGTCCAAAAAGAGTGCACTATGATGCTGGTTGGCTGGCCCTGGAGTGTCCTCTAAACACAACGTCCCCTAGAGTAGTGTGGGGCTAATCCAATGGATTATCACCAGGAGAAAGCCCTGGCTTTGCAAGTATGCAGCTCTGTAGTTGTAATTTTGTCCTTGCCAAGATCCCCAGGATCCAGTTGTCTAGAAGAGGACCTGATTTAGCTCTGGCGCCAGCTGACTCGCCAGTTATGAGTTAATAAACTTCAATTGGTTGATGTGTTCTCTTGAGAGGCTTGGTTAATGTGAGCTGTTCTCTTGGTTCCTGGGAACATTGAGTTACTGGTCACTTGGACTCGTGTCCTGATCAAGGCCTGCCAAGCAGACCCTCTCCCTGACACCGTCCTAACGTACAGGTGATGCATATGAGCTTCACAAGCACTGAGAACCACTCACACAGGTAAATGAAGTAATGATGTTTGTTTTAGAATAGGGTTTCTCAACCTTGATGCATTCACATTTTGGACCAGATAGTTCTTCGTTGTGAGGGACTATCCTGTGTGCTGTAGGATGCTTAGCATATCCTTCCCACCTACCCACCAGATGCCAGTACTAACCCCCACTGCAACTGTGACAATCAAAAATGTTACTACACATAGCCTAATGTCTCCCGTGGGGGACACACTGCCCAAAGTTGAGAACCACTGATTCTAGGAGCTAGCCAGTAGTAAGCGACTTCCTTGAGGAACAGACCACAAATTGTGGTCTTGGGGATGGATGAATGCTTCATGCCCCTTACTTTTATATTGGTAGGTGTATTGATCAGGGTTCTCCAGAGAAACAGAAGCAGTAGGGTATATATCCTACCACTAGGATATATATGTGTGATTATGGAGGCTGAGAAGTCCCAGGATCTGCCATCTGCAAGCTGAACACTCAGGAGAGCCTATGGGATCGTTCAGTTCGAGTCCAAAGGCCTGAGAATGAAGGGAGCGAATGGTGACAGTCCAAACTGAGGCTGGAGAAGATGGGATGAGATGTCTCAACGCCAAGCAGTAAGACAGGAAAAGGGGGGCAAATTCCTCCTCCCTCCACCTTTCATTCCGTTAGGCCCTGAGCAGACTGGACCATGCTCACCCACATTGCGGAGGGTGGTCTACTTTTGTGAGTCCACTGATTCAAATGCTAACCTCATCTGGAAACATGCTCACAGACACACCCAGAAATAATGTTTAATCTGGGCACCCCAGGGCCTGTCAGATTGACTCATAAAATTAATCATCACAGTAGGAGATGCAGAAAGGTTTTAATGATAGGGCAGATCACCAGTGGGAGGTGTCCGGAGCTACTTGGACTCTTCCATCTCTATTAAGGGAGAGTCGGGGAGAAGGGTTTGGATTTAGAATTTGGCTCTGGGGTTCATCACTCTTCTAACTTCAGCAGTCCATGTCTCATTGGCAGCTGTCCTGAGCAGAATTTCCTCTGCCAAGCCCTGCCCTCTGTCTCGGTGTCCTCACTAAGGTGCCCTGTAACCACCTGGAGAACCTGGCAGGGCCAGTGAGGACTCACCCTCATACCCTAGGTCAGATTTATAAAGGAGGCACTAAGTGCCTCCTGGGCTCGTGCTGTTATAGTATCTTAGTGTTCAGGCTGAAGGGGATCACAGAGGTCAGGTAGCACAATTTTCAAACTCTACTGGGTATTTTATAAAACGGGAATTTGATTCCAAAGGTCTCGGGTGGTGTCCAAGATTATGTAGATCCAACAAGCTTCTGAGTGATGTCAATGCTGCTGGTCCTTGAACCATACTTTAAGTAGTAAGACTTTAGGCCAGAGGTCTGCAAACTATGGCCCATGGACCAAACTGGATCCACCACCTATGTTTGCAAATAAAGTTCTGTTGGAATATAGCCACACTTGTTCATTTACATATTGTCTATGCTGGCTTTCATACCACAATGGCCAAATTGAGTAGTTGAGACAGACTCCATGGCCCCTGAAGACTGAAAGATACTCCCTGGCCCTTATAGTAAAGAGAACTGACCCCTGCTCTAGGCTGACTTGTAGCCATGTGGAGGGACCATGGAGGATCTTCCCGGTCGCTCCTTTGGATGGGCCATCCAGAGGTTGTCTTTCCTTACCCTTGGCCTGTCTTTTTCATCGCTCTTCTTCTCACCTTTAACTCCTGCAACCCTCTCCATTAGTGCCAGGGGCGTGAGGAGACTTGTAGGAATAATTTCTGTGTCTCAGTGAAGTTTCTACCTTGTATGTGATCCTCTCATTGTCCTGACAAAGTGTTCTGCCTGGCGCCCCACTCAGAGCCAGTCAGCCCTGGTATCCGTTGGTCTTCTGGGTGGCTCATGTTCAGAAACACCCTCAGAGACTGTTTAGAAACACCCTCAGAGACTTAATGCCTACAGAACTCATGCCTGAATGCTCTATTTGTTTCTCAGCCAGTCAGCCTTTCCTGAGAACCTTCTTTCATCAGGCACCATGCCAGATTTTTAGGTAACAGGGATACGTCAGATGCCTTTTCAGTCTAGGAGAAAACCTGTAAACTGATCATTCCAATTCCAATATCATGGGTGCAATATTAGAAGAATATTTGGATACTTTGATAGCCAAAGAAAAGGGTCTCAGTGATGTGGAGCTTCACTGCAGTGGACTTCTCATTTTTTCCCCCTCAATCATGAATTTTTATTGAATTTTACACAAACACATTTTTGCATCCAATGGTGTGATATGTTTTTCCTCTTAATTTCTAAATATGATAGATTACAATTATTTACTATCCAATTTTAAAAGTGAAATAACATTTTTTACTTAAAAGTAAGCTACATTTATAGTGTGATATAAATTGGAATTTTATTGACTTCAATTTTAAGGTCAGTATAAAATAATTCTACTACCATTCCTGTTAACTTAAAACCAAAATTTGTTTGCAGGATTCTCTAAATGGAGTAACACTTTCAGAATTCACTGTTGTACCTCATTAACACCTTATTTTTATTATTATTTTAAAACTGTGCTAAAATACATACAACACAAATTTACCAGCTTAACCATTTTAAACTTAGAGTTCAGTGGCATTAAGTGAATTTACACTGTTGTGCAACCATCCATTTCCAGAATACTTTTCATCTTGCAAAACTGAAACTTTGTACCCTGTACCCACTAAACAATAACTTCCAATTCCTCCCTTCCCCAGCTGCTGACAACCACCATTCTATTCTCTGTCTCTATGAATGTGACTACTTTAGGTGATTCGTATATGTGGAATCATACAGTATTTCAGTTCATTACAGTTCTTTTGTGACTGGCTTATTTTACTTAGCGTAATTTCCTCAAGGTTCATCCATGTTGTAGCATGTGTCACAAATTTCTTCCTTTTAAGGCTGTGAGTAATACTCCATTGTGTGTGTGTGTGTGTATGTATGTGTGTGTGTATATATACACACACCACATTTTGTTTATCCATTCATCTGTGGATGGATACGTCAATTGCTTCTACCATTAGGCTACTGAGAATAATGCTTCATAACAATTGGTGTACAAATATCTGTTTGAGTCCCTGCTTTCCATTCTTTTGAATATGTATGCAGATACAGAATTGCTTGATCTTATGGTAATTCTAGTTTTCATTTTTTGAGGAACTGCCACCCTGTTTTCCTTAGTGACTTGACCATTTTACTCTCCCATCAATAATATGAGGGTTCCAATTTCTCTAAATCATCTCCGACACTTGTTATTTTCTTTCTTTCTTTTCCTTTCCTTTTCTCTTTCTTTCTCCCCCCTTCCTTTCCTCCCTGCCTTCTTTTTTTCGCCATCCTAATGGGTATGAGGAGGTATCTCATTGTGGTTTTGATTTGCAGTTCCTTAGTGATTAGTAATGTTGAACATCTTTTCATAAGCTTATTGATCGTTTGTGTATCTTCTTCAGAGAAATGTCTGTTCAGGTCCATTGTCTATTTTTTTAATCAGGTTGTTTGTTTTTTGTTGTTGTTGAGTTTCTAAGAGCTCTTTTTATAATCTGGATATTAACCCCCAATCAGATATATAATTTGCAAATATTTTCTTCCATTTTGTGGGTTGCCTTTTCACTTTGTTGACTGTGCCCTTTGATGCACAGAAGTTTTAAGTTTTGATCTAGTCCAATTTATTTTAACTTTTGTTGCCTGTGCTTTTGGTGTCATATATAAAAAAATCATTGTCAAATCCAATAACATAAAGCTTTTCTCCTGTGTTTTCTTCTAAGAGTTTTATAATTTTAGCTCTTGCATTTAGGTCTTTGACCCATTTCTAGTTAAATTTTAATATGGTATTAGGTAAGGGTTCAACTTCATTCTTTTGCATGTGGATGCTCACTTTTCTTAACACCATTTGTTGAAAAGACTGTTCTTTCTTCATCGAATGGTCTTGGCACGCTTGTTGAAAATCATTTGACAAGGGCTAAGGGTTTATTTCTGAGCTCTCTGGTCTATTCCATTGGTCCATATGCCTGTCTTTATGTCAGTACCACACTGTTTTGCTTATTGGAGCTTTGTAATAAATTTTGAAATCAGAAAGTGTGAGACTTCCAACTTAGTTCTTTTTAAAGATTCTTTTGGGTATTTGAGATTCCTTGAGATTCTATATGAACTTTAGTACGGATTTTTCTGTTTCTGAAAAATTTCATTGGGATTTTGAGATTGCTATAGGACTTTTGAATTCTCTTTTAAAGGAAACATTTGCCAGACAGATAAGCGAAGGAGGGGGCATTTTTGGCAAAAGGAATAGCATGATCGAATACATGAAAAGATAAAAGAACTTGGTGTGTTTGCGCAACTAAAAGTAAGCTGGTAATGTTGAGGCATTAGGCGTACCTACATTTCTGTGTATATGTGTATGGGTGTAGGCTTGAGTAGGAGATGAATTAGGAGCTAAGGTAGGGGTCAGATATTATGGAAGTGGCTGTGTATTGTGCTAAGAAGTGTAATGGGGATTAGCTGAAGGGCTGGGCTATGGAATGAATTAGATTTGTACTTTATAAAGATGACCCTGTTGGTGAGAGTGTGTGCTAGATTGAGCAGGAAGGTGTGAGCAGAAGGATTAGGTGTGGACTGTTGCAAAACATTGAGAAATGAAAGAGTGAAATATGTGCTATAGAATTAGTGGGGATAATAGGAGGGAATGGATCTGAAATAGCTTTGCACCACCACATACTCAGACATTTTCCACGGACTTCACTCTCTTCCTGGGTCCTGAAGTCCTCACATCTGCAGAATAGTCTCTGAACTCAGAGTGGTGGTTCCAACTCTTCACCTGTATCATATAGTTGTGACCTTTTAAGAACTCAGATGTTTGTTGAAAAAGGCCCAGGGCTCTGGCCCAGAAGTGCAGAGTCCCTCAGCAGTAGCCAGCCCCTTCTCGGAGCACCTGAAACTCTGACTCCTCATCCTGCTACTCGTGGGCTTCTGGCTGCTCCAAGGACCTTGTGGTCATTTCTCTCTTACCTGTGGGTTGGGCTTGCTTTCCTTGCTTTGGTTTTCCCCGAGCCCATCGGAATCCACCAGGATGTGAGTTGTCATCTCTGTTGCAACCCAGTCCCTTCACCTGTGGAACTGCAGCTCCCCAAGCCCTCTGGTGTGGTCCATGTTATTGAGACCATAACCCACCTGAGAACCTGTTTCTTCTCCAAGTACTGGAGTCTTCTGCTTCTTTAGGTTTCCCCAACCGGACATCCCTCCACCCACTGTGACTCAGTTCCCTGTCCTCAGCTTAGAGCAGCATTGAATAGGAGTTGTCAGGGCCTTTGCCACTTCTTCCTCCCTTCATCTCAGCGAGAGCATCACTGAGTGAACTGGGTAATGGTAATGCCAGGTCTGAGCCGTAGCAGCAGCAGCTGGGGAGAGGATGTGCTCCATCAGCCAGAGGCTGAGCTGCCTAACACTGAGATCCCCAGTCCCTACTGTGAACCCTGGTGGGGCAGTTCTGCTGGTAGGCAGGCTATGGCAGTGTGTGTGTGTGTGTGTGTGTGGTTGCCCATCGTGGTCACAGGTGGAGGCATGGAACTGGGGGCAGACAGTGGGCTTAAGCTCCCAAGCTCTTGTGGGCATTTAAGAACTGGAACCACTTTGGCAGTTCTGGGACTGCCAGCTCTGACCCATTGCCAAAGACACACAATTGGTGACCTGTGGGATGAGGCAAACTGATCAAAGTACACCAGTACTGTCAGTGCTGGAGAAAGCAGAGCCAGGCAAAGACTGGGCTGCCACTTGGGGGAGTGACTGAAGTGATGATGGGCTGTGCCTCCAAGATGAGCCAGACAGAATGCAATAAAAAGTTCCAGGGAAGGTGAGGGGAAAGTGTTAAAAGGGAACTGGGGAGGAGATGGAGAAGAGAAAGGAGAAAGTCCAGGAAAAACAGAAAAGGAAGGAGTTGCTGCTTCCTTGAAAGTCAAGAAGCTGGCTAGAACAAAGGGGACAAGACCCCGGGTCCCTGGCTGGGAAGTCTGGCTGGCATTTAGGAGACTAGTTCTTTGTTCTTGAGTCCAGTCTACCTGGAACATGGCCTCAGGAAAGGAGAATGTGTTCTCATCACTCACTTTGTGTTCCCAAACAGAAGAGAAGAGAGGAAGGTGCCACCTTGATCCAGCTGAAGCATTTTCGGGAGGCTTCCTCTGGATGCCACGTCGAGGCCGCCCTTCTGCCATAGCACGGAACTGGTGATTACTGAGTGCGTGGACATGGCTTTGCTCAGCAACATCCTAGCGGCCTATTCCTTTGTCTCAGGTAGTTGTCCAATCTTGGCTGGGTCAAGGGCTGAGGGCTGAGGCTCTCTCCTGGGTGGCCATCAGTGGCCTTATTCCCAGGAGAGAAATGCTACTTAGTCATAGCGGAGGGATTTGTCTGTGCTGAATTTTGAGATGAAAGATCTTCTGGTTTGAAGGTTAAGCTTGACATTCTCTAATTTGGCAATGGGTGGTGGTGGTGGTGGTGGGGACTCTAAAAGCTTTATGTTGCTAAAAATGTTTGGTTTCCTTGGGCTCAGTGAGTGAATGAAGTAGCCTGGGGCTACTTTGTATTATGCATTTGACTCCCTGTGAGAGAGGCTCTTGGAGTATCCTCAGCCTGCTCATTTCTGTGCAGTGGTTCTCAGTCCCACCCAGGTGTGTGTGCCTCTGTGTGTGTGTGTGTGTGTGTGTGTGTGTGTGTGTGTGTGTGGTCTGTGTTTGTGGGACTGTATGAGGTGTGTGATAACCTCCAGGGAGACATGAAGACACAAAGCATGTGAGTCTCAGAGAGGCTGATATTTGTCCTTTCCTTAATTCAAAGTTAAACTCTTAGGAAGATGGCTTACTGTCTCCTCAAGATACTTTCTTGAGAACAGATGCTGTTCATGTAAGAGGAGCCGTTTAAAAATACATGAAAATACACCTCAATCAAGGTGAAATTTAAAAAATACTTGAAAATGCTCAATGACCAAACCAATTTTCTGCTGCTTGAATGAGTTTTACCTTTTTTTTTTTTTTGATAGTTTGCTTTCACTATGTTTTGTTTTGCCTCTTGTCTCAGGATGTTGTATAAAAAGGAAGGGGCTGAGGTTCTGATTAGAATTCCTCTAATCAGAGGACTGATTTTACTTTCTGGTTCTCTAGCCAGGGTTGATATGTGGTGACCTCTGAGTTCAGATATAAAACCTGACATTTCTATTTACAGTGGTAAATCTGAGCCAGGGTTAAGGATAAAGGAAGCTCATGGCTTCTCTCTGAGAGAGGATCTTAGATGACATACAACCTGATTTTAGAAAGGAGGACTTCTCAGGGGCGGCAAGATGCAGCATGTGGTCTGCACAGGCCTCAAGGCCAGGCTTCTCCCTTCCTGGGTCAGCAAAGGCCTGGGTCATCGGTCAGCTCCTCACCTCCCAGGGAAGTCTGGTGCCTGGGGCCTCCTTCCCCGGGCACCACACATCAGAGGAATCTCAGCTTTGTTCTTTCTTCAAGGCTGTACTGGCATCATGTTTCACAAACAATTGAATGACGATCCTCTCAACTCTCTAGTGAAGATGTCCCCCAAATGAAGTGGGTGGTGGCAGGGAGGGCCTGGAGGTTCCAAGGCCTCCAAGAACATTTGCAAATCAACTATTGCAAGAACATATCTTGGGTGAGAGCATACAGGCTCCTGGACTTTGGAGTTCTGCTTGGCACAGGAAGTACCTGGCAGTTTTCCATTTCGGCCAGCATGACCCTGAGTTGTGACCATTGAACGTGGTAATTCATTGAATGGTCTGGTGTTTACTGTGTGTCTTGTGATCTTGCTAGGGCTGAAAGAGCACATGACCCTGTTTTTCTCCCCCCCTCCAACCTTTCTCCTTTCCACCCCATATTCTGGAATTAAATATTGGTTGGGACACAGGAAGACAATGCTCCTTTTAAATAAATATGAGCTGAAATAAAAAGAGAATGCAAGGAAATGGAAAGTAAAGTGGCTAAAATAAAATGGGTTAGATCCAGTAAATAGACCTGCTGGCTGAAAATGAATTCTGAGTGTGATGGGCAACAACCCCTGGCTGTAAAGAAAATGAGTTAAGAGAATTTACAATATGAAGGTGAATATAACAGATACAAAAATAATTGCTTTAAAAGAAGAAAATGGAACAAGTGGATTGAAGGCAATAAAAAGTATGTTAGAAGAAAATTGTAAAAAAATGTCCTAATCTTGTAGCTCGCTCATGTTTTCATTCAGCTATATCTGGTCTTCAGCTACACAGGGGCCCCTGATCCCTCCTAATTTCTTCCAGAGCATCAGTTGCCTCTTATTTTGTCCATGTGGCCCATCATTTCAGCACCATATTTGCTAATGCACACAACTCCCTTCTTCTTTGTCCAGCTCCTGATTAAAACAAGAGGCAAAACACTGACTCTAGGTAAATCCCACTTTCTCCCCTTTCGCCCTCTGCACTGAAATAACCAAATGCTGCTGCGGTTTTGCAGATTGAAGCCATTAGAAATTCATGGTATAAAACCTCAGCTGAGCCTTTCAAGTAGTACTTCAGTCTCTATTTGCTTTTGGAAACATCTTGTTCCCATGCTTCACAATAGCCATTTCAAACTTTGACAATTCAAATGATTTTAAATACCTGTTTATCCAAATGTACCCTAAAATTAAATGGCAAATGAAAACTAAGAGAAAAATGCAGCATTAATGAAGAAGGGTTAAAGTTTATAACATATAAAGAGCTTTTACCAATCAATAAAAGATCAGATGTCCCAAAGAATAGTAGACAAAGAACAAGAATCAGCAGTTTGCCAAGGAAAAATTACAATCTCTGAGAAAACATACATGGCCCGAATTCTAGCAATTAAACAAATGCCAAATAAAAACAATGAAATTAACATTTTTATTTTATAAATTTCTCAAAGATTTGAGTGGTTATGCATATAATTTCAGTTTTGGAGAAAGTGTGGGGAACTGAGTACTTACCGTGTTATGGGATTGTAAATTGCTATAACCTCTCTAGAGAGTGATTTGGGAACATCTGTCAAAAGCCTTAAAAACATGTATACCATTTAGCCAGAAGTTCCATATTTAGGAATTTATCCTAAGGAAATAACTAGGGATAAGGGCAGAAATTTCACTATGAGGACAATTGATCTTAAAACTGTTTATATAATAAAAAATCAGAAAAATGGGGGACTATTAATTGAAGTAGAAAGATATTTATGATGTGTTTTTAAGTGAATAAAGCCTGTTAGCATATAGCATATGCAGTATAGGGCCATTTATGTTTGTATATTCACATGTATACGTAAGTACATTTTATTGCAAAGTATATCTGGATGCTGGGATTTTATGAGTATGTCTGTGTATTTTTAAATTTCTTTTGCTTAGCTGTATGTTTAAGTATTTTATACTTCATTGATACCACTTTTGTAATAAATAATATTATTTTATTGGAATTTAAAATTTAGAATTAGGGCACTTGGATGGCTCAGTGGTTAAGTATCTGCCTTCAGTTCAGGCCATGATCCCAAGGTCCTGAATCAAGCCCCACGTTGGGAAATCCCTGCTCAGTGGGGAGTCTGCTTCTCCCTCTCTCCTCTGCCCCACCCCTCTGCTTGTGCTCACTCACTCTCTCAAATAAATAAATAAAAATCTTTAAAAAAATAAAATTTAGAATCATACACATATTTTAAAAATTACCAGTCGCTTATTGTTTTCTGACTTCTAGACCTGTGTATCTAAATGCCCTGAACATTACAATTTGGGTATGCCACAAGCATTTCAAATTCAACCTGGCCTGCAATGGAATATTGTCCTTCTCTGTCAGTTGTTCCTTCTTTCATGTACCATGTAGGGCATCACCTACACCAGAAGTATGATTTCTAGCCTTTGATGTATCTTACTCACTGCACATATTCAATTGCTTAGGGTCAGTCCACATGCCTCTCAATGTTTCTCAGATGTGTCCCCTCCATTTTATTCCCACCATCATTGAATTAATTGATCCAAGCCCCATTCCATTTTTGCTTATCTTGCCATAATAGCATTTTCCATGGTCTATCTGCCTCCCATCTTGCTTCATAGCAAAGATTGTGTTTTGTAGCAAAATGATTTTTCCAAACTGCAGGTCTGATGATGTAATTCTTTTTTATTTTTTAGAATACTTTAGTGAATCCCCATTATGTCTGGGATGAAATCCAAACACTTTTGTATGGTTTAATAATTAGGATTGCTTTCAGCTGAAAATAATAGAAAACCTCAACTTGGTGGCCTAAACACATAGGAGTTATCTTACCTTCATAAGAAGAAGTCTGGAGGTAGGCGGTGCATTGGATCAAAGATGTAGGGACCAGCATCTATGTGATTCTCACGTCCTTTCTTTTATGCTTGTCATCAAATGGCTGCAAAGTGGCTGCTGTTGCTCTTGCCCTCATTCAAGATGGTTGAAAAAAGGAAGGACGATCCAGTATATCTCATATTTCATTGGCCAAAACTGTGTTACATGACCATCTAGCTGAAAAAAAAAATGACAAAGCTTTTTCAACCTTTAGACCAGTGGTTCATAACCGGGGATGATTTTGTCCTATGGGGGACTTCAGGAAATATCTGGAAAAATTTTTGGTTGTCACAACTGGGGTGGGGGGTGCTGCTATTGGCATCTAGTGGTAGAGAAACATCCTACAATGCATGAGAAACCCCTACAACAAAGAATTAATGGCCCAAGAGGTCAATAGTGCTAAGGCTGGAAAACATGCTGTAGAGGCAAGCAAGGAAAAAGAGATTTGGGGATAGTGTGAGTTCTTCAATCTGCAGTTTCTTATGTGGCTTCTCAGGGCTTTTAGTGTCTGAATTTGACTTCTTGGGGGCTCTCGTTTAGTTGTAGAGTTCCCTGATCAAGATCTCACTCCAATTATTCTAAACCACTTGCTGCTCCTTTTCTCACCTTTGCTTTTTGCAGCCATTTCCTTTTCCAAGAATTCTTTCGTTTGGTTGTGGACTGGCTAACTCCCTCACAGTCCTTGGGGTCTGCCATCTTCTCTCCTCACTTCCCCACCCTGGCTTAGATGCCCGCCTATGCACTCCTCACACACGTTTTGCTCCCTGTATCTCAGTACTGGGATTGGAGCAGTTAACATTTCTTGTTTCAACTCTGTGCAGGCAACCCCTTGGGATCATAATATAATAATTTATGATGAGGATAATAATCTCATTAATAGTAATAACCTCATAAATAACTTCTAATAAGGTTGTTAGAAAGATTAAATGGAATGATTGCTCTTTAATTTAATGTTTTGAATTGATAATACATTCTCCTGATCACTCTTCCATTTCATTTCTTCCTTAAAAGTCACTTTCTTAGTTAGAATCCCCCTGGTCACTATCCACCTGCCTACTCGAGTCCCTCCAGCACACATCTGACACTTCATATCCTCCTTCCTATTTTTACTGTTTTCTTCTCCTTATCACCTTATTACCATCTAACATACAAACTGTTTTATTTGTTTATCTTGTTTATTTACTATTTCTCCCAGTAAAATATAAGCTCCCAGGACCACTGAGACTTTTGTTTTTTTCCTCAGCCTCTAGAATAGTGTCTGGCACCTATTAGGTGCTCAACTAATCAGTGACTAAACATGGCTCAATGATCAAACGATATAAAAAGACAAACAGTGAGAAGTCTTAACCTCAGAGCCCCCTCCATCCAGTCCCCATGTTTGAGCCATCATCAAGCCTTTCTGCAACCTTCCAGAGTTCTTTGTGCACAGGTCAGAAAAGATGAACATTCAGTCTCATCCTCGCCCCTTTTATACACAGGTAGCACATCATACATACTCTTTTGTACTTTGCTTTTTTTCACCAAACAATGTTATCATGAATATGTGTTATATCAGTGTATAGAGAGCTTCCTCCTTTCAAATGACTATATACTGTTCCTTTGTACAGATGAACCATAATTTAACCAGTCCTCTGTTGGCCAGTGGGAGTGGTTCAACTTTTTCAAATAGGGCAACAGAGTTGCAATAAAAATAACTGTGGGCACACATACATGTTCAAGCACATTTGTAGAATAAGTTCCCAAAAGTGGAATCGTTGGGTCAAAGTGTGTATAAATTATTAGTTAAGGTCAGTATCACCAAAGTGCCGCTTAAGGAGTTTTACCCATTTACTCTTTTTAAGATGCATAAGAAGGTCCTGCAACACTATTTTCAAACTGTTGGATTTTCGACAATCTGATAAGTGAAAAATAATATCTAAATGTCATTTAATTTCTGTTTCTTTAGGTCACAGGTCAGCAAATGTTTTCTGTAAAGGGTCAGATAATAAATATTTTTGGCTCTGTGGGCCATACAGTCTCTGTTCTAACTATTGAACTCCTGTGTTGTTAGCATGAAAGCAGACATAGAGCATAGATGAATGGGCACCGCTGTGTGCCAACAACAAAACACATGGTGGTCAGGTTTGGCTTAGGAGCCATAGTGTGCCAAGTCCCGCTTTGGGTGAGCAGCTTTTCATACACTGAAGGTCCATTTGTATTTCTTTTTCTGTGAACTCTCCATAATCTTTTGTCCATTTTGTTTATTAGTTGTTGGGTCTTTTTTCTTAATGCTCTTTCTAGGTGTTCTTTATATACTAGCCCCTTGTCTCTGTGGCATATTTCAAATATTTTTCATAATTTTGGCATTTGTCTTTTAACTTTGTTTACAGTAATTTTTTTTAATGCAGATATTTTGGGGGATCATTTATTTTTTTCATTTAACCAATATTCTTTGTTTTTTTAAAATTTAAATTCAATTAGCCAACATAGAGTACAACATTACTTTCAGATGCAGTGTTCAGTAATTCATCAGTTGTGTATAACACCCAGTGCTCGTCACATCACATGCTCTCCTTAATGCCCATCACCCAATATCCTTTGAATGTGTAACTGTAAGTACAGCGGTATGAATTATGTAGTAGTCAGCCAGAATTTGAATCACATTTCCTATGAGATTGGCTTGGGGGAGGTGGTCTCTTAGCAGTGAGGGAGCCTAACCCAGCATAACTCAATTGATAGTCACAAATTTGGGGTTTGGAGAAAGTACTATAGTTTCTGTTTCATGTTATTCCCCTTTATACTGTGAAAGTTGAGAACCTTTGTGTCTTTAGCCCCAAAGGCACTGTAGACTATCAATAAATTTTTGTGGAATAAAGAAACCATTTATTGACCTATCAGAACAAATTTTAAAAGTTGGACTATACTCTCCTGGAGAGTAGTACTTTCATACGTAGATACATCAGCTGATGGCAAGAAAATTTAATGTACTAATTTTGAAAAGCCACTGGCAATATGTATCAAGAGGTATAAAAATATGTATCCCCTCTAACACAAAGATTCCTTTTTTGAGAATGCATTGTAATGTAACACATGAAATAAAAAAGCAGAAAAGAAAGTAGCATTACAAGCAAAAGTACTCTGACTACACATTTGTCCAAACCCATACAATGTACAACACCTAGAGTGAACCCTAGTGTAAACTATGGACCTTATGTGATTATGATGTGTCAGTGTAGGTTCCTGAGTTATAACAAATGTATTGCTCTGGTAGGGATGTTAATAATGAGAGAGGCTATGGGTATGTGGAAGTGGGGGTTATGGGAAATCGCTGTACTTCCCTCAATTTTGCTGTGAACCTAAAACTGCTCTTAAAAATAGTCTTAAAAACAAACAAAAGAAGTATGCAGATAAAAATATATAAATTATATAAATACAACCAAGTAAATATAAATAAATATGTACACATTTATATGATAGCAAGAAAGAACAGAAGAAAATTCACTTCACTATACCACACAATGTGTAGTTATATTCAGGTTATGGGATTATGGTGATTTTATAAATTTTTTTCATCCCTTACTCTTTTAATGTTGTACCATTATACACACACACACACACACACACACACTTATATGTATACACACATACATACACATACATACTATATACATATTTATCCACATCTAATGAATTTATTAACTGGACTTTTAGAAATTGTGTATTCATGATTTAATTCAATAAATATTTGTGAAATACACACAATGAGCAAGGCAATGCACTGGATGTTCTGGAAATCCAAAGTGAATCAGGTGGATTCTGCCCTCAAATTCCTCACTGTTGTATGGGAAAGATACTATATAGCTAATTATAATACAACTATATAAAGTGCTGCCCAGATCAGAGGGGCTAGTTAATCACACTCTTCCTCCCTTCCAGACTCAAGGAGTCAGAAAAGCATCAGAATAGGGTATCAACTGCAGCAATGGTTAAGCCAGAGCAGAGAATATTCAGGGGCTTGTACGTAGCTCCCCTTAGTCCTAGGACCATAGGTCTTTCCTGCTGTAGATGAAGAAAGGTGAGCAGGGTGGGTTAGGATGATGGGTAAGGAAATGGAAGGCCTCTTTTGGGGGTACTTATGGCCTGGACAGGTGGTAAGGGAAGATGAAAGAGGCGAAAGAGAGGGAGTATACTCCAGAGCCAGCCTAGTGGGGCAGCGATTCTCCCACACCCCCTCTTCCTGAGGAAGAACAAGTCAGGGATGCAAGAAGGAGGGCAGCTTTCTCCAGCATTTCAGAGAGGGCAGAAGTGTTACTGGGAGTTTTTGCTTTTCTATGGGGAGGGGCAGAATCCCATAAAGAGAAATCCTTGCAATGCTCTAAGAGTTTGGAGAAGAAATTATGCTGAATACTCCCTGATTCTACAAAAGCCCCACTACTATCTTTAAAACCTAAAATTTGTTAAACATTTTTCTTTCCATTGGGGAACCTGGGTGGCTCAGTTGGTTAAGCAGTTGCCGTCAGCTCAGGTCATGATCCCAGGGTCCTGGGACTGAGTCCCGAGTCAGACTCCCTGCTTGGCGGGGAGTCTGCTTCTCCCTCTCCTTCTGCCTCTGCCTTGTCCCTTGTTCCTGCTCTAAATAAATAAATAAATAAATAAATAAATAAAATCTTTTTTAAAAAAGGGGATTGCAAGTTTTGAGGCCAAGAGTCGAGGCAGAGGAACCAGTTACACTTGCACGGAGACCAGCTGATCTGGCCTAGGCTGATGCTGCTCTTCTCCTATAGAGGCTGCTGGGCATGATCTGGCCTCGAAGGGTGCAAATGAAATTAGCCCCAGGACCTCCACATAGAGCCTCTTCCTGCCCATGAAAACAATGACCCTGCAGGAAGCAAGATACTGCAATACATTTATTTTTATTTACTGAGGGAAAACAACCGACAATAGCCCTCCCCACTCTATTTCCTGGGCAATTAACAGCTGTCTGGATCTGGCCAAGACCAGGGTGGATCATTGGCCAAGAGGAAGTGACCTGGAGCAGAGACTAGAAAAAACAACCACGATAGAGCTACAGTTTCGATTTTTGCAGAAGCATGATGAAGAAAAACAAAACAAATTATATCAGCTGTGAAAATCAGCTGTGAGTCACCTCCTCAGGAACCAGTGAGGCCCAGTAACCCCCCTTGCCCTCTCTCATTGCTTTTACTGGCTTTTCTGGGAATCCATGTCTGAGAAAGCTGTAGGCAAAAGAGTATATTTTCTGGTTGGAGTAGCAGGATAGGATGCATTAGTTAAGCTAGAGGAAGAATAGTAGTTCCCAAGATAAAGTTCAGTAACCATCTTCAAAGTTAACCTATGTAATGGGGGGGTGGTGAGGGCAGGGTGCAAAAAACATGGAGATGCATTCACAGGGAAAAAAGGATGGGATGAGAAAGGAAGGAAGGGAAGAGGAGGAAAACAGATTAGATGGATGGAGGGATGGATGGGAGGGAGGGAGAGAACATGTAAGGAAGGAAGAAAGGGAAAAGGAGGAAGGAAGAAAATAAATAGACTTATCATTTATTGAATGCCTATCTTTGCCAAGATCTTGGATAATCCCTTTATGCTGGTCATCTGTAATACCTTTAACCTTTACCACAATTCAGCAGGGTAGGTAAGTAGTGTTTAAAAGATGACTGAGGGGCGCCTGGGTGGCACAGCGGTTAAGCGTCTGCCTTCGGCTCAGGGCGTGATCCCGGCGTTGTGGGATCGAGCCCCACATCAGGCTCCTCTGCTATGAGCCTGCTTCTTCCTCTCCCACTCCCCCTGCTTGTGTTCTCTCTCTCTCTGGCTGTCTCTATCTCTGTCAAATAAATAAATAAAATCTTAAAAAAAAAAATAAAAGATGACTGAGATGAGACTTCAAATCGATGCTGGTCTGCCTGATGGTTTTCCACCCTGGTAAAGCATGGATTTGGGTGTCTTTTCTAGAAAGCCTTCTCAGATCCCCATTACTGATCTTTAGCTTTTCCACTCACCTTTGTGTTTCTGGAGATCCCTCTTCATGCCTCTATAGAAACTCTTCCCTTTAGTACGGGAATGGGTAGGTTTGCTTGCCTGCTAGACTAACTCCTCAAGGCAAGGACTTATTTATCTACAGGTTGCAAATTTGTAGCCTTAAATAATACACCCCCAATTCTCTCACTCTCCAGCTCTTATTAACCATCACTATACCCTCTTTTTATGAGGAGGTCTTTTTTAGATTCCACATATTAGTGACATATACAGTATATGTCTTGCTTTGTTTGACTTAACCTCAATTAGCATAATGTACTTAAGGTCACAACACATTTTCTTTATCCATTCATCTGTTGATGGACACTTAGGTTGTTTCCGTGTCTTGGTTATTGTGAATAATGCTGTTGCGAACATGGGAGTGCAGATATCTCTTAAACACAGTGATTTCATCTCCCTGTTTCCTTGATCATCTTAATAGATGCAGGAAAAGCTTTTGACAAAATACAACATCCTTTCATGACAAAATCCTCAACAAACTCGGTATAAAAGGAATATACCTCAATATAATAAAGGCCATATACGACGAGCCCACAGCTAACATCATGCTCATTGGTAAAACATTGAAAGCTTCTCAACTGCATACAAAAACTCCACCATTTTATTCCCTTTATAGTTTTGATGTCACCATTTACCTCTTTTTATATATTGCATTCATTAACAGATTGTAATAGTTATTTTTAGTACTATTTTCCTTTAACCTTTATACTATAGTTTAGTGGTTAACACACCATTCTAGTACAGATTTAGAGTTTTCTAAATCAGACTGCATACTTACCTTTCCCAGTGTGTTGTACACTTTCAGATGTTTTCATGCCACTAATTAGCATCTTTTCACTTCTGCTTGATCCTTTCAGCATTTCTCGTAAGGCAGGATCCCTTTAACCTTTGTTTCACTGAGAAAGTCTTTATTTCTCCTTTCTATCTGAAGAATAACTGCCATATAGAGTATTCTTGGCTGGTAATTTTTTCTTCAACATTTTGACTATGTCATTCCACTCTTTCCTAGCCTGTGGGGTTTCTGCTGAGAAATCCACTGATAGCCTAATGGGGGTTCCTTTATAAGTTATCATCTTTTTTTCTCTAGATACATTTAGGATTCTTTTTCTTTGATTTTTGACAGTTTTCATTATAATGTGGCTTGGAGGTCTTTTTGCATTGAGATAATAGGGTGATCTATTGGTTTTGTGAACTTTGATGTCAAAGTCTGTCCTCAGTTATGAGATGTTCTTATCTATTATATTTTAAACTTTCTGGCCCCTTGCTCCTCTCTTCTCCTTCTGGAACCCTGATTATGCTAGCATTTGTACATTTGACTGAATCCCATAGATCACAAAGGCTTTCTTTGCTCTTTGTCATTCTTTTTTTCTCAGTTTGCCTTGCACTGGGTTATTTGAAAAGCACTGTCTTCTAGGTCACTTATTTCGTCTTCCATTTGATCTACTCTGATACAGATTCTCTCTATTGCATTTTTCACTTCAACCATTGAATTCTTCAGCTCCAGAATTTTTGCCTGGTTCTTTTTTATGGTCTCTATGTGTTGCTAAAGTTCTCATTTTGTTAATGTGTTTTTTTCCCTGATTTCATTGAATTGTCTTCTGTGTTTCTTTGTAGCTCATTGTTTCCTCAAAACAGTTACTTTGAATTCTTTATATGCTAGATTGTAAGATTTCATGCGTTTGAAATGTTTATTGAAGGATTATTATCTTTTGATGATGACATGTTTTCTTGATTCTTCATGTTCCTTGTAATTCTGTGTTGCTGCTTTGCCTTTGAACTAAAGACACCTCCTCAACTCTTCACTAGTTGCCTTCAGATGGGGTATTTTGTTCGTTGGTCCTGCTGTACCTGGGATTCTCTCTGACCTTGTATTTATATACCTGCTCTACACTTCTTGCTCCCTCTTGTGGCAGAATTCTTAAGCTTTTATGCCTTTTCTGGATATTACAGCTCACCTGACTGGCTGCTGGAAACCTCTCTTTTGTTTTCCAGAAGGTGGTGCTACAGCTCAAGTTTGTGGGTTCTCTCTTGCCTACAGATCCAGGTCTGTTTTTCTGAGAGCACTACATTTTACCTAATTTGTTTTTGCTGCCAATCTTGGAGCCTGAGTAAGGAGCCACTTTAGAGTGGAAGAAGGTATGGGTTTAGCACTTGGGGTGTTAGGGGTGTCTGCCAGCTGGTAGGAAGATCCGTGGCTGAGGTTCTCCCAGAGGTTTGTGGGTGGACTTCCTCCAGACATCCTGAGCTCAGACAGCATGAACTGTGTCCCTTTATAATGCTCTTTGATATTCTTACTTGCCTCTTTCCCAGTTTCTTCCTTCCACTCAATCATGGAGGTCCTGCTTCAGTACTCTGGATGTTGCTGGAAGGAAATGGGTTTGCTGTGCAGCATCCAGCAAAGCTGGGGTAGCTAGGCACTCACACACTTCTCTCCTTTCCCCCCACAGGGTGGTGCCATGGAATAGTTCAGTTCTGTGCTGTGTCAACTTGGGGGGCACTGCTGGAAGAGTTCCTTCAAATTTGTTTTGTTTGCTTGTTTCCTTCAGTGATGTGCTGGAATTCTGTTTCATCCATGGGTGTTTGCCCAAGTCAATACTTTTCAAAATTTTCCCAAAACACAGCTGTGAAAGGTCAGGGTTGGGGTTGCTAGTTCCACAGTCCAAACCGAAGTCTGTCTGCGGTCTGTCTATTATTGGATGATCTGGTGGGCTGGTGGGCGAAACTCCTCCTGGGGTTTTTTGGCCTATGCTGTTGGATCATAAGACTCCCACAGAGACACTTTTGTTTGTGGATGGCTGCTTAATTAGCAGTTTAAAAAAAAGGGACACAAAAAGTTAGGATATCTTACACCGCCATGATATTGATATCACCCCCCTTTCACCACATTTACATTGTTTGTTAACTACTCTTGTATCTGCTATTAGTGTCTTCTATTTTCTTCTCTCCTCTCCTCTATGTACCTATAATTTATATCTATTGCATTCACATCACTGTCATTTTGGTAGAAGTTTCAGAGGGAAAGAGATATCATAAATACATGCATTCGATATGCTGTGTTTAGACTGATAGAACCTTTTTTGGGGTACAATTTAGAATGCATAAAACTTCAAAATGTCCATGCCCTTTGATGCAGTTGTCCTGTTTCTATATAACTAACCTGTAGAAATAATTCTACGTGTATATAAAGAGATGTGTACAAGGATACAAGCACGTTGACACTAGCATTGCTCATAATAGTGAAAAATTGTAAACCATTTATGTCATAGTAATAAGGAAATGGTTAAATAAACTTTGACATGTCTATGCTACAGAAGACTATGCAGCAGTCAAAAAGAATGCTGTTGGCATATCTGGAAATCTCACTAACAAATATCCTTAAATTTAAAAAACAGATTAAAAATTAAATTAAAAATTAAAAATAAATAAATTAAAAAACAGATATGTATTATATATGATCCCACTTATATTCTTTAAAAACTCACAAAACAATATATGTTTTGATTCATACTAACCAGTGAATAGAGATTATGGAAAACGAATTTGCTGATGGTAACTCAAGATTAAGTCCTGTCAGACTGACCATGCCTTGGGACCCAAGGCCAGGTACGCCCCTATGTTCTCGTACTTACCCACAAAGGGAAGGCTGTTCACCCAAAGACTCTCATCCTACTGAGCACATCATACAGGGGTCATCACCGGGCCCACGAAACATACTGCACATTCACAGAATGATTATTTTCTTTTCTCGCCAAGGAAAACCTCAAATTTCTTCCCCACAAGTCACCTGATGAGGTCATCACAAAATACCTACATGGGTTTTCCATCCGTGATTGTATGAGTTATCGATTGCTGCATAGCAAATTACCTCAAAACTTAGTGACTTGAAACAACACATATTTATTATCTTGTTGTTTCTGTGGGTCACGCCAGGGCTGCACCAGGAGGGCATGATTCACTTCCAAACTCACGCACATGGCCATTTGCACGAGTCAGTTCTTTGCAGGCAGTTGGTCAGAGGCTACTCTTAGTTCCTTGCTATGTGGGCCCCTCTGTAGAGCAGCTCAAAACATGGCAGCTGGCCTCGTCAGAGCAAGTGAGTGAAAAAAGCCAGAGAGAAGGCATAGGCAAGTTGGAAGTCAGTCTTCTGAAACCTAACCTTAGACTCACTCATCATTTTTCCCATATTGTTTTTTAGAAATAGATCACTGGGTCCAGCCCACTATATCCAGCCCTCAAAGGGAGGGGCTTATGTAAGAGGCTGAATACTAAGAAATACTAAGAGGTGGAGGGCATCTCAGGAGCTGACTACTGTGTTGACTTAGGCCTGTGATGGTATAGTTACAATACAGGAGGCACTGGTCCTTGGTTTTATTTATGAATTTGTCATCAAAAATAAATAAATAAAAGAAGCTGCTTACATCTGTGATTAAAAGGGTCTTCAAGGGTTGCAGGAGCAAATTCAGAAGCCAAGAATCTTCCGCTATAGGCAAAAATAGGCTTTAAACACATATACACCTCCTAAGCAAATGACATCCAAGTCGTTGGTTGCTTATAATACATCCTAAACAATAATTGTCTTTCTTTTTATCTTCTCATGTTGAAATTATTTCAAATTTAAAGTTGCAGGAATATAGGGAAAAAATCCCATATGCCCTATACCCAGATTCACCATTTGTTGGTAATTACGTTTTGAATACACTATACAGATTGTCACATGGGAAGGCAATATTTGTAACTATCGGAGCTTTGAGGTGTGATGAGAGCTGTGCAAGGGGGGCGGGAGCCCTATTTGCTCTCCGCATATAGGGTCGTCATCTCTCACATGCCTCTTCCTCCTTCTCCTGCAGAAAATCCCGAGCGAGCAGCTCTGTACTTTGTCTCCGGCGTGTGCATCGGGCTGGTGCTCACCCTGGCTGCCTTGGTGATGAGGATCTCTTGCCACACGGACTGCCGGCAGCGTCCCCAGAAGAAGTTCCTGCAGGACCGAGACAGCAGCTGCGAGAGCAGCGACAGCGAGGATGGCAGCTCAGACACGGCGTCTGACATCTCGGTCAGGAGACACCGCCGCTTCGAAAGGACTTTGAACAAGAACGTGTTCACCTCGGCCGAGGAGCTGGAGCGCGCCCAGCGGCTGGAGGAGCGGGAGCGCATTATCAGGGAGATCTGGATGAATGGCCAGCCTGAGGTTCCCGGGACCAGGAGCTTGAACCGCTACTACTAGCGGCAGGAGCCGAAGCCCGCACTCTGCGGGAAACCGCCGGCAAGGGCCAGGGTCCGCAGGGAGGGTGGGCACAGAGCTGAATGCAGTTCTGCGGGAGTCCTGGGGGCAGGGATAAGCAGGCCACGCCCATTTTCTAGCCAGGAGGACTGAGCTTTCCTTTTCCACTAAATTTATGGAAAAGTAGAAAAACCAAGTCAGTTCATCAACCTTTCCAGGTCGTGGAATGGTGCTGAAAAATCCTCTCCAACAATGTGGATGGAGACTAGAGAAACGGGACTGTGGTTTCTCTTGATTTCTGAGGATCTCAGAAGTTTCTGCAGACTTCATTGCTATGTGTTATTCCTTTACAAAAGGAAGATTATCATGGCATGAGGGCTAGGAATAGCAGGGTGAACTTAACCCAGTAAATGCAATTTTCTAAATGACCCGATGCTATGGAGGTGATTCTCATCCAGATAGCATGATTTATGATTATTATTTAAGGCTGATTTTTAAAAATCTTGTGTTGCAATGGCAACCTCGTCCATTTTAACTGGCACCTCAGGGATTAAAATCCTATTTTTTAGTATAGTTCCCACCTCATTCATGAAAATTGGTAGAATTAATGTATTATGTGAGATGTGTCAGTGAGCTAGAAAATATCAATAACCTCAAAGGATGAAGGGTTTTATTTTAAATAGTTTATAAAATATATATTAATGTGCATATTTGAAGATGCTGCATAAGAATAAAAGCTGTGTTCTCCCCCTTTTTGGAGAGTAGAAATTTTGTTATGACTCTAGATAATTATGATTTTAAACATTTTGTTAAAAAAAACAAGTTTGGATTTCCAAGAAAAGAATGGGAATGGGAGATGAGGAATAAAGCCAAAGTTAGGATGACATAAAAAAAATAAATGCTACATAAAATCTTTTTTGTTTCATGTCCATCTCTGTGGTTATACTTACTTTAAATGGCAGACCTTTTACATAGGTGGCTACGGTCTTTTGCCAGGCCCTTTCAACAACTGGAGAACTGGGAGAAATGGAAAAACTAAAGAATAAAGAAAATGGCCCTGTGTGACTTAGTAGGGACCTTTCATTTACTCTGTGTTGCATGTTAACAGTTACAATGTAGCTGAGTGGTTGTTAAGTAGGGGATAGACTTGCCCAAGGCTAGAAGTTAGACGGTGGCCCCCTATGGAGAAGGGAAGTAAGTAGGGAAGGAAGAGAGCAAGGCTGAACCACATTTAGAAATGGGTTACAGAGAAGGAAGTAGCATCCTCCAGCCTTCTATCTCTGTCAGCTACCTTTTCTTCACATGCAGTGGGTTCCTTAGTCAGCCTGTCTGGACGCTCCTGAGCCTTCCTACTGGGAGCATCTCCATTGGCGTCCATCGGTGTCATCACCATGCCTGAAAGGACGGTCAGGAGACTTCCTCTGCTGGGATCTCTATTGCTTTAGCAACCCACTATCTGTGATAAGGGCTTGGAAGGCTGTCTTAATAAGCGAACAATCACAAATCTCTGTTTGCCCAGGGGGCAATACACTTGGCTTGAAACCTTGGTGGCTGGTCTTATTTTACCATTTTGGGTTGCCTCATTGGCTAGTAATTACTGCCAAAAATCTTGTTAAATCAGTGTCTTTGAATCTGGGTTCCCACCCTTGTGATTTCAGTCCCTAGGCAATAATTGGATGAATGGCCAGCCCGAGGTGATTAATATCATCTTGGTCTTAGAAAAGTGAAACAATAAGGTGTTGCCTTCATCCCCAGGATTCATCCAAAGCTGATAACAGGGAAGGATATGACCCTTGTTAGGCAGGGGCTAAGGGGGCTGCAGTGATGGAGGTGTTTGGGAAGTTGCCAGGTCATCTGGCTTTCTCACCCCAGTATCCTAATGCCCTTCTACCAAGTCCATAAAGTTCCCATTTTTAGGGTGGTGGTGGCTTTCCCTAAGGCACAAAATACTAGATAATAGTTTAACCCACTGCTTCACTTCCATATACCAAGGATTCCAGCTTTCCAGCCAAAGATAGGGAGACCTCCACTGTTACATTCCTTATCTTGACCCAAGCACTTCCACATTTAGGTCTGTCACTCTGCTTCCAGTTTCTGCATTAGGTCACTTCATTTGCAACAGAATAATACCCAAATTAAGAGCATTTATTAGTTCATATAACTGGGAATAGTAGGGT
The DNA here is from genome assembly GCF_023065955.2 of Ursus arctos. Classification (NCBI taxonomy): domain Eukaryota; kingdom Metazoa; phylum Chordata; class Mammalia; order Carnivora; family Ursidae; genus Ursus; species Ursus arctos. The sequence goes on along the minus strand of NW_026623100.1, from coordinate 39,454,713 downwards.
CGGATTAGGTTTCATGGATGACGGGGTCTAGATGCTGAAATGCTATAAAAAGTTTGCTCTTTCTCAGCTCTCATCTCTGCTTCTCTCTGTTGCTGGTCTCATTTTCTTCTACTTCATTTGAAACAATGACCTATGTATACTGCTACAGTGCTTTGGATTAATTGCTACTAACCAAGCTCCCATACACCTCACAGGTTGTGTGTGTGTGTGTGTGTGTGTGTGTGTGTGTGTGTATGTGTGTGTGTATGTGTGTTGGACAGTTTCACAGTTTACTTAGCTCAGAAGACAGCATGGAAAGGATGCTTCTGATCCAACTTCCCTGGTCTGGTTCCTCAGAGAAGCACTGACTGACAGTTAAACATCTGAGAAGATGTTTGAAGTACAGTTACCCTAGGAAGTACAGTTACCCTAGAAGTACAGTTATCCTAGCTCCCACCAACTTCCTTGAAGGGCCTCTTCCAGCACTGTGAGGCACAGGTGGTCACCATCCACTCATGGCATATCTGAACCCCCTGAGCTGAACCTTCACTACTGGCAGGGAGTGCACCCTAGGCACTTTTAGACTTAACATCATTCCAATATAAGGACACGAAGGAAAGAGACCTCGTTTCAAGGTCCAAAATTAAAATCACAGGGAAGGACTATTTGGCCTGGCTTGTATAGTGCGAACTTCTAGGAGTTTCACCATTTCAGATTTTACATTTAAGTCTTTTTAAAAAGGATTTATTTACCTACTTTAGAGAGAGAGAGAGGAGCAAAGGGAGAGGGAGAGAGAATCCCAAGCAGACTCTGTGATAAGCGCAGAATCCGATGCAGGGCTGATGCCACGACCCTGAAATCGCTACCAGAGCTGAAACCAAGAGTTGAATGCTCAACCAACTGGGCCACCCAGGCACCCATACGTTTAAGTCTTTAATCTATTTTGAGTTAATTTTTGTGAGTGGTGGATGATGGGGTTCAATTTCCTTCCTTTGCATGTAAATATCCAATTTTCCTAGCACTATTTATTGAAGAGACAATCCTTTTCCTATTGAGTATTCTTGGCTCCCTTGTTAAATATTGCTTACCTATATATGTGTGGGCTTACTTCTAGACTCTCAATTCTGTTCCATTGATCTATGTGTCTGTTTTTGTGCCAATACCAGACTGTCTTGATTACTATAGATTTGTAATACGACTTGAAACCAAGAAGTGTGATGCTTCCAGCTTTCTACTTCTTGCTCAAGCCTAATTTGACTATTTGGGGTCTTTTGTGGTTCCATATAAATTTTGGGATTTTTTTTCTATTTCTATAAAAAATGCCTTTGGAATTTTGATAGGGATTGCACTAAATCTATGATTGGCTTTGGGGAGTACAGACATTTTAACAATATTAATTTTTCTAATCCATGAACATGGGATATCTTTCCATTTATTTGTGTCTTCTTCAATAGCTTTCATTAAAGTCTTACAGTTTTCCAGGAATAGATCTTTCACCTACTTGGTTAAGTTTATTCCTAAGTTTTTAATGTATTCAACGCTATTGTAAATGGGATTGTTTCCTTTACTTCTTTTTCAGATGGTTCATTATTAGTGTAGGGAAATACAACAGATTTTTGTATTTTAAATCCCGCAACTCTGCTGAATTTATTAGTTCTAAGAGCTTTTTGGTGGAGTCTTCTTGGTTTTCAATATATAAGATCATGCAACCTGCAAACAAAAACAATTTCTTGTTTCTTATTTGGATGCCTTTTATTTCTTTTTCTTTCCTAATTTCTCTGGTTAGGATTTCTAGTACTATGTTGAATAGGAGTGGTGAGAATTTGGCACCCTTGTCTTGTTCCTGATCTTAGAGGAAGAGTTTTTGACCTTTCACTGTTGAGTATGTTATTAGCTGTGGGCTTGTCATATGTGCCCTTTATTAAGTATTTATTGAGAATTGTTACCATAAAAAGATACTTTTAAGGTCTTATGCTTTAATTGGACTTATTCTATAGTCATTGAGGATATCCATCCATCTCCCTTTGCAATAATTCATTTTAGACTCAAAGTTAACTTGTTTCTGCCTTTCCTCTCTTGATGCTAAGTATTTTCACATTTATTTATGTTTCTCATGGTACTTTTTCCCTTTTATCCTAATATTTTATTTACATGTATACATTTCTAGTATTCACTGTGTTGAAGTAAAATGGCAGTACTTCCTGCCTGTTGCCATAGCTTTCACAGCTTCAGCATCATTCTTATCAGAGTGGCTGTTCTGATAAAAACAGCTATACTTACTCTTCTAATCGCCGTGGACAGAGCAAAATTAGCCTCATTTATTATGTCTTTCCTCATATTCTCAACCTATATTGAGATAGCACATATTAAAAAATGGACTCCTCTTAAAAATTGTGGTAAAAAAATTGTGGTCAAAAAGGGGTGTCAATCTTCTAATTGCCTGCCAGCCCAAATCAGTCTTTATAGATCAGGATACATTCTTTCTTTGCCCTAAATATTGGATTTAATATTTAACAAATTTAGTACTGGTAAATATTAGGCTTCAGGGTAAGAGTCTCCCCAGATCTTGCTTGAGAATCTGCATCATGACCTCACTTTATCCTAATTGTAGATTTGAAAATTCACAAATTTTTAAGTTTTAAATATATGACTTGCTCTTTCACCCTGGGATAAGACTATCTTCCTTACATTTTCCAGATAGAATCAAATCTTCCCTTGTGTCCCCTCTGTTGCTTGCACACTCACACTCTATGTGATTTTTCTGCACCTGCCTCTGTGCCCTAGTCTTTAAGCCCCTGACAGCTGTACGATACCTTACTCACCTCTGTATTCTCAGTGTGCATGCAGGACCTGGATCATTGTAGCTTCTCATTAGCTTTGAATAATAAAATAACACAAAGCCTCAGAGAATGGGAAATAGGGCTAATTGCAGTTTGCTGTTCTACAGAGCTTCAAAGCCTTAACTGTTTGCAACAAAGATGATTTTTCTTAAGTTTATGAAGGTCTGCTTTATCTGCCTTCATTTATTCTTTCCTCTACTGTTAACCATTTTCTTGTCTCTTGCCAATTTAGAATCTCTCCCATTTTCTTTTACATTAACTCAGATGTGACCAGGTGGTAGGGCTCTCAAGACACTTTCCACATTTAATCCAGCACTGAGAGTCGTACAAAATTTTCACAGGTTTATAAGGAATGGGCATTCCTTCTTGAAATTGCAATGGCTATTCTTAACCTCACTGATGACCAATTTTCCAGTCCCTCAGGCTTGAACCAAATAAAGGGAAATTTTTATATTAGGCTTAACCACTGGGAGTGTGCCTCTTGTGCCTCCAAAATCGTTACATCATCTATCCTTTATTATTCCCACTTTCAAGATCATCTTGGCCTCACTTGATCTGAGGGACTTGACCCTCAGATGCATTTTAAAATCTCCTTTCTGTAGGAAAAACCATCATTCAGTCCCTGAGAGAGGGAACTGTCACATGAAAGTCTCTTTCCCTAGCTCTCTGTTCATTTTTGTTTTCTTTCTTTCAGCAGTAGGCAGAGATCAGGGCCTAAGAGTGGCATCAATGGAATTAAAAATGACCTTCCCTTCCAAGCTTCCATCCGAGGAACACAAGGAACTTCTGAGACTCGAAGAAGAAAGATCTCTCTGGCTCAAGGCCAGGCCCCATATTTGGGAGTTTGTTCAGATTAAGAATTGTGCAACCAGCTCCACATAGTCAAAAAGACCAGGTGATGAACCAGAATTTGTCCTTCGTGCTCCCTCAAATTTGTGTTTTTATCCATAGTCTCTGGTTTTTTTCATGGAGAATATTTGATGCTTTAGACTGTGCTATGACACAAAGTCTCGTGTATGTCCTCAGAATGGAAAAACTGTTATCACTCAGGATAATATGTAGATATACCCTAATGAATTCCTTGAATGGGAAGAATACATTTCTGAACCAGGAACTTGTGATAGGAAGGAGAGATACATAAACAGAAAGGTATTTTCTTTTTAGGATATTAGTGTTATTTTGCAGAATTGGACTTTTGCATATCCAGGACTCAAGTGTATGTTCCTACCTTTTTGAATACTTCTCCAGGTAAGCAATTCATCAGTGGGTATTGAGGAATGACCGGGATATCTGTAAGTGACAGAGGCAAGATAAAGTAGAATTGATTTAGCTGAATGGAATGAGTACTTTATAAGAGATTGTAAAGCAGAATTTTGCAAACTTCGGCTCATGGGCCATATCCAGCCTACCACCTGTTTTTGTACCACTCGCAAGTTAAGAATGGTTTTTACATCTTAAAATAGTTACATTTTAAGTTGTTAGTTACGAAAGTGCCTACATAATAGCCTCCATGTTGCCTTGACCCACAAAGTCAAAAATATTTACCATTTGGCTTTTTATGGAAAAAGTTTGCTGACACTCTTGTAGACGAATGGTCTAGAAATATTGATAAAGAATAGGATAAATGCAGAATTCTATCCTCTCCTCAACTTGTGGCAGGCTGAGTAATGACTCCTGAAAGATATCCATGTCCAAATGCTTGGAACCCATGAGTATGTTACCTTACATGACAAAAGGGACTTTATAAATGTTATTAAATTAAGGAACTAACTGAGATAGGATATTATTCTGTATTATCTGGGTAAACCCAATGTCACAGGGTCCTTATGAGAGAGTCAGAGAGGATTATGTGATAATAGAAGCAGAGTTTTCAGTGATACAACCATGAACCGAAAAAACATGAGAAGCCTCTGGATGCCGGAGAAAGAACAGATTCTCCATGGGAATCTTCAGATGGAACCAGCCCTGCTGACACCTTGATTTTAGTCCTAAGACCCATTTTGGAATTCTGAACTTCAGAACTTATAAGAAATAAATATGTGTTGTTTGAAGCCACTGCATTTGTGGTAGTTTGTTACAGCAGCAATAGGAACAACAGGAAATGATCTGTTTATCAACCCTGTGCTCCTTGGGTTGTAGAAGAATCATAGGCTTCACCATAGAGTCTCAGAAAATATAGGAAATTCCTATAGACAAGCTGGGTATGAGGGAGAGGGGAAGTTGAAGAGGAAGTTTAGCACATAGAACATGTAGCTGATTGCAGATTGATGGTTTTAGAGAACATTTGGCAAAGGCACCCAAGGAAGAGCTCAATTATAATTAGTTAGGGAAGGAAGAACTGCCAAAGGGAATGTGACTGAAAGTCAGGGAGAGGTAAATGATTGGCAGACCTGGGAGATGAGACACAGTTGCACTAGCTAGCCTCAAGTTTCAAATGGCCTCCACCCAGGTATCTATCTGAAATCTAATGATGTCTCCATTGGCAGAAGAAGATAAAGGACCGAGGCCCTTAAAATGATGTGGGTGTGTTTTTATGTCAGCCATATAAGCTCTGTGACTTCTTTTCCAATCAAAACATTTATCTCCACCTGCCTCTTACGTTCAGATCAATTCTCCTCCCTCCAAGAATCCATCTGTTCATTATGTTTTCTGTAATTTGCACACCGTGGTATCCTTGGCAACCAGTCATTTGTCGTAGATACAGCCCTTAGAGTTCAAAATTGGGTCCTTATTTCAAAAACTATTCACTAAACAAAAAACTATTCACTAAACACACCAATATCTGTTAAGATAACTGTTCTCAAATTATGTTCTGCAGTTCACCAATTACCACTCCTTGGACCTAAGGGTCCATAGAACACACTTTGGGAAGCACCTCCTTTAAATCAATAAAACTGAATGCAAAGCACAGATTAAAAAAAATTTGGAGCTCCTGCTTGTATTCCAGGCCTTCAAAGAGCCACCAGTACATAGAATTTCTGAAGCTTTCTCAGAAATTTGGGTCCATACTGAAATCGACCCTACTATTCAAAAATTTTTATGAACCATGTGAATATAAAAGCATGAAAATCCAAAGCTACTTTTGAAGGGTCTCCCAAAATATCTTAGTTTTTAAACTTTTCTGAACCACCTTGCATGTGAGTGCAGTGACCCACGATGTCCCCTTTCCCAAGACGCCTGCAGCTCACAATCACCATTTCCTTCTAGGTGAAGGGGACCATTGGCAAGATTTCTCTAGGGACCAGGAAGGCAGCAGGTGCTGCTAAAGGTGCCCTTGACATACAGGATGCCCAACTCTGCCTTTTTGCCTAACCTAAAAGTGTAGAAAATTATAAGAATGCTGATTTCCTTGGCTGGATTTGAAACGAAGCCCCAAGGATCAACCTTGACATATTGCAATAAAGAGGCAGGCAATTTGTTCATTGAGTTTAACTGCTCTAACATACTCAGTGCTTAAAGGGTATTTGGCAGGTAATTTCTTGTTTAATTGTCTCTCTCCTCCTAGATTCTGGGTTTTATGAGGTCAATAAATCTGTCTTTTCAGTATCCCTAGCACAATGCCATTCCTTAGTATGTGCTCAGTAAATATGCATTGAACGAAGGACTGAATGTTAAGTTTTTAGCATCCAAAAGCTCTTTTGAAATTCAGAGGCAATTTTGATGTTATTGCTATTGCTATATCAGGTGGCAATACTAATTGTGTTGATGTTATTTTCTGCCAGGCTCTTTGAACTGCCAATAAGGGAAAATTTATTCTTTAGTAAAAATGAACAAATAAATAAAATAACCTCTGATTATATCTGAAGATTTTATTAATGTGAGGAAAACCTATGAAAGAGCAGAATGTTTATAAAGCACTTTTTTTTTTTTTAACCACTGAGATTTCTTGGCATAGAGTCTGGACTTTCCACTGGTATCATTTCAGCTCGTGTTTACTGAGTACTTATTATGTTCAAGACACCAAGAGAATTGTGTCCTCTATCTTAGTCTTCAGAGGAGGTAAGAAAGTACACAATGGCTGCTTTGCAAAGTATAATATGATAGAAGTAAGACTGAAAGACAAAGTGCTAGAACTTTCCAGCTGCTGGGGAAAATAGCCATGGAGCTGCCTCTATTTCTCTGAAGCATTCAGTCTTAGGGAGAATGAAGACTCAATGACACAAGAAGGAGAACTGAATTCACAAGTTAGATACATGTCCATTAGCCATCTTTCCTTAAAGCAGAACGCCTCCTAGCTTTTGGGGAACAGCATATACACATAGTGTTTGCTTTCTTCTGTGGGAAGGGCAGCCTTATCAGTACATTCCAGTTACCAGTAATACTTAACGCCACATCTTGTTGGTGCTTCATGCACCAGCATACTGGGTTATTTCTTGTTTATCAAAGACTTTTGTGGATACATAAGATGTTTTCATATATGAGAGAATATTATAAGCCAGAAATAAATCATCCAAGTTTAGCAGAAACTGCCCATCTAATCCAGCCTCCTGTCTGTTCAAAATCATTTAAAATGACTACATAACAAATACTTTCTGAACATCCACAGAGGTCCTGGAGTTGGGCCTAAAAGTGGTGAGGATACTGACAAAGGAGAGGAGGGACAGCATCCGGGTTGTAGACAACAGCCAGAGAGAGCTTCAGAGGCAGAATGAGGGGCAAGTGGTAGGGATTCAGTCCTAAAAGGTAGGTTAGATCTAGTTTCCGGAGTGTTGGACTTTGAGAACTGGCTAATAAGACTGGCCATTTGTCTTTAGGCAATGGAAAGGAGAAAGCAAGGAACGATTTATGAACCAAAAGGTTATATGATCAACACATGCTTCAAAAAAAATGAATCTGGGGGGCGCCTGGGTGGCTCAGTCATTAAGCATCTGCCTTCGGCTCAGGTCATGATCCCAGCATTCTGATCAAGCCCCACATCAGGATCCCTGCTCAAAGGGAAGCCTGCTTTTCCCTCTCCCCCTGCTTGTGTTCCCTCTCTTGCTGCCTCTCTCTCTGTCAAATAAATAAATAAAATCTTAAAAACAAAACAAAAAAATGAATCTGCATTGGAGAAGGTAGAGTCTTGTGGAAAGGGGTTTAGGTAGAGGACTAATAGCTTGGTTACAGAATCAAGAAGATCTAATAACTGATTGAGTGTTGATGGGGGACAAGGGAGAAAAAGATGAAGTCCAAGGGGGTCTGAGGGTTGAAATCTGAATGATATAAACTTGTGATATCAATTAAATAGTAAGATTAATAGCATTTAAAGAATACAATTTAGTTTAAATAATGTTTTTACATAATCACCTCTTTTAAAAGAAAAAGTGAGTCAGTGGGGAAAACTTGTTTTTGGGGGAGTAGATTATAGTTGACATCTGTTGCTTTTGCCTATCCAGCATATTTTCTCCTTTTTCTCACTTTTTCTATAAAAGACTACAGTTCATGTGACTGAAGCCAATCAATTGCTTCCAAGGACTTAGATCAATAGTTAGCGTATCTCTACATTTCAGTCATGTGATTGGTTACAGGATGGTCAGTGTCCCAAGTTAGCCCAATGAAATTCAATTGTAGGATTTTTGATGGAATTATTGGGAAAGAGAAGTTCTTTCTTTCTCTAGGTTTACTAAGGCAGTGAAAGTAAGCCTGGTGCTTATGGTTAACTAAAATGAACATATTCTAAAAGAGATACCCCGACTTAGAAAGAAGGGAGTGAACACATACACACACATAAAAAAGAGAGAAAAACAGAGACAGAGACAGAGAAACAGACAGAGAGAGGAAGGGAAGGGAAAAAAAGACAAGAGGATGAGATTCAATTATCAACAACACTGAGTTCCTGGATCTAGCTCAGGACTCTTATAGCTACATAAGGAAATATATTCCTCTTTTCCCCGTTTCAGCTTTCAGTTGGATTTCTGTCATTTGCAATACAAAAGACCCTGGTGAATGCAGTGCAAACATATAGAATCTCAAGTTCCAGAGTGGTATCTTGGTGGACTGTAACTCCGAAGAGAAGCCATAACCAGGGATACATATTTGAAACTCACTTGTGTGAAAGCAATGTTAAATCTCTGGGAGTGACTGAGGTCCCCAAGAGAAAGAATGTAAAGAAAGATGGGAGGGAACAGAGGGAGGAACAATGCTTAGCCATAGGAACTGAGACACACAACTGGAGAGAAAAAAAAGAAATGGTCCTCAGGGTTAGGTAGAAATTAAGCAGAATGAAGATTGTCACTGGGCTGGCAACTAGCAGTCATTGGCTATCATTAAGTAGGGATCTGTAAGGTCATGGGTCTTAAAAATGGTTATGAGAGGATAAGATTTGGATTTCCCGGGGCGCCTGGGTGGCACAGCGGTTAAGCGTCTGCCTTCAGCTCAGGGCGTGATCCCGGAGTTCTGGGATCGAGTCCCACATCAGGCTCTTCCGCTATGAGCCTGCTTCTTCCTCTCCCACTCCCCCTGCTTGTGTTCCCGCTCTCGCTGGCTGTCTCTCTCTCTGTCGAATAAATAAATAAAATCTTTAAAAAAAAAAAAAAAGATTTGGATTTCCCCCTATATAGTACTTTACTTTATCCTCCATCGCATCTGTAGAAATTTCAGTTAGACGTTATGTGTCTTACCCACCTTTAATAACGCTCTGTGCCTGACAGCCAGTGGGTGCCCAATAAATGAATGAATAAAAAGAAAATGGGCCGATGTATGTATAAAGTGTTTTTATTTAGGAAATGGATTTTTGTCAGGGAAAACATGTTATTTACAATGTGCTTCAAGTTGAGGTCTGAGAATGTGTATCCAGCATAACAGCACCCACAATTTAAGGCTAGTACATAGGATAAATCAGCCTAGGTAGCTGCAGAACCCTATGATATAGTACATGGGTCACAAATACCAGAGTCTTGAGTCATAAACTCAAACATACAAAGCAAAGATTGCAAAAGGATGGAAACATCTTGCATTTATGACAAGAAAATAGAAGAAGATAATTGATCTTACATCATTAGGCTCTTAATGATGGGCAAAGCCCATCCCTAGGTTCATTCTCTATTTTACATTTCCCTCCTTGCTCTAGAAAAGGAAGGGATTTTTGGAACAGGATGGAAAACAGGCCTAATCATGCATGTTAACACCAACCAACTGGCAGTGATAGTTTGGACTGCTAAGAGGATTGTATGGCTCCATGGAAAAGAGTTGATGGTGCTGATTGATTATTAATGTCTGCCATGGGCAAGAGAAGGGAGAAAATCTCTATTTCACTCAGATCTCTGCTCAAATGACACCTCAGAGGGGCCTTCCTTGATCATACTATCAAATATTATCTTCTTATTTTTCTTTATAACACTTAGCACAATCCAATATTACATCATTTTTACATGTTGGACTGTCCATCTTCTCTTCACTGGATTACAAGATCCACAAGGATTTTGTGGCTGTGTTCCCAGCTCCTAGAACAGCCTCCTCAACATTTATTGAATGAATGAATGGTTTTCATGCTCTGTGTTAGTCAAACTGGACTAAGATAAGCTTCATTTTTGGGACTGGAGAACTCAGAGATAGTATCATATACAGACAGTTGCACCCCTTTCAAATTTTTTACTGTCTCTTAGTGAAAGGAAAGGAGAGTAGAATCCCTATAACCCATGTGTACAAGCACAGACATCCACTGAAAGTTAAGTTTTCGGAAAAGATAAACAAGCATAACCTTCCTTTCTTCCCCTTCTCAGAGCTGTATTTGGAACACAAGGCTGGGACCACCCACAGAGCTGGGGATTTGGGCGGACATATGTGTGTGTTCTATGCTGGCTCTTCCACCTTAATGGAAGAGCTGCTTAAAAGAAACAGTCACAACCTTGAGCGAGAGTTAGAGCAATGAATCATAACATTGTAGTGACATTAATTTAAGATTCAAAGGGCTTGGGAAGCACAACTGTCAAACAGTGGGATGAGCGTAGCCAGGCTTGAAAGCCTTAGTTGTGAATGAGTGAGCACGCATTTACCAAACAGCAGGATGGAAATACACAAAGGGAGACCTTGCTTAAGTTATTTCACTGCTTGGGATGTGGGCCCAGGGCGTTAGAATCCCTGAACCAAGTGAATGTTCGATCTCCCTGGGGGAATCATTCGTGGAAAGGAAGGTGGGACTGATCCCTCTCCAGTGGAATGGGTGTCACGTGGTCAGGATCGGGGAGGCAGAGTGAGGCATCGGAGCCACGGAAGAGCAATGAACGCTAACCTTAGGGGTCAGGGTAGAGGTGGGAGCCAGAAACAAGGTCAGCAAGGGGAAATCAAGGCAAATATGAAGGGAATGAGAGGTTCCAGGGGCAGGTTGGTGCCTGCAGTGAATAGTAACTATGGATTATTATGAGGACTGGGGAAAGGCCAGAGAAGGGGCAATGTAGTCAGAGTGAATGTTACGGGATTGCTGTATGGGAGAAAATGGACACATGTGTTTGATTTATTCATAATTTATGTCTGTATAAAACTTCCAAAAAATTTAAGGCAGCTTTCAAGAATAGACACAATTGCACCACAGCTGTTAAAATAAAAGAGAGAAATATTTTTTAAAAAGGAGAAGTAACAGGAAACAAATTTACTAAATGCTGAGGACAAATCTGGTTTTTTTTTTTTTTTTTAAAGATTTTATTTATTTATTTGACAGAGATAGAGACAGCCAGCGAGAGAGGGAACACAAGCAGGGGGAGTGGGAGAGGAAGAAGCAGGCTCACAGCAGAAGAGCCTGATGCGGGGCTCAATCCCATAATGCCGGGATCACGCCCTGAGCTGAAGGCAGACGCCCAACCGCTGTGCCACTCAGGCGCCCCAATCTGGTTGTTTCAATTGGACTTTGACTTTAGCTCTGAATGTCCTAGTAGCCAAGGAAAAGAAGAGGACAATTTTCATAACTGGCAGTCAAAGAAAAGAAAGCAGGATTAAATTCCAGTTTTCTCTTTTATTCAAAATGAAGAGAACAGAATCTGCCTGTAGGAACAGATGGAGTACCAAGTGAAAGGGAGCGGGAGAAACTAAGGATGAGGTGGACAGGACCACACCATGTCGGCTGCTTGCGGCTTGGGCCCCTTTCTCCCTCTCATGCTGGCTCCACACCCCCGCTGACTTCTGGCCATAAGATTCTCACCCACTGTCTGTCTTCTTTCCACCTGCCTAGCTGCTTGGGGCACCAGGGAATGAATGCAAACCTCTCACCCCATTTTTGCTATGTTCTGAAAAAGCCCACCCCCTCTTTCACTTTCTGGCTTTTACTATTACTTTGGGTGAGGCTTCAGATGCCACAGACAGTGGAACAGTTTCCCACCTCCTGCTGACATTGAAACAGACTTCGGTCCTTACCAACTCATTCCGTGGAGGGGGTAGAGCTCTTCCACACCCTATCGCATCCCTCTTTTATTCCCACAGGGGGCACCCAGCCTGCCTCCCACCTTCGCTGTCCTCTGAGTCCCTTCAGGTCTGACTGGCTGCCTGAGCTCTCATGCATCAGTGCCGGGGAGGGGGAGGGAGCCAACTGCACCTGAAGGATAAAGAAGGAGTGTTGGACCTTGCCCTCCCTTCTGTGCTCCCTGAGTCACAACCCCAAACCCTGATCTTATTCTCACCACCCCTGATCATAACACTCCTTACACTTTATTGTAATTGCTTGTTTAGTCTCCAGCCTGTCTGCTGCTTGCCTCCCCCTATCCCAAATACCAGAAGCCAAGAAGGGAGAGGCTCAGCCTCTGCTTGTCTGGTTTCCTGTGGCAGGCGTAGCACTTAGCCGATGCTCACAAAGTGAGCGTTCAAAAAACATTTCATTTATTTAACAAATGTTTATTAAGCAACTGCTACACAAGTGGCACTCTTCTAAGAATCTGGGATACGCCAGTAAGCAGACAGACACATCACCTTTCCTTGTAGATCTTACATTCTCATGGGTTTTAGTAAGTGAATGACTAATATTATGGAGGCAATAAGGATCTGTCAGTTAAAGAGCCAGGAAAGGGTTCAGGACATTCCGATAGTGGTTCTCAAACTGGAATGTGCCTGAGAGCGCATTGATAAACACGGAGATTCCCAGCCCAGCTCCAGGGAGTGCAAGGCTGGCGTGCAGCAGGGGCTCTCTCCTGTGGGTGGTCTCAGACCACACTTAGAGCCATCTTGCCTGGCCTCCTGGTGGTAGAAACTTGAGAGCAGAATATTGATGAATGGGGTCAGGTTCCACGGTGGTCGGGCCAAAAGCGACATTCTCGACAGAGCACCAAATTGTGGAACAGTTTAAAAAAATAACAAAAGCAGGTGAGGCTGTCTTTTATCACAGGTGAAAGACTGGCCGACTTCTGCCCTAAATCAGCACAGCACGTCCGTCCTGCTCTGAGGCATTAATTAAAGTGCACCTGCACCACCCCCTTTGCTGGCGTAAAGAACCCAGGTATCGGAGAAGGCTCTGGGAGGACACGGGAAGAGGCCTATGCTATATTTTACTGAGAGGCCAGGGTGCCCCTACAAGCTTCTGGCTCAAACTGTCTGCCTTTTACTCATATATGAATATAGACATACTCATACAGTGAGTAAAGGGCAAATCTGTTTTCTTGCTGTTCACATTCTTTGGAATTTGGGTGGGCAGCCCAAAGGCACCATTTTCCCCTGGGCTTTCTCTACCTCACACAATTTCCCTGTCTCACCCTAATTCCTTCCTTCAGTTCTTGGAAAGAAGGCACGTTGGCGTTCTGGGGCTGAAGGACAGAAGCATCCCCTGGGGCCCCAGGCAGCCCCCACCTCAGCTTCTGCAGGCCTGATGCCAGCACCTGGAACCTCAGCCTAAACTAGCCAGGACAAAACCGTGCTCCAGAGCCCCAGGGATCTGTAGGGCACCAAATGCCTCTAAAGCTCGCAAGGCAAGCCCCCGGGTGGGCTACACTCTCCTGGCCTCTAGGTCCTGCACACCTCCTACTTTCTTTTCTCTCACTTCCAAACTTTCCTACACCGCCTTGTGGATGCCTCATTATAAGGTAAAAAAAGAAGATTATCTTATATTATCCACCTCTTTCCTGAGGGTTTCCTCCAGATCTTGTTTTAATGGAAACCTGACTTCTATGTATGCGTCACTTCTCCCTGCGGCCCTCTGGGTTGGAGGCTGCTTGTTCCCCCAAGTTCCATGAAGTGCAGGACAGGGAAGAAGTCCTAGCATCTTCCAGATATATGCCATCTGCTGTGTACCAGTCTGGAGAAACCCAACTGCTTTTCTTTCTGTTCTAACATATAGGCCCCTTGATGAAAACAAAAATCATCCAGTGTGCAGAACGGCGCTTCTACGGAGCATCGTTTCCCGGTGCTGTCCTGCCATCTCTGAGATCGCCACTAGTTCTCTCTCTCTCAGTTCTCCAAGTTCAGCATTTCAAACATTTACCAGACTGGCCAACCTGCCTCCCTTCACTCCCAGCAGTTGAGTTTATGCCGTACTGTGAGGTAGGGCCCTGGAGTCCAGCAGGAGCCAGCAGAGATCAGACGTAGGATCTGCCTGGCTCTGAACCTGGGCCCCTCTGCTTCTTGGCTACATAGCACCAGGTTAAAAAAAAAAAAATTCTTCTCTGTGCTTCAGCTTCCTTCTGTAAAATGAGGGTGATAACATTTACTTTGTAGAGCTATTATGAGAGTCAAATGAGTTAATGCATAGGAAAATAAGAACAGAATCTAGAATATGATACAAACTCAAGAAATATTGCTGATAGTCTCCTTTAATATTTCTAGGACTCCTCCTTTCACTAAGAGTGTAGGCTTCCAGACAGAACCTTCAAGGTGGAGGGCAGAGATGGGTCATGTTCGCAGAAGAGGAGGAAGCTTTATGGATGCCTGCACTTATCATAAGAGCAGGCAATGTGACATCTCAAGTCCAAGTCAAAGGACATTTGCACAGAAGTTTGTGTAGCTTATAACCTCTCTCCCCATTGCCCAATCCCCTCCCAGTTTAATCTTTGCCTATCACTAACAACTCATATCTCTTTATTTAAAAAAAGTCTATTTTTATTAAGTTTTTAATTTTAATTCCAGTATAGTTAACAACTCATATCCCTTAATAAGGGGAAGAGGCACTTAAGAAAAAGCCAGAGTTGTGTCTATAAATGCGATCTCTGCCCTGATTCAGAATTGTTTGCCCTCAGGGGTGTAATTTTGGCATTTTGTGGCATAGAGAACCTGTTCATGAGCACTGGAATATCCTTGTGGTGGATCCAGGGGATTCTAATGTCTTGGTAATGGCAGTATTAGAAAAATCTATCTGAGTCACAAGAGGAGAACATGGTGCATAGCAAATAAGCCATCACAGAGGCTCTGTTCTAAGTGGTGGATGGGGTTATCAAGCGCAGAAGATTTGGCTCTCGATACCTAACATAGTTCACCTTCACCCCAAGTGCATTTGCATTTGTTATAAATCTACCTAACATTTACAGTTTGTTTTCATAATAAAAGACTTAGGCTTCCTCTTCTATATGCCCAGATGCCCTTTACATTGAAGTGCAATAAATTCCAAACACTCCAACTTGGCCTCAGGGAAGACCACAGTGAACCACAGTTAGGCACAGATCGTGGATGTGGGGATGGTGCCGGCCCTACCACACACACAAGCTGATGTTCCCACTGGCAGACTCACACAGAACACCTGAAATCAAACAAGCCCAACTTTCCCAAGATGAGAAATAGCCCAAAATACCAGATCTGCAAAGGGAGTCCCTAATCTCTTCATAAAAAACAATCAGAAAAAACAAGAATAAGGAAAAAGTCTTATTTGAAAAATCCCTCCTTACCACTTTTCACATAATCTCAGATAATTTGCCATTGCTCTGCCTCTTGTCATGGGCAGTGTAGAACCACTTTCTTTCCTCTGTCTCTTCAGGCCAGGTTTATTCCAACTTCCAACAGTATCAGAAGGTTCCAGGACCTAATCTCCATCCCCAGGAGTTCTGAATCCCATTAGTGAGAAAGATCTTCAGGTCTGCCTCAGGTACAGCAGGACAGATACTGAGAACCTATGGTCACAAGGCAGTTTGGTTTTCATTGAGGTGACCTTCATCAGGGTTTGCCCAGGACTATCTTGGACTTAGTACTGAAACCCCTCAATCTGAGACATACCAGGACAGTTAGTCACCCTATGATACCTGGGAACTTTATAAAAAACACTGATGTTGAAGGCCCCTCTCCAGACAACATCTTTTAATTGACCTGGGATGGGGCTGTGCATCAATGTTGTTCAAACGTTCCACAAAGTGGTTCTGATGCTCAGTGAAGGTTGACAACCACACCTCTAAGAGATAATCAGTCAGTTTGGATCAGGCCAGTGAAAAAAGGCTTCTCTTAGGCCATGATGTGTCGTCTAATAGAGTTCTAGCCTGACCCAATTTTTCAGAGGCCTTTGAGAATATGGTACTTACGGTTTAGCACTCTCCCAATCCTCAAACAATAAAAAAGTGCCAAACAGGGAAATGAAAATATCCAACAAAGTCAAATATCTAAAATCATCATAAGGATACACCTGACATTGCTCTTCAATTCCCCCGACAATTAGATGAGGACAATTTCTAAGAGACCATGTATCTTACACCATATCATCCGGTTCCTCAAGAATCCAATGCCAATGAATTAAAAATTCAAACTGAAAAGGCCACCACTCAGGCTCAGCTGATGCCCCAGTGGTGAGCACCTGCCATTGCTGACTATAACATATCCAGCTAACAACCACATTCTTCTTATATTCAGATAGCCTTTCATACATGCAAAACTGAATCTGGAAACCCTTGGCAAAATCTGAGGATGCTTTTCAAAAAGAAAAATCAAATTAAATTAAAAAAAAAAAACAAATGAACCAAACCAAACAAAAAAATTAAGAGCAAAAAAATATTAAAAAATTATTTAGTACTTCTCAATAAACTTTGCTGCAGCATGGGTGAATTTTCTCTCTGTAATTTTCAGCTTACCCTCTTAGAAACCCAGTAGGAACTGGCATGAGGCCTTGGGAAAGGAGTCCACTTTGGCCTGCCTCATCAAGACAGCAGGATATCTCTACCCAATGACCAAGGCTGGATTTTGACATGAGGGTTTGGACTCCAGTAATGAGGAAGTATTCCTTGACCTGGCATTGTTCTCACTGCACTCCTGGATGCTTCCTCATCAAGGCTAGGAGAGAACACGGCCACCATGTTCCTGACCCTGGGTCCCAGCCCTTTTTTTTTTTTTATAATGATTTTTTATTATATTATGTTAGTCACCATACAGTACATCCCCGGTTTTCGATGTAAGGCTCGATGATTCATTAGTTGTGTATAACACCCAGTGCACCATGCAATATGTGCCCTTCTTACTACCCATCACCGGCCTATCCCATTCCCCCACCCCCCGCCCCTCTATAGCCCTCAGTTTGTTTCTCATAGTCCATAGTCTCTCATGTTTCATTCCCCCTTCTGATTACCCCCCCTTTCTTTATCCCTTTCTTCCCCTACTGATCATTCTAGTTCTTATGTTCCATAGATGAGAGAAATCATATGATAGTTGTCTTTCTCTGCTTGACTTATTTCACTTAGCATTATCTCCTCCAGTGCCGTCCATGTTGTAGCAAATGTTGAGAACTCGTTCTTTCTGATTGCTGAGTAATATTCCATTGTATATATGGACCACAACTTCTTAATCCAGTCATCTGTTGAAGGGCATCTCGGCTCCTTCCAGAAATGGACCCTCAGCTCTTTGGGCAACTAATATTTGATAAAGCAGGAAAAAACATCCGGTGGGAAAAAGACAGTCTCTTCAATAAATGGTGCTGGGAAAATTGGACAGCTACATGCAAAAGAATGAAACTTGACCACTATCTCACACCATACACAAAAATAAACTCCAAATGGATGAAAGACCTCGATGTGAGACAGGAATCCATCAAAATCCTAGAGGAGAACATAGGCAGCAACCTCTACGACATCAGCCAAAGCAACCTTTTTCATGACACATCCCCAAAGGCAAGAGAAACAAAAGATAAAATGAATTTATGGGACTTCATCAAGATTAAAAGTTTCTGCACAGCCAAGGAAACAGTCAGAAAAACTAAGAGGCAGCCCACGGAATGGGAGAAGATATTTGCAAATGACACTACAGATAAAGGACTGGTATCCAAGATCTACAAAGAACTTCTCAAACTCAATACACAAGAAACAAATAAACAAATCAAAAAATGGGCAGAAGATATGAACAGACACTTTTCCAATGAAGACATACAAATGGCTAACAGACACATGAAAAAATGTTCAAAATCATTAGCCATCAAGGAAATTCAAATCAAAACCACACTGAGATACCACCTTATGCCAGTTAGAATGGCAAAAATAGACAAGGCAAGAAACAACAATTGTTGGAGAGGATGTGGAGAAAGTGGATCCTTCCTACATTGTTGGTGGGAATGCAAGTTGGTACAGCCACTCTGGAAAACAGTGTGGAGGTCCCTTAAAAAGTTAAAAATTGAGCTACCCTATGATCCAGCCATTGCACTACTGGGTGTTTACCCCAAAGATACAGACGTAGTGAAGAGAAGGGCCATATGCACACCAATGTTCATAGCAGCAATGTCCAGCCCTTTTAAAATATTAATAGTGGAGACTCATCCACAAGAAGGGACTGATTGCAAGTGTATATAACGAGACTAGAAAATCATTATGTTAAGGCAAGAGATGAGGATGGGTTATGACAGATACCTGCAGATTTGAATTGATATAAGACTAGTTATCAGTAATAAGTTGCTATTTAAAGTAGCAGAACTGTTAGAGCTCTGGTATTCACAACAAAATTGTGTGGATCTAACCAGAGTTACCTGAAGAGTGGAGAAAATATGGATTCTGTGGCCACAACTGTATAGATCTCAAATCAGTAATCTGGTATTAGAATGTAGAACTCTCCATTTTTCAAATTTTTGCTCACGCTTGGTCAATGAGCTAACTCTGTAGGCCTTTTTACTTCATCTGCCATGTCTCTGAGAAAATTAGAAGACTACAGACTGATGTTCTAATCTGACATGATTCTAAAAAAAAGGTGAGAACCTTGGGGGTCTTCAGTTTTCAGATAAAAGATCCATTGAAGACTGGCTACTACTATTGTTCTTCTGAATTTCTCTTTTTCCAGCTCTTCATTCATCTAATGAGCCCCTCTGGCCTTACCAGGCAAGCCCCGTATCTGGTACCCATCACCTGCCAGGCATAGCAGCTGAAGGTGCCTTATTATCAGGTGATCATATCAGTGATCTTTTGAAAGTGAAAGGGGGCACTATTAATAATCACTCCAGCCAATAGGCATAGACTGGGACTGTCTGAGACAAATCCTGATGGGTGTCAATCCCGTTATTTCTTACTAAGCTCCTACCACAACATGGTAGACCCTTGTTCCTTGAATCTGTTGATTAGTGACAAAATCTGTCTGAAACTTCTTCCTCCTCCACCTACTACAAAAGCTTTGGACATTCTGCTGTTTGATTGAAGGTTTGTAGCCTTACATCTAACCCTAGTCTTCTTTTAAATTCTCTTTATTACAACATATTTCCCTCATACACAAAAGTACATAGAATTACAGGATAAATAGCACCCAACCTTATCAGATTCCCGATAGAAAGAGGTAGGACTCCTCATATTCCCTTCCCCTTGCCATCCCTCCTTCCTTCACCAGAAAACCACCATCCTGAATTAACTTTCCTAAATTTATTATTCATCTGCATGTTTTTTCACTTTACCACAGAGGCATGAAACCACAAATAATGTCTGGCATTGTTCTCCCTATTTTATTTATTTATTTATTTATTTATTTATTTATTTATTTATTTATTGAGAGAGCACAAGCACATGCACAAGCAGGGGGCGGGGAGGAGCAGAAGGAGAGGGGCGAGAATCTTAAGCAGGCTGCATGCCTAGTACGGAGCCTGATGTGGACCCTGAGTTTATAACCTGAGCCGAAATCAAGAGTCAGACACTTAACCGATTGAGCCAGCCAGGAGCCCCTATTCTGCCTATTTTAAAACTGTATGTATTATTCTACAATTTGCCTGTTCTCACTAACATTATGTTTATAGAAACATCTCACTCTACTTCATCTACTTTAAACACTGTGTGAAAGTCCATTCTAACAGACCACGATTTAGGTATCTATTCTCCTATTCATGTACATTTATGCACATGCAAGTTTTTTGCTGTTACAAATAATGCTGCTATAAAAATTCTTCCATATATTTTCTTTTGGAAAACGTATGAGAGTTTTTCTAAGGTATATTCCTAGAGGTTGAATTTGGGGTCATAGTTCTGTGCCTCTTCAACTTTAGCAGATATTGCTAAATTTTTCTTTAAAATGATTGTACCAGCTTACACTCTCAGAATCTGCCCAGAAAAGCTCCCCTTTCACCCCAACCTTGCCAACACATGGTATTATCAACTGTATTACTTCTATCACTCTGGTATATTAAATAGCACTTGGTTATTTTAAATTGCATGTCCCCGATTATTAGTGATGTTGAACATGTTTTCATATATTTATTAGCCATTTAGGGTTCCTTTTCTATGAAATACTCATATTCCTTGCCCTTTCCCCCCACTGGTTGTTTTACTTGCTGAGTTGTGGTAGTTCTTTATAAATTCTGGGTATAATCCTTCGTTGGTTATATGCTTTGTAAATCTCCTTGTCTGTGGCTTGAATTTTAATTTTGTTTTTGGTGTCTCCTGTTGAACATAAACTTTTATTTTACTGGAGCCAGTTTTATCAGTCTTTCCCCTTATGATTTATGCTTTATTTGTGTCTTATTTAAGATTCCCTCCCTACCTTGAGAGCAAAAATATATTCTCTTATATTTTCTTCTAAAAGTTGAAAAATTTTGTTCTTCATGCTTTCCTCATGTTAGAATTGATTTTTATTGTTAAGATGAGTTAGAGATCTAACCTCATTCCTTCCCCCCCAGGGATAACCAATTGTCCTGGTATCATTTATTAACTAGTCCATTCTTTCTCCCCCTTCTCTGAAAGGCTGTCTATGTTACTTATTAGGAATGTCTTTTCCTCTTATTTTATCCCATTGATCTATTTGTCTAACCCTACACCATTATCACAGTCTTAATTAACATAGCTTTATAATCAGTTTTGAGATCTGGTAGATAAATATCCTTAGGTTTTTCCTCTTCAGAATTGTCTTTGCCTTTCTTGTTAGAGCCTGGAATATTTGCTATCTGGCCTTTTGCAGAAATAGTTTGCCAACCCTTAGTCTAGCAAGGCTGTTATTTGGCCAGGGAGGAAAGGATGGCGCTTGCACAGAAGCCCCAAGTGTGGGCAGTGAGTTCTCTCCCATGACTCTCTGCTACTTTATTCTCCAGGGCTCCACTGAGGCTGGTGGGGCTTGGAGGGCGTGGGGTCAGAGCCACTTTAAGCCATTTGAAGGCTCTAGCCCCTCCTCTCTACTACATCAAACTTTACTAAAATGTACTTCAGTTGACCCTTGAACAGGGGGTAGGGGTGCTGACTCCTCACACAGTAGAAAATCCACATACACTTCTCGACTCCCCAAAAACTTAACCCCATATAGCCTACTGCTGACCAGAAGCCTTACTGATAATGTAGTCAATTAACACATATTCTGTATGTTATATAGATTATATGCTGTATTCTTACAATAAAGTAAGCTAGAGGAAAGAAAATGTTACTAAAAAAATCATAGAGAAAAGAATGTACATTTATAGTACTGTACTGTACAAAACCCATGTATAAGTGGACTTATGCCATTCAAATTTGTGTTGTACAAGAGTCAACTGTACATTCCTCAGTAAATGTAATTTATGTACAATTATAAAAGTTAAGTTGGAAAGCAGATTTCTAGTCAACAGGATGATACATTTCGTAGATACTAAAATTAAAGATGTATTCTTTAGAGAGGTGTCCTGGCTTAGAGATCCAGAATTGAGGTCAGGAACCAGATGCTTGGGTTCAAATCCTGGCCCTACTACTTACTAGTGGAGTGACTACTATGTGCCTCAGTCTCGTCAGCTGCAGCACGGAGATGGAAATAGTACCACAGGGAGGCTGAGCAACAACACATGAGTTAGTATGAGAGAAGTGAGCGCTCAGAACGGAGCCTGGGGCATACCCAGAACTAGATAGGTGTTTGCTGATATTACTGTTTCATTTTGTAGCTTTCATATTTCATAGGCTATGTCATTTTAAGTTGATTCTAAAGCACTTTTAAAGAGAATAAGCACTTGAAAATCCATTAGGCCTCAAGCACTATCTCTACAGCCCCTAGTGATTTAGATAAGCTCCACCCATCTTTAGGGAGCAGCCAGTCCCTGCTACTCTGGGTGTGCTTTTTTCTCAGGCTTACCTTTTGTTTGGCCTACCTTTATTTGCCATCAGAGAAGCAAGACCTCGAAGGCTAAATTTAGGGTTGAGCCCTTTGGGAGAAAGGACCAGGAAAACCACAAACCCTGTTTTGGTTCTAAACCTTAGCCTGGGACTTCATGAAGTTAGCTTAATTCATCAGGATACAGTGTGAAAGGGGTCATATGATGAGGGTAGAGGAGAACCTGCCTTTGTTGGGCCTCTTCTTCATACTGGTTGTGGTGTGGGTTGCATAGGTCCAAAATCCTGGGTGCTAGCCAAGACATCATTACTCAAAAATGTTTATTCACAAGATCTATTCTATAGTAAAATAATGCAATTGTCCACACCAGCCCTGAATGTAGAAATCCTCTACATCTAACTAGCTTGAACTTCTTAGGGTGGATTCCCTGAGTCCTTTGTTAACCATTCTGTTCTCAGATGGGGCTATGTGTTAATATCTTTCCGCAAATCAGACAGCCTGGACTGAAGAGAACTTTGCAAGAATCTCCAGGAGCTTAGTTGCTATGTTGTTCTGTTTCCCTTTTCTGTCTGTTATATTTAGGCAGATTTCAGACCACTAATAACCCTGGTTGGCATGATTTTATATCAAACCATTTTATAAGTTCTTATTCTCATTCCCCGTCCCCCCATATCTGAGCATTACTATGTAATGAATATTGTCTTTGTAAGTTGGTGAGAGACCTCCCTCTACTGGGCAGACACACAACTGCTGCCCAGACTTACAATGAGTAATACTAATCTTCACATTATATACTGAAAAACAAAATAACTTTTCTCTTGGTTAAAAAAAAAGTTTAATAATGCAGTTGATCTTGACCTAGTTTGACCTAAGATGAATTGTCATCAAGTCTCTGTTTCTTCTGCTTTCCTCCGTCCTTTACCCAAAGCGGCTGAATGAGTGCTGCTGTGACCTGCCGTGGTAATGGCTGAAACAACACCAGGCTGTTGGCAGCTTTTTCACTGCAGCGGTGTGAAAAACTGATGCAGAGCCAGCAGGCAAAACCAGAGTACTTTTAACTTGGTCCTGTATTGGAGAAGTTTACTTTAAAGCCAATTCTATTGAAGATTCAGGCTATTCACCATTTTGACACAGAAAGGTACTAAGTTCTGAGGCTTCCTAATGCAGGGCAGTGTTTCTAATGCCTTGTCTGGGTAGAAATTCTGTAGCCTTTCTGCAACTGGTTCTCATAGCTTCCCCCCCCACTCCACCCCTGCAAATCCTTCATTCATTCTTATTTTTCTTTTTTTAAGATTTTATTTATTGATTGATTTGTTGATTTCACACAGGCAGAGGGGCAGAGGCAGAGGGGAGAGAATCCCAAGCAGACTCTGTGCCAACTGTGGGCCCAATGAGGGGCTCAATCCCACAACCCTGAGATCATGACCTGAGCTGAAACCAAGAGTCGGATGCTCAACTGACAGAGCCACCAGGCACCCCGCTTTGTTCATTCTTAATAAACAGGTACTGGCTGGGCAGATGGGGCAGCATGTTCATGGGGTGAGAGATAGGAGTAAGCAGGGTCTATTGTGACTGGTTTCCATGAACTCAGAAAAACTAGAACACTGGGAGGCAGATGTAATGGTGCTGGAGTGGTGAGCTACGGAGAGATTGAATAGGTCTGTGATGCCGACTTGCCGACTTTAGACTTTATCCTGAGACAAAGGGTCACAATCTTAAAAGCCTTCAGGGGTAGGTAGATCTGAAAGTCACTGAAACAGCTGAGTAGGGACAGGAGAGAAACTGACCCATTCAGAGAGGACAACTACAATTTTTCCAGCCAAAAGTTGCCATGTGCAAATGATTTTTCCCCCAAGTTAATCTGTACTTAAAAAGTTCAGCAATTAATTTTTAAAAACTCTTAATTTAGGCTACCTTGTGAAACAAATTAGTAAGATCATGGAACAGAAAAATGATGAGAGTCTGGACCAAGATTAAGTCAATGAGAATAAACCCATCTCTGTTGTTTTGTCCCTGGAGTCATCATTATCTGGCTGGTTCTCTTTATAGCAAATTCTCAGAATGATGAGGGTTGAGTTCCTAGTCTGGTAAAAAGCTATTCAGCTTCTCCACAATATGCCTTGTCTAATTCATAGAAGTAAGTCTAGTGTTTATGACAGACCCATTTATTAGCTGACCATGGACCAGTGACTGTGCTTACAGTAGGTGCTTACTTCACACTAAATAAATAAATGGATGCAAGAACGTTTCAGTTCCTCTCACAGAAAATACAATTCCCTGGATTGGAAGAAATGCTATGTCCTCCATAATTGATAGCAGATAGCTTTATTATAGGGTTATAAAATAAAAACTTACCGTTTCCAGCTCATGGTTGACTTCGTTATATGCCAAAATAGGGTGCTGAAGCCTATTATTTTTATGTGAAAAGTGTAGATGCTAAGGGGAAATTTCAGGATATGTAGCCTTTGTAGGCCCTTAAGAATAGACTTTTAGTACTAGAGTACTAAGTACTACAGTTGTAAGTACTAAGAGCACTAAAGAAAGTAAATCTTCCAAGGAAAGTGAGGGAGATTATCCTCCAAAAAAGGAGGTTCCATTGTTACACCAGGGCCACTTGTGGGGACACTTTTCTTCAATCACTCATTCAACATCCTTTATGAAGAAAATACTCTTTATAGGGTGTTGGGAGTAGAGCAGTGAAAAAGACATCGCTTTGGCTCTCATAAGCAGATAATCACAACACAGAGTTGACAAGTGCATGGAAGGGAAGGTGCAGGGTGTTTGGGGAACACTTAGGAACATGGGATGGGGATCCTGAGGGTGTTTTGTGGAAGTGATGCCTGTATGGATAATTATTAGATGAGTGGAAGTAATCCAGGAGAAGATACATCTTTGGGGGCTGGGGGGGATGGGCAGGGGAGAGTACCAAGAAGAGCTTACTCAAAGCCCAGGAGGAGAGAACAAGCTTAGTATGTCACTAGAAGGGAAAGAAATTTATTCTAGCTGGAGTTTAGAGTGTGAAAGTGAAGTGGTAATATCTCAGTCTGGAGCCATAATTAGAGGATAGACAGGGCCTTATCTTTCACGTAAGAACAAAGGGAAACCATAGAATTTTAATCAAGAAACTCATCAAGGGATTCGCATGATCACACTTACATTTTAGAAAGGTCACTTTGAGGGAAGGAGAAGGATTGAACTGGAGCAGACTTGAAGCAGAGGGATCAATTAGGAGCCTGTTGCCATAATCCAGGAGAGAGGTGACAGTGGCCTGGAGTGGAAGAAGGGCAGTGTGGCCGGAGAAAACAACGTAGAAGTGAGAGGTCCTTAAGAGTCTTCTCTCTCTCATACATGCACAAGTCCCTCAAGAACTGATTAGTGATGGTGGGCTAAGAAGAAATTGGGGATGAAGTTGGCTGTGTTGGGCCCACTAAGATAAGAGACACGAGGGGGAGTAGGCTGGAGGTGGGGAGCAGTGGGTGAATATGGTTTGGGATATTGGGTTGATTTTTTGTATACCCAAATGGAAGTATTCAGTAAAAACTCTCCTAAAAGGGTCTTAAAGTAGGAGATTTGGGAGACGTCACCATTTTGATGATAACAGAAGCTGTATAAGGGGTGCTCTCTCATTGGTTGTCATGGGGACCAGCACGCGGACAGGTAGTCAAAATTTTGGCTAAGGTCAAAGACAAAAAGGCCACATTTGTGTGTAAAATGGTCAAACATTTTAGGTTGACTTAAAATGTAAATACATTCACATGGCAATCTTCAATATAAAATTATGGCTTTTAGGGGCACCTGGCTGGCTCAGTCTGTGGAGCATGTGACACTTGATCTCCGGGTCATGAGTTCAAGCCCCACACTGGGTGTGGAGCTTACTTAAAAAAAATAAATAAATAAATGATGGCTTTTAAAAAATTAGATTCAGTGATTAGAATTCTACCCGGTCTTTTTGCTTAGATCACACTTCGAATGCACCACCTGGGATTTCCAGTTTCAGTTTCTATAAAGTGGAATGAGAACCAAGAGTTGCTTGCAAAAACCTTTGTATGTATTCTCTCTAGATGTTCACTTTTCCTTTTGGTTATTTATGGTTGTCTCAGTCAAACTAATTTATTTTTTAAAGCCATTTTTCTTTATTGACTCTTTCTAAAGCATTAAACTTTTTCTTTTTGAAATCACATTTTGTCAAATTATGGAATATTTCATTACAGTGGATATAAAATAACAAGTGGAGTTAGGTGAGGAACAAAGATGCCCGGTAAGTTCACAACTCAATGGGTGGGGGCATTTTACAAAGTAATGGGGCAGTGTGAGCATGGGTCAGATCGTTTTACAAAGAGAATGGGGAATATTGGTCTAGCTATTGATTCGTTGAGAATGTTTAAGAGAGCTATAATATAAATCTTATGAATATAAATATAGTGACATTTATTTTTAAGTCCTAAGTTCTGTTTTGCAAAATCAACTTTTAAGATAAAACGTTTACCTCTCCATCGATCAGAATGGCTGTTCTTGTCTTTCTGCTTCATTACAGGAGCAATAAGGCATACACAAGTCAATCTTTTTTTTAAATTTTTCAAATAAAATATAGAATTTCATATTAAAACAATGATCTTAAGGTTACACCAAGTCTTGGTGACCAAGAACAAAGTTCATAGTCAATAGGAACTTGCCTTTCCTACTGTTTCTGAAATGTTTTGAACTTTTCCAAACCTGATCTTATGCACGGATAGTGACTTGATTGCTGCATTTTTAAAAATCACTCCTGTGAGCTTCACACCATCGGCCTCTTTTAACAGTTTGTGTTCAACCTGGTGGGCTGATCATCATCAAGGTGGCATTGTCTCTCCCTTACTGGCTGCCCAGGAGTGTTTCAGACAAGAAGGCTTTATTTCCCAGTCAGCTAAAAATTCACTGGGTTCCTCATTCTGCCTCTCTGAGCTCCTCTTTCTTTGTTTTCTCTACATGAATTACAAGGGATAAAACAAGGTGTGCAGAGCACTGCTATGTGGGCAAAATAAAATTCCTACCCCAATGACAGACCTCCCTACTGATTTATTTATTTTGTCTCCATAGAGGAGAGAAACAGCTTCCCTTTTGAATTCAATATTTCTCATCCCCCAGACTCTATTGGTCACTACCTATTCAATTCTCTCTTCCAAATGTGTCTTCCCAACTTTGCCCTTCCCTCATTCTTTCACCTGGATTACAGCCTCGGGCTCCTAGTTGACCTTCTTCCCATTAGATTCAGCCCATCTTTCATCAGTCATCTACACTGTTGCCAAAGTGATATTTCAAAAAATGCAAAAATGTGTATATCATCTGTATATGTAAAACTCCACTCAGCCACGCATTCCCTGCAGGACAAAGTCTGTGGATTCCCTGCAGTCCAAAGTCCCGCACCCCTGCGTGTTCCAGACTCCTTGAGTTCTCCAATGCCACTGCACTGTGTGTGTCCCCTCGGTCTAGAGACCTTTCCCACTTGGAAGCATGGCAAACTCTACTCATCCTTTAAAACCCATGTGTTACTTTCTCCCAGTAGCTGCCCTGTGCCACCTCTCTTTTTCCCTCCTTCCTTGGTGTCTCTTTGGAAAACTGGTCTGCCTCCAATGTGCAGACATTATCAGAAAGTCTGTTTCCCCATATAGCCATGAACTCCTTGGCCATTGTTTCATTCATCTTGGCTTCTAGCAAAGTGCTAGCTGCACTGAAGAAACCAAAAATGTCTTAATAGTTGGTGTATAAGCTATCCAGCAAACAGGCAAATGAATGCTCCTAGCAGAGTTCCCTTTTCTCCTTTGTACTACTGGGGAAAACAGCAGTCCTGAGTAAGGGATAGTTCACCGCATCTGGCTCTAGTGGAATTAGAGGTGGCATAGAATAGATCTCCATGAGGAATAAAATAAGCTAGTTGGATACCCCAGGTCTCTCACACTTTTGGGTAGTAGAAAAGAAGGATAGCTGGTCTGTATGAACACTGGGCTTCCCTTACCCCACGATCTCCCTGGAAGGAAACTCCACCAGTAGGCTTGTAACATGGGATTTTTCTGGCATGCTTTGTGGAAACCACCTCCCATAAGGTCAGCTAAACTGTGTATAACAGTAAATGTCACTTAAAAATGCCTCCGATTTTAATACGCACTCACAGCATTATGTGGCGGCCTTAGGGAGAGAGGCTTTTGGGCAAGGGTTAGGGCTTCATGAGTCAGGAATTTGGAATGTGGGTTTTATTATCCATGTAGTAAAACCTGTCATTGCTGGGGTGTCGTTGTCTATGAAGTAGACCTCCATTTACCGTGAGGCTTGTGGAGAGGGAAGCTACCCTCTAGCTCCATAACAACGAATGTGACACTGAGCCAGTGATTCTGATTATATTAGTTAGGATTCCGGATCGCTGATGGAATAGGCTAGTTCAATGAGCTAAAGTACAGAAGAATTTATAAGAATGTAAATGTGTCTCACGGAAGCCAAGAATACGAACACAGTCACCAGGAGAACGGGACCCAAAAGGACTCTGGTTTCTTTCTTACACTTTTTTTGCCTCTAAGCAGTTTTAATGTTTTCTACTCTCTACCTTTGGTGGATCAGCCATCTCTCCTTGCAAATGAGAAAGGTTTTCATTTTAGTGGTTAAAAATCGTATTTTAAAAAGTACCATACAGTCAAATTGACGTTTTTCTTTATGACTTTTGCAAATTTGAATACACATATACATTTGTGTAACCACTAACACCATCAGAACACGAGCATCTTCACGGCCCTCAAAACTGCCTCATCTCTTGCTTTGCAGCCATGCCCTCCTTCCACCCACAATAACCCCCGGCAACCTCTATCACTGTCATTTATCTTTTCAAGAATGTTGTATAAATAGAATCCTACAGTATGCAACTTTTTGGCCTGGCTTCCCTCCATTGGCATGATGTCTTTGAGATGAACTGGAGTGGAGGTGTTCATCAGTAGTTTCTTCCTTTTTACAGCTGCCCAGCATTCCATTGCACGGATGTACCAGGGTTTGTTTATCCACCCATCTACTGAAGAGTGAGATAATGTCCACACCTACCTCCTTAGCTGCCTGGAAAAGATGAGCCAACGTTCATGGTTTCAAGTCCAGAAACCCCTGCGAGGCACTCGGAGGCCTGGCACCGGTTAGATTGCCATCCCTGGAGACATCGACCAGGAGTGGGGATAAGGTGTTAGGATCAGCCACTTGGGTCTGCACTGAGCCTCCCGGGGCATCATCTCTGGCCAGGAGTGCAGTCACGGAGAGCAGGACAGCTGCCACAGAAACCCTGGGGATGGAAAGGGAAAGGAATGAGTGGGGGAGAAATAGGGCATTTCTAACTTGTTCTCCCATGAACTTGTTCTTCGTCTTTTCCCTGATACATTGGTCTAAAAGGTATGGTTCCCCAACCTTAATTCATAAGCTCTCAGAGTGCACTGCAAACTCTGTGCGGTGGGAACAATTACGTCCCTTCATCATCTGGGTGGTGACAGACAGGTAGTGATTCGCTACAGGGTGCGTGGCCCAGCCCATTCACCTTCTCTGCACTGGACCTCCTCTCTCAGCACTGTGACTTGTTGGCTGTCCTCAGCAATGGTGAGGATTCAAACCGAAGATTAAAGAAATAGAGTTTAAGCCCAACCTGGGGCAGACGTTTTGCTTCCAAGTCATGTTCTCAACTCTCATTTGTCTTTTCTTTCTTTGAAAGATAAAGGCTTCTTTTTCTGGCTTTCCTATTTATGGCATCTTTCTAATCAGTGCTGTACGGCTTTCAAAATAACATTTACTCTAGTGGGTGCACAATAACGGCTGTGATGGGCTACGGGCTGAAACCAGGCTTCCGCTCAGCTTTGTCTGACACCCGCATATCACATGCATCAAACAGAGCTGCCTCTGCTTAAATCCCTAAAGCCAAGGAAATGAAAAGAGAAAGCCAAATAGTAGTGGTTCTCCCTCTCAGAGGTGCCTTGGCCTTTGTTCCTGAGGAGGGGGAGAAATAAAGGAGGGGGACCTCATGCGTAAATGCAGCGGGGGGGGGGGGGGGGGGGCTCTGGACCTCCTATCCCTTCAATCAGAGCAATGCTCCTGTTATCTCTGTTGTATGCAAGGCCTTTGTGTAGATTTTCTTAGAAGAAAGGATTCTAATGCTAGGAAAAAAAATCTGACAACCACCCCCCAGCCAAATACAGAGACACCGAGAGCCCTCCCACATGTATGTGCCAGCGGTCTTGCTCCCCTTTCATCTGTGTTGCTTTTCTCTTGAGGACTTTTCTTATTTGGAAGTTGATTCTCCAGGAGCTACCTAGTACAGAATCTAGTTATCCCTTTTTGGTGGATTCAGGAAGATTTTCTCTTTTTTTACCACTTTTTAATAAGTTATTGATGTAACCAATGTTCACTGTAGAAAATTATAAAATGTATAAAAGAAAAAAAGAGGTGACTAACAATTATCCTTCAGTTCCACCACCCAGAGACAGCTGCTTTTACCATCCATTTCAACACCAAATCCTATCACCGTACATTTAATGCATTTGGAAAATCTATCCCTTTATTCCATTTCTACTGCCACCGCTCTAGTTCAATTCCTTAACCAGTCTCTTAATCTCTTAAAAATAGTAATCCAATTTATCACTTTTTTTGGTTAAAGCCTTTCAGTGGCCTCCATGGACAAGTGAAACACTATTCCTATGAGCCGCCTGCTCTGGCTCTGGGAACTTCTTTCCCTCGGGAACTCCACCCCATTTGCTCTGAGGGGCTCATGTCAGTCCCCAAGGACGACTCCTGCATAGTAAGTCTGAGTAAGTCCTTCAGGTGTCTAGCAAGGGTGGGCACATTAAGAAAGTGCTAAAGCAGGGGCGCCTGGGTGGCACAGCGGTTAAGCGTCTGCCTTCGGCTCAGGGCGTGATCCCGGCATTGCGGGATCGAGCCCCACATCAGGCTCCTCCGCTATGAGCCTGCTTCTTCCTCTCCCACTCCCCCTGCCTGTGTTCCCTCTCTCGCTGGCTGTCTCTATCTCTGTCAAAAATAAATAAATAAAATCTTTAAAAAAAAAAGAAAGAAAGAAAGTGCTAAAGCAAGCATCAGAGGGGTGTCCCAGGTGACAATGAGGTTTTATAGAGATACTCATTCTTCCACCTCTGATGTTGGGTCTGTTATTACCCTCACAACCAACTTACAAGCTTATTTTCTAGTACGATGATGAATTTGGCTATAGGATCTCTGTGGTAGACTTCACAGCCCACATGACCTCTATATAATAAATACCCCGGACCATCAGCTACAGCAACAGCATGAGAAGAGTTGGCCTTTGGTGAAGGGTTTTACTGACTGCTATGGACTGAATTATGTCCCCACCCCACCCCCAAATTCATACACTGAAGGCTTAACCCCAATGTGATGGTATTTGGAGATGGGGCCTTTGGAGGTGGTTAGGGTCAGATGAGGTCATGAGGATGGGGCTCCCATGATGGGATTAGTGTCCTTATAAGAAAAGACACAAAGGAGAAGGCTGCTGTTTACAAGCTCGGAAGAGAAGCTCTCACCAGAAACCAACCAAAATGACATCTTGATCTTAGGCTTCCAGCCTCCAGAACTATACAAAAAATAAATTTCTGTTGTTTAAGCCACCCAGTCTATGGTATTTTGTTTTGGTAGCCCAAAATGACAAAGACACTGGGCTAGCTCTGTTCCTTAATCATTGATACTCTCTCCTCCTTGACACATTTCCATCCCAAGTCTCCTGAAGAAGAGGAAGGGCTTATAGAGACCTAACTTGTCATGGATCATCAGTCATATTAATCAAGTCTATACACTGTCTCCTCACAAAGAAACAAAGTTAAATGAAGCAAGCTAGATGAAACAGTAGTAAAAAGGAAACAAAACAGAGTACACCCAAAAAGTTCTAATCAGAAAACTGAACACAATAAAAGAAAAAAGAAAAAGAAACAAAGGTTAGAAGCATAAATCTCCTGGCTGAAATCTCTTACTTGGGGGCAAAGGAGATTTTTTGAGCAGTTAGTGTCTATGACTTGGGACCCCCAATGGAAGACTTCTGTGATAAATAATTAAGGAACCAAAAGTGATACCTGAAGCTTCTTCCTTTTCTGACAATATGTACTGGCAACTCCTACTCCTGTAAGTTCATGGTTCTAAACTGCCTGACAAGGAATAGATTAACCCTTTAGCAGGTAACTTGTCTTGGGACCAGTCTTCACTCACATTTCACACATCAGTCTACTTTTGTATGAATATGTAGCCATCTAAACATTTGTGAAGTAATATATATCATTACAAATGATTTTCACATGCATTACATAATTCCAATTCCTAAATTCAAGCACAAATTAGTCACATCTCAGGAATCTCCAGTCTTGAATCTCTAATATCAAGATTTTCAATAATGTGAATTTAAATGCTAACATGGGTCATCTTTGAGCATCCTACTTTCTCTTCCTATACGAAAAGACTCCATTCTCCCCTAAACTGACCTGAGGTGTTTATTTGACAAAATGCTCAGTGTGAGCACAGTGGGTTGATAAATATTTCTTGTGTGAATAAGTGAATGAATAAACACATGAATATTGCTACATTTATTTTATTTTATTTTTAGAGAGAGAGCATGCACACATCCATGCATATGGGGGGTAGTAGAGGCAGAGGGAGAGAGAGATGGGGAGGGGAGAATCTTAAGCAGACTCCACACCCAATTTGGAGCCCAGGGCAAAGCTTGATCTCAAGATCCTGAGATCATGACCTGAGCCGAAATCAAGAGTCAAACACTTAACTGACTGAGCCACCTGGGAGCCCCGAATATTTCTACATTTAAATTAATAGCTTAATGCATTTTCCTTTTTGTCTGTGGCTTCTCAGTTAGTTCTCCCTTAGATTCATCCCCTTTGTCTACATCTCCTTCATATCCCACTTGTCTGTGTTGAAATCACAGCAAGCAATGAATTGCCCACTGAACGTGACAAGCACTTTCCCTCTTTAGCATTCGCACTCAAGCTTCTCCCTCTATCTGGAATGCCCTTCTCTCCCACACCCTTGTCTGACAATGAACTCCACTCATCCATCACTGCCCAGTCAAAATACCATGTCTAACTTGTGGATTTCTCACTCATCCTCCCAGTCAGTATTAATTGCTTGCCTCCACTGCACTTTATAGATGCTTCTACTGTAGAATTTACAACACCAAATTATAACTTCTTTTATGGATGTTTATCTTTTTCCTAGACTTGTGAATCCCAACTCAGACTACATGACAAAATCACCTGGAGAAATTTTATTGAATCAGAATCTCTGGAAAGGAGCCTGGAGACCTTTATTTTTATTTAACAAGGACCTGAGTTGCAATCTTTTGCAACTCTTTGGGCTGGCTTTAGGACATCTTAGCTTAGGCTATATGGTCCTTAAATAAAGGGTTGTATTTTACTCAGCTTTGTATCTGAAGCTTAGCATAGTGTTGGTCTATAGGAGTCACTCAGTAACATGTTTATTGACCCAAAATGAATTGATTGGAATTTCCTGCCTGCAGCCCTCAAATTCCTGAATTTAACAGGGGAAGGGGAAAGATATAAAGGGGGAAAATTGCTATTAGTGAAATTTCCACCAGCTGTTTAGAAGATATTTGAGAGCAAAGCAGTCTTCCTAATGATTGTCTATGTGACTCATAAATAAGGTCCTTACATAAAGGAGGGAGTCTCTCCCCACCCCCTAAACTTAGTAGAAGCTCACTCTGACTTTGGTTACAGGTTGTACGAACTAGCTAGGGGAATCATCTCCATTATGGATGTGCATGTCAGCTTCCTCTCATTTTATTTATTTATTTATTTTGGTTACCATATAGAGTCTCACCAAGTTTTAAATTGATCACCAGAGGGCAAGATGGCTTATTGCTGCTGATCAGGTTATAAAAAGCAGTAAGACATCAGAAAGTGAGTTCTGTCTTGCCACACTTCAAAGAATTTAAACTAAGAGCTTTCAATAGTTCTTTGCTGCCTTCTTTGTTCAAGAGCAGCTAAGTTTCAAGACCAACAGCAAAGAATTTATTGCTCTAATAAAATGAAACAGTAAAAAACAGCTTGAGAGTATTGGCAACTCCTGAGATCCCCTTATCAGAATAGCTTAAAATCACTTTGAGAATATTAGTATTAGGACCACAAATAACCATCAAATCTTCATATCTACTCAGATTATTTAATTGCTTCTCTTGGACAAAATATTGAATTTTTTGCTTCATCACACATTGTAAATATTATCAAGTTCCTTAAAGGAAGGGTATATGTCTCATTTCCATTTCTACCTATCTTAGAGCTTTGCCCAATGCAGCTGACCAACAAATGGTGAACTTGTTATATAATACCCTTTGCTTTTATTTTTCATTTTATTTTTTTAATTGTAAAGGTAATACAAACTTCTAAAAAAAACCCCTCGAATGTGTATAAATATATCAAGTAAAAAGTTAAAGTCCATAAATAAAGAGAGAAGGCTGGAATGACCCTGTGGTGTCATTAACAAAAGGATTTTTGTAGCCATGAGACGTTTGCCATGATTAGCTTGCTATTCACAGCTATATTATATATTAGCTACCAGTCCAAAACAAATAAAATGAACACACAGTCCCCCCAGTCCCCTTTGGCTTAGAAGGAGATATACATCTTTTTTTCTGCCATAGTCTTCCTTTCCTCTCCCTTCAGAAGTTAGTCTTTCTTTTCTGTCTCTCTATTGTTCAACATCTGACTTTTGGGAAAGGTGCAAGTCTCACCTTCCATACTGATTGGTCATTTTGAACATTATATGGTTGGAAGAATGTAAATAGGAATTCCAGGAACCAGGAGCTAAAGTCAATGTGGGGCTGAGGAGATGAAGCAGGGCTTGGGCACAGAGCAGGCAGAGACAGAGGGAGAAGGCGGCAAGAGTGAGAGTATCCAGGAGTGAATCCAATCCTAGATTTCAACAGTTACATCTCTTATGTGAGGCAATTTGGCTCCTGACTGCCCCCTATGATGCTGCACGCCCCCATATACATATCTGAAAGCTTCCGCCATAGCATCTGTAAGAAGTTCTCAGGTTATTTTTATATCTGCTTCTCAGCCTCTGTATTTTTTTCATTTAAGTCCCTAAGGCCTGAATAATACCTAGAATGTAGGAAAGAACTTTACAGGCATTGGTCGAATAAGGCATTGTCTGAAAAATGGTTGGAATGGGTAGTCTATGAAAGTGCTCATAACCTAGATATATTATGTGAGATTAGATCACACGTATCCTTTTTTTTTTTTTAAAGATTTTATTTATTTATGTGACAGAGAGACAGCCAGCGAGAGAGGGAACACAGCAGGTGAGTGAGAGAGGAAGAAGCAGGCTCCCAGCAGAGGAGCCCGATGTGGGACTCGATCCCCAAACGCCGGGATCACGCCCTGAGCCGAAGGCAGACGCTTTAACGACTGCGCTACCCAGGCGCCCCAGATCACACATATCCTAATACACAAAATGTTGTTTTATTGGGTAGCTGGGATGCTTAGTGGTTAAGGAGAACATAGTTTAGAGTCTACACATGACCAAAATTCTCCCCAACACCTGTTACAGGCACTAAAACAATTTTGAACCAAGGATTTAATAGAAACCTGAGGACAATAAGTCATTTGATCATTTGATGTCTCATTTGAATCCCAATTTCATCCCTTATTAGCTACATGACCTTGGGCAAGTTACTTCCCATCTCTGAGCCGCAGTTTCCACATCTGTAAAGTGGGGCTATAAAGTAACCTACATCATAGAGGCTGCAGTGAGGTGTAAGTGAGTTGTGACATGTGTTAAGAATAGAGACTGTTTTAAGGACACCAACCACATGCCCATGGTTCATCATCCAAGGTACACCCCATTGCCACCAACTTCTCCCAAGATGCCATCCTATCTGCTTCACTTTCTTCCTTGCCAACCTCTCCAGTTTTGATAACTTCCCCCTTCTAATCATTTTTACTATGTTCCGTGTATGATTAAAATAACAGCAAACCTTTATAGAGCACTTAACTTAGATACTAAGTGCTTTCCATGAATCCTTTTAATCTTTCTCACAATCTTATGATTTAGATACCCTTATTAGCTCCAATTTGCAGATGAAGAAACTGAATCAGGGACTAGGCAACTTGTCCAAGATCACATAACTTGTGACTGATAGAAATTCCAATAAACTCTGCCTGTCTTCATTATCCTTACTCTCTAGGATGGCAAAGAAATTTTCTTCTCTATTCTCTTCACATGGTACTCCTTGCCCTCCCACCAGGATCCTCTGCTTCTTGGGTTCTACCTCTCTGGGGGGGACACTGCCTGGATCCATCCATCCAAAGGCTACTTACTGCTTGGTAATACCCAGTTGGATCTGGCCCCTGGAACCTACCCATCCCTTGAGATGGGTTGAGTTTCAGGTCCTGGGTTTGATAGTCTTTCTAGTTGTGCTTAGATAACAAGGTGGATCAGAAACAGGAAGCCCTCTCTAACCTACTCTTATCCGTACAGATTATACCCTTTCTCTGATTCTCCCCTTTCTGCAGAATCTGTGCTCTGCCTTTTCAAAACTGACCCCCACATTTGTATCTTGTATGTTTGATGCTTTCTCCACTTATATACCATAATATATACTGCAGAGCCATGACATATTTTTTTTGTTTCATTCCATTCAGAGCCATCTCCTCAAAACAGGAGCCAGCTGGACCTGGAATCTCTATTCTAACTTTGTGATTTGGGGCATGTTATGTAACTTTTCTATGCCTCACCAATTATATCTATATAATGATAGAAATACCTACCTCATAAAGTTGTCATGATGGTTAAATGAGATAATGTGCTTGTAAAAGGCTCTGCTTAGCATAGAGTTAGTGGTCTCAGCATTGTCTGCCACTCCTGGCACCAACCCACTGAGTTGGGTGACAGGCAAGGCTATACATGCTGGGTACACCGTGACATGTACTGAATGCTGGGCGGCAGCTTGAATTGTGGGCCAGGTTGAGATGCGTCTCTGCTCCAGAAACTTCCTTGTCAGGCTGTGTTTGGAACTATGGCTGTTATTCTGACTTCAGCCCCTCTTTGAGAGTCAGGGAGAACATTTCAGCTTCTCAAGCTTTTTGGCTTGTGTTTTCCATATTAAACTGATCCCTTCAGAACGTAAGGTAATGGTGGAGTGGTACTGTCATTTAATACAAAGTTGATTATGCTACCATCGATTTCTAACATGGGTGGGATTGCATCCCAATCAGAAGCTATTGTCCCCCACAAACCCCGATTGAATGTGCACCTGTGTGCTTCTCACGGGCTGTGTCTCATGGCTGAGAGACTTCAAAGCTGTGGGTGAGGGCACTGTCGGGGGGCCTGATGCCAGTCAGCTTGGAGGCGTTCACAATCACGTACTGAAGCATCTCTCTGCATGAAAGGAAGATGCCGCTCACAAAACCGCTCCTTGTTGTGATCTGGGGCGCCATGAATAGCCAATGATTGCATTCTCCTGGAGGTTCTCGCCGGGTGGTTTTAGTCAGACAGGGAGGGTGAGAGTACACAAGGAGAAGAAGGCAGAGGAGTTCAGGTCTGCAGTAATGCAGAACTTAGTCACGCCCATTGGGGAGGGACCTTCCGCATCTGCTTCTAAGGGCTAAAGATGAAGTAACTTTTTAACCTCACCATACAATGACAAGATTGTACTCTGCATCTTTGGGTTCTTCCCCTGAACCTTTTTTTGAGGGGGCTGAAAGCACACCTTGCACAGTTTGGCTTCATTGCCCAAGTTGTGGTTCTCGGAACAATAATGAGATAAATGAGTAGCAAGGGGCTGAGTAGTAAGAAAGGAATGCTCAGGGAGAACAGCCTGGTCAGTGGTTCTCAGATGTGGGTGCTCATAAGAATAACTAAGAGAGTATATTACAAAGATACATTCATCCGTCTCACCCCAAACCTGTTGAATCAAAATTGTTTGGGGCAAGGGGGTGGTGCCTGAAAATCTGAATTTTAAATATAAATGTAACACTGAGGATAATATAAGCTTTCAATCCTTACATAGTCATTGCTGTGTGGCAAGCATTGTCCAAAGTGTTCATATTCATTAACTCATTTACCATTCACAACGATCCTGCGAACAGGGTGCATTATTCTCATTCCCAGTAGCAGATGAAGAAACAGAAGGCAAGTCACCCCCTTAAGGTCACATGGCTAATAAATGACTCAGCTGGGCAAGCTGGGGACTCAGGTGAGTCCTAGGCACAATACTGAAGGAAGCACTCACTGTTGGGATCATGCAAGTGCCTCTTAGGAAGTAAGGGCCTCCTTAACTGTGCTCTGGGAGCCTCACTGGCTTTACTGGAGTTTTGGCCTTGGAGCTGGGATTGAACCCAAGGAGTGTCTCTTCATAGCACAGACTCCTACCTGCAGTACATGCAAATGTCACAGAGAAGGATCTAGCAATGGAGATGTCTCGCCCTTGACCTCCGTGTGACAGCCAAGAATCTCCCTTCAGGAGAAGGGAGTACAGGAAATGCAGTTGGTGGACAGTTTCCAAAGCTGCATTTTAGTATCTGTCATAGCTTTCATGGCAAGGCTGTGTTTTCCCAGGGCTGGGGGCTAATTTTTGCTGGACCATTCCTGCTCAACAATAGGAATGAAGGGGCACCTGGGTGGCACAGCGGTTGAGCGTCTGCCTTCGGCTCAGGGCGTGATCCCGGCGTTATGGGATCGAGCCCCACATCAGGCTCCTCCACTATGAGCCTGCTTCTTCCTCTCCCACTCCCCGTGCCTGTGTTCCCTCTCTCGCTGGCTGTCTCTATCTCTGTCAAATAAATAAATAAAATATTAAAAAAAAAAACACAATAGAAATGAAGCTCGTTCTGTCTTCTCCTGCTCCCTCTTTCTTCCTCCACATTGGTTCCACCAATAAGTAAATTAAATTATTCCTGCATGGCTAATTTTATCAGGGTGTCTACTTCTTGGAGAATCTGGACATACCACATCTCTCTCTCTTCTACAACAGTAGCTTTGAAATATTTTTGACTGAGACCCACAGTAAGGAAAAAATGTTTCATCTTGTCACAGTGTGCATGCACGTGTGTGTGTGTCCATATATATGCAAATATACAACACATATATATGGAAAAAAGCTTCAAAAGCAGTACTTACCTTTCCTATATGCAATGTATGATTCTATTCTATGTCATTTTTTAAAAAAGAGAATTTGGTTACAACCCACACAATTGCATTCAAGACCAAACACATACCAGAAATGCCATTTACATTCACCCACTGGTAGCATTTGCTGTGATCACATGGTAGTAGCATTGACATTTGATTGCCCCATCACTGGCCAGTGCAGGAGGCTTCTTGCCCTGTATTGACCTTCCCAATGGTCTGTTTCTTGTATTTTCCTGTGAAATGTAGTCCTGATTTTTTAAATATATATTATGACCTCAAGGAATTGGATACCAAATCAAAAGATTTATATATTTGTTCCAAAGTCAGGAGGATCTGGAAGTCAGGATGCTCTTTTCAGAATACCTTAGATTTGATCAATTTAAGGTCATGATCCACATAGTGTGTGTATGTGTGTGTATTTGCTTATTTAATAAAAACACATTTCTTATGTCCCCACAAATACCAGTTCCTTAATTGTTCCTTTGATACTTGCTAGGGATGATTATTAGCAATTTGAGACAGGTTCCTGAGATTAATAAATATTTATTGGATAGTAAATTAAGATTAAGAAATTCTAACCATTTAATTTTTGTTGAACTGGGCAAAAGCTGATTTTTAAAAAAATTTTAGCTCAAAAAATGTTGTTTGTCTTCAGGAGCATGCTTTGAGAGGCATGGATTCATATATTGTGCACTGTGTTCCTAGCCCATGTGGTCCACCTGCACATTCTGCTCATGCATTTTAAAGACATCTCAGTGCTGTTTGGTTTAATTCTATTTTGAGATATCTATCCTAGAGAAATAATCAGAGTTACAGAAAATTATTTATGTATAAGGGTGGTCATTATGGCATTATTCATAATAATGTAAAATAGGGACCAACATTAATTTCCAACAGGGATGGTTCAATAAACCATGATATATCCATAAAAATATGTCATAAAGCACCACTGGTTGGTATCTTGGTGATACTCAGAGCTGAGTAACTGGCAGTCCCTTTAGAGCAAGAAGTCTCCAGTTTGTCATGTTCTCCACTCTTCCCTACTGTGTAATACCCACTTTACTACTTCCTGCCTGACATTGGTAGGCATTGAAGTTTTGACCCTTGGCTGACATGATACTGTCCAAATTCCTTTGTGTGATATAGTAAGCTGATAATGGCTCCCCAAAAGATGTTCATGCTCTAATCTCTGGGATATTCATTTTGTTTGTTTGTCAGTTTGTTTTGAGAGAGAGAGAAAGTGAGAGTGTGCTCGTGAGTTGGGGAGGGTGCAGAGGGAGAGGGAGAGAGAGAATCTTAATGTGGGGCTTGATCTCAGCACCCTGAGATCATGACTTGGGATGGAATCGAGAGTCCAGTGCTCAAGTGACTGAGCCACCTAAGCGCCCCATTCTCTGAGACATTTGAATATGTTAATTTACGTGGCAAGAGAGACTTTGGAGATATAATTAAGTGGGTAGGGCCAGTGCAATCACAGGTGACCTTGTAAATGCAGGCAGAAGGATCAGAGTCAGAGAGGAGATGTGGACAGAAGCAGAGGCTGGAGTGATGCACTTTGTTGATGGAGGGAGAGGCCACAGATCAAGGATTAGGTGGCCTCTAGTAGCTGGAAAAAGCAAGGAAACAGATTCTCCTCTAGAATCTCCAGGAGGAACATAGCTCTGCTGACACCTTGATTTTAGCCGGTAAGACCCATTTTGGACTTCCGACGTCTAGAACGGTAAGATAACAAATGTGTGTTGTTTCAAGCCACTAAGTTTGTGCTAATTTGTTAGAGCAGCAATAGCAAATTAATGCACATAGCATTCAAGTTTGTTCAGTACGTGATTTCAACCCTACACTTAATTCTTATTTCCTTCTTCTCTGCTTCATTCTCTATACAGCATAGAATCTCTCCACACCAAATAACCCCAGGACACCATGTTTCTGCACCTCCATATCTTTGTGTCATTCTTTGTACCTAAAATCCCTTTCTCCTCTTTCTGTCAAGCTTCCAGATCAGAAAAGGGGAAGCCTTCCTTAGTATTGGTAACTAGTAAAGGCATTTCTACCTCCTATAATATAAACAAGCTGAGGTTGGTGGAAGACACCAAGGACCATTCATTAAGTTTCCTACTACAGAAAGCAGAGCTTATTAGGCCCAATTACATATCTTAATTTGGAAGGATTAGGTCTGGAGATGTAAGCATATTGCGGAACAGAATGGGAGTTCTTGGCATGGAAGTACTTTTGGCATTGTAGAGCAACCGCCCCAGGAAGCCAATAGGGTGCAAGGCGTAAAGACAAGCATGAGCATGGCAAATGGAAAGATGGCCAGTGGCAGGACTTCCCAGATACATAGCTTCCTTGTGCCTTTCTGTGCTTCCTAAGTTTTAGTATTTAGCATGCCATGCATTTGTAGTTAAAATACAGTGTTAACTTAAAAAAGAGTTGGGACTGCAATCAGCCTGTTTCAGTTTTACCTATAGAACTGCCAGGCTCAATAGGAAGTGGCTATCTGCAGTGGAACAGATAGAATTGCTCCACCTGACGCCACTTACATCTGCACTGACCCAAGAAGACAGGGAGCACCTTCCTCCACCAGTCCTTCCAGGGCTGCTGAGCACCACTCAATGGGAGTCTTGGCTGGCCTCATTGCCAAGTCTGTTGAGCTAATTTGTTTTCCAAGATCAAAATGCCACCAGTATGACCTATTAATGTTGCTAAGACCCCTACAACAATTCACCAGTCTTTAGGTATGGTATGGACCACTTACGCCTAGGGAGAACACAGATCAAGCCTTGCAATTAGTTCCCAGCATTTTGCCAGAATGGCCTCTATTGCTGCAGGGAGACATTTTCACTTTCAGATCAGATGTCCATTCATGACTCCAGACAGCTTCCTCTTTCACAGGCCGCAATGCCATCTGAGGCTCTCTACCCACCCCATCTCCAACAATTCCTATAACCCTTAAGTATGGCCCATTCCAGCACAACAGAGCTTTCCTTGAAAGCCGCAGGTCTTCTGTGGCACCTCTTCCCACAGCACTGCGTTGGGGAGGCAGGAAGCTGTCAGAGTCCTTACTCCTGTCACTGCTCCTCTGCCCAGTTTGTGTGCTGGGGGCAGCCTGTCGAACAGTCACAACTAGAGAACATTTTAAGTCACAACATCTTAACATTTAAGATGCCAGCTACTAGTATTATTAGTCCACCTAGTGAGTCTCTGAAGGGCTAGGAGACAGTCTTGTAACTCTATCCTTCAACAGCCTTCCAGTTGGCTTCTATGGACTTATGTTTCAGGATTTCTTCACCATAATTAGCCCTTGACATACATTTAGCCTGCTGTTTGGAGGGAAAGATTCTGTCTAAGGATAGGTGGAGATGCGGGGGTGGAGGGGAATACATTGTTACAAGTGCCTCAAAAATCACCCCTTGCTTTTCAGAGATAAAGCAGCATGGATTTTCTGACACTCACCTAGAGCTTTCCAATCAAGACACAGACAGTGGAGGAAAGAGGCCACATTTTCCTCCCTTTATTTATTTATTTATTTATTTATTTATTTATTTATTTATTTTTATGTTGCCAGCTGGTTTGCTCTATTTCTGATCACAAAGCTTGTGTGCGCTGCCCCCTCCAATTCTATTCCTCTAAGATCTTGAGATAGATTGATTTTCAATTCTAGTTGATGAAATTTTGTTTTTTCCCCCCTTGTGTCCTCACAGGCCTTTAAGTGAAAAGTGGAAACAGGACTGCATTTGAGCGTATCATGCTAAATTGAAACTCCTAGATGTAACTTTTAAAAGGCTCTTTTGTTCCCTT
This sequence comes from Ursus arctos, assembly GCF_023065955.2. Classification (NCBI taxonomy): domain Eukaryota; kingdom Metazoa; phylum Chordata; class Mammalia; order Carnivora; family Ursidae; genus Ursus; species Ursus arctos. The sequence continues at coordinate 39,411,613 of NW_026623100.1, read as the reverse complement.
TAAATTTTCCTCCCAGCGTTTGTCTATTTAGCTAAGCCCACTTTATGGATTGTAGAGCAAAGCTAAGTGGAAGTAGTTATTATGACGGAGAATGAGGAGCTTCATTCACTACTTATCTTTCATTTAAGAAAAAAAAATTTTTTTGAATGGGAAGCCCAGAAGCCCTTAGCTTTTACATTTATGTACTTGCTGGATTTTGGTGCCAATTTTTCTTTCCTTTGGATGAGAGATAGGTAATTTGTAGTTCATTGTGCATTTATAATGCAGTGCCTGATGTCTCATTAGCAAACAAAACAATAAATTGCATCACATGTCAGCTAATGACATATCCTTCCCATAGTGTGTGACAATTCTCGAGTACTGAGAACTTGTTTTATTTTATTTTATTTTTTTTTAAAGATTTTATTTATTTATTCGACAGAGATAGAGACAGCCAGCGAGAGAGGGAACACAAGCAGGGGGAGTGGGAGAGGAAGAAGCAGGCTCATAGCGGAGGAGCCTGATGTGGGGCTCGATTGCACAATGCCAGGATCACGCCCTGAGCCGAAGGCAGACGCCTAACCGTTGTGCCACCCAGCGCCCCTGCGAACTTGTTTTAAAATTTGAGGTGTTTTCGTTTGAAATCTAGCTTCCAGTCTATTTCTCTATTCCCCTTCAGTCTTGATCTCTGAAGTAAAAATCTGCTCTTGCTGCCACATTCCCACACCCCAGTCACTCCTTCACTCACTGGATTCTGGACCATCATCACCCCATGACAGCTCATCTCAGAGGTCACTATTGAATTCTTAATGGTCAAATTCAACATCCAAAATTTTCAGCCCTTTGCTCACCTGATTGTAACATCTGATTTCATATCCAATTTCATAGGGAAAATATATGTGAACGACCTTGAACTTGCTCAACTTACTATCCCAAAATTAAGCCTTTCTTGCTCAAAGTTCAAACTGAGGGCTTCAGAGGGGAGGGGGTGGGGGATTGGGATAGGCTGGTGATGGGTATTAAGGAGGGCACATATTGCATGGTGCACTGGGTGTTATAAGCAAATAATGAATCATGGAACATTGCATCAAAAACTGGGGATGTACTGTATGGTGACTAATGTAACAAAATAAAAATTATATATAAAAAAAGTTCCATTCTTGATACTATTCCCTTCTCTAGAATGTTACTCAATCAATAGCTCCTCTCTTGTATATCAGTGTTCCTCCATCTACTGGCTCCTTCCAAATCAACCTATGAACACATTCAAGTTCATCTCATTTCACACACACACACACACACACACACACACACACACACACACACACTTCAACCTTTATCCTGTATCCTCCTTCAATTATTAGACCTTTTCTTGAACAACCAAGACATAAACAGTTTCCACTTGCAATCTCCAAATTCTCACCTATTAATTTCTCTTCAAAGTTTCAAATGATTATTTTTGTATCTAATATGATTATGTTTTTTTCTCACCTGATTCTTGGAGTTTTTTTAAATTCAATTTTGCTAATGTTTTATCTGACATTTTGCATGTCACAATAACTTACCCTTATGTTCTCTTCTGTGAGTTTTATAGTTTCAGCTTCTACATTCAGGTTTTTGGCTTTCAGTTTACTCTTAAGTCAAAGTTGGAAATTTATATTTTCCTAGATAGTGATTCTGAAAGTATTGTCCCCAGACCAGTAGCATCAGCACCTCCAGGAACTTTTTAGAAATGCAATGTGTCAGGCCTCAACCCCAGACCACTGAATCAGAAACTCTGGGAGGGGGGCCCAATAATCTGTGTTTAACAGTCTTCCAGGAGATTTAAATACGTCCTCAAGTTTGAAAATCATTATTCTAGAAATGCATCCTTTTCATACATACTTTTAAGTTAATTGGTATAAAACGTTACTTGTTCTTTTTTTGCTAATATTCTTTGACTATGAAATTACATCTCTCTCATTGCTAATATTAGTTTTTTTCTCTCTTCCTTGATGTTGGTCATATTTACCAAATGTTTGAATATATTATTGTTTTAAAGAACCAAATTTTGTTTTATTGATCATCTTTTCTGTTTTTTTATTTTGATTTAATTAATATTTGCTTATATCTTCACTGATTCCTTTACTCTGTTTTATTTTGTGGTCCTTTATCTAACTTCTTGAGTCGAATGCCTTATTTGTTAATTTTTAATCTTCTGTATTTGCTGATACAGTGCACTGTATCCTTTGTGTACACTTTGGCCTTAATCCCATAAATCTAACTTGTAATATTCTCATATTATTGTTTCTCACTTCTGAATAGTTTGTCATTTTAATTTTGATTTACTTTTTTATATAGGAATTTCTTTGAAAGGTTTTAAAAAATTTGAAGAAAGTTTTATTTTTCTGAAACAATATATAACATATTATATATATACTATATATATTTGTATAAATGTACATTTGTTTTGTTGTTAATTATCTAATATGATCAGAGAATTTGGCCCTTTTGGGATTTACTGAGATTTTCTTATGCCTAACAATTGATCATTTTTGTGAATATTTAGTGTGTTTGTAAAGAATGTGTATTAAGTTGAAAGATCTTTCTCTCTCTCTGTATATATACATATAAATATATACATATATATCTATGTGTGTATATGTATATGTATATATACATATATGTGTGTGTCTACACACATACCCATTTGTAAGATTTAGTTTTTTAAATAGACTTTAGTTTTTAGTTTGGTTTTGGATTTAAAGAAAAATTGAGGATAGTGCAGAGAGTTCTCATATACTCTGCACCCAGTTTCTCCTATTATTACCATCTAATATCATTATGATATGTTTGTTATTAGTGAACCAATATTGATACATTATTATTAATTAAAATCCTGTTTCATACTATTAAAAACAATAAAAAGTCTCCTATATAATTTTTCAAAAACAAACTATAGTTCCAAAATCTATCCAATTTATAGTATCAATTGAGATTCTGCTCAGCTGAGTGTATACAGTGGCTTAAACAAATTAGGGGCAATAGTGAACAATACTGTGTTATATACATGAAAGTTGCTAAGAAAGTAGATCTTAAATATTTTCATCACAAAAATATAAATGATAATTATGCAATGTGATGGAAGCGTTAACTAATCCTATTGTGGTTATTATTATGCAATACATATGTGTGTCAAATCATCACTTTGTAACCCTAAACTTACACAATGTTATATGTCAATTATACCATCTCAATAAAAGAGGGAAAAAATAAACATGGGTCATAAAAACCATAAAATCAATCAAAAAAAAAAAAAAAAGAAAAATATTTTTAAAAAACAAAATCCCAAACCAGTAAAAGGAAGGAAATAATAAAGATCAGAACAGAAATAAACAAAATAGAAACTAAAAAAAAAAAAAATCAGTAGAACAGATCCATGAAACCAGAAGCTCGTTCTTTGAAAAGATCTAACTGATAAACCTTTAGCCATATTTATCCCCCCCCAAAAAAGAGAGGGGACTCAAACAAAATCAGAAATGGAAGAAGAGAAATAACAACCAACAGTACAGAAATACAAAAGATTATAAGAACGTATTATGAAAAATTATATGCCAACGAATTGGACAACCTAGAAGAACTGGATTAATTCTTAGAAACATATAACCTCCCAAAGTTGAATCAGGAAGAAATAGAAAACCTGAACAGACCAATTACCAGCAATGAAATTGAATCAGTAATCAAAAAACTCCTCCCAAAACAAAAATCCAGACCATCTGGCCTCACAGGTGAAACATTTAAAAAAGAGTTAATACCTATTCTTCTCAAACTATTCAAAAAAATACAAGAGGAAAGAAAATTTCCAAATACATTCTGAGGCCTGCATTATTCTGATAAAGACACCACAAAAAAAGAGAAGTATAGGCTAATGAATATCTCTGATGACCACAGATCAAAAACTCTTCAACCAAATATTAGCAAACTGAATCCAACAATACATTAAAAAAATCATTCACCATGATCAAGTGGGATTTACTCCTGGGATGCAAGTATGGTTCAATATTCACAAATCAATCAATGTGATACATGACATCAATAAGAGAAAGGATAAAAATCATATGACCATTTCAATAGATGCAGAAATAGCATTTGACAAGTACAATATCCATTCATGATAAAAACTCTCAAAAAGTGGGTTTAGAGGGAACATACTTCAAGATCATAAAGGCCATATATGAAAAACCCACACCTAACATCATCCTCAATGGTGAAAAACTGAGAGCTTTTCCCCTAAGGTCAGGAACAAGACAAAGATGTCCATTCTCACCACTTGTATTCAACATAGTACAGGAAGTCCTAGCTACAGCAATCAGACAACAAAAAGAAATAAAAGTCATCCAAATTGGTAAGGAAGAAGTAAAACTTTCACTATTTGCAGATGACATGATACTACATATATAGAAAGCCCTAAAGACTCCACCAAAAAAACTACTAGAACTGATAAATTAATTCAGTAACATCACAGGATACAAAATCAATGTTCAGAAATCTGTTGTATTTCATACACTAATAATGAAGCAACAGAAAGAGAAGTTAAGAAAGCAATCCCATTTACAATTGCACCAATAATAATAAAATATCTAGGAATAATCTTAACCTAAGAGGTAGAAGACCTATACTCTGAAAACTATAAAACACTGATGAAAGAAATTGAAGATGGCACAAACAAACTGAAAGATATTCCATGCTCATGGATTGGAAGAACAAATATTGTTAAAATATCCATACTATCCAAAGCAATCTACAGATTTAATGCAATCCCTATCAAAATACGAACAGTATTTTTCACAGAATTAGAACAAATATTCTTAAAATTTGTATAGAACCACAGTAGACCCTGAATAGCCAAACAATCTTGAAAAAGAAAAATAAAGCTTGAGGTATCATCATCCTAGATTTTAAGTTATACCACAAAGCTGTAGTAATTAAAATAGTATGGTATTAGAACAAAACTAGACACATAGATCAATAGAACAGAATAGAAAACACAGAAATAAACACACAACTACATGGTCAATTAATTTTTGACAAAGCAGGAAAGAATATCCAGTGGGGAAAGAACAGTCTCTTCAACAAATGGTGTTGGGCAAACTGGTCAGCTACATACCAAAGAATGAAACTGGACCACTTTCTTACACCATACACAAAAATAAATTCAAAATGGATTAAAGACCTAAATGTGAAACCTAAAATCATAAAAATCCTAGAAGAGGGGTGCTTGGGTAGCTCAGTAGGTTAAGCAACTGACTTGTGATTTCAGCTCAGGTCATGACCCCAGGATCATGGGATCAAGCCCTGCATGGGGCTTTGCACTCAGTCAGCACGGAGTCTGCTTGAGATTCTCTCTCTCTTCCTCTTCCTCTGCCCCACCCCCAGCTCATGCACTCTCTTTCTCTTTCTCTCTCTCTCAAATAAATAAATAAATAAATAAATAATTTAAAAAATCCTAGAAGAAAACACAAGCAGTAACTTCTTTAACATCAGCTGTAGCAACTTCTTTCTAGATATGTCTCCTTAAGCAAGGGAAACAAAATCAAAACCAAACTATTGGGACTACATCAAAATAAAGAACTTCTGTACAGCAAAGGAAACAATCAAGAAAACTAAAAGGCAATCTATGGAATGGGAGAATATATTTGCAAATGACATATTTGATAAAGGATTAGTATCAAAAATATATAAAGAACTGATATAAACCAACACCCCCCAAAATAATCCAATTAATAAATGAGCAGAAGGCATGAACAGACATTTCTCCAAAGAAGACATACTGAACAGACACATGAAAAGATGCTCAACATCACTGATCATCAGGGAAATGCAAATCAAAACAACAATGAGATATCACCTCACACTTGTTAGAATGGTTAAAATCAATAACACAAGAAACAACAGGTGTTGGTGAGGTTGTGGAGAAAGAGGAACCCTCTTGCACTGTTGGTGGGAATGCAAACTGGTGTAGCCACTGTGAAAAACAGTATGCAGGTTCCTCAAAAAGTTAAAAATAGAACTACCCTAGGAATAAGCAATCACACTACTAGGTATTTACCCAAAGGATAATATCCAAAAATACCAATCCGAAGGGATATATGCACCCCAATGTTTATAGCAGCATTATCTATAATAGCCAAATTATAGAAACAGCCCAGTGTCCATCAACTGATGAATGGACAAAGAAGAGGTAGTATATACAGACAATGGAATATTAGTCATAAAAAAGGAAATCTTGCCATTTGTAATAACATGGATGGAACTAGAGAGTATAATGTTGAGTGAAATAAGTCAGAGAAAGGCAAACATCATATGATTTCACTCATGTGTGAAATTTAAGAAACAAAACAAACGAATAAACAAAAGAAAAAGAGAGAGAGAGAGAGAGAGAGAGAGAGAGAGAAACAAAAAAACAGACTCTTACTGTAGGGAATAAATTGATGGTTTCCAGAGGGGAGGTGGGTAGGAGGTGGGGGAAATCGCTGAAGGGGGTTAAGAGTACACATCACTATGAGCACTGAATAATGTACAGAATTGTTGAATCACTATATTGTACACCTGAAACTAATATAATACTGTGTATTAACTATACTAGAACTAAAATAAACAACTTAAAGAAAGAAATTAAAAAACATATAATAGGCATCCATATAATTTAACATTAATTTCAGACAGAACTCTCTTTAGAAATAAGATGATAGGTGTTTGTTTGTTTTTTTAAGGCGAGAAACATGCATCTACTATTGTGAAATAGTGGTAGATTCCCATTAAAGACATGCACAGAAGGAGGATGGCTGCTGTGACCAGTATTGTTTAACACTTTTCTGGAAGTTTCAGTGAAAAGAAGAGGCCATGGAAAATAATTATGTTGAGGGAACTATTGGAAATGACACAGCAACATTATAATTCCCATGTGATATTTGCCTAGACAACCAAAGGAAATGAACTAATAAAATTTACTTAGATGATTAGTTAAAAATGGAATATACAACATTCAAGATTTTGTACATACTCAACAATGCAGAACATAGTATTGTAAAAAGAACCCATTGACAATAGCAATTAGAATATGTAGGATTAAACTTAATAAGAAATATTCAGGACCTACTAAAATAAAGCAAAAAAAAAAAACCCTAAAAAATAATTTGGAAGAAAGATATCATGTTTCTGGATAAAGAATACTCAATATAAAAAATGTCTCCAAACAAACTGATACATTTGGTGAAATTAGTAACATGGCGGATAGTACATGATACTGATCTTCTAAAGTTCATGTGGTAAATAAAGAAAAAGAGCTAATAAAATTTCAAAACTGATCTTGGTGTAGGAATCCATAATATGAGATATTGAAATAGATAAATTTTTAATAATTAGGAGTGGAGGCTTTGGCTTGCAGCTATGGTGGAGGACCTTGCTATACACCAATGCTCCCTCTAACAAAACAGGAAGAGCTAGATAAAATACAAAAAAATACCCATTTGAAGGTAGTGGTGAGTTGCCGAGGCAGAGAAGATAATAGAATGACATCTTAAGGGTTGGAGAAAATAACTAGAATTCTACACTGTGAGAAAATAATTAAGTGTTGAGTACAAGAAGTGAAATAAGCAGATATTTTCATACGGTTGACTAGAAGCCTGAGATCTGTTATCTACTTGAAGACTCCCTGACTAGAATTATGATCCCTAGGGCCTCAGGGTTAAACCTTTTCCAAAACTCATCCTCAGGGTGGGGTAAAGAGGGAGATGGGCAGGAGAAACCTGAATATCTCCTCCACATTTTCCCTATAGAGGCCAACATTTCTCCTGTTTTTGTTCTTTCCCTAGTTAATCCCAGATACTTGACATTGAAGACTGTAATCCCTGGATTGTGGCCATGTCCCTGTGTGGGGACATCCTCAGAGAATCAGTAAAATCCTTCTGGCTCATGTGTCTACTTCCTTAGTTCTTGTCTCTGCTTCTTCATATTCTCCTGGGGTGAATAACATGAGCACTTCAGTAGATCAACATCTTTGGAATCACTCTCTACATTTTATTTATTTATTTATTTACTTACTTATTTATTTATTTATTTATTAAATTCAATTAGCCAACATATAGTACGTCATTAGTTTCAGATAGAGAGTTCAGTCATTCATCAGTTTCATATAACACCCAGTAAAATAGGTCAGTAGAGGGCATGACTTACATTTACCCTGCTTCTGACACTAGGTAAGAATTCATTCAGTATTCTTCTTTCTGTCTTGAATTAGGAACAGTGACCTTTACCAGCCAAGGTTATAGACCGGCTGATGTATATGCACCAAATGACAGTATGGTCCTAACTACAGTGCCAGGACTATGAAATGTCCCACTTAGGTGGCACCTCTCAAAAGTGGCCTCTAGATCTTTCCTCAGGTCCCTTCCCATTCCTCCTACTAAGAATGATTCAAGAACAAGCCTGCTCCTTTCTCTCACTCCACCTCAATGGAAGAAGACTTTCCCCCCCAAGAGAATTGGTTAAAAAGTCCTGCATATTTCAAAGCTCTCTCTTAATTTGATTTCTTCAAAGAAGTTAATGTCTGGGGAAAAAACACTTTGGCTTGAAATGACAGTGCTCCTGGCTGCTTGAACATATGCATTTACCCTTTGAATTGGCAATCCCAACTCTAGGAATCTGCCCCAAATATATAATTGTAAAAATATGAAAACATAATAGCATAAGGCTATTCTTTTATAGCATTTTTTAATGGCAAAAGACTGGAAATAATACAAATGTTCATCGTCTTGAGAGGGAATTAATACAGGGAAATTGTTATAAAGGTATTAGAAGAGCTAAAGGACAAATAGGATCATGGGAAACCCATAGATAAGCAACAGCAGGCAAATGCTACCATGTCCAGGGCTAAAGGGACAAAAAGAAAATATGGCTTTATCAGCTAGAGCTTCTCAGTGGGGCTAGCACCTTGTAGATGATATAGCCAGACACACAGCCCAAAGCAGAGGAGAAGACAAGCTTCTCTTCTCCTGCCTGCCTATCTCCTACAGGTGCCAACCCATGGCTGAACCTGACTGAAGCCAGTTAGCAAGAAAGCCTGGGTTTGCAGGGGTCAGAGAAAAGCAGGAGAATGCAACTCAGACCCTCAGAGACAGTTTCTATTGGCAGCTCTTCCCTCCTAGCCCCCATCCCTGAATATGGGTCACACTTTCCTTTTCTTTGTATATCTCATAATTTTTTATTGAAAACTAGACATTTTATAATACGTTGTATTGTAATACTGTAAGACATTTTATAATATATTGTAGCAGCTCTAGGTCATGATTTTTCTCTCCTGATATTTGTTTTTGTTGCTTTGTTTAGTAACTTGCCTGGGCTAGGTCTATGAAATTAATCTCCTTAATGACCGTGTATGTCTGCTCCTTTAAAAAATTATTATTATGGCGGCTTTATTTTTAAGCCTGACTTGCTAGGGGTCACCCCTCTTTCTGTGTAGCTTAGTGGTCAGCAGTGATTAGACAGAGGCTGTACTCCAAACTCTTGAGCCAGTGTGGTTTCTGTTCTCTGCTGATGATCTCTGCATGGGGAGAGTACCACATTCAACGTTCAAGCTGTTTTAAATTCTTCTGATTTTTTTTTTCTCCTTGCCTCTTTTGCCTCTCTTCTGTGCAGGTGTGGTCTCAGTGCTGGTCAGGAGTATGTGGAGGGCTTGGGCCCTCACTGGTCTGAATGTGGATGCATGCGGTCTCAGCTAATATTACACCTGTCCCAAGCACAACCTCAGGCTGGCAGAGGCACTGGCCCTCTCCATTGGTCCACTGCTGAGATTGTCATTTCCCCAGACAATATTGCTGGGCATGGCCCATCTCTCCAAAACAAGTGTGCCAATATGCCACAGCAGCAAAACTGCTGGTTGTCACAGCTTGTCATAGCATCCATATCAGCTATGCTGGGTGGAGGATGGGAGCAGTGCCAGTAATGAACACCATAGGCTCCCACTAGTCTTAAAAACTCTGTAGCTTTTCAAACATAAATGCTTCTTAAATTATGGTAAACCTTTCATAGATTTCCAGAGCATGGGAATAGTTGTTTTTTTAATATTTTGGTTCAGTTTTATAGTTGTTTTTTGAGGAAAAGATTTGCTAACCTACTAACCTAGTTATACTCTAAAGGTTTGCTTCATTCATCCAGTAAATATGTATGTAACATTTTCTTGGAAAGGTATTTTTCTCGGAAAGGTATTTTTCTCAGCACTGAGGATATCTCCATAAATAATACAGATCTAATTCCTGTTCTTATGGAGCTTATATTTTAGCAGGGGAGATAATGAATGACTATATAATGTATTACTTAGTTACAAATGTAGTGAATGCTACAAAGGAAAAGCATCACACCTTTGTTTTTGTATCATGTCTCACTGAATTAGTCATAACTTCTACAAAAGCTTTCTTAGTAATGGTGATGATGTGTATAATTTTCTTGGTCCTGATTTCAATAGATATGCCTTTAATGTGTAACCACTAAGGTAGATTTTTTTTTTAGAAATCATGTTGAAGAATTACATATTTATTCCTAGTTTTCTAACATGTTTTCCCCTCAAAAATGTAAACAAAATTTATCATATGCTTTTCAGCATCTCTTGAAATTTTCATATACATTTCCATATCAAACCTATTTGCATCATACTTTATGTTTCAAGATATTCTAGTAGTAAAGTGCCTTGCATAATTGAAGTAAAATAGACTAGCTGGAGGTAGGTCATCATTTAACTTACCCGGACTTCAATTGCTGCTACTTTATTTAGTGTTTTATTGAAAGTGAGATTGGGTTATTATTTTGGTTCCACCATTTTTCAGTTTTTTATTATTTTATATTTTTCTTTGTTTTTCAGTTGTTAATATAAGATGTTTCTTAAAAGTGTGGAGCAATTTAAACCAAAGGTAGAAAAAGAAACAAGGCAGTTTTCACATACTGTATCAGTGAGGGCAGGAATAGGACCTAGACCCTGGACTCACAAAACTGAAGCATTTTATTACTATATCTTGAAAGGGCATTTTTTTTCTTTAAAAACAAAAAAATAGTCTCTATTCTCCCCACCCCACCCCCCAAAAAGAAAGGACTTTAAAGATTATCTTGTTGAAATTATCAAGTCCTCTAGCCCTTAAAAAACCCTATGTTCTTAGAAGTTACTCTGGCTGGCTTTTGCTCAGTGACTTTGAACAGAGTTCTAAGTTACAGTAATGACATGTCCATAGGAAGGGAGAAGTAGAGAAGTCCCACTGGGGAGAAAGTTGGGATTCCCATAGCGCCAGTAAATATCTTGTTTACAGCATTTACCACACTGAATTAAAATTATTTATTTACATGTAGATAATCCCCACTAGCCCACAAAACCCTTAAGAGCAATGACAATTGTTTTTTTTTAAACCAAGTCTCTGTCTGCACATCCTGGTGTAGCTCCCAGGACATATAATTCTTTATAAATTTTTATTATATGAAGAAATGAATGGGGCCATAGAGGGTACATCTCAATCTAAAAGCCAATTCCCACTGTTCCAATGTTCTAATAAAAGACTTAAGTAAGAGATTTTATAGGGGTATGGAGATGGTTTAAAGATAAGGGTAAAAGAAGAAGGACATGCAAATGTCAAGGACTTTCACCAATGTATGAACAGCTATTAAAATGTACCCAATGCTTCTGCTAAGATTTCTTACCAACAAAAAAAGGCAGCCTGTTTTCATGCCACCGATGTGATGTCGTTTAGCTCACAGAGACCTGCGCAAACTATGTGTTCCCACAAGGGTCCACATTTGGCTCCGTGAGCTCGGGTGAACCGGATCTCTGGACTTTCTGGAACTCTGTCTTCCTAGCTGTAACATATGAGGGTGAGTAGGCCTTTTTGGGAGCCTTTTTTATACACACATTTTGATTCCGAGATGAATGAAAAACAAGCAGGTGGTTTTCTGAAAGAATTTTTTTTTAAATAAAAAATCAGATCACATTTTTACAGTAATAAAAATGAATTGGAGATTGCCAAGCCACTGACTGGTTTCCTGCTCATCCCCATGAGCTGGAAATTTTTACTAAAGGCAACAGAAACTCAATTCAGTCCCAAAATGTCAAGACTTTATATCTGCCAGGAGGAAAAATTATTGTTTGCTCTTTGTGTTGTCGGACAGTTATCAAGTCAAATAAGTTAAATAGGTTTGTCTTCCCAATATTTGAGGCATGGATCTTGCTTTCTTATTTCTGCTCTGGGAGTGTTTGATATGGTGTTTACCAAAGTGGGGGAGAGAAAGGGAGAGAGAAAGAGTTTGAGAGAGAGAGAGAGAATGAACAAGCAAATTGTAGCCACTTTTCTTCCACAGCCACAGGCTGTGATGTCAAGAAGTAAATGATGGAAAATGTCAACTCTGCTATCTGTAACCTCATACTTTGCAGTTTCCCTGAGGCCCCCATGCACTCTCACAGCTTCTTAAGAAGTAGACCAACAAAAAAATTTAAGTGCATTTTGCACTGGTTACACCACAGACTCACACACAGTTGTCTTAAACAGAAGTCTTGACAGAAAATTCTGACACTTTGTTTTTTGGCCAAAGAACAGTGTCTCCTTCAAAAATGCTGACCTTTGGAATCATGGATATTCTTAGTAATTCTCTGTTGGAAGGAGGAAATTGGTGTCTTTGTTTATATACCCTCCCACCCAACAGCACTTGAGAAGGAACAGTATGCCCCACAAACAAGTACTGTTAGAGGGTGGGTGGAGAGCAGGGAACAAGGTAGAAGAAGGGGAGTGAGGGAAGAGAAGAAAGGTGAAGGGAAGAGAGCTGAAGTAGAGAGACCAGAACAATCAGGAAGCACCCAAGAGCACTGGGGGATGGGAGGACCCAAGGGGGAGGGGAGGTGAGAAGGTCCCCAACTATAGAGAGTTGGGGATTTGTACAAATTGTGTGTTCTCATGGGGATCCAGAGTTGACGGCTCTGAGCATTTCATGGTGCAAACTGTGGGACATTGACTAATACTGGCAAAGTTCTTTAATTTCTTCCAAGGAATAGCGTATACAGGAATTTTTTTATTACACAGATCAATCATTAGAAACAGCTTAGATGATATTATTCATGCAGTTAACCTGAAATAAGTATGGTAATAGTCGTAGGAAACAAGCAAGAATTACCCTCATAAACTTGGAGATTAAATTAAATCTTTTTGTTAAACTCATTTGTTGAAAAAATTATTGGTTCTCCCAGTAATAATGTGATTCTGTGAATTGAATTTTATGTTATTTAGGGACTTCAGAGTAAAATTATTCCAAGGCTTATTTCTCTTGGATGTGAGGCTGTGGAATCTCATTTACGATGTAGAAAATTATAATTGCATAAATTACTCAGGGCTTATGATATGAGATTTTTAAGACAAACAAATAGATCTTTTGCCTTTAAAAATTCATGGAGAATGTGGCTCCCTGACGAGATCACTTTCTTTTCAACCTCAAATCAGCTTTATTTCTTCGCTCTTCCTCCCTGTGCTACAAGTATTTCTAAGGGAGATTGTGTCACGTGTTTTCAGATTCTGCCAAGAAAAAGTGCTCCATCGCTCACAGATGCATTGATATTGTAAAGGTAGTTCTTATAATGGAACAGAGTTAAGGGAAGAGGACAATGCTGAGTTCTTACTAACAGTGTATCTGTGAATCTTGACTCTGTACCTGGATTGGTCTTCCAAACAGATAGACTAAGCAGCCAAATTAATGTCTGAAATTCTTTTTTAAAAAAACAGATAAAAGTCTCTTCTCACAAGTAGAAATTGTCTTAGTCTAGATGTCCCCAATATGTCAAATCTAAGACAAGATCTTGTACGTTGATAGTTTATTTGGGGAAATGATCCCAAGGATAGAAGTAAAAGACAGGAAGAAAGGAAAAATAATCCAATGGTGTGTTATCAGAAGTTCATCACTACAGGCATCTAGGGCTCTTTCCACTTGGAACATCTGAAGAAACATTTATAATTCACCTTAGAATTATTCACTCCAGGGATGAAAGAGGGGAATATTTATCAAGCAACTTCTATTGCCATTGGTCAATGCCCAATGAGGTAATAACTCCTGCTCATTTTTAGGCTTGTCCATAGATTGGAATGCCTGAGTAAGTGTCCACAAGTATCCAGGAAGTGGTATTGAAATTTTCACTTTGTTCATGCAATGCTCTCATGACCTCAGTGAGCATTTTTATGACCTTTTTTTTTTTAACTCTCTATTAGGTAAATCACTCATTTCCATTTCATTAAAGTCTGCTTCTGGAGTTTTACCTTGTTCTTTTGTTTGGAACATATTCCTGTACTTTGTCCTTGACTGTGTGGTTTCTGTGCATTAGATAGAACAGTCCCTTTCCCACTCTTGACAGTGTGATCTCATGTGGGACGTGAACCTTGTTGATCAGGCTGGCTTGAGCTCCTAGTTGTCTCTCAAACCTCTGTGCTTGTCCAAGTCTCCTTGTTTGCTCTTGGTGGCTCCAAATAGTGTGCCAAGACCAATCAGTGTCTCAAAGGGGAAGATTGCAGGCAGTACCTATTAGATTAGAAGTTGGAGTCTCAGGAAGCCACTGGGATGGCATATAGTTAACCTCCTAGGGAGAAACTGGGAGATGGGCATCTTTGCTTGCTACCTCTGTGCTGGGATCAGGTGTATTGCTGCAGGGGGTACTCCTGCACCTGCTAAGAACTGCTTCCTTGTTTGCTACAGTACTGTGGGACTTGTGAAGGCAAGCCCTGTTGGCTCTTATAGCCAGGTGACCTGCAGGCCCATCCCTTATTTGGCAACTGCAAAAGCTGGGGTGCCAGATATATGTACAATCTCCTCCCAGGGAGATACTGGACTTGGTTTTATTATTGGAACAGGCTGGAAGGAGAAAGCAGGGGAGGTGTTTATCAGCTTCTCTAGTCTCTGGGGAAGATTGTAGTCAGCTCCCAGATGCATGCTAAATTAGAAGCTTGGCCCTCAGGCAGAAACATTTTTTTTAATTGAGATATAATTGACAAAAAACATTATATTAGTTTCAGGCATACAACATAATGATTTGATATATGTTTATATTGCCAAGGGATCACTACAATAAGTTTAGTTAACATCTATCACCATACGTAGTTACAACTTTTTTTCCTGAATGAGAACTTTTAAGATCTACTCTCTTAGCAACTTTCAAATATACAATATAATACTCCTAACTATAGTAATCATGTTGTATGTTATAAGCACCAATCTGTTCTCTGTATCTATGAGTTTGGCTTTTTAGATTCCACATACAAGTGAGACTGTATGGTATTTTGTCTTTCTCTGTCTGACTTATTTCACTAAGCATAACGCCATCAAGTTCCACCAAGGTTGTTGCAAATGGCAAGATTTTCTTCTTTTTTATGACTGAGTAATGATATATAGATTATATTACATAGAGATGTGGATAGATTATATATATCTATCTCACATTTTCTTTATTCATTCATCCATAGATTGACACTTAGACTGCTTCCATGTCATGGCTATTGTAAATAAAGAGCAGCTTTTAAAGTATGTGGATAAATTTCTTTCAGGGAAAGACTGGGAGATGGACGATTTTGCCTGTTCCCTCCATGGTGATCCTTGGTGACATAGTCGCTGGGTTTGTGCACCCATTAAGAATTGTTTGTTTACTATAGTCCTGTGGGTCTTGCGGACACAAGCTCCATTGGCTAGGTGTTTTGGGATCTCATTCCTCCAGTGAGAGTCTTTTTTTTATTTTTTAAAAGATTTTATTTATTTATTTGACAGAGAGACAGTCAGCGAGAAAGGGAACACAAGCAGGGGGAGTGGGAGAGGAAGAAGCAGGCTCCCAGCAGAGGAGCCTGAATGAGGGGTTCAATCCCAGGACTCTGGGATCACACCCTGAGCCAAAGGCAGACACTTAATGACTGAGCCACCCAGGCGCCCCCTCCAGTGAGAGTCTTAAAGGTTGGGGCACTATGTGTGGGGTCTAAACCCTTTGCTTCTCAGGGAGCAAGCTCGGAGTTGGGGGCTATCTCCTGATTGCATGTCACTTTGTTGGGGTGGGGTTAATGGCAGGAGTGTGTCTCAGCCTTTCTTACACATTTCAATGTGGGCATTTTCTTATTCGTCCGATATGTAGGAGTCACTCAGCAGTTTTCTAGATCTCCTTCAGAGGGAATTTCTCCTTATGTGGCTGTACCTTTGGTGCATTGCCAGAGGAGGAGAACTCAGGAGCTTCCTGTGTACCTTCTTGGTCAACTCTGCCTACTTTGCTTTTAAAATTGAATGGAGAGCCAGTGATTGTCAAATTTTTAAGAAAATCCTTAAATGATCTATATTTTCTTTTTCTCTTTTTATTAAAAAATGCCATGATGAAAGCGACATTTTTGCTATAAGTCATCTCTTGTCCTGTAAAGGCCCCCTCAAAACAGGCCCCCTTTAAGTGAGCTTATTGTTGCTCTGGTGTAAGGCCTCGGTCTTTAGTACCTTAAAAAATAATTGTATTCCTTCTATAAGCCAGTCTTCCTCTCCCTGTCTTTCTCAAATCTCCCAAATGACAGTTGTTGTTGTTTTTTTTCTTCATTTTGATATTCATAGAGCCTTAGAACTTCTTGGTTTACGACAGACCCAACTCTTGCTGTATGTTGCTTGACGTCAGCTTCGTTGTTTCACTGGGTATTTTATTGGGTTGATATTTTTTTGTTTCTCTCACGTTGTATTCCCATTGTGTCATCTTACTGTGCCAATTTTTGTTGAATTGAAACTGTTTTTCTCAGAAGAAAATAACAAGTATTTTCAAGTTTAAAATAAGTCAAATCTCTAACCCATTTTTATTGTTGGCTGTCTTTTGTTCATTTTATTTCATAGGTACTATAGTCAGTCATGACGTCTTATCAGCTGCCACCTCCTGTTAAGGTCAGGAACACTTGAAAATTTCATGTCACTAGTTTACTTTTGGATGAAATACAGTAGCTGAGAGAGTGGGGTTCTTTGATAAAAAAATGTTTATATAATTTTTAAAAATTCAGTGAAGCATATAAATTTGTACCTATTCTAGACTTTAAGAGAAAAAGAAACCTTCCACAAACTTCAAAACATTCTTATTTACTTTTTATTACAAATAGGTAGAATGTTCATCTAAACAGAGCTTTTTTTAAAATGTACATTTAAATGTAGTTAAAAGTTTCAGTTTTCTTATGAATTTAATGAAAGAAAGAAAATGGAAAAGGATGTGTGAAAGAGATGCGGGGCGGGGGGGGGGGGGCAGAGCACCACCACAGGAAGGTTTTTCCTGTGCCCAGAGATAAACAAGGAAGAAGCCTCATACACTGAAAGCATGTTCCCATCAGAGTAATGAACCATATAACTACTCTTGCGTGAGTCTCAAAATATAAATCTTTCTTTATGATAAAAGGGCAGGTAGCAATGAATTGTTGGTACAAAGAAGAGATGAAGAAGCAAAAAGACAGCAGCTTAAATGTTATGCACATCTATGCAAATTTAGCTTCTAAAATGAAAGGGTTTTCTCTATTATGAAAGTGACTGAAATGAATGGGTGAGAGGCAGGGAGATTTTGTAGGCTGCTTAACTCCTTGCCTGTAGAATCCTTTTGAAAGGCTGCCTATGGCACAAAGGACTGAACCATCTTTTACAGATGCTGACATCCCAGATAGTAAGAGTAAAAGGCAGATGTGTTCTGTGAAGACCCAAATGGAATAAAACGCCAGGTTCAGAAGAGAAACCTCACGTGGGTGGGAGTAGGTGATAAATACTCAGGGAATACAACTGGAATGGACCGTAGGAACCTTTAGTAACCTTGACAACACTCAGAACTCTCCTATAATGTAGAATGCCTTTAGGATCCCAGATAAATTTGAAATGACAAAGCTCAGTTATAGCAACTTAGTAAATCTATTGTTATGGCAAGGACAAGAGACTCCAGAGGAATGGGTAACGAGAGATCCTAAGTTTATCTCAATGTATTTCATTTTGACCTGGGTTTACATAGACACAAAATCTCAAAGACACACTTAAGCTTTTCTGGAGCCAAGATGATCGTCTTCTTCTGCAGATCCCAATGTGTTTAACTTTTCCATAAGACAAAATGTGATACGAGTTTTCATAAGAGCCAAGAAAACACAAGTAAGAGAGATGTGGTAATTAACAGAAGTATTCTAAAACAATTATCTAGAAAAATTGTAAAACATAAAAGGAGTGCTACATGCAGATAAGCACTCCAATTATTTTGCCTGAAGATGGTGTTAAAATCCTTGGAACTAAATGGAGGATGGGTAGGTGGGATTCTAATATATTTCTGCTCATTTATATATAGTTTACTACATTTTATTTTAATAATAACCCTCTATAATTACACTATTTGTTAACAGTAACATTTGGAAAACTCAGAGCAGGGCAGGTAGCCAATGAAGAGTAACCTGAATCAAGACAAAGGGAGATTTTAAGAAAGGAAGAAGATGCATAGTTTGTTAGGTAGAGCTTGTAAGATATACATACTCAAGAGAAAGGGTCATGACCCAAATGAGAAGATTGAAGAGTATGTCTTAGTCTAGTAAAAACGGAAAGAGCCTATTTCAAATGAGAGACAGAAACACAGACAGAGAGACAGACACAGAGAAAGAAGATTCCTGACAGATGGAAGCTCTTTGTCTAGTACAGTAAAATTGTGCTATGAAATGTGACAATCAGCAGCTTCTAACAAACTGATACTTGAGGCCTTAATGATACTCCTGTGTAAAGCTTAAAAGGGTCACACAGCCTCACCCTGGCCAGAAATTTCTTTCATCTATTCTGAAGCAATTTCTCCTGCCTGCAGAGACACTGCTTAGTCAGTGATAGACAATCCTTTTGCATAGATTTTCTTTTAATTTTTAAAATTAATTATTTTTTAAAATTTAAATTCAATTGGCCAACATATAATACATCATTAGTTTCAGATGTAGATTTCAATAATTCATCAGTTGCCTATAACACCCAGTGCTCATCACATCACGTGCTCATAGATCTTAATAATAAAACATAACAGAACTTCACCTACTAGTGGATATCATCCTTTCTTAGGCCCTATAAAGCTTTGTATGAAAATTTGAAAATGTGGCTATCCATACAATAACGAGTGTTTGCCTTACTAATATCAAATTCATGCCCTGATATACTCTGTCCTTACCTTTCTGTGTACTTAATAACATTTTGTTTCAATACCAAATCAGAGTGTATTCTTTTTGAAAACATTCGACATGTCAGTTAAATTCAATGCATAGAGGCCCAACAATGCATATAATGCTACTGAAGTGATGACATTACGAATAACTATGTTCAAGTTCATACATATACAGGCAATGAAAACCATGTCACAATACCTACAACAATGGCATGGTTTCATTGATTATAAAATGTAATCTAATTTCATATATATTATTATGTGAATAAAAACTTTAGAACCATTGGAGTATGGTGATATGATATATGACATACAGTTCCACATTTCATTTCATTACATCTTTTCATGTGCTTAGACAGCTGTAAGGAATTTGGGAAATTTATTTCACTAGGCCAAAAGTTCTGTTTGCTCAGAAGCTTTCTTAGCACAATGTTCGAAGTTACTGCAGTTTTAGTGAAGAACCAGTGGAGGGCAGAATTCTCCACAGTTAAGGGCACACTCAGCAGGATAGAGAGAAACAGCACATGCTAATTTAAACCAAGGGTTATGAGGTCTATCTAGGAGAACTTCCATGGATGTGTTTTATACAAAAAAAAAAAAAAAAAAAAAAAAAAAAAAATAGCAGAGAATACCTGGCTGGATGTGGAGAAACAAATATAAACCATATATGCAAGAAGTGAACTGTTAGTCATACAGCATGGAACAAAAATGAAGTGTCATGCTTTGCAGTTACTAATTTCTATGGAATGAGGAAAGCAAAACCTAACCCTACAACCCCAAAACTATTAATTAAACCAAAACACTGTCTTATCTGTCTCTCATATGAACTTCCTAATAATTGTTCCAAGAAGAATATCACCTCATGTAAAGATGAGTCATAATAATAATGAACCAGTAGCAGAGCTATACAAAAATATTATAAAATAGTAGGAGAGGAACAAAAGAATGGTAGATAAAGAGCACACATGAGAAAACATCCCCATGTTGTAAATGAAATTATCACCCAAAGTAAAAATAAAAGAAAATATTATCTTTCTAAAATAAAAGCTAAAAGCAGAAATAGAAGAGCTCAAGAAAGAAATGAGGAGACAACCAAGTAAGACTAAAAATAAGGGCAGAGCTCAGGTGGAAAAGTAGAAGAGAAAAATTGAAGTATCATAGTTTAAAGGCTAAATGAGAAGCAGCACAAAGAATAAAGCTGAAAGCAGTGTTATAGGTTGAATTGTGTCTCCCCAAAATTCATATGTTGAAGTCCTAAATCCCTGTATCTCAGGATGAAACCTAATTTGGAAGTAGTGTTGTTGCCATTCAATAAAACTAAATATCAATAACAAAGCAAGAAACAAAAGAGACCAACAATATGCGACTTGGAAACTGGAAAAAAAAAACTCTTAAAGAGTTCTTGAGTCAAAGAGTAAATCAAAAGTAGAAATGAAAAAATAAATGTGAATGAACAACAACAAAATACTACATATCAAAACCTGTATGTAGCTAAAGCTGTTCTCAGAGCAAATTTCATAGACTTAAATCTCCACATTATTAATCAAAAGAGTATAAAAATAAATGGCAAGGCATCCAAATGAAGAAATTAGAAAAATAAAGGCTAAAATAATTAATGGTGCTAGTGCAGAATTACAGCTTTAATGAATTTAATAAGAGAAGGAGGAAGCAGTTACGTTCAAAATAAAATATAAAAGAAGAGTAACAGCTGTAGAGAAAACACAAGACTACCAATGCAACATTATTCAAATAAGCCTAAACTCCTATGTAGTAGGTATTTCTGAGAAAAAAATATAAATGATAAAAGTTGACTCCAAAGAAATTATAAAATTAAACAGATTGGTTAATATATAGAGAGAGATGCAAAGATTTTTTTTATTATAGTATTAGATACTAAAATGTGATTAAAAAATAGCACAAGAAATAAATACAAATCTCATTAAAGAGTTTAAACGTAAAAATACAAAATAAAATATTGGAAAATAGAATCCAGCGGCACATTTAAAACATTAAACTATGGCTCAATGGGACTCATACAAAAAGTCCAGGGGTAGTTCATTTTGGGAAAATAAATGAATATTTTGAATTAATTGACTGAAGGATAAAAGTCAAATAATTAGCCTTATAGATGCTTGTCTTACTTGAGCTGCTATAACAAAATATCATAGACTGAGTGGCTGAAACAACAGAACTTTATTTTCTCACGGTTCTGGAAGCTAGAAGTCCAAAATCAAGGTGCCAGCATGGTTGCTTTTGGGTGAGGGCTCTCTTCCTGGATGGTAGACAGCCACCTATTCCCTGTGTCCTCACATGGCAGGGAGACCTCGGAGGGAACTGTATCTTCAAAGAAGGGCACTAATCCCACCCTCATGACCTCATCTAAACCTAATTATCTCCCAAAGACCCAAATACCATCACATTAGGGGTTAAGACTTCAACATATGAAATTTGGGGGAGACATAATTCAGTCCACAGCAATGTTGAAAATGTATTTTGTAAAGTTCAACATATACTCTTTGATAAATAGAAATAGATAATTATTTTCTTAAGATAATCAAGTGTATTTATCTCAAAATGTGTCAGCATTATGTGTAACAGCAAAGCAATGAAAGATTTCCTACTGGAATATAGGAATAGAAAAGAATTTTTTTGAAGATTTTATTTATTTATTTATTTATTTATTTATTTATTTATTTATTTAGAGTGTGAGTTGGGGGCGGGACAGAGGGAGAGAGAGAATCTTAAGCACACTCTGTGCTAAGCGTGGAGCCTGATGCAGGGCTCGGTCCCATGACACCAAGATCATGACCTGAGCCGAAACCAGAGTCAGGTACATAACCAACTGAGTCACCCAGGTGCCTCTCCTTCTGCTTCTTTTTAATCATAGATTAAATAGATTATTTTCCATTTCATTATTTTTCTCTATTATTTCATGTAATTCTGGAGATACTACCCTAAGCAATTAGAAGTGTGAAATAAGAAGTATAAAAGCTAAAAAGGAAGAAATAAAATAATAATTATTTATAGCTAATATAATTACAGATTGTCTGAGAAACAATATAGATGTTAAGGTGGTTGGGCACAAAATTAATATTCTAAAGTCAATAGCCTTTCCATAGTCAAATAACAACTAGCTGAGAAACATGATGGCCTATTTTCACTTTCCATCTAACTGGGATACCTAACAGAGAAACCTTGAAATCATGTATTGAACATGGCAGAACTGCTGTTACCCTAGGTCCCTAAGCAGATAGAGTCCCCTCCCCTTATCACCACTAACCTGAAATATCCTCATTAAACAGAAAAAGAAGAAATAACTTTTTACTATATTTGAGCAGAAAACAACCAGCCAAAAGACTCAATTTTCTTCCCTTCCTGATTAGAATGAGGATACAATACCTGAAAATGCAGCAGATATATTATGACCACAAGGACAAAAGCCCCACGATAAGAAGGGTAAAGGAATGGTGTGTCAGCCTGGAATTGCCTTCCTCTAGACTTCTTGTTGCTTCAGATCAAAAAACTTCTATCTATTTAAGCCATAGTAGTAGATTTTACTATTATTTGTCGTCAAATATAAGTAACCTAAACATTTCTCCAATCCATTGGGCAAAACATTTCAGCTTTCTTATTGTCCTCATGCCTCTCTGACCATTTCTTCCCTGACTTTTTTGGGAGCACTAATATGCCTACCTTTTAAAAGTGGATGTCATAAGGTTTTGTCCTCAGTCCACAAGTCTTTTTACCACCTGGTATGGTTGCAATGCACCATCTCCATGGTCATATGTGGTGGCCCTACTCTCTACCCACTCCTCTTTGTGATTTAATCTACCATTATAGGTTGAATTACCTTGTATCAATTCATTATTTGTAGGTCAACAGATCAAGCCCAGTCATCTATCCTGCATTCATATGCATCTATCCAGATAATTGTTGGACATTTACCCTGGATGCACCATACATGCCTTAATCTCAACATGACTCAAAAGAGTCATCATCTTTTCTCCTAAATGGAGCCCTCCACTGATAATATCCCATTTCAGTTGATATTGCCAATAGCCAACTGGGGAAACTTGCCATTTTCACTTATTTCTCCATATTCCTGGCTCCCTTACCTTCAAACACCTAGGGCTGGTGATTTTATCCTTTAAATATCCCTTAAAGTTGTCTCCTCAGTCGTATCCAGACGAGGATTGCTCTGTTGAGGACTTCATCATGTCTTATGTAGACTACTGAAAGAACTTGCTAACAGCTCTAGATGATTCCAATTACATCCCAGTCAAACCCATTCTCCGCACAGCTGCCAGTGTGATCTATTTAAAATGCAAGTAAGGCCATGTCATCCCCCTGCTGAAAACCATTTCATGGCATTCCATCAGCTATGGGATAAAGTTCAAGCTCCTTAATATAACATGTAAGATCCCAAATTATCTGTTTTCTGCTGATCTCTCCAGCTTAAGCTTTGCTGACTCTATTTTGAAATTCATATTCCATCCACACTCAGATGCTTGTAGTTCTTTTAACCTAGCACCCTTTTCTGCCCTTTATCTCCTATATTGTGTGGGTGTGAATTTAATCTTTTTTGGACACAGTGCAGGTTGTGTCATACGTTCTTTATCAGCCAGGGTTTTAGGTTCAATCAATAAAAATCAAATGTGGGTTATTTAAGAAAATTGATTCAATGAATATCTGGTGTCCTATGGCATCTGCAGAATTCTGAGAAAATCAGATTTAGAGCTACACAGGCAGGAAAAATAGCTAAAAATTACAAAACTGGCCCAGTGAGGAAAATACCACTGTTGTAGTGCCTTGGTTTGCTTGAGTTGCCAAAACAAAATGCCAGACTCAGCAGCTGAAACAATAGACATTTATCCTCACAGTTCTGGAGGCTGGGAAGTCCAAGATCAAGGTGCCACTGATTTGCTTCCTGGTGAGGACTCTCTTTCTACTTGCAGACCATCACCTTCTCACCATCTCCATGGTGGAGAGAGAAAGCAAGCTTTCTGGTGTCTTTTCTTTTGAGGCCCATGATGAGAGGCCCATCCCCATGGCTTCATCTAAACCTAATTATTTTCCAAAGGATCCATCTCTGAATATCATCATTTTGGGGGTTAAGGCTTCGACACATGAATTTTGGGGAGACACAGTTCAGCCCATAGTATGCAGTAAGGGGCCAGATGTTGGAGACAGCACTTCCAAATCCACTGCTGCTAGACCCAGGATCCATCACTATCACCTCTGCCCCTCCTAGAAAGGGGACTTGATGTTTCTGCACTCACTATTGCCCCTGCCCCAGAGAAAAATCCTTGTGGGATTCTTTTCTTCTCATCATCTCCTTATTCCAAGCCTGAGCAGAGAGTAACCAAATGGAGGAGCCTCGGCTGTATGTTCATGTCCTAGCTGCAAAGCAGGCTGGGAAAATAGCATATAACTTTAGGACATCCATATTTATAACCTAGGAGAATTCCCCAAACATAAGAAAGGGGTCCAAATGTTGAGTGGTCAAAAAGATTTTTCAAATGTCTACTACATTTCATTAGGCTTTCAAACAACAATCTACATATTTCTTCCTATTCTTTTTTTTTTAAATGTTTACCCTATTCTTAACACAAAAAATACTCCCATCTAGCAAAAGGCAACAATCCCGTATTACATTAAAAAAAAAAAATCTTGCTATTTCCTCAGTGTGGTTAATCCAAATACTGCATTCAGTTTCAAGTCTAGGACTTCTTGTGTTTATTATTCCTTCAGGTTTGTCACAATCCTTGCCTTAGCATTTCATAAGCTATGGATCAGAGTGTTAAAAACTATTAACATTCTCCTATAAAATACAAAATTATGAGGCAAAGGGAAAGAAAAAATATTTTATTTTTTATTTTTAAAATCAAGGCTATATCCAAAATATATAAAGAACTTAAACAACTCAACACATAAAAAACAAATACTCAATTAAAATCAAGTTATATATAATTTATATATATCAAAATGCATATTTTATTTATTTACTATTTATCCCACATTTTAAGTGAAACTTCAATGAGGTTTGACTAATATAAACCTCAGTTAGGAGAACATAGAACATATCTATTACCCCAAAAAGTTTCCTTATGCTACTTCCTTTATAATCAATCCCATGTCCTCCCTCAGGCAACCACTGATCTGGTTTCTGATTAGTTCTGCCTGCGCTAAAACGTCATATAAATGGTATCATGTAGTATGTATTCTTTTATGCTTGACTTCTTTGGATCATAATGCTTTTGAGATTCATTTATGTTGTATGTTTCATTAGTTCATATCTATTGCTGATTGGCATTCCATTTTATGAATATGCTATAACTTGTTTATCCATTCACATGTCGATGGACATTTAGGTTTTGGACTATTATAAATAAAGCTTCTTGGGTAGTCATCTACAATAATTTACACGGATGTATGTGTTCAATTATATTGGGTAATTACCTAGGAGAGGAATTGCTAGGTCATAAGAAACTGCCAGACTATTTTCCAAGATTGTTGTATCATACGACATTCCTATCAACAATGTGTGAGAGTTCTAGTTGATCCAAATCCTCATCATCACTTAGTATTGGTGATTTTTTTGAATGTTAGTCATTGTAGTGGGTATGTAGTAGTACCTCATTGTGGTTTTAATTTATACTGCATGACTAAAGATGTAGACCATTTTTTTCATCTGCTTATTGATCATTTAAAAATGTTTCTTTTTGTGAAGCATCTTTTCAAGCCTTTTGACCATTTAAAATTTAATTATTTTTTAGAGAATTTCCAAGAGTTCTATGTTTTCCCATATTCTTCACAGCCCCTTTAGTAACAGTCAGGATTACTTATGACTTTCTTTTATCTTTTTGCCTAATGATATCTCAGAACAGCCTGAAGTAATACTGGCTTGCCAGATTGGGTTTCCTTCCTTGGGTGTTAAGACCTCTAGAGCCCGGAATCATATGGAGAGTGAAAAAAAAAAGCTTGGTAAGTGTCCCCTTCAGTTATAATGGTGAGAGGTACTGCTTCTCTCTCACTTCCTCTTCTTTGGCCCTGGAACCATGTTTTCTGACTGTGGCAGAACAAATACCATAAAGAACAGTGTGCCAACCTCACTGAGAGTAGTCTCCCACCAACATGCTGAGCCTTTAATAGACCATACTACCATTCATTAAAGCTAGCTGTTTGAGGGTTATGAGGTGAAGGGTAAAACCACTGAATGCTGCATCAGTCCACTGACTTCCTTCTCGCTAGAGGAGGTCAACAAGAAGATGTGACCACTGGTTGATCCATAAGCTAGCCCCAGGCACTTGGAGGCTCCTTACTCACTCCCCTGTCCTTGGACTACATATTACATCTGCTGTCCTCATAGCTGGAGCCATTTCAAGGACATAGCCTCAAGAGAGTAAGGTGTTGTTGAGACTATCTGGACTGTGTACATGACTGAATCTAGTTAAGGCCTCTATGTACACTTTCAAGATTCTGGTGTACTGTGTGGAGATTTACTCATCTTGTGTCCACCCAAGACAAGCCTCAAAAGTAACTTTCCTTGGCTATTAAAACTGCTACCTACCAATCTGAAGTGGTCTGCCTCTTTCTTTGGTTTCCCCTTGCCCTGTGTGTACCACAACCAGTTTTGAATTTCACCCCCGGGGGACTCCTAAGGTTGCAAACCAATATTTACTGATTGAAAAGTGAGTCCTCTTATCGAAGTAATGTAGTGTGGAATCTCACAATGGTGAATAAGGTAATCAGTAAGTCCACAGATGGTATAGCTGGCATACAAGAGTGGCAGGCAGAAAAAAATAAATATCAAGAATGAGTGTTTATTCCAGTGAGGAAAAATCATTTTCCACCCCATGATGGAAAGAGTCCAATGCAATCAACTTACCACTGGGTAGCTGGCTGATCCCTCAGTTTATGGCAGCCTATCAAAGTCTAAGGGCTGGTCATTGCTGCTGGCATAGTGAGGACTCAGCTGTGGTGAAAGCCAGGTCAGCCTTGATGAGGGAAAATCTTGTGACTGAGCCCATGCTTAGCCCCTGTCCCTGCCGGGATGGATGTTTTGTTATTGAGTGTGCTGGGTAAGCACTGGAGAACTGGGAAAAGAGGCTGACTGACGTCCTCAAGACAGTGATTTCTCCCACATGATTACTGATAATCTCCAGCACAGTTGTATGTTCACATGGGATCCAATGAGGGCCAATTCTGAGAGTTTCATTCGTACAACTCCTCTCCAAATCTCTTTGCCACCAATCTTTTCCCTTAATATCTCTAAAAATCTAGCCAACCCGTCAGTCACTTCCCATGAATCACTACAGGTGCATACTTCAGGCCATCTTTCTTTTTCATGGATTGAATTCTACCTCCTGGGAAGATTACGTTCAGCCAATATTCTTATAAATCTCTATCATCACAGCATTGTCATTCAGAGCATTGTAAATCAGCCTTAAAGTTTTCTTCTCCCTCAGGTGATCATAAGAAAATCTCTGGAACACCCTTGGATTGGGTTGAGGAAGAGATAGCAGTGGTAAAGGGCCACAGATCCCTTAAAGAAGGACAGAGAGAAAATTATGATAAAGTTTGTGTTATTACTTCAAGTACATTAACTTCCATTCAGTCAAGGGACTCTGGGTATCTGAACAGACAAAGGTCTGAGAATTCAGGGAGGAACTATGTTTTACTATTATCATGGCTCAAGTCAGACTTCTGTTGACCAGATCTAGAGGGTTTATTGTTATTATTATTATTATTATTATTCAGATTAATTAGTACCTCAGTCCATTTTCCTTGTAGTTTAGTGCTAAGACCTCAAGATTAATTAAGCATGACCAGAGATCTGTGTGGATTGTGTTATTTTGTTATCAACCCAGCATGGGGATCTTTTATGTTAACTAGTTCCATCTTGTCTTGTTTGGGTAAGTGCTGCTAGTTGGCCTGTTTCTACTATAGGATCCCATCATCCCCACTGAAATAATGTAGCTTGTTTCAATGACGGCATCTCCTACCCACATACTTATTCATCAGGAAGCAGCCACTGAAGTTTTTCCTTTTTCTTTTTTTAAATTTTGCTTTGTTTTTTTATACTGATGATCCCTTCATCAGTGTATTTGCCTATGAATTTGTTAAGTGAGCATATTCAGGGACCACTCAAAAATGGGGGTGTGCCTTGGTAAGGGAATGGGTCTCACTTATCCTACACTCCTATCTTCATAAGTTATTAGGTTTCTTTCTGTACATCTCAATCAGACTGCTCATTAGAATCAGGTGGAGAGTTCTTGAAAATCCTGTTGCCCAGTCTGCACCTCTGTCCAAGACTCTGCACCAAGTAGGACCCAGGCACACATATTTTTCAAAATTCATTGGCTAATTCTACATTGTAATTACAAAATGAATTTATATAATCCCAACTTCACTAAATGTAAGCAACTATTGAGTCTAGCTTTCAGCATTCAACTGAGCAAATAATTTAAACCAGTTCCACTTGCTCAAGCTAGCACATTAAATCCAGACTATGTGGTAAGTGTACCTATATTGATAAAATTAACCCAGTCTGAAATTAAATGTCTTTTCCCCTGTTCTAATACCCTTAAAATTCATTCCCATATATATTCCCGTTTTTCTGAGTAAAATTCTAATTGAAGTATAACATACATAGACAGTAAAATGCAAAATTTATAAGTGTATAACTCCATGAATTTTACAAAGTGAACACACCCTTGTAACCATTACATTAACTGGAACATTAACAACACATCAGAAACTCCTACATGCCCCCTCACATTCATTATACCTTCTGCAAAGTTAACTATTTTTAAACTTTCATCACTATAGAGTATTTTGCCTGCTTTTAAACTTCAAATAAAAGGAATCATATAGTGTGCACTCTTTAATACTGCCTCCTTTTGCTTAAGAGTGTGTCTGTGAGATTCATCCTTATTACATACAGCAATAGTTGGTTCTTTTTCATTGTTGTGTAGTATTTCATTTAGGAAATTTACCATATTTTACTTACTAATTTTATTTTTTATGTTATTTGGGCTATTTCCAGCTTTCAAATATTAAAATGTTGCTATTGTGAAAGCTCTTGAATATGGTTTTTTTGGTACACATATGTATGTATGCATGTCTGTTATATTCAGTCTTTTTAAAAAATTGTAGTCATTCCAATGGATGCACTGGAGCATCTCACTGTGGATTTAATTTGTATTTATCTGATGATGTTGAGCACCTTTCATTTTCTTATTGGATCTTTGGATGCTCTTTTTCTATTGAATTGTCTGTCTTTTTTCTTTTTTATAATTAGGAGGATGGGTCCCCTTAAGGAAGGACCTGGGCACACTACTGAAACTTTATACTATTAATCTTTCTTTCAGCCTTCCCTAAAGGGACTATGACATTTACCAGGGTAACTGAACATTGGGGAAAAGGAAATAATTAGAACTTTCAAAGACTGTTGTACACTGGCTCTGAAATGACAGTAATTCCAGGAGACTGAAACATGACTGTGGCCCTGCAGTCAGAGTGGGGCCTTATGGAGGTCAGGTGGTCAACGGGTTTCTAGCTCAGGTCTGTCTCACAGTTGATCCAGTGGGTCCATGAACCCATCCTGTGGTATTTCCCTAGTTCTAGAATGCATAATTGGGATAGACATACTTAGCAGCAGGCAGAATTCCCACATTGGTTCCCTGACCTGTGGAATAAGAGCTAATATGGTAGGAAAGCTCAAATGGAAGCCTTCTGAACTGCCTCTACCTGAGAAAATAGTAAATCAAAGCAACACTATAACCCTGGAGGAATTGTAGAGATTAGTGCCACCATTAAGGACCTGAAAGACACAGGGGTGCTGATTACCACCACATCCCCTTTCTACTCTCCTATTTGGCCTGTGCAGAAGACAGATGGATCTTGGAGAATGACAGTGGATTATCATAAGCTAAACCAGGTGGTTACTCCAATTGCAGCTGCTGTACCAGATGTGGTTTCATTGCTCGAGCAAATTAACACATTTGTTGGTACCTGGTATGCAGCTGTTGATCTGGCAAATACCCTTTTCTCCCTACCTGTCCATAAGCCCCACCAGAATTAGTTTGCTTTCAGCTGCAAAGGCCAGCAATATACGTTCACCGTCCTACCTCAAGGATATATCAACTCTCTAGCCCTATGTCACAATTTAGTTCAAAGGGATCTTGATTGCCTTTCCCTTCCACAAGATATCACACTAATTCATTATACTGATACTATTATGTGGATTGGATCTAATGAGTAAGAAGTAGCAATTACTTTAGACTTATTGGTAAGACATTTGTGTGACAGAGGGTGGGAAATAATCCAACTGAAATCAGGGACTTTCTATCACAGTGAAATTTCTAGGTCAGTGGTATGAAGCATGGTGAAGTGCCCTCTCTAAGGCGAAGGATAAGTTGTTGCATTTGGCCTCCCCTACAATCAAGAAAGAGACACAATGCCTAGTTTGCCTCTTTGGATTTTGGAAGCAACATATTCCTCATTTGGGTGTGTTACTATGACCCATTTACTGAGTGACCCCAAAGCTTCTAGTTTTGCACCCCGACTGCTGTGCAAGCTGCTCTGCCATTTGGGTCATAAGATCCAGCAGATCCAACGGTGCTTACAGTGTCACTGGCAGATAGGGATGCTGTTTGGAGACTCTGGCTGGCCCCCAGAGGTGAGCCTTTAGGATTTTGGGGCAAATCTCTGCCATCATACATAGATAACTACTATTTAGAAACAGCTCCTGGCCTGCTACTAGGCCTTAGTAGAGATTGAACACTTGACCATGTGCTACCAAGTTGCCATGTGACCTGAGCTGCCTATATGACCTGGGTGTCATATAAGCCACCAAGCTATTTAGTTGGATGTGTACAGCTATACTCCCTTATCAAATTGAAATGATAAATATGTGATCAGGCTTGAGCAGCTGCTGAAGGCACTAGTAAGTTACATGAAGTGGCCCAAGTGCCAATGGTCCCCATTCCTGCTACACTGTTTTCTCTCTTCCGGCCTGCACCCATGGTGTCATGATGAGTTCCCTATGACCAGTTGGCAGAGGAAGAGAAGACTCAGGGTTGGTTTACAGAAGGTTCTGCACTATATGCATGTACTACCTGCAGTATGTGCAGCACTATAGCCCCTCTCTGGGACACTCTTGAAGGATAGCGGTGAAGGGAAATCCTTTCAGTGGGCAGAACTTCAGGCAGTGCACCTGGTTGTGTACTTTATTCAGAAGGAAAAATGACCAGATGTGCAATTATATACTGATGCATGGGCTTTGGCCACTGGTTTGGCTGGAAGGTCAAGGACTTGGAAGGAACATCACTGGAAAACTGGTGACAAAGAAGTTTGAAAAAGTATGTGTATAGACCTCATTTAGTGGGTGAAAAACATAAAGATATTTGTGTCCTATGTGAATGGTTACTACAGGATGACCTGAGCAGAGGAGGATTTTGATAATGAAGTCGTTAAAATGACCCATTGTGTGCATACCAGTCAGCCTCCTTCTCCAGCCTCCCCTGTCATTGCCCAATGGGCTCATGAACAAAGTGGCCTGGTGGCAGTGGAAGAGGGTATGCACAGGTTCAGCAACATGTATTTCTACTCACCAAGGCTGACCAGGCAATGCTCACCTAGAGTGCCCAATCTACCAGCAGCAGAGCCCAACACTGAATCCTGGATACGGCACATTTCCCATAGTGATAAGCCATCTACCTGGTGGCAGGTGGATTACATTAGATTGCTCTCAACATGAAATAAGTGTTTTTTCCTTATTGGAATAGACACTTAACTCTGGATATGGATCTGCTTTCCCTTCACCAAATGCTTCTGTCAAAACTACCACCATGGACTTACAGAATGTCTTACTCACCACCATGGTATTCCACACAGCATTGCTTTGGGTCAAAGAACTCACTTCACAGCAAAAGAAGTGTGGCAATAGGACCATGTTCCCTACTATCCTGAAACAGTTGGCCTGATAGAATGTCCTTTTGAAGACTCAGTTATAGCACCAGTTAAGTGCAAGGTTGGGCAAAGTTCTCCAGAAGGCTATATGTGCTCTG
Source organism: Ursus arctos (assembly GCF_023065955.2). Classification (NCBI taxonomy): domain Eukaryota; kingdom Metazoa; phylum Chordata; class Mammalia; order Carnivora; family Ursidae; genus Ursus; species Ursus arctos. Next base: position 39,379,363 of record NW_026623100.1, on the reverse strand, counting down.
AATCAGTGTTCAATACATGGTGCTGTTTCTCCAATAGCCAGGATTTATGAGTCCAGGAATCAAGAGGTAGAAAGGAGAGAGGCACCACTCACTATTATCCTTAGTGACCCACTAGCAAATCTTTTGCTTCTTATTCCCATGACATTATGCTCTGCTGGCCTAGAGGTCTTAGTTCCAGAAGAAGGAATATTTCCACCAGGTAACATAACCATAATTCCATTGGACTAGAAGTTAAGATGGCCACATGGTAACTTTGGACTCCTCATTCCTCTGAATAAGCAGGCAAATAAGGGAATCACAGTGTTTTCTACAGCGTTTGATCCTGACTACCAAAGGAATATTGGACTACTACTACAAAATGGAGGTAAGGTGGGATACGTCTGAAATACAGGAGATCCCTTAGGGTGTCTTTTAGCATTACCATGTCCAGTGATTTAAGTCAATAGAGAACTACAATCCAATCCAAGGATGATTAGTAATAGCTCAGACCCTCAGGAAAGAAGGTTTGGATCCAGGTAAAGAACCACAACCAGCTGAGATGCTTGCTGAAAGCAAAGGAAATACAGAATGGGTACCAGCTACAACCTAGCATCAGCGTCAGTTTCAAAATGTGAAGAGAGATTCTAACAGAATCAAAGAGGCACCTTTTTGTGATGGAAGCACAATCTCACAGACAATAATGAAAATGAGCAAATGATGCAAACAATTTATTTACCCAAAATTTTTCTAAAATTATTCATGTAAAATGAGAAGTCAAAGTGAACTAAAAGGCAAAAAATAATGAATAAATCTGTTCTCCAAGCAGTTTTAAGGAGAAGAAGAAAAAGACAACGGTTTGACTTTAGCTATTAGACAAAATCACATAGATAAGATCAAATTTGTTGGATTTGTGATGGAGGAAATATTTTCCTTTTTTTCCCTTTTTTTTTTTAATGGTATGTGTGTGGGGGGGGTGAGTTGGCATATCAACACTTCTGCTACTCGAAAGAAGTCACAAATTAGGTGGGTGGCAGGACTCCACTTCCCATTAAAGAAGCTAAAGAGGAGATGTCTCCCCTTTCCCTTCTCCCTGGTTGTGGGGATGGTCTAGGTTGAGCCAAATGGATGCTCCCACCTGGGACTTGAACCTTGAGCTGGTGACTCAGAGTGCCTGAAATAACTGGAGATTTTTCATATTGGTGGAAGCAGAGTGGAGTGGTTTCCCATGCAGACTACTCCTGGGGCTTGATCTTAGCTGTGCTGTCAGCCACCTGACCCCTCCACTCCTACACATTTGTCATGTCTGAAGCTTCAGGCTTCCTGTCAATTTTGTGAGGTCCCAGAAATCCTTCCAATAAATTCTTGTGTGTGTTTAAGAAATGAAAAGTCAAATGCTATTGATTGTCTGGTACAGCTGGACAGTTATTTATTCTAAAATAAGAAATAAATAGATTTGTTCTAACTTGATTTTAAATGCCAAATTGCCACAGTGATCAGAAGAGTTGAATGAAGGAAGAAAACAGGATTCTAAAACAGTTCTAGTTCTCTCAATAAATGAGGACAAATTTTCAGCCACTTTGTTCCATGCCCAGCAGTTCATGAGAAGTTATGCGTTTGGGGGGATGTAGTAGAAATGTCAGGGTTAGTGGGAGCAGTTTCTGATAACACATATCCCTTCATAATCTGCCATGGCACCTGGAATTCCACTAGTAGTAAAATTCTTTTGAATTTAATTTATTGCCCTGCATAGGAATTCTACATTTACTTACTTATTTATTTTTAAAGATTTTATTTCATTTGACAGAGAGAGAGAGAGAGAGAGAGAGAGAGCACGCACAAGCAGGGGGAGAGGGAGAAGCAGGCTCCCTTTCAATTCTTGAAAATTCCAGAATTTAAAATCCTGCCTCATTACCATCCTACCTGATCCTTGATGGGATCAATGCCGCTAACAAGCGTTGGTCTGACTCCCTTTGCTTTGCATGTCTTTGCTACAGTTGTTGCATTGGGATGATCCAGGGGCTGGATGATGCAGGGCTCGATCCCAGGACCCTGCGATCATGACCTGAGACAAAGTCAGATGATTTACCGACTGAGCCACCCAGGTGCCCTGGAATTTGACATTTAAAAGTAGCCATCTTTGGGAAGGGTGGCTCATGAAGCTGCTATTATTGGTATAAATTAGGTTTAAAAATGAGATCAGTATGGATTGGGTCTCAATTATTGGTAGAATAGCCTATTCCAAAAAGGCCAAGGGCTAGAATCAGCCAGAAGTGGCCAGATATGAAAGAAAATGAAGGAAGAATGAAAAAGCCCTGCTTTTCATGGGGAATATACAAACACTGGGGAGTCATCTGCGAGAACATCCAGTGTAAGGGTCAGGAGCTCAATGGTCTTCTTGCCTTAGAATCGCACAGCTAAACATGAGGCTGGGCTGACAGGTGGAAGCTCCTGGTAGGTAGCAAAGGAACTTGGGGAGAGAGTTTCCAATCTCTTCCTGAGGAAGAGAAAATCTTCATCTTTCTGAAGCCTCGGCAGCACCAGTTGGTGTAGGGAGATGAGGAGGACTCAGTGGCATGCAGAAGCCCAGCAGGGACGGAGCTGAGGGGGCTGGTGCATGGGGAGCTGAATGAGCTGTTCTCTCCCAACAGGAGTTTTGGCTGAGCTAGGCAGGACCCTGAGAGACTGCCTGGTTCAGCTTTGAGAAATGCCTGGTGATTGTGATGCGATGTTTCATTATCCCTGGATAAAGGAACCTGTGGCATCTTAACACCATCGCCAACAACGATGGCTGCCATTTGTTGAGATTTTACAATGTGCCAGGCTCAGAGTGCAAGTTCTGTGTATCTTATCACTTTCAGATTCTCACAACTTTGAAGTGCGTACAGTTAGTACATCACTGATATTTTATGGATGAGTACAGAGAGGACCAGAGAGATGGAAGAACTTACTTCTGTGATACAGTTAGCAAATGGGGAGCAGTATTAAACACAGTCCATATTCAAAGCTCATGCTCTCAGGTTTCATACTGAAGCACCTTCCTCAACTGAAAGATAAATGTCATTTAGGACAAGAGGCTCCTGGGGATGCTATGACAACAAACCTCATCAAATGGGAGCTGTTGAGGCATGGTATATGTCTTGCATATCTATCTATCTGAGAAAGGCACCACCCCGGACAGCCAGCCAAAGTAACCCCAGAGAAGAGTGGTACTGTACACAGAAACTTTACCAGGTAAGCCAAAGTCAGTCCTACCTCCATCTCAGGTGAAAATTCCAGAATTTAAAAGCCTGCCTGATCCTTGACAGGACAAATGCCATTAACAAGCATCAGTCTGACTCCCTTTGTTTTGCCTGTCTTTTCTACAGCTGTTGCACTGGGATGATCCCCTGTGGCCTGCCCCATCGGTTTTTATTAAATCAGCTTCAGCTAGCTCAACCTTCTGCCTCAGTGGATCTTCTTTCCATTCTGCGCAAATTCAGTCCATGAGCCCAAAGCAAGCCCAGTACAAGCCATCAGTGGTTGGTTTGGGGATAGGCCATTTACATTTTTTCCTAATTAGATATGGGGGAAAATCTAAAATCTTAAAAAAATGCTTCTTAAAACAATACCCTATGGGCTCTGTGGTTGTAGTTATTATTTTATTTTACTTTTCCTTATGGGTACTTTAATGCTGCCTTTATAGTCCTAACTGTGAGAAATGCTGTTTCCAGGAGTCACCATGGAAAAGCTGTGTGATGACAAGTCCACATATGTCTGCCACACTTTTGATAAGATGCATTTAAAATCAAATGTCACTCTTCAGAATGGTTTCGTGACCATGAAAATGAGTTGGCTTTTCAAGTCTGCAATGGGAGAGAGAAGGAGAGAGCAAGATGGAGAGACTAGGAATATGTGTTTATAGATCTCTCTCTTGCTCTCTTCCTTTCCTCTCAAACTGACGATTATACACATTGTCCCCAAACCCACAAGGGTTGTGAGAGGTCAGGCAAACATAAGGGTTCTGTCGCAGTGGACCGGAGTCCTTGGTCCGGGTCCCGTTAGGGAACTAGAAACATGTCAGGCATAGGTGGCCTGCAGCCGGGTTCAGACAGGGCAAGCAGAGCTGACAAATCACACAGAGAGATCCTGTGAGTGCCAGGAGCAACACTACTTACAGCCGTGCAGTAAACTTTGATATGGCCCCACTGTAAGAGCTGCTTGATCTCTAATGGTCTTAAGGTTACTGCTGATTAGATTTGAGCCAGTGCCTCCTGCTAACACACACAGGCCCCCTTTGACCTCAGACTTAGGGACTATTGCATCAGTGTGTTCCAAATACTCATGAATTTCCATTAACAAAAGCAGCATCCTCTTTCAAAACCCAAGAGTCAAGGCCTGGAGACTGTCAATATTCCCAATGGACATAGTCTTTCCATCTATCAACCTAAATTCCAGGGCAGGGAAATAGAGGTTCTTTCAGCAGAAGCAATGGAAAGGATAAAAGATGACTGAGAAAAGGATTAGAAAAACAGAGTCTAGTTGGTGGCCTCATAACATGCCTCTGCATATTAAAGATGATACATAGATTCTGCGTTTTTGACGAAAGTCATTAGTGAGGGAACATCACTCCATCTTTCAATTTATTTCTTTAGGTTCCAGGAAAAATAACCCATTTTTTCTTTACTATTTCTCTCTCCCTATATCTCAAAAGATACATTCAGAACAATTCTTTTGAGTGGGACAAGGGGCTCTATTAGAATAGAATCTTCAGACATACATATTTCTCCTTCTTTTTTAACTTGAATGTCACTGTTTCCTTCTGACTCCTTTAGGTCAAATGAGATGTCCCTCCTATATTTTACCATCACTTACCCAATTATACTGTTTGCACTTTCACACTTAGAACTCTGTTTTGCATTTGCCTATTTACTTGTCTGTATCTCCCTCTAAATGTAATCTCTAAGACAGTCACATCTACTGTAGTTACAGTGGTGTACTTGGTGCCTTCTCAAGAGCCTGACATATAGAAAGTGCTGAATAAATGATTAAAATGGTATTTTAATGTTTTCATATATCAGCTTTTAAGGTAAGCAGTTATAGCTGTGATTTTGTTGCCAATGAACTGAGGAAGTAGTCCCTGGCCAGTATTCATGAGATGGCCTTAAAATGCAGTTAGAGCTAATGCTATATACAAGCCACGAAGACCATTTGTGAGACCCTTACAGCAATGGATGTGACATGAGGAGGATTGTGAACCACACACATCAAGGAAGGAGAAAAGAAGAAATGGATAGAGATGTTAAAACAAGAATCAAAATGATGTAGAGACCTTAGAGCATCATCATTTGTTCTCATCTACTGCTTCTTTTAGAATCTGAGTTCACTGAGTGCTGAAACCAAGCCTTACTCTTATTTACATTCCTGGGCCAACTAAACACAGTGTCCAGCAGATAACAAGGCTCAATGAATATTGGATGAATAGGTAAATGAGTAAACATTGTATTAGGTTCACTAATCCAGTTCCTACCTCACAGAGAGCTCTTATATCTGTCTCCTCCTCTCTCCAAAGCTGTCCTCAGTATTTTGGTTCAGATCCTCATCTTTTCCCACCAGGAGTTGCCAATGGGCTCCCAAGTGTTGGAAGTCATATGGTGCTTCTGAGATACCTCACCCCACCTCCAAAAGCAGCATGATACAGTGGTTAAGAGGCAGACTTGGATTTAAATCCTAGACCCAAAATCCACTGCTGTGTGACTTCAGGCAAATTGCTTAATCTCTCTGCGCTTCAGTGTCCTCTTGGATAAAATGGAGCTACCAGTTAATGCCTCCAAGGAGTTGTTGTGATGATTTAATGAGATTGCACATATAAATAAGTGGCATAGTGCCTATCAAAGAGTAGATGCTCAATAGGTGTGGGATGCCTTTTTTTCCCTTCATTTGTGCAGCTGGGTCAGTAACACTGTCACCCTTTGCAGGGTGCTCAGTGCATTCCTCCATTCCTGCCCTCAGTTGGCACAGCAGGCCCTCAATTTTTACAGATTTGTGCCTACTTCATCTTCTGCCCGCATCTGTTTGAAATGTGGCTCTACTTGTGGCAGAGTTCTGGCCCGGTTTTCATGTGAGAAATGAATGGAAAGTTTAGGCTCCACCATAAGCCCTACCTGCCAACTTGGATTTCATGCATTCGTTCAATCAATCATTTGTTCAACAAATGAATGCACAAATATGTAGGGAGGTCATGAGCAAGGCTGTGGACACTGTTCCTTACCTGCATAGAGCTTGCAGTCGAGTAGACGATACAAGCAAGTAAGCAGACACTTACAATACCATGTAGTACAGTGGAGAAAACTTAGGGAACTATGGGAGCAGATGGAGGGGCAGCTACCCAGAGCTGAAGGGTCAAGGGCAACCTCCCTGGCTTGTGATAGGACTGAGGAATGTGACTTAAAGCTGTCTGGAGAGGCAGGTAGGAGGAGGAGAGGACCTGGGTAGAGGGAAATCCATGTGTAAAGGTGCAGAGCTGAGACGGATTCATTGTGTGCAAGGAGGTGGAAGGACTCTACAGTAGGGGAGACTGCTGAGCACCAGCAGAGGTGAGGTGGTGAGGTCAGTGTCCATGTGCACAGAAGAGGGCCCAGAAGACCGTGAAGAAAGTGGTAAGATGTGAGTTCCAGGGAAATTCTCATCTGTACATGTGTCTGCCACTTATTTACCACTCCCTTACTCTCTCCTCCCCTCTCTCTCCTTTGCCCCTTCACCAGCATGCAGAAACAGTCCAATCACAAAGCTGTATTTCCATCTATGAGGGTTTTTAGAAGATGTCCATGCTCTCCTACAACAATGGGAAAGATTGTGTGAGGCCCTGTGGGCAGACTGTAGAGCTCACCAGCCTATGCTTTTTGACTGACTTGGGCCTGTGGGGAAAAAAAAATACCTTTAGGGGCGCCTGGGTGGCTCAGTCATTGGGCGTCTGCCTTCAGCTCAGGGCATGGTCCCGGCATTATGGGATCGAGCCCCGCCATCAGGCTCCTCCGCTGGGAGCCTGCTTCTTCCTCTCCCACTTCCCCTGCTTGTGTTCCCTCTCTCGCTGGCTGTCTCTCTCTCTGTCAAATAAATAAATAAAATCTTTTTAAAAAATACCTTTAAAAAATTTTAAAGTCCTACACTTGCAATCCCTTCTAAATTGTCTTGGAAAGATTGCACATTTAAGAGTGAATATGCTCAAGCCTCATGGCTGTCAGAGGGTTGCTTCTGCTAAAATGTCATTGACAATGTATTGCAGGGAATGCCTGCCCCTCCAAGTGCTCAGTGCATTCCTGCTCTCTTGCATTCGTGCCAGTGGTAGCCCAGGCTAATACGCCAGGCCCCACTTGTTTTAGAAAAGCACATTGCGATGAAATTATTTTATGTGAGCCATATTTTGTTTTTCTTATTATTCTTCTTATTACCTGTTATTTGAGATTAACATAGCATGGAAACTGGTCCACTTACAACATCAGTTAATAAAATTTAAGACTACTATTCATTTATTTGTAGTTGTCTTTATGATGAGTAAATGGTGAGAAGTGTATTTGTGCTTTCCCTGAGTAATGTATATTACCTCATTTGTTCAATGTGAATTCATCTACCATGATTTGAGACTTTAGTCTGTGCAAAATGCCCTGCCAAGTACAGGAATGAGTGTTCCGTGGAATTTCACTTCAAAGAGTTTACAATCTGGTGGGAAAGATGGATATGTGCGTAACTAACTATTCTCCGCATCATCTTTTTTTTTTTTTAATATTTATTTATTTGACAGAGAGAGAGAGACCACCAGCGAGAGAGGGAACACAAGCAGGGGGAGTGGGAGAGGAAGAAGCAGGCTCCCAGCGGTGGAGCCTGATGTGGGGCTCGATCCCGGAACGCCAGGATCACGCCCTGAGCCGAAGGCAGACGCTTAACGACTGCGCCACCCAGGTGCCCCCTCCACATCATCTTGAGATCACATCAACCTGCCTGTGGTTTTGTTCCCTGAATCCCACCTCTGGGTCCAATGCCTGAGACTGCTCGAACATTTCTGCAGCACTGGGCAAGAGTATAAATGGAGGCATATCTGCCACACATATACATATTTAAAAGTTATAGATCAAGCCAACAAACTGTTATATGAAATGTATTCTGCCTTCCTCCCTTGACAAATGTATCTTCATAATAACCTAAAGGTCAGGCTCAAATTTAGAATTTTCAGATTCCTTGGATTTCCATGTTGAACTCCAGTGGTGTAAAAGGAGCCAACCCCTACCCCGACCTCAGCCTACCCCACTTCTCCCTCCACTCCTACAACAAGGGGCTTCACGTACATGTGTATGGACAGCTTAGTTTACAGGCCCAAGCTCTTGCCACATGCCCCAGAGTCACCCCTGGCCACCCCCTGGGACTAGGGGTATACACACTGTCAGTACATTCTGCCTTCAAGAGGCTGGACATGGGGAAGAGGTCAGCACAGGCAGGGAAGGGGAGCTGGGGATGTTTAGGCAGGAGACTCGAAGTACTGGCTACCTATAACTTGGTCTAGATAGTAGGGGGGCATGGAGCAGTGCAGAGCTGGGGAAGGGCCATAGCAGAACTCTGCAAGCATAGGGCATGCAGGCAAGGGGTCCTCCTGCCCCGCCTAAGAATAGTACTGCCACATCCCTTCTTTGCTGGTGTGGTGAACTTGTGCATATTCCTCAAGATCTAGCACAAGTATCTCCTGACTGAATTTCTTTCTGTGTCATCACTGTAGCTTGCACCCACCTCTGACCTGTGGACTCTGTGGGAGGAGGAACTAGTTTTTAATCACATTTGTGTTCTTAGCCACTTACACAGGGCTTGGCATTGGAAGTGAGTGTATGTTGGATGAATGTAATCCCAAATTATATGGGATTCCACCTGAATCCCATGTGGGTCTACCTGGTAAGGTGGAATTGCAATGAAAGATGCCTAAACACCAAGAGGCCTGGGAGGTCTTCAAAAAGTAGTGTTATTGGAGCTGAGCTTTGATAAATGACTAGGATTCTGGAAAAAAAATCAGGAAAGAGGCTCTAGGTAGAAGGAAGCACATTTTCTACATACACAACTCAAAACAAATTGTGAAGCTCAAGCATTTCACTGAAATAGCTTCCTAATATACATGGAAGAAATAAAATAATCATTTATTGCTTTGCTTAAGACCTTGATTCTGTTTAAGTATGTTTTCAGAGTCCATGAACTGGAAAAGTAGTTCTGGCCCTTTTAAGAGCAAGGGTGTTCTGCCAGACCAATATGGGGGGCAGCAGTTGGAAGCTTGCTAAATTGTTAGAAAGGAGATTAATGTTATGTAAATGTAAGTAATTAATCAGCAAGCACCTCTCAAGCCAAATACCTGATGTGAAGAGCCCTCCTTTGAGAGGGGAAAATTGCTCTCCTCTGATTAAAAATGGACCATCAAACAGCATTTAGATCCGTCTTTTTCTTCAAACTTTCCCCAAGATGTCTGGAGTTGAATGTAGCTCCCCCCCCCCCCACCATATGGAGAAAAGGAGAATCTGTGTAATTTGAGTGGAGATCTAGCTGAAGCACCCTGACTAAAGAAAAGTAGAGAATTTAGGACCAGGCAGGGAGCTCAGAGCTGTGGATTAATGTCAGGCAAACATGTCTTAACTGAAATAACGGGACATTCAAAAGTATAAAAGAAATGACTTAGGAAAATATATTATTATTTGCCTACCCTGGTATTCATCCCCCTTGTCTTCTGAAACAGGCTCTTCTGTCCATTGGGCATGACCCCCATTAATGGTGAAGGATGGCTGTCTTGTCTTCACACTGACCCCAGGGTGTGAACATGGCTTGGGCCTGGAATCTCTGAGTATTTCACCCTCACAGCCTCTGGAACTGAGTCCAAAGTAGGCTGATTTGAGCCCTTCTGGTGGCTTTCCTTGGGAGATGAGTCTTGATTCTTTTCCTGAGATCACTAGCTGGTAGGTCATGTATGCTTACAGCTGCCATTGGCTTTTTTCCCAGCATGTGGAGAGAGGCTTAGGAAGAACAAAGCCGACAAACACACAAGCCAGCAGATTCAAAAGAGGGAATAAGAGTGACAGGGCCCTGATATCACTGTGATCCTGGCATGTTTGCCTGTGACCCATTCAACCCACAGACCCTACCCCAAGCCTCTCTCTGTTTTCTCAAACCGGTTTAGATTGTTTCCAATACTTGTACCAGCAGCTGCTCTGACTAATATAACGTAAGTTTCCAAAGGCTACTCATGTTCCTGAGGCTGCTTTTTGTGCTTAATTAAAATCTATTTAAACTTATGAGCTTGTAACTATGCAAGTCTTGGGGAATAAAAAAAGATGAACAAAGCTTAGTTTTTGCTTTCATAGTGTAGCAGAGGAAAATGTTTTCCTCAACCCTATTAGGGTCCCTGGCTGAGTCTAAAAATTAAATGGACAAAGACATATGAACGGGAGAAAAGCATACAATTTTTAAAATATAAGTTGTACACAACACAGGAGCCTTCTCAAGGAAATGAAGACCCAGAGAGGTGATGAAACCTGAGTATTTTTGTGCTGGGTGTGATGAAAAGTGAAAGGCCATGGAGAAATAGGATAGGGCAAAGAATGTGAGGTAAGTATAGGGGAAACCTGCTTGGATTCTTCTTGTGGCTGTTTGTCTTCAGAGATAAGGATGCGTCTTTCCTCCTGGTAGAGGCAGGGCACCTTTCACATGAGGGTTTAATGATTTACTTTAGGTGAGGTGTGGTGAGGGGGAAGTTCAGAGTGATCTTCCTGCTTCTTTTGTTTTCTCAAACTCCTTCTGCTTAAAATACTCAATATGCCGAGGTGCCGTACTGCGGGGTAGCATGCCCTGACCCCATCAGTACAGTACACAATTAGCTAAAAGTCAGTACAAGAGGATAAGTCTCTTGAAAATGAAATTTAGGTTGGATGTATTCCATTAATTAATATCTGTAGCTTAATGTTAATCAGATAAGCTTTTTAACATTTGAAATTATCATGATCACTGTTATTATTCAAAACCAGAAGACATGCAGGCGCTATATGAAGAGTTTTTTGCTTGCTTAAATGTGTCTGCTTCTTTTGAGAAATGTAAAGTGACTGTTTATGTATTGTTTGTAATCAAAATATAATACCTACAATTACAGACCTTTTATAAAGTATATATAAAACAGAAAATAGTATATATAAAAATGTATGGGGAGGCATTCAGAGCAGTTATCAAAAATAAATTTATTACTATACTTTGATTATTAAAGATAAGAACTATTATGGATTAATAAATTTTAAAAAGAATGAGATCAGAAGTTAATATACTTAAAAATAGGGGGAAAAGCAGAACTGAGGTATTCAGAACAAATTCTTTAAATATAAGCAATAGAGGACACAAATATGACAAGTTTAATCAAAAAGAAAAGAGAGAAAACACAATTATAAAATTGAAATTAAAGAAGATTCAAAAATGATAAAAGTACATTACGCCATTCAATTAATTTGAATAGCTCAATGAAATGGATGAATCTCCAGGACAAAATAATTACTCAAAGTTGAATCCAGAATAAGTAGAAACCCAAATATACCTAATACAGTTTCTGGCAAAGAGTAGAATTCAATAAATTGAATGAACGGAGAGAGAAGACTTGGAACAGGTGTCAAAGCACATTTCATAAGCATCATTTCAAACCTCCAAAGACTTAACATCAACCACACTATGAGAATTACTTCAGAGTTCAGAAAATGATAGCAATGTGTGCAGTCTATATTAAGAAACGAGTATTATCCAAGAACAGTATCTATAGGCTGTGAAAAAGAAAATCACAAACAAATCTGGTTTATGAATATATATTAAATAAACTGTATAAATATAATATCCTTATGATTATATCTCATGAAAATGGATGGATGGATTTTTACAAATTGGGAAGCTGTGTTTGGGAGGCTTGGCTATCTTATTTTAAACAGGCTAAGAGTCATAAACTTCTGTTTGGGTCTCCCAGGAAGGCCTCTTGAAGAGATGGGCAGTATTTTCTACCCAAAGAGAGGCGTGGGAAGCAAATGTGAATGTCAATACCATGGGTTATAAAATGACAGGGAAAGAGGAGCAAAATGCACACACACACACACACACACACACACACACACACAGGAAAAGAATCAGTCAAATGGTGGTTTCAAATAAATAGTCTGTATCAGAACTTATAGGGAAAACTCTCCAAACTGCAGTCCCTAATTTGTGGTCAAACTGCTTCTCACATGTCATCTTATACAGTGATGAAGCGTGAGGGGCAGGAAGAGTCATTCACCATGATTAATGTTCTTCCTAAGCAATGCCAGCAGTATGATACTAGTAGATTGTTTATTAAAATAAAAGAATAACTCAAATATAATAGTCACAATGCTGAGAAATAAACAGAATTGTACAGACCCTATATGAATAAAACTAAAAACAAAAGTGCAAAAGGTCTTGGAATTAAAAGTGCAGCAAAGAAGTAGATAAAAAAGATTTAACTTTATAAAGTTTATAATGTCCCCCAAATTAACTTATACCTATAATATTTTTCAGTCAGAATTCTAAAGGGAGATTTCAGGAAATGGACATATATACTTAGATTTTTCTGAAGGAAGAAAAGGGCAAGACTATCCAAAAACATTTTGAAAAGAAGACTAATAAATTGATTTGCTTTACACGGTAATAAAAATCTTTTTGAAAATAATTATTTTTATTTCATGTATTTAAAAATATTCTTTAAAAAATTACCAATAACCTATGTGCACTATAGGGAAGATCATCCAATCCTATTATGATACAAAAATAGCATATTACACATTTCTATATTTATATCAGTATGATTGCTTTAAGTGGCATGTTCTTATTTTATTAATAAAAAAAGCCAATCAGTAAGTCTTGAAAATATGTTTAAACTTTCATATTTTATATTGTATAACAGAAACATAGGCATTGTTATAAGATTTTCATATTCTGGACTACTTTTAAAAAGGATAGCACAAAACGTAGATACAAGATATATGCATGCATATACACATATATAAATGTATATATAGTGAATTCATACTACTTTAGAAAGGCATAGAACAGGAGCATCTGGGTGGCTCAGTCGGTTAAGAGACAGACTTGTGATTTTTGGCTCAGGTTATGATGTCATGGGTCCTGAGATAGAGCCCTGCATTGGGCTCTGTGCTCAGTAGGGAGTCTGCTTGAGAGTCTCTCTCTACCTCTTCCTCTGCTCCTCCCCCAACTCACACACATGCTCTACCTCTAAAATAAATAAATAAAAATCTTTAGAATAAAAAGAGGCATAGAACAAAACATAATGTATATATATATTATTTCTGAACTACTTTAAAAAGGCTTAGAAAAATATATATAATATATATGCATATCTGTATACACATATATTATGTAAGTTTTTTTCCAGAAACAAAGTACAAACAGAAACCACAACCATGATTTTGTTCATTTGCTTTTCTGTTGACCAAATTACCTAGTTTCCCCCTGCAATTTAAAGAAATATTGGCAACTCTCTCATGGTTAGTAAGAACTTGAGAGGGACATATTTAGGAGATAAATATAAGTCATCAAATATGCTTTCCAGATGACCTTAAGGTTCGTTTGCCTGCTGCTAAGCATTGCACTTTCCATTCAATTGTGTTTAAAAGTCCATTTAGAAAAATTTAAAAACTCTTTATTTCTGCCTGAGGATGCTGTCCAACTGACTGCCCCTTTGGAGATGATGCTACAAATCTTCACTCCTTTTTAAGTATGGGCAATGATTCACCCAAGCAAAGCAATAAAGTGTGTTCAGAAGTAACTAAACTCAGCACGCCCTGTTGTTACTGCTTGGCACTATGATTTCAATCCTATAATTAGATATGTTGTTGGGTTTTGCTAGGCTTTAATGACCTCCATTCTGTTTACGACAAATACTGGAGAGCCACCCCCTGGGGGAAATGCAGGGGGGCAGATGAGCTGATGAGAGCTTGTTTTATTTAGTCTTGAGATGCAATTTCCTCATTTTCAGATTGTTCAAAATTCCATTATGTCAGAACAATGTATGTACATTGTCTGTGGATGTGTATGGTGAGTAGTATGGGTGGCATATGTGGGACAGTTTGCAGAGTTGACGATATCAAGGCATTACACAAGTAAAGGCTAGGTTGAAAGTCATAGCTAGACTGCCCATTGGATGATGCTCTCCATCACTGTACCTGATCCTCACGAGGCGGGTAAGGAAAGTTGAGCAAACTTATATTTATTTACGGTTATTCAATAAGTTGACAAACACCTACTGGGTGCCTAGTGCATACAAAGTGTTGTGCTAGGGACTATGAGGGACAAAAGGAGAGTTTATAGTGTACTTGGGAAGACAACACTGACATAAGCCAACGATGATGAAGCAGGCAGTGAAGGTTCCTCAGGGAAGAATTCCCTGACCTCTCCTGGCAGAATGAAGCCCTGTCCAAGCTCTACTACAATACTTAGTACATTACAATGTTTCTTTGTCTGCACACTTGCTTCATTCACAAGATGGTGAGCTCCTCGGGAACAGGAGTTATTCTTAATGATATTCCATTCCTAGTGTCTTACGTGGTCCTAATATGAGGTGAGTGCTCAGAAGTGGGAGTGAGTGTGTGAGTTGGTGAGCATGGAACAGGGCCATCTCCAGACTGGAGGAGTGGTCCCATGGGTTGTTGGTAGACAGGATTAGAGAGGGAAGCCTGGGATGTACAGGGAGGCTTTATATCCACTCTAGATGAAAGGGCACTGACCAAGGAATTGGTTTAGGTAGAATACACTTGCAATCGTGGAAGATTATTAGAAGTTATCATAAAAGGTCCCCTGCCTCCCTGAAAAGAGTGTCTCCTCAGTTGGCCTTAAACTCCTTTGGGGTAAGCATACTTTTGTTAAAACTGAAATCTGTTGGGAGACTTCAGGCATCAGCTTTTTATAAATAATCACTATATCAGATAACTTTCTTTTAGGAATACTTTTCTCCCCACAAAGAATAGAAGAACTGGGCTCAACACACGGGGATCTGGCTGAGGAACCAGGTCTGGGCAGGATCCTCAGCCTGAACAAAAGTGGCCTAAGAACATCATCAAGTAGTAGATTTCTAGGAAAAAGGCAAGAGCAGAAGGCAGTGATTGGAAAGGACCTCAAATACAAGTGCGAATAACCATTTTGTCTTGGGCTAATCCTTTATACTGAATAAATGTACACATGGAGTTAGGTTGCTTTTCATATGCTTCCTACTTCTTCTATTCTCCTGTGTCAGTGGAAAAGCGGCCTGGAAGTTAGAGCAGCTGGCAGAATCAGCCATTTCAAACCTAACTTAAATGAGAAGTGTTTGGAGAGTTCTCTCCATGGCTAGAGGGAATAATTGGTCCCATTTGTACAACTGAGAACATAAAACCAAAGCACAAGTTTGGAATCCATGTTTAAATTCCTGAGGAAAGTCTATTTAAGTATAAAGTTTTATTACTATTGGTGGCTCTACTCGAGGTTGAAAAATTGGTCTACGGAAAATGTTTGCAAACCTTCATAAAAATAGCACAAATACCAAGCAGCTGGAAGCTACAGGAAAATGAAGACAACAGCTTTATCTTGAATGTTATTTCCTATATAAAGAGTAATCAAAATTTTAAAGAAGGCTCCACAATGAATCAGCACTTTTTAAAAAATGGGGTCTCAAAAATTCAAAAGGGCACACAGACATGCTTAGAAACATGCTTGCAGTATAACAAAAATGCCTGAGGTAGCCTATGACTGCATCTGAGGATGGCAGACAAAACATCTGTAATCTTTGCTCAGAGATATCTTGGGGCCTTAACATTTTAGGGGTTTGTACTTAACTGCTGTCCAAGCCCAGAGACATGAGAAACCATCTCTGATGTACCTTTGCAGTAAGTCTCTGCTCCTATCCCATCCTCATAGGCAACTGATACAATTTAATGAGGGGGGAAAAAAGCTTAATTAAATAAAGAGAACATCAGTTTAAATAATAAATCATTAAATCATTAATAAAACCCTTACCCTCGTCTCACAAATACCCCAGTCTCTTGCATCATAGAGCTCTTCAGAGACACAAAAGAGACTTGTGTTCAAGTTTTTTTTCTTCCCCTCTTTTTCCTCCCTCTGGTCTACCTGCCAGAGAGTGCTTCAGGAAGTAGGCCATTAGGTTAATGAGTCCAAGTGCTTGCTAGAGGTGGGGGGGAACCAAACCATGACACAGGAGTGAGGAGAAGGCACACAGAGAATGGGATCTAAAGCTTTAAACCAAGTAGAATTGGGACAGAAGGAGATGAATAAAAGGCAGGAAGAACTGGGAGAAAAGTTAGCTGTGATGGGAAATCTCAGTCCTCCTCCCATGCATTTCCTTCGTTCTCGCACACTACCACATGCCCAGCACTCTGACAACAGATGTGAGGAGGATTTCCCTCACCAAGCAATTCTCCAACACCAGCTGGGCATCCTACAGTTTAACTCAGCACTGACCCCATCTACCTGGAGATAGCATCAGATCCCGCGGGTCATGGGCTCAGGCCCACAAGAGTGCACCTGCTTCAGATGCCAGGTACAAGTAATAGGTGCCCCCTGGCAGTGTTACCCACAACTTCTGTCCAATTTGACTACAGATCAGAGGTTCCAATGACCCTCTCCTTGGGTCTGATAAATTTGCTAGAGCAGCTCACAGAACTCAGGGAAACATGTATTAAAGGATCTGAAAGAGGATCCAGATGAACAGTCAGATGGAGAGATACATAGGACAAGGTCTGGGAGGGTCTCAAGGGCAGGAGATCTATCCTTGGGGAATTGGAGGTGTGTTACCCTTCTGCATGAGGAGGATGTCTTCCCACCTGGAAGCTCTCCAAACCCTATACTATTGGGACTTTATGGAGGCTTCCTCATGTAGGCCTGATCAATTATTAACTCTATTTCCAGCCCCTCTCCCTGGACAGGAAGATCGCAGGATAAGCTTAGAGCTGAAAATTCGAAGCTTCTAACCGTGGCTTGGTTTTTCTGGTGACCAGTTCCTCCAGTAGCCATCCAGGAGCCCAGAGCCACCTCATTAGAACAAAAGATGCTTCTAGTGGTCTTACCACTTAGGAATTTAAAAGGGTTTCTGGAGACCTGTGTTAGGAGCCAGAGTCAAAGACCAAATACCAGAACCAAAGACACTCCCATTGCTTGTATTACTTTGGAAGTTACAAGGGTTTTTGGAACTTTGTGCCAGGAACTGAGGGCAGAAACCAGTATATATATTTTCTATTATCTCATATTAGCCCAGATCACAGTAAGACAATGCATAGGGTGACCCAGGTGGTCTAATAATTTGATACCCCTTCAAATAGATACGCTGGCATTAGCTCTCCCTGATGAAACATAATCCATTATTAGCTACTGATAATACTTCAACAAATTATTAATTATAAATATATATATATAATTTCACTGTATACTCAAGGAACCTCCTGTTGGCTAAAGAAGCCGACGAGAATACCTGAAAAAGCCCCACAGAGTGGATAGCTAATTAAAGGTTTCAGCAAATTTCTTCAAAAGTCTGCCTTTGAGACTTGATTATTGGAAACGTTAAGCAGATAGAAAACTTCTTTTGAATAAGAAAAGCATATTTGTCTCAGATTTTGAATGTGAAGTTCACGTAATAGGAGAACATTCTCACAGTTCACCTCAGTGCTTGCTCTTCCAGCAATCTTTTCTGGTTGCTCTTCTGTGTTGATCACAGCTTGTTGATTAATCGTATCTGGTTCTCTTTTTTATTAGACCCACCATGTTTGGTGATTCTTCTCAGGTCTAGTTGTTCTGTAGGGTCTTCAGCCTTAGACTGAACTAGCTTAGACTGTCATTTTATTCTAATCTATTTCGTCTCTTCCCTACGGTTTCATTAGCATTTCCCGCTCACAGTTTCTAAAAGTTCTTACGCATAGTCTTTTCATTTTTAGACCTATTAAATTTTAAGCCTTTGATTAATTAAATCAATGCTCATAAGCATTTAATTCTCAAAATTGCCACCTCCTCTTCTTCATTGGCTCACCATTTTTTAATGCTTAGTAATGAACAAGCAGGAGTGCTGGAAGTTTGCATGATTATTGGCTCGAGGGATCATGTGGAACCATGTCCAATTAAACTTTGAGGAAACAAACCAAATTATTTCCTATGTACAGATATTTATTCATTTTTTATTTTATTTTATTTTATTTTTTATTTTTTTTAAAGATTTTATTTTTATTTATTTGACAGAGATAGAGACAGCCAGTGAGAGAGGGAACACAAGCAGGGGGAGTGGGAGAGGAAGAAGCAGGCCCACAGAGGAAGAGCCTGATGTGGGGCTCGATCCCAGAACGCCGGGATCACGCCCTGAGCCGAAGGCAGACGCTTAACCGCTGTGCCACCCAGGCGCCCCAGATATTTATTCATTTTTTAAAACGAAGATGAGAATAAACTAATTTACCACCTATAAATATTTTATACTCCATATTTATTTTTAGAATAAAGAATTTCCTACATGTCATTTTTCAAACAGGGAAACTCATGGGTGAAGCATATTAAGTTAGTTAAGAGCTTAGCATAAAGAAAAAGAATTTAGCTAATAAAACTTATCACCTTTGTCGGGTAATCAGCCGTTTGTTATGTATCACTTAGTTTCAGAATGGTAGCTCACCTGACTTCTAGCTTTGCTGGTCTCAGAGTTCATGGTCCAGCCTTGGGTTGCAACATGCAACATGCGTATCTGTGTTACAGAAATAGATAAGAAAAAAATGAGAAGATGCTGACGAGGAACACTTTTCCAAGGCTTTCCATGAAGGTTGGTGGAGAGAAATTCCAATTTATATTTCATTGCTTGGGAATCTTAATTAAATAACACCATTATTCAGGTTTGCATCAGTGACTTTTTTTTTTTTTAAGATTTTATTTATTTATTTGACAGAGAGAGAGGGAGAGAGACAGCAGGAGAGGGAACACAAGCAGGGAGAGTGGGAGAGGGAGAAGCAGGCTTCCCTCTGAGCAGGGAGCCAGAAGTGGGGCTCCATCCCAGGACTCTGGGATCATGACCTGAGCTGAAGGCAGACACTTAACAACTGAGCCATCCAGGTGCTCCTGCATCAATGATTTTTAAAAAAGATATTATCTGTCAGAGTATTGCTTAAGTGAATCAACCATTTTGACCAAAATATCAATGTTAATCAAGTGCTCTACCAAAAAATATTAGTCTCATTATGACTTCCAAGTCTTACAGCCCATGTATGCTTGACTCTGATTCTGAAAATACTAGAAATCTTCAGCAATTTTAACATCCCTTGTAGAAAGATTTTGTTAAAATATAAGAATTTCTCCACTCTTCCTTTCTGATTTCCCAAATCAACAACCCCCAATCCTGACCCAAATGTGAGTCCAGTGATTCCAAATAAAGCTGAAAACTTCCGGAAATGTAAAATCTTTTTTTTCTTTAACCCAACGAAGAATTAGAAACTGCTGATTCTGCATCCAGTTTAAATTAAAATTAAGATACAAACAATTTAGCTACCTCAGTGAGTGCTAAAAAAAGACTAGTCACTTTCCAATCCCATACTTTCTGCTACAAAGGTTGCCTAAATACTGGGATTTGTGAATTAAAGAGGACAAAGGGGAAAGGAAAGAGAGATTGTGCTCATCATTGAAAAGGAGGCTATGAGTGGATCTGATTGACATCTTTGCTTGACATATTGAGCAAGGTTGAGGTCCACTATGAAAATGATCAACTATGGATGGAGATGGCGTTGGGTGGGGTTGATGTGGTCCTGTTCTTGGTGTGTATTTGTTTGGGGGAACATCTTGATGCTCCTGGCAAGAACTGGATCCTGTGCTAACATTTTATTTACAAGTAATGCTATAATGCCAAGGTTGCAAACTTGGCTTGGGGTCTGTCTCCCCATCAGACTTATTTGTTTGATCTTCACAATCTTAAAAAAAAAAATTGAGCCAACATTTAAAGATCAGGTGATTTAATATAAACACTCTCAGTTCTGGCTTTCTTGAAAAATCAAAATAAGATAAAATCAGGTAAGACAACAAATGGTTTGCATTTCCCACAAACTCTAATTGCCTAGAACTGAGTAGCAGCTGTCCACCCCCAGTCTGTCCATCATTTACAGCTCTCTCCTTGACACTGAGTTTCATTTGCCATTCAGCATCATGCTCGAGCTGTTTTTCTCAGTAATAGCAAAATACCATATCTTGAAAGTAAAAAAATGAAAGGCAAGCTGAGAACTTTCTTCCCCCAAGATAAATGACAGACTACATTTATTTATGCAAGTGAAAAAAATCTATATTTTTAATAAGCAAACAAGTTGCGTCTGTATCAAAAGAACACAACTTAAGGCCTCCAGTCCTCTTACTGATTTATGTTACCCTCATGGCCCATGTAGCTGTTGAAGTTTGCAGCCCCGAATTATTATATTCCCTGCATCAGTGATTCTCAACAAAAGGGTATAGAGGAATATCAGAATCATCAAGTGGTTTTTTCAAAGCACATTTCCTTCCACATGGACAATTCTGGGATACATGCCCCTCTGGAGGCTTTATCTGATTGTGGAAGCTGTCTAGATTCTGATATAATTATCGGGTGGAGAACTCCATATCTGATCCTAGGTGAGATCTATTGAAAAGCATCCTGATGTCTTTTTTCCAATTTCTCTCCCCTGTCCCATCCCAAAATAAAATGCCCAACAGCCCAAGAACTCAGGCATCATGCCCACCACCCATAATGGAGCTAAAGTTATGTGTATAAATGGTGAGAAGCTGCCAACAAGCCCCTTCTGACTGTAAAGTTCTTGCTTCAAATGGTGTGTGGGGGTCAGAGTTGGGGTAAAAGCTACTTGACACCTTCGAAAATGTGTTAGGACAGTTGGCTAGAAATCAGGATGTCTCCAGATGGGTGGTTCACAAATTTGAGAACCTGGGGGCGCTTATTAAAATATCAATGTCCAGGCCTTGCCATTGTTCTATTTGGTAATTCTGGTGTGGGTGCTGAGAGACTCAAACCAACAAACTGACCATGGCCAGAGTATATGTATAAAAATAGAACTCTGATCACAGCCTCTGCAGCAACCAGTCCATGAAGCCAAACCACAGCCTCCATAGCAATCAGCCCCAAACAGCCATGATCTGATCAATTAACTGCCAGCTTCCCTAATTTTTGTCTCTGCTCCCAATTTAGCACAACCAGAGAAATCTAAACATGTTCTCCTAACCAGTCGCATATGATGCCCCATTTCCAGTTAGTTCCTCCAGCTTTCCCATGCCAACAACCTCCAATCAAGGCATACCAGAATCCTTGCCTTTTTCACTATCACCTTTTGCACTGCCCTGCCCACCTTTGTGTTTCTGCCAAATGCCAGCAATGGTGGCTGACTCACTTGCAATAGCAAGTTCTGAATAAATAGACTTTGCCTGTTCTCATTTGGATGGTCTTTATTTATTTTCACAGGTTCCAGGAAACAATATTTTCAGCAGGCTCTCCAGATAATTCTGCTGCGTACTAACATGTAAGAGCCATTGCTAGAAACCACTCTTATGTTTCCCAAATTTTGCAGGAATCGCTTGTGTGTGTATGTGCGTGGGGAGAGGACACAGATTCTCATGTACCACTCCAAGCCCGAATTGAAACAGAGTCTCTGGGAAGTGGGCTTGGACTTTTTTTTTTTTTTTTTTTAAATAAGCCTCTTCCTCCAGGTGATGCTTATTGTCCATCAAAAGCATTTGGGAGCCACTGGACTATGCTACTGTTCACAGGCTTATGCCAGGTTGGCAGAATACGAAGCACATAGAAAGCCAATTACAAATCAAGATTTCCAGGCACCACCCCTGGAGATTCTGATGTTGTTAGTCTGGCCTCTCCCAGTGATTCTGATGGGTAGCATGTTTTAGGAAGCAGTGTTTTACCCATGTGATTCTCAAACAGCAACGTGCATACAAAGTCTTACGAAAATGCTAGTTCTGAGTCAGTGGTGTGGAACAGGGCTGAGATGCTGCATATCTAACAAGCTCCCATATGATGTTTCTGTGACTGGTCTGCTAATGACACTTGGAGCAGTCAATGTTGGCTGCACACTAAAACCAAATGGGGAAACAGCCTCGGGGGTGAGATTCGGGCACCAGGAGATCTCACCACACAGCCAAGATCATTGGTTCATCTGCCCACTGCTTAGCCACACGATGGGAGCAGTGTCTTTACAGGAATGGAAGCACAAGCCATGTGAGTAGAACTCTGTTGAACTTGGCCCTGACATGTCACTCACTCCTCAGCATGGCTTTGTGGCTCTTGCACCTTCCTGTGGGCCTACGGATGCCTGAAGAGAGCTTATTCCGTGGAATTCCTGTTGAACCACCTTGTTGTCAGCTTTCAGGGGCTTCCTGCTTAGAGAGAGGCATAAAGATAACCCAGAATATCCCATGTGCCCAACAGCAGGGAAGGCGAATGCTGAGAGAGAATGGTCTTCAATGACTGAGGGAATTTCCATAAGGTAAATTTGTTTTTTAACTCAGAGGTGAGTGTGATTGGGTTCTACCAGCTAAGGGGGAAAAAAAAAAAAAGACACCCAGACCCCCCTGGTGGTCAGATCTGCTTAGTTTTCATCTTTCTTTGCTAGGGCTTCATGACTGATTATAAGGGTAAGGGAGATGATAATGTTGTTGTGGATGAGAAGGCAGATTTGGATGGGTTATAATTACAATTTACCCTTCACCAGATGGCTTCATCCTGTTGCCAGGCATTTGATGAGCTATTTCATGAAGACTGTGTGGGATGGGTTAACGCCTGAAAGCCTGTGGATTTGAATGGACCAATGTGAAGGTGCTTAACAGATCCTTGGATGCTTGACTCATTTTTGCTTAGTGGATAAATAACCTGGTGCATAATAAAATCTAAGAGATCTATTCCAGAAGATAACTACCTCATACTCAAGGACTATGTGGGTTTCAGGTGAGCAAGGATAACAGCAGAATTGAGCAAATTTGTAATAACGGGCCTGGAACCATTTTATCATGAGGTCATGGACACAAATTTTTAAAAACCCATCTATCCAAAATGCATCATAATAAATCAATCATAAAATTGTCCTGACTGATAAACATTTCAGTCTGCCTATGCTCTGTAATTATCCATAGCAAAACATCCTCTGTATAATGAATGGCTGTTGTTTTCAACCAGGTCTTAATAATAAACAAAAGGTGTTTCTAAGAAATATTCAGACATCCAAAGCCTGGGTCATGTTAGTGATAGAGGCTCTGTGGGGAGCCAGAGGCTCTTTGTAATTACCATGATGCATGGCCTTAATGCCCAGGCAGAGGTTTTCAGGTTAGCAGGGGAAGGCAACAGAATGCCCACGGGGAAAAAAATTCTTCGTCATCTACAGACAAATGCACATCTGGTTTCAGAGGAACAAGATAGCTCTCAATAATTCTGATAGGCAGTGGTAGGCCTAACGGACATGCATCACAGATATATATACACACACATACACACACACACACATAATATTATAATGTCATATAATATTATATTATGATATAATAACATAGATATACCATGCACCTTTACTTTAACAACAAATTTGATGTGAGTTCAAAGGTTTTTGAACAGAGAGATTTAAAAGATAAAATGGATAACCGAGTGGCTGAACATTATATAAACATTTAGCAGATGGTGATAGAGATACTCCAGACTAACCAAAGAAAACAAATTTTAAATGAAAGTCTTGCATTATTGCATAGTGATAGATTTATCTTGTCTCACCAATATATTTTAATACCCTAGAAGATAAAGAACAAGGGAAAAATCTAGCAAAGACACTGAATATAGAGATAAGAAAAACGGTCTGGGGAATTTCCAATGACTGCCTCATCAGTGGGTATTAGATTGAGAAACACAATACTGGACTGCACATACCTTGCCCTACCTCATCCCCACCATCTGCCCCTACGGGCAGACACCCAAGAAGCCCAACACTGATCCCGTGATGGGAACTTCCTTTTCAGTGGTGGGGCCTGCTGCTCTCCTGTACCCACAACACAGCACATATCTCTTTCCATTCAGACCCAACTTTGAGAAAAGGCATAGATGTGAGTGAGAACTGGCTGGGCCACCCTGTGTTCTGGGATATGTGGTCACCCTAGGAAAAGCCTGGGAACTGTGAAAGCTTGGGTACCACATATATAAACACAAGAGCTGCAGATTAGAGCTGACTCCCTTTTACCTTCAGAGAACAGATGAGAAGGCTCATCTCAGTCTAGCACCTCCTTTAGGAGAATTCTGGCCAACCCCAAGAACTTGGGGCAGGAGTAGACAGAGATGCCTCTAAGTCCAAGTTGGAAGAGGGTAGCTGGCTAGGTACTCCATAAGTGATAGCTCTTAAAATTCTGTGTATAAATATCAGGACTGGATAGCTCTTCTCTAAAGTATCAGTTAACTAAAAAATAATAATATAGTAAAATTTACAAACAAAGGCCCTAAGGAAAAATTCAAGTAAAGCAAATAATTTGAAGACTCAGAAAGAGTATATATTTGCAAAGTAGTTGCTATAGGAAACAATTAAAAAAAAAAAAAGACACCTGTTGGAGTGTTTACTGGCAAACCAAAAGCTCTCAGGGGTCAGAACACTGTACTCCATCTCTTAACATCATGTCGGTTTAACACTCTGTGGGAACCCAGAGGCCCCTGCTGGGCTCCTGTGAGTGGACCTGTCTACTCCAGAGACTGGCAGACAGAAGGCAGCAGCCAGCAAAGAAATCCGACGCAGCTGTGGGAAGCCAGGGACAGTAAAAGCGGAGGGAGGGAGGCCAAGGTGCTAATCCAGGAAGTAATTTCTTTTCTTACCTCCTCGCTCTTGTCATACTTTTTGATACATTTCTATTGATCTTGGCCTGCATAGAATATTAAACTTCCTGAATTTATTTTTGAATGGTTTCGTATCTGGAGATTCCTTATTCTACTACATTGGTATGTAGCGTAGCATTTCCTCAACACTTCTTTTCACAGGGATAGATTAAACAATAAATTAACACATACTCATTTCTGGCATTGAGGGTGAAACGATAGTATTACTGTTTCTTTATGATTTAAGTATTGTGCTAGCTTTTTAAAGTAAGGATTCCCATATGGTCTCACGACAGCCCACAAGTAGGTGTGAAAACCTCTACTTTGTGGCTTGGGCAACTGGCTCCCAGGAGGATTATGTAACTTGGTCAAGGTCACATGGAGAAGTCAGCATTTGAACTCAGGTCTACTTTACTCCAAAGCCCTTTCTGCCATAACCATGCTCTTTCGAAACAACACACTGACAGGAGTCGATGGTTTTTCTCTACAGCTTCCCTATCTTCTGGTTAAATTGGTCTGTTAGGCAGAATTACAGTTCTCAGTTATTTCCCCTAATGGCTCCCTTCTCTAACTCCCCTGGGTCAATTTGCTGTGCCTATTTGAGCCTGGTCTCTGAAATTTACTTTTCCCTTGGCACACATTCTCTCTTTTGAGCTAGAAACAATTGGCTGGCGATTGTCAGCCAATTATTAGCTAATTACTGCCTAGCAATTCGCTAGGTAAAGACAGGAAGAACCTTTGGTAATATTAAGGAGAGAATAATTTGCCCCTACTTTTCAGTCTTTGTCACAAAAGAAACTTAAAAAAAAAATCATTACCCAAACCAGTATTACTCACCTTGATAAGTCACCTCATTCACTAGATGTGATTTCAAATGATTTTCTAAGAAAATCAAATCTACTTTCAAAGGGCAAAAATTTGGCATAATTTAGATATTCAAAAGAATGAGCTGTAGGTTCTGAAGGCAATTCAAAGTTAGCCCAAAAATAAAGTCTGAGATGGTTGGAATAAATATGAAGCTTTTCAGAGTGAGCATTATGAAAGTGAACATTCTTTTGCATACAGATTTTCTGTATGTTATTAAAAACTTAGAGTCATTTTCTTTCCAATAAATACTGTTTTATGCCTAAGTTGGACAGAATTGGCTTATGTTACTTACAATTAAAAATACTAATTAATACAAAATTTCAAACCTAAAGTGATGTGTTCAAATAACAGAACTTGAAATATGATCTTAAATATAAAACTTGGTTTACTCAAGGTATGGAAGGAAGCCTGCACTGTGGTTCATTCTGTCCTGGCTCAGACCCATTTAATGCATTACAGAAAAGAAAAAAAAGGTTAAACTGTTAACTGTTTATTTGGATCGAGATCATATACCTCACATGGAACTTCAGGGGACTTAGCAGAAAATGTCAGATTATTCAAGGATATTGGCTACTTCCTGTGGCTTTCAGCAAGGGTGATGCTCAAAATATGGTTAATAACTGGTACATCCCCAGGGCCCCCCAATCAGACTAGATGCCAGGTGTGGAGCTGGGCCCCATGCTGACCCTTTAGTTGTTGGTTGTGGTATCCTCTAGGATGCCCTGGGAAGGAGCCAGGGCACCACAGATGGGAGGAGGGTAGTGAAGGGACTGGAAAGAGATATAAGGCTGTAGCTCTTTTCAGTTTTGGTCCTACAGTGAACTGGTTAAATATCACTCAGGCCTTCAGGAAGATCCTCCAAGAAAGAAGCTCTTGTCCAAGTTGAACCATGTGATAGTAGCAGAAAGAGAGCAGAAAGCATGTGACCTTTCTCCTGTGGCCCATAATCCAGGAGCTATGAGGGTGAGTTGAATTCTCAGTGTGAGTAAAAGCAGGGTGATGATGGAAACAGTGAACATGAAGTAGAGCCCAGGATTGTCCTCACAAATGGGGAGAATCTGCTCCCCGGCCCTTCTCCCACCACATAGGGCTCCTCTATGCCTTTCCTTTCTGCTACCTGATATAAGACTGGAATCTGGCTGCTCTACAGAAAAGAGGGAACTTAGCCCCAACCCCCGAAACGTGTCCTGCTGTGTGCGTTATGCCTATCAGAAGTGATAATTTTCCCACTGTTAAATACTCGCCATTGGGTTACATGCTGGGATGGGAAAGAGATGGCTCTGCCTCCCTGCCTGGTCAGTGCCTTTAGTCTGTGCCATGCCAGTGCAGGATGACGTTTGGTCGAGTGGGCAGAGGTCCCAGGACTTCTGCAAAGAGATGGAAACTGCAGGGGAATGAGGTATTGCCCAGAGTTAAGGATCATGATTTTTAAATTTGTTGCTTTGGCTATAAATTTCCCCAGGAATTGAACAGACTGGCAGCTTAATAGGGTTTTAAGGAAGTTAAACTAACAAAGAAACCCCAACTTAGAAAAAAGCCCATCATACTGAACTCCTAAAACAATTCCCAGGCTCCAAAATCACCAGGAAGGGGACTGCTGACGCAGCTCCCCGAAGATGAGTCATCCCTACATGCTTCTTAGCCATGGTCCTGGAGGTCATACAGATATAGGAAATCTTACCGGGAGGAGACTCAGGAAGCCACACTGGCCAACCAGGCACAGAAGCAGAGGACATGGTCTAGACCAGGATGGTGCATCTCCTGCATTTTCAGCTTCCCCCTTAATAGATGGGAGCTCCTGCTGTGGTTTTCCTGCTTTTCCTCTACTGCTGATGACTCAGCATGTTGGGGGTGCTTCAATTTATCAATTAGCTCTAAACTGACAGACTAAAAGAAGCCATAACCAGATTATACCCATCACCCAGGGGCCCTAGTCTTGAAGTTAGATTGGATATGATTTGGGGTGATCCTCCTTTCAGAGGGTGGTGGTGATTTCACACAGGGCAGTTGTGTTACACTGGGAATTCTGGAATTGTAAGTATCGGAATAGAGGTTAATGTGGAATGTCACAGACTGTGGTAGTTGTATTAATCAACCCAGCAAACTTTCCTTCCCCCTTTTTGTATTAACAGCTTCTGCTCTGCTGGCTAACAAAGTGACCAGTGAGACATCTGTCCTTGATCGCCCCAGCCCAGCGTGGCTGCGCTGTCCTGTCCTACCACTCCTGCCCCAGGCCTGGCCAATCATGAGCCCCCTTTGCCCTGTGAAGTGATTTAAGTGATTAATAAGCTTTCCCTGCTGATGATGATTTGCTGACCGTGGTCCCCACCACATGGGGAAGAGATAAGAACTGGACAATATCAAAACTAGTAGCGCTGAGCACCCAGTTTCAGATCCTTAGTCCCTGGCTCTTAGTTTTCATAGTTTCTCCAAAGTTTTTGTGAGCTACCTCTGTATCTTTCTTAATATATATATTCCATGTATTTGAATATCTATAATTATACAGCTATTATACATGTAATTCTCTATATAATAATATAACATACGTGAGGTTAGTTTCCTTCACTTGCAACCAAAAAGTACCATGTAATATAAACTTGAATTCTATAACTAGCAATAGAATGATCAAAATGACCCCCAAAATGTGCAACCCTCCTGTAACATGTATTATTTATATTTAAATATAAATCTGCCTTTACGTTTAGAAAAGTTAGGATGCCACAAGAGAGTAAAAGCTGCTATAATGCATGTGACATTTCTATATATCAAAAGTAGGAAAATATTTTAGAATTTATTTAGCAATTTATTCAAAGCACTTTCATACCTCAATTAATTTTCACCAAAGAAGGAACATAATACAAGTCAGCTAGTGATAATAATAGCAATTATTTATTAAGCACTTACTAAGTGGTAGGTGTTACTAGACACTGCATTGTAAGGATTTGTGTCCTGGTTTACAAATGGGGAACTGAGGTTCAGAGAGGTTAAGTAATTTTACCAAGTTCACAGTCAGTGGGTGGCTGGGTGAGGTCTGAAGTCCACATTGGATGCTTCTAAAATTTGTGTGCTTTACCCCATACCGCATGGCATTTCCTCTCTACATAGTGGGATCCCATCTTTCCAATAAGAAGCAAGAGTAACTACTTGACCTGTTTGACCCAGTACCTTAAAAATGGAGAGATCTGGAAAGAGAAGGCAGCTGAGACAGAATGCAGGACAGTAGGAAGCATCGCATGTTGTCAGGTAATGTTCATTGATCCCTACAGTGGTGCAGCTTTTCAGTTTGCAAAGCTTTTCTGTGCTGCCTCAGTACAAAGGCATCTGAGAACAGATTGTGAACAGCAAAGAGAGTTTTCTCTAGAAATCAGGAAAAAGGAAAACTAAAGAGTGGTGAAGGCCAGGAAGGGGGCAGTGCATAATCACAAGTATGTGCTGTCTGTGAGCAGTGGCTTCCTGGGGCAGGAGTGGCAGGACAGGACAGCACAGCCACGTTGGACTAGGGCAATCAAGGACAGATGCCCCCCCTTCGGTAGTGGGAGCACTGCATTGATTGGTGCTGCCAAATGCTCACAGGGCCTGGACGACCACCCGTGAGGCCGCTGGCTGCTACTGATTATCTGCTGAGTGGTCTTCCCCGCTGCAGACCAAAGGAAGGCTGCAGGGAGGCTGAGGGAGGAAGGCAGCTTTCCCCTTCCACCCACGTTAGGCAGAGCAGCCTTTAACCAGAAATGCAAATGCCTTAGACTTAGGGGAGCTGCAAATTCTTTGCTAATTTCCTTACTTGTACTGCTCTGCTCTCTGTTCCTGCTCAAAACTAATCTGAGAAGTAACATATACTTTTATTTACATATTTACCAGCCTGATCACACCCCAAAGGCTGGGGAAATCAAGGCCCCCAAGATAAAGAGGCTTCCTCCTTTCTTCTGGATTATATCCAGAATGTTATTAAGAAATTTGGCATCTCTGCCAAATCTTGCTTTTAGAAACAAGATGCACTTTGGCTAATTATTTTTACCTAATGAAAAATGTCTGCTTGAACTGGACTAATTTCCCCCAGGGGTTCTGGTCTCTCTAGGAAATAAAGGAAAACCTGACATTTTTTTCCTTTCGCAGGCTGGAGACATATTTATTTAGCAGTTGACACAAAGAGATCCTTTGTGACATTCTTGCTTGAGGGCACATTTCCAGCTCTAACCGTGTTATTAGCCATACCCTTTGGAGAATTAGTAACACATAGCTAGGAAGGGAATAAAAACACTAATTCAATAAGCTGAGCTCAGGAAACATGACCGAGTCAGAAACGAGAAAGAATGTGCAATGCCAGGCTCTGGACAAGATTAGGGAGAGAAACTGGTAAGCCAAAGGGAAATCACACTCTGTCAGACCCAACCAACTATCTCATGTCCCTTTTGTAGCCTCTGATGTCAGCACTGAGCCCCCAAGAAATGAGTGGCTTTGATGAGTAGTGGTGAATCAGTTCAGTTAGAGAATCCAGTGGCCTTGACTTCTAGTTCAAAATGGCAATGAATAGCAGTTTCTTTATGACTCTTTCAAACTTTGCATTAAAAGACCCAAGAAGGAAACTTAGAGAAATACACAACACCAGAAAATTCAAAGCAGCAGGCAGATTAGTGCCAGAATCTTAGAGAAATTTTTACAAATTACAAGGCAAATTATAATAAATTAGTTTTGAAAACAAAGCAAAAACAAGGACTTCATTTCATCATACAGACACATGCTGAAGACAGGTAAGCAGACGCTCTGTACCACGCCTGCTATCCACCTCTGGTCTCAAAACCAGAGTCTGTAACCCTTGGATGTGGATTTTGAGGTAGTTTGAGCACTCTTGTTCTTTTCCACCCTTCACCCTCCCATCATGATACTCAACTTTCCATAATCAGCAACTACTAGAAAATGAGTAAGCACAAATGGGGGTGGTATTGGTTGGCCCAAAGAATTCTGGAAGGCACAGCTCCATTTGTACAGCACTTTGTAACAGATGGGCTAACCCATGGGTCTAGGGTGCCAGGGACGTAGGTGGCAATTGAAGATATCACTTTGGTCCAGTAGAGGCTACTTTAGTGATATCAGGTCACTCTCTCATTGAGATTTTAAAATGTATTAACACAGGGGATGTAGCTTATTTTGTGTGTGGTGTGTGTGTTATATTTCTCAAATTTTACTAGCAGAAGTTTTCCTATCTTAATACAATGAATTAAGTAGCTTTCATCTTATATGTGCTAGGATATTTTATATATATATTGGAATTGCCTTTTCCTTAAAAGGGTTGAAAGGATAAAAGAATACAGTTACTGGCTCAGCATGTTTTGGATATGATTCTCAAATTTTAAACATTTCTTCTACCATTATTACTCATGTAATTTAAGTTTCTACTACTTCTTAGCTAATTATTATAATTTACAGTTAAATATTATGATTCACCAAGATTTTAAATTTTATTAGCGTAGACTTGATACACAATGTGCCCTGCCTTGCTGAATTGTTTGGAAATGGTCCTTTGATTAAAATAGGCCCCTCAGTGCTGACACTCATCTCCAATAAATATCCATTTGGTCCAAATTAGTGTGTGGAAGAATCAGGATCTGGATCAGGATCTTACCTTCAAAGATATCTGCTGTCTTGAAATCCACTTGGTGTAAATCTACGGTCAGGTGACTGTTACTTTCAGTTCAATAGGTAGCCAGAAAACTCCTTGCTTTTATTGAAAGTTAATTCTTCAGGGTTTCCCATTTCCTTGTCACTTCCAGTGTTGGGGTTTTTTGACACTACTTAGCCTGGGCATTCATTTGTGAAGTGGCCCCACTAAATAGAGGGTAAGTTCTGAGACAACCAGAAGGGAGGTGGTGAAATCTCCTTTGTCATCCCCCCAGTCTCTAAATATCCAAGTGTCCCAGGTGTCAGTGCTTTCTCTCTCTGTTTCCTACTTCCCTCACTCCATAGGTGATCTCATTCAGACCCATGGTTGAAATGCCATTTATACATCAATGATTCTCAAATTTTTATCTCTCTCCCTCACACTTATACTTCTTATGCCCAACTACTTTCTTGACCTCTTCACTTTGATGTCTAATAGACATCTCAAAATATGTCCAAAACTGAACCCCTTTTTCCGGTTTTATTAGAGGCACTGGACTTTTGTGCATTTGAAAATCCATACATGACTTTTGACTCCTCCAAAACGTAACTACTAATAGCCTACTGTTGACTGGAAGTCTCACCAATAACATAAACAATTAACAGATATTTTGTATATTATATGTGTTATATACTGTATTCTTACAAGTAAGCTAGAGAGAAGAAAATGTTATTGAGAAAGGTCTTATAGAAGAGAAAATAGACTTACAGTACTGTACCATATTTATTGGAAAAAATCCACATAGAGGTGGAGCTGCACAGCTCAAACTCATGTTGTTCAAGGGTCAACTATAGATACAGAGAGAGAGAGGAAAAGAAAAAAACGTGGTTTTTTCCTTGTGATAAGAGCTCTTAGGATTTACTCTCTTAACTTTTATATGTACATTTAGCAGTGTTGACGACAGTCACCATGTTGAACACTACAACCCTAGTACTTATTTATCTTTCAACTGGAAGCTTTTGCCTTTTGACCATCTTCCTCCAATTGAACTCCTGATTTCCTTACCCCAAGTCTCCCTTTCCTTGAGTTTTCCCTACCTCAGTAAATGGCAACTCCATTTTAAGAACTGCTCAGAGCAAAAATCTTGGAGTTGTCCTTAACTAGGCTCTGCCTCTCACTCAGATATCCAATCCACTGGTAAATCCAGTTGGCTCTTCCTTCACGACATACCCAGAACAAAAGCACTTCTCACTACCTGTATGTGGTCGCTCTGGTGGTATGTACACACTACCTGTGTAATGTGGAAGCCACCATTATTTTTTAGATTATTGCAGTAATCCCCTGACAGATCTCCCTGCTTCCACCCCTGCCTTCTTCTCAATTAATTTTCCACATAACAGCTAGAGGGATTAATTTCAAAACAAAGTCTGATAAAATCACTCCTCTGCCCCAAACCCACCAGTGGCTTCTCATCTCACTGACAGTAAAATTCAAAGTCCTTGCTAGGCCCCCCTAGCCTCTGGTCACATCTATGAATTCCTTCCCTCCCTCCACTGCAGCCTCACGGGTTTCCTTCCCATGGCACACACAACCAACCAGACTCCTATCTCAGGCATTTGCACTTGCTGTTCCACCTCTTTGGGAAGTTCTTCTACCATATCCCTTATGGGTGACTTTTTCATTCCTTTAGATAGCTCCACGTTCAGTCCTTCTCTGGAAGGACTTTGTGTGAAGTAGCACTCTCTCCATGTCATCTTGTGCTCTCTCCTCTCTCTGCCTTATTTTTCTGCATACCACCTAACATGTGAGGTTTTAATGTACTTGGATATTGTCCCTCTCTGAGGGACTTCACAAGAACAGGGACTTTGTTGTGTCACTCCTACATTTTCAGCACTACACTCATAGGAGGCTTCCAGTAAATGTTTGTTGAATGAATGGATGAGGATCTATAACCAGTTCTGTGCTCTGGCCCTCATCCTATAATGGGAAGGGCAGGCTCCTGGGTCAGTTTGGGGTATCTGGGGCAGCTGGCCCCATATCTGGCCCTCTCCAACTCCCTTCCTTTATTCAAATGCACCTTAACCCACCAGCTCTCAGTGTCTCTCACTAAAGAGAACCCTACTGTGCAGTCTCTACCCCTGCAGCTTATCTTAGTGACTGTGGAGGGAAGCAAAAATTCTCATAGAGTTGGATGAGTTTTTCAAGTCACTGATTCCAGAATTTAAATACATACTTTTCATTGTTTCCCTATAACTGAACTTAAGTTAGCTGTCAAGACTGTATTTCCACTAATGGTTGAAAACTTAATCTTGCCAATTCAAGGTAGCTCAGATACTTCTAGTTCCAAGGCAATTTGAGATTTTATCCCTCCTTTTATTTTTGTCCTTCTCCTTGGGAAAAGGTTGGGGGGTGGGGAGGCTGAGCTGTCTCTAGTCACAGGGCAGGGGGTGGGGGAGGGGGAGGGAAACTCTGTTCTACAAGCCATCCTCTCTCCTTGCTGATCCATGCTCATTTCTACACATGTTCCTACCTTGCCCTCAGGTACAGTGCATGCTTCCTCAGCCTGAGCACAGACCCCTTTGGAATGCAGCTCTCTCAGAATTTCTGCAGACCCTTTGGGGGCTCAGGAACTCTAGACTGGAAATTAAAGATGTATCCTGGTTTTTGTTTTTTTTTTAAGATTTTATTTATTTATTCGACAGAGATAGAGACAGCCAGCGAGAGAGGGAACACAAGCAGGGGGAGTGGGAGAGAAAGAAGCAGGCTCATAGCAGAAGAGCCTGACATGGGGCTCGATCCCAGATCGCCGGGATCACGCCCTGAGCCGAAGGCAGACGCTTAACCGCTGTGCCACCCAGGCGCCCCTGTATCCTGGTTTTATGGGGCTTGCACTTTATGTAATTTGGGGCCTGCACTTAATGTAATTTGTAAGAAAAATATATATAAAATTAGAAACAAGTGACTTTTTATTTAGAATGGATAATCACAAGTTGCACATTTAGAAAGCCAACATATCATAGCCACCACAAAATCTAGAAAACTACTTTTTTTTTTTAAGATTTTTATTTATTTATTCGACAGAGATAGAGACAGCCAGCGAGAGAGGGAACACAAGCAGGGGGAGTGAGAGAAAGAAGCAGACTCATCGCGGAAGAGCCTGATGTGGGGCTCGATCCCATAACGCCGGGATCACGCCGAGCTGAAGGCAGACGCTTAACCGCTGTGCCACCCAGGTGCCCCATAGAAAACTACTTTTAATTAATTACTGTCAGCTCAGTAATAATTTCGTCTTATTTTTTTTGGCATATCCTTCAATTGCCTCTTACATGACAACAATTTTTTTTTTTAAAGATTTTATTTATTTATTTGACAGAGATAGAGACAGCCAGTGAGAGAGGGAACACAAGCAGGGGGAGTGGGAGAGGAAGAAGCAGGCTCATAGCGGAGGAGCCTGATGTGGGGCCCGATCCCATAACGCCAGGATCACGCCCTGAGCCGAAGGCAGACGCTTAACCGCTGTGCCACCCAGGCGCCCCACATGACAACAATTTTAGAATATTGTTTCTTTGAGTAGAATACTAGGATAATTCAGTCTTTCCTTTAGTGTGGATGATAAAACATGTGGCTTCACACACAGGCATACTCTCTGTTGGTAGTATCATTACAAGCTTGTGCCTTACCAACAAAGAAATTCTTTTTTTAAAAAAATATTTTATTTATTTATTTGAGAGAGAGTACGCATGAGCAGGGTGGAGGGGCAGAGGGAGAGGGAAAAGGGCTACATCCCAGGACCCTGGGATCATGACCTGAGCTGAAGGCAGACGCTTAACTGTCTGAGCCACCCATTTGCCCCACCAACAAAGAAATTCTGATAAACTATATTTTGTATGAGTCCCATTTAAAGACAAACAAACAAGCTGAGTTTGTTTCTAACAGGCGGGACCTTCCATGTTGACAAAATGACAATGAGAATTAAATCCTCAGTTTACAATTTTACACATCTGTTGGTTGGTAGAATTTTCCACAGATTAATTTCTGGTACCATACATTTCAGATGTTGTTTCCTTTCCACTACCTGCATTTTTTAGTAGTTCTGGGCACCACAGGGCATATTCATATTACAATGAATATAGACTCTGCATCTTCCTATCATGATGCCAGATAAGATGGTATAGTTTAAGGTAATAGGAGTATTTCTGGAAACTATTCCTATGCCAGAATGACTATACAAGAAGGTGCCTGCAAGCCACAGAAGTATAGCCTGACAAAAGCATCTAGAATGTACTCTTAACACAGTTTTCTTTTATACAGGTCCAAGTCTATGGTCATCCCATACAAGGGAATAATGATGGAGGGGCAGGTGGAGAAGAAAGAGACAGTGGTATTAACTGATTGCAGTTAAGATATCTTTCTTGTGAACACATTGTTGACCCTATCCCAGGCTTGGTGAATGGGATGGCCCTGAACCTAAGCTTCCTTTGCTTCATGGTAAATCCTCTCTGCTGGGGAGTGCTAGTTGTGTGAGGCTGTCCGTAGGCAGGCACATCTATCCCAACCCCTCCCTGAGACACAGCTTCTCTGCCATTTAGGAGCAATATGGGGCAAGGCTTGCATCTCCTGGGCTATACTCTGACAAGTGAATCCCAAAGGTACATATTCTGCTCTCAAGACTGGCCCTAACTACATCTTAGGTTCCCATCACATATGCAGTATCTGAAACTTGAGACGAGGGCCTGAGTCCATTCTTAGGGACCCCGACAACATCCAGATTCTCATCAAATCCCCTCTAGCTTTCCCTTCCTGCTGACTGGTTGAACTCTCATTTCATTTAGAGAAGAAAAATCTTATTACATCATACATTTTTTTTTTCAAATTTGGTATTTTATAGTAAAAACTCTATACCTTTGGTTCTCCAGGCATGTTCCTTTTGAGCCAAGCCATTTTTTTTAAAGAATTCAAAATAAATACTATTTCTCTCTCGTGTACCCAGTCCCTGTAAATCAATAATGCATTGGCTTTCAAGACTATGCTCTTAACCAAAGATTTGAAAATCTGTTTAAGACTCCAAAAGTCAAAAAAAGTGACTCTTCTTTTTTATATGTTTGCTTCCTCTGAGTGTTGTTTGAGAAAAAGGCTACCTCTGAAGCCTGAAGCAGGGACGGTGGAGTATAGAACAGGGAAAAGCAACCTATTAATATCTCAGCATATGTTTCTGCTCCAGGAAGTATTGGTTTGGGAGTCCAGGCACCAGAAAGATTAACCAGAATAATTGGTCAAATGGGAGGGCTATAATATCAGTGAGGGTCCCATTGTGCATACATAGAAAAGAATGTAATAGAAGAAATAAGGTGCTTCTAAGTTTTTGGAAAGGTCAGAAAAGCAGGCTCTAGGCTAGGTCTCTCAGAGTAACCTTTTGAACAGTATTGACTGAAAGAACTGCTACTTGTGCTATAATTAGAAAGTTGGTGGCTCATAAAGCCACTTTACCCCAATGCTGGCTCCAGGATCACACAGCATTCTGCTTCCTAACTGGGGATCCAAAAGCTGCCACCAGCTTTATATGCCAGTTAGAGCCAGACCAGCAATATGAATGCCTCACATGCTGCCACCTCCCTCCCCAAAGAGCTCAGCTCCAAATTCAGGTCTCACATGAGTACATCTGACCATCCTAGCTCAGGGAAGTCTGGACATAGTTTTAGCTTCTCAGCCTCTGTGGCAGAGGAAGGCACACCAGGAGGAGGTTGGAAGAGTTGTAAGTGCCCCAATCTGCTACCCACCTGTTGGAGCTATGTATAATCACCCACCTCTGTGAATCTAAGACCAGCCCCTTAGGACTAGCTGCTCCTTAGGTCAAGCTCCCAGGACTGGCTCTCAGATCAGCTCCTACCCCAGCAAGATGCTAGGCCACAAATGAAAGAAACATCCACCACAGCACAGTGTCTGTGAATTCAGATCCTGAGCTACCTGACTCTACCAGGAAATCCCATGGCTTCTGCCACTCATAGAAGACATTTCTTAAAGACAACAATAGGAGAGGTTCAGTTCTATTGGTGGTTCACAATGTGAGAATCTTACTTTTCTCAATAAATACGCATCTTGGCTACAAAATATTGTGTGGGGTCATGACCCCATTAATTTCTGTAAATGAAATTTAAATTCGGTTTATTATAATATACTAAATGATATTAGACCAATATTAAATAAGCCTGTGGAAACAATCGTTCTTCAATCATGGAGAAATTGAAAGCTGCATTATATTCATGACTGAACACAAATAACACGTTTAGACTTCATTGTTTAGTAAAAATTAAAGCATAAATTAGCTCTTCCCCAATTTTAGTTTCATTTATCATGCCATTTTAACTTCTCTTAATTTACTCATTCATAGAGTCAGTACAGAAAGGTATGAAAAACATTAATCTTCATCTCCTAATAATTTTAGCAAAGGTCTCTTTGCATTTACATGTCTAGGTAGTATTTTCTTTCCTTCCATTGTGACAATAAATTAAACTCAGTATGTTGATTGGACATGTGGTGGGAGAAACAGACAAAGGTTAATCCAATGCACATGGTTACCCAGGATCCTCCAATAGTGCCATTAGATATCCTTTCTGGGACATGATCTTACTTCTGTCACCCTCCATCATCTGGCCCCTGTGCTCTGGGAGAGGGCCACACTTATACGAACACATTCCACAACCCCTTTCTGACTTCCACATTGACCACACAGGGAATCCTCATGGCTGTGCCTAGATATTGCTGCTGCCTCCTCCTATTGCCTAGATCAATCTGCCACCAACCCCCTTAGTCTTGAGAGTGTCCTTGGGCAGGGTGCACCTGAGAAACTGTAACAGTGCCCCTTAGAACAAGGGCACTTTACTTGGTATAGATCAAGACTCTTGCCCACTTCTGTCCCCTCTGGCAGAGTGTCCAAATCCTCATTGTGTCCTTCTCCCTTTTCTGTCCATGTCCACATGTCCCTTGTGTGTTCCCAAGGACATGGAGCCAAGGTTTTAAAGGGCAAGGAAATGCTTAAAGGATCTGTCTCCCATACCAGGAGTGAAGACTGGTGATCAAACAGTTATTCACTTATTTAGGACTTAGGAGTCTGTGCTCTTCAGAACCCCCACCTGCCCTCTAATAGACGCGTGTGCGCGTACACACACACACACACACACACACACGGCCTCTGCAATGGCTGGGAATTCACAGAAATACACATATAAGCTATGCAAGCAAATAATTTTGAGATCTTGTATACCACCAACCCCAGAGTGGAGCTGTTGGGTGACAGTGGGAGGTGCTGCCTCTGCAGTTGGGGCACAGATAATTTCAAACCTGCTATTTAAAAACAGTCTATTCCCTGCTTCCAGGCAACCCATGCTGATATTTATGGATGGCCCTCTGTTACTCTCTTGCTACCTTACTTTTGTGTAGTTTTGGTTTGAAGCTTTGTTTTTGTTTTACATGAAAGATAATTTTAAAAAACACACAAAAAAGAAATCTCTCCACATTTCTCATATCTATCTCTCGAGCCCAAGATATCATAGTCCTTACACAGCTTATCTCTTCAGCGCAGCAGAGTAACAGATGTCTTTTAAAAAATATATTATGAAATATTCCAGACACATAGAGAGGTATAAAGAATGATACAACAAACAGATAAGTACCTGCCATCTACCTGACTTCAGATGTAAAATATTATCAACACATTTGCAGACCCCTGTATCCGTCCTGACTCAATTTTCCTTTCCCCCAAAGGTAACTACTATTCTGTTTTTATTGACACATGTTTCTTAACTTTTCTTATGCTCCTTGATCTACTTTCAGATAAACTCAGTTAAAGCTGGGATTGTTCCCTGGACCTCCTTTCCACTGCAGTACCTGGTTTCAGTGTAGATCTGTATAATGTCAGGGAGTGGGGTGTATGGTTTGATTTACAACGAAACACCTGGCTTCAAAGGTGTCTTACCTGATGCTCACACTTGGCCACCTCCTGTGATGGATCTCCTTGAGATGTCCATATCCCCTACAAGCCCCAGCCAGGTTTTAGTGTGCCCTCTGCTGGCCATGAGTCTCTGCAGGCCCCAGGGCTTCCCACCATTCCTCACTGAAAACAAAAACTTCTCTTGGTGATGCAGAAGACTCTGGGAGGCTGCTATTCCAGTTCAACCAGAGTTTCACAAATTGTACTTTGCAATTTCATCTGGAGAAACATTTGCTTTGATACAAATACGCCAAAGGTACTGATTTATTTAACCTAACCCCCACTCTTGGACACGTA
This sequence comes from Ursus arctos, assembly GCF_023065955.2. Taxonomy (NCBI): domain Eukaryota; kingdom Metazoa; phylum Chordata; class Mammalia; order Carnivora; family Ursidae; genus Ursus; species Ursus arctos. Next base: position 39,339,751 of record NW_026623100.1, on the reverse strand, counting down.
TATACTTCAGTTGCCATCTCTGTACATATAACTTGGTCCATAGCATAAATTCGTACTTATAAAATTTCAAGATTAAAGAAGATACACATTTCAAAGAATTTTGGTACATATTACCAAATTGCTCCCTGGAAAAATGCATATAATCGATGTTTGACGGCATCCAAGGATTATTTGTTTTAGATTATACACTTTTCTATGCATCTATTAACTTTTTTTTTTTTAAAGATTTTATTTATTTATTCGACAGAGATAGAGACAGCCAGCGAGAGAGGGAACACAAGCAGGGGGAGTGGGAGAGGAAGAAGCAGGCTCATAGCGGAGGAGCCTGATGTGGGGCTTGATCCCACAACACCAGGATCACGCCCTGAGCTGAAGGCAGACGCTTAACCGCTCTGCCACCCAGGCGCCCCTATGCATCTATTAACTTAAACTTATTAGTCACATTATTAAAATTCCCTAACACTAAGTTTTCCCTATTTGGCTTACTAGATTGATTGGTGATATGTCAAAATATCTCACTATTGTCTTTCAGCTTATGTTTATCTTACTAACAGTATATGTTATTTGCACAGAAAGTGAAACGGTTGTTACAACTTCACTTGGCCTATACATGTTAATTTTAAATGTCTTTAAATTATGTATTTCATTTAATGTGTTTGGACTTGAATTCTTGTCATATATGTGTGTGTGTATATATATATATAATATGGAGGCACACACACATAAATTCAGTAAATGTTGTTGAGGAAATGAATAAACAGTGACTAGCTGAGCCCTGGCATGAGGTACACTGAAAATAAACCCTGCCTGTCTTTCGGGGAGCCCTTTCTATCATGAGACTGGGTTGTTTCCTTTCATAATTGGCTCTTTGAAAAAAATCACCCTCATTTCAAATGTGATTTCCTAGTCTTCAAATGAGTGATTCCTCTTCCCCCATATTCTTTTATCCTAGTTATTGGGCCCTTTTATCTGATCAAAGGGTGAGACAAGCAGGAAGAAAGTCCCTTGGTGGTGGGCCTTATAATTTACTGTGCAAAAGAACAGCCCGAGGAGCTTGTTCAAGTTCAGAATCTTGGGCCTCTCAGTTGTAGAATTTGTATGGTAGGTTGAGAGTTGGGCCCTGAAATCTGTATTTTAAAAGACTTCCAGGTGATTTTGATACAAGCGGTCTTCAGATGACACACTGTGAAGCACTGTCCACTATTTGGGGATTTGGAGGCTGCCCAAACTTGGCAGTTCAGTGTAGGGTGAATTCCCCTGCACTGGTATCTCAGAAAGCTCATATTTATTAATTTATGAGACCAAACTTAATCTGTAAAAAAATAAAATTAATTTCTGAAATGCTAATTAGGAGTCCTAGCTTATGCCCTGTGTCAGACACCAAGCCGTAGGGGTCTGCTCTTCCCCAGTAGGCAGCTCTGGCCCAGGGTGTTTGCTGTCAGTGCATCTGCATGGGATATGGGTTTCAAAGGCCACAAGGAGCCCAGGGATTTGACTCCGCTGCAGAAATTTCTAAAATACAAGATACTGAAAACCAACACATAAGTTTGGGTTTTCTAGTTGCTCTAAAGCCCTGTGCCACCTTAGAGAGGAGTGGTCAGTTGAACATTCAAACCTGGTTGGGGGAGTGGGGAGATGAGGGAGGAGCAAAGAAAGAAATCAGGGAAGTCTTTCCATTGCCTATGTCTGAGTGGGGGGTGAGGTTACCTGCACATCTGGAGAAGGAAAGAGAGAAAGAGATCAATAATTACAAAGCAATTGAGGCTGAATGGTGAATCCTGTGGAAGTTCTCTGATGCCCTCCAGGCATCCTCTGTACCACATGGTAAAAGCTTAATTACTGTCACAGAGGCATATGTCTTATTTTTACAGAGATCATACATCATACCTACTCACAAACATGAGTTTTGAAAGACTGCAGTGTTCACATGTTTTTTTGGAATTAGTTGTCTACTTTGAAAGGTTGAGATTTCACATAATTTTTTTTCCACAGGTTTCTGGCTTTCTCTGAAAAATATGAAGATCTGACCACATTGGGTCCTAATCTTCCCCTGGCAACCTCAATGGGGCTAAGGAGGCTAGGGGAAGCAAGAGAGGCTTGTCAAGGCGCCAAGGGTCCTCACCACTCCATCTGGATTCCCAGAATCACTGCTTTACCTACCAGTCGCCCAAGGCTTTTGGCCTTACACATGATGCTTAAAAGCTGCCTCTTGCATATGGTGATTTCTTCCTCACAAGTCATCTGAGGGGATATGATTTTGCACTTTCTTTTGATGAGGTTCCTGTCTTCTAGCCATTATCTCTGTGGGAAAGGCCAAGGGGACTACAGGTATTCCCAGGTCAGCCTTTGCCTGCCTAGTATGGTGCTCATCTGTGCCCTTCCCCACTGTTCCAATAATGACTTACAGTGAGACCTCCAGCACGGGTGACCAACTCATCCTGGTTAGCACAAGACATTTCCCATTTTTGCACTGAAAGTCCTGCTTCCTGAAAAACACGTTAGTCCTGGATAAACTGGGATAGTTGGTCAACCTATCTTCAGCAAGCCAAAGGGACTTTGGAATTTGGGGCTATGGGCACCAGATGCACACCCTTGGGATCCTCTTATTCTAGCTTTGGAAAGTTCAAAGGGATTTAGGAGAAGAAATAAGCAGCCTATCATAAGAACTCATGTATGCTGGCAAGGGAGGAACAGTTTAGGATGAACTGTGTCTTTCTTTAGAAGGGGGAAAATTAGACAAATTAGACCACTTCCTATCCCTTCTCCATATATTTAATGCAGCCAGACAAGGCATTAATGGCTGGGGATAGCCAACCATCTAACTTGGGCTGGGATTGTCTGTGCCGGCCTCCTGCCTAGTTGGACACTCACTGTCTACCTGGCCTCCTGGACCCAAGGGAGTTGGCTTCTTCTATAATCATAGGGCAGTAAATAGAGATTTTAAAATAGTTTAAATTCTCTGGGATCAAGGCTCCCTACATCACACTAATGACACCACACTTAGACATTTGCCTTTCAAGGGTTTTCAAGGTCTATTGTTTATGAAAGTGGAGATTGGCCTGTACCAGCTTATGTGATCCAGACACGGAGCTAGGCACAATACAAACCCAGACTGTGCCCATCTATGGCTTTTATTTTATGTTCTTGTATTTTTTTGTCAGTCAAAAAATTAATATGCTTTTCATGGAAAATATAAAAGATTGAGACAAGTATAATGAGAAAAATAACCCATTATTCCCCATGTAGATAAACTCATTTTTATTGATTTTGTAGACATAAAATTGTATTGTTCTTCTTTCACTTAACGGCATTTGATAAGCAAGGACATTAAAAAGTATTTAACAACTGAAAGAACATAGGCACAGACCCAATGCAGGTGAGGCCAATACCTATCTGGCTGTGGGCTGGAAGTTGCGTCCCAAAGCCCCCTGCTCTGCCATGCCTTTGCCCTTAGTTGCTGCATTGTAGGGAGGTTTGGGGGATATGGGAGGTTTCAGAGTTGGCAGAATAAAGGTGCACTTGGGCTCTGGATAGCAACTATTAACAAATATGTAAGTATTTCTTGTGTGCACAGGCTATTGACCGTGACCAATACCTTTAAAAATCTTTGTCAGCATTAAATATCATAGAAATATATCACAGATATAGATGTGTGTGTGTGCATAATACATGTACATAGTTTTAAATTAAAAAGTAAATGCTACTAAATGGCTTTTAGGAGTTACCACTCAACTGTTTTTTTTCCTTTTCTCCAGATATTTATCTCTATATTTCAAACACACACACTCAAGTGCACACACACCCAACCTACAATCACAGCAAGTCAATAAATATCTAAACATACACACATACGTATATATACATATATAGAGATATATATGTGTGTGTGTAGAAATTATTTACTGACTTTATTATTGCAGGTGAAGTTATTCTTTGTCCTTTGGTTATTTGTACATTCCTTTTTATTCCCAATCTTCCATCCTGTCCTCTCTAATACGGTTATATGACAGTTCTGGGGTCAATCTGTATTCAGTGGTTTTATCATTTCAACTATGCATATATTATTCACTGCTGAGCCAAATGAAATGCTGTGATTTCACTTCCTTTCTTAGGTGGGTTAAAGCCTGACAGCTGGAGTTTGAATCCCACTCTGGCACCATAGACAAATCATTGCTCTATTTTCCCCTCAGTTTATAATGGAGATAGTAATAGTACCAACTTGCTACAGTGGTTGTAAAAAATAAAGGAGTTAACATGTGTAAAAGGGCTCAGAATATTAAGTGACATATCAGGAGTACTCAATAATATTTAGCTATAATTATTGCTCAACTTTTTCTTTACATTGCAGTTAATAGCATTTCATTAAAAATTTTGCTTAATTTTCTTTGAATCTCAGTCTTTTCAAACATTCAATAGTTCTATAAAGCATGTTTTAACAAATTTTCACACATTCTAAGGCTCTCTGGGCTGGGGGATTTATGAGGAGTGGTGGGGTTATGGCAAACTGGGGGAGATATCCATCAAGAGCTCCTCTGTCCACCTGGCTTTGTTAAGATGGACTTCCTTTTAGACCCACTGCACAACTGTCTCCAGAGCTTCCCTTGATGCCATCTTGGATTTCTCTTGCTTCCCTCTTGTTTGAGACACTTGCTTAATGAGCCTTATTCTTTCCTCTTTCTCACTTTAACTTCTCACTTTGGTAGAAAACATCCTCCTTCAGTTTCTTAAGATTTGAGCAAGGTTAAATACAAGCATATTTTTTGAGATTTTGCTTGCCAAAACATGCCCTTAATTTATTCTTCTACTTGATTTATAGTTGGCTTGGTATGGAACTCAAGGTTGAAAATCATTTTCCCTCAGATTTTTAAAGGCATTTTGTTTTCTAGCCTCCACTGTTACTGTTGAGAAAGTCTGCTGCCATTCCCATTTCAGTCCTTTGTCTGAGACCTGAATCCCTGTCTGGAAGCATCATAACCTTCTCTTTGATCTACAGAGTGTTCTGAAATGTCATGATTATACTGATGTGTTTTCCCCCCTGTTCATTGTGCCGGACACTTGTTGACTGTGCATTCTAGAAACGTCTTTTAGTTCTGGAACTGCCCCTGCTTTTTTTTCTTCTCATCATTTTCTTTTCTGCTAATTTACTTATTCTCCCTTTTGGACACTCCTATTAGTTGGAACTTGGCCCTCCCAAAGAGACTCTTTGATCTTATCATTCTCATTTTTGTCTTTTCTTCTGCTTTCCAGGAGATAGCCTCATTTTGTCTTCTAAACCCTTTATTGAATTTTTTTTCTATAGCTATCAGAGTTTTAATTTCCAGGATGATAGCACCATTCATTAGCAGCATGATATTTCACCTTATGAACAGAACATAATTTACTTAAATCTTTTGCTATTGGACACTTAGATTGCCTACAATTTTTTTTATAGATAATGATGTAATAAATATACCTGTACCCACATCTGTAACCACATCTCTAATGGATTCAACGCAATTTTCCAAGAGTGGACTTACTGCAACAAATAATACGAATATTTTAAAGTTCCTAATACATAGGATATTACCAAATTGCTTTCCAGCCGGTAGCAGTATTATCATTTAATATTTGCTAGTATGATAGATAAAATTTAAACACTGATGTTTTATTTCAATTCATTTTATTGCTGGTGAAATTAAACTGCTTCTTGGGTTTATCGTGTGTTTTTGTCCTTTTGTCCTTATTTATTGCATTTTTAGATTTTTCAATGAATTTTTTGAGGTGTCAAATGTTAAGTATATTAATATTTTGTTGGAAATATTTGGAAATATTTTTAGGTAGTGCATTTTATTTTTATATTGTTATAATATGCCAAAAATTTAATTTTGTACAAATTTATCAATATTTTTCTCAGCTATATAAAAATAGTCAATAAAACCAAAGAACAAAGACAATGAGGAAAGATTGGTTACCATAAGAATGTACTAAATATTAAGAGGTAATATTCTTAATGTCTTGGAAGTTCAAAGAAATGAGGGAAATTTTGCAACACTATTGGAAAATCTAGTGGAATGTAAGAAATTCCAACTTATAGGAAAGACAAGTAGTTAATAAGCATCTGAAATACATGTTCAACCTCCTTAGTCATCTAAGAAAAGCAAATTAATACACAACAATAATTTTCACATGAAATTAGGAAAGATTAAAAAAATAACAATACTGGCTAAAAGTGAGGTGAGATTGGTATTCTCATGCTAATGGGCATGTAATGAGTTTAACCTTCCTGAAATTAATTTTAGAATATGCACCAAAAATCTTAAAAATTCCCATAGCTTCCTGCATAGTAATTACACTGTCAGAACTCTATCCTAAGTAGTCAGATGCGAGCACACTCAGCACAAAGATACTCACCACAGAATCATTTATGACCAATAAGAAAAAGAAAAAAAGGAAATACCCTAAGATTCCAGTATCAGAGGAATAGTTCAAAAAGTCATGGCACATTCATATAATAAAATATTGTCTCATCAGTAAAAAGGCACATAAAGGTATATTACAATTAAGATCTTAACCCTTTAATATATAGATAGTATTAGTGGTGTGTGTGTGTGTGTGTGTGTGTGTGTATAAGGACATAGAGAGATACCTAATACCTAGAGAAAGAGGCTATAACGAGTTATTAAAGTTATTAGAGAGATACCTAATACCTAGAGAAAGAGGCTATAACGAGTTATTAGATTAAGTTATTAGATTAAGGCTTTAACGAGTTATTAGTTATGTGTATAAGGACATAGAGAGATACCTAATACCTAGAGAAAGAGGCTATAACGAGTTATTAGATTAAGGCACAGAAATAAAATTATGTCACTTCTCTGCTTTTTTTACACTCTACTTTTCACATTTTCTGGAATGTGCACGTAAAATGCCTTTAAAGAAGAACTGAATGCATAACTTTCTATTTGTCTTAATGATTCTAGTAACAGAGAACTTGCTAATGTCAGGATAATTCACCCTTCTCAAAAAGTTGATTTTTTTTTTTATTTTGAAGAAAAGGAGGTTTCCCTATGCTCCTAATCATTATAACTTCTGTTCCTTTGGGCCATTCGGAATATGTTTTATATTTCTTCTAGACAAAGGGGTCAGCTATTATTCCTTTCCAGAATCTCACCCTCCTAGGATTTAGGATTTGTTTCCTACTATAGCTCCAGTGCCTATGACAGTGCCTGATACAAACTAATTATAAGGTAAATCTGTGTTGAATAAATGAAACAAAACACAGGTCTTCCATATCTTAAATGTGGTTTTTTAGTCTCTCTCGGGGTTAAACTCTTTAGTTCTGTTTTTCAGTATCCATTAAGTTGTAGCTTCTAAGAGACCAAATGTGGTTTGACTAATATCTCTCTCTGGATAATACATCATGAATACCCTTGGAATTGCATTAATTTCTTTGGCAGTCACCTCACACTGAGGGCTAATACTGATCTTTCTGAATGATAAAACTACAATGTCTTTTTATAAATATGTCTGCTTTTTGGACCCATGTGTAAGACCTTATGTGAACCTTCATTGAATTAATCTTGTTAGATACAGATGCAAATGGTTTTGGATCCTGATTCTGTCCTTTATGTATTCAGGTCTCTGCAGCTTTATGTTGTACACAAATTCAATCAGCAAACCCTCTATTTCTTTATCTTAGCTATGGGCAGGTTTCTATGGTTATGAGAAACAACACTCCAAGCCGAAGTTGAGCCACTTGACATTTGGGCCAAATTCTCTCAGTAAATTACAAATCCCTTTATTATCTACCCCATACCTTTCCATTTAATCCACTAGGTTATCACAGGAGATCATGTCTTGCTGGGGCTTAACAACTGCTGCATAGCTATGGAGGATGTAATCCAATTTATCTCTAGTCAGTCTTTCCCTCTCCAAGAATAACATATAATGGGAAAATCACATTCTAATTCCATACTGAGAAAGAGGACTATTTTCCCAGTTGCTCCACAATCTGCCTAGTAGCCATGGTCTTTAGCCCTGTCTTCAGAGGAAGTGACATTCTGATTATCTCCTTTCAGCATTGTTTGCCCAATCAGCTCTAAAAAAGCTAGGGTTTTCTAGAGCACTTTCCACAGCTTGATTCCTTTTTCTTCGTCACATCCCAAATCCAATACAGCAGTAAGCCTCATCAGGATCACTTCCAAAATACATCACAAATACGACCCTTTAATACCACTGCTCTGCTATGACTTTGGTCCAAACCACCTCTTCTCACACCTGAACAAATGCAGTAGCTTCTCCTTAGCCAGTCTTCTTGCTTCTCTTACCCCTCCCACCTAGTCCATCTGCCACATGTGGCACAGAAATAAAATTATGTCACTTCTCTGCTTAAAATAAAATCCAAAGTCCTTACATGTCCTACAAAGCCCCGTATGATCTCTCCTTGGCTAGTACATAAAATTTTCTTCCCAGCCTCCCTCTGGTCCCCATGCTCTCATTAGTTAGCTCTTCTTTCTGCTCCTCAACCATACTAAACATGTTTCCCTTCTCAGGACCTTTGCATGTGCTATTCCTTCTGCTTATTCACAGATTATTTTAAAATTATTACTTGTCAAATACTAAACCTCTTAATGGCTACAGCTTAGCTACATAAAGGCTAGGTTTTAGAATTACCCTTCCTTTTCTCCTAATCCAAATTAAATTCTTAGCAATCCATCATCTTTCCACTATTTTTTTTTTAATCGGGAGAAGGATGGCAATGTGGCAGCTTGGGTCCTCTAGTTCATATAACCTCTGTCCCATATTTTAGTGGCATGGATACTTCTCATTAATTTTTTTTTTAAGATTTTTTTATTTATTTATGTGAGAGACAGCCAGCTAGAGAGGGAACACAGCAGGGGAGTGGGAGAGGAAGAAGCAGGCTCCCAGTGGAGGAGCCCGATGTGGGACTGGATCCCGGAACGCCGGGATCATGCCCTGATCCGAAGGCAGACGCTTAACGACTGCGCTACCCAGGCACCCACTTCTCATTAATTTTTGATAGATATACAGATTTTTTTTAAAACACTGAAGTTATCTGTCATGCTCTTGCATACTTCATCTGGTCTCTAGTGTTCCCTGATGGTAGGCCCTTACCTTTTGGGGAAAAAGTTCCCACTGTAACTTTCAAGCTTAGATTTTACCTGGAATTTTAAAATTAATAAACATAAATGATGTTTATGTTATTAAACATAAAACTTTACAAAATGAAGCCAGCCTCTTCCTATTGGAGGAAGCATTGATCATAGCTTGATCTACCATCTATAAAATTCTGTTAGTGGCTTGAGTCCAACTTGTGATAGTTATTAAGGCCAGTCACAAATATTCTGACTCCCACTCTCTGGCAATATGGAAAAATGACTCTCCTGCCCACTTGCAAGCATGGACACATGACTTGTGCTGGCCGGTGAAAGTTGAGTAGAGGTGCCATGTCACTTTCAGAGCCAGTTTGTTTTGCTATGCTTACTTTTTTCTCCAGCAGGGCAACCAGCAACTCTGGAGCCTGGTTCCTGGATGACCATCATGAGCAGTGTGCTTATTAACCCATAATGAGCATACAGTATGAACAAGAAATAAACTTTGTCATTCTAAGCTATTAATGTTTGCTGGTTGTTTATTATAGAAACAGCTCTCGTGTCCTGTTATTCCTGGTATGTCTAGGGAAGTTCTACTTTCTCCAGCATTCAATGACCAGGTAAAGTGGCCCCTCTGTGAAACCTTCTCTGACTTCACTTTGTAAATAGGCACTTTCGACACCTGTAGTTGTTCTTCTTTCCAAGACCAATATACCTAGATAGTTGATAGTTTTAGGTCCATTTGAGTGTTCCAAAAGAAAATAAAAATAGCTGTTGCTTTTTTGCTATTTACTCTAGAGTGAGAAAATGCCCTTTGCCTTTGTTTTTACTTCACAGAACAGAATCAAGTGGCAGTTACTTTGGCAATTTCTTTTCACTGTATAGGAAAACAAAGTTTACGGAGATGCTGAGCGTTGTCTGAAGTCCCGTTTTCAAATCAAAAAACTAGTTTAGCCATTTTCTATCACAATATTAGCTTGCCTGAATGTCTTTCCAAACATGTCATAAGAGAAGTCGCCACAGCAATAAGGGGCAGCAACATTAGGAGGAAGAAAACTTTGTCCCCATCATCATTGAGACACCTTTAGCACCCAACAGGGTCTAGGGCAGGGAATCAGAACCACCACGGGTAAAACTGCTATGAAAAAGAGACAGACAGGTTCTGGTGTGGCCTACTGCATTTGACTCCCCTCAGTGAGAGATGTATTTTCTCAATACCTCAAAATACATCTCCTCATGAGTATGGATTGGTGAATGGAAACAAGTATCATCAAGAAAGAAGAAATAGAGACAGAAAAGGAGGCAGTTTCACGACAAAGTTAGTGGTCAAGCAATGGCACCATGATTCACTTGTAGATATAGTGTGAGTTTTAGGGGCATTTGGAGGCTTTCCCTGTCCATGTTGCCTTTGTGGTGCCTAAAATCCTACCCACTAAACAGTTATTTTCTTTGGATTATAAAGCCTTTCTGAATTTTAGGGTCCTCTATTATCATGGAACTTCTCTGGGAGGATGTAAAACTTCCACAAAGTACAGGACAGTACTGAAAACAAGCAGAAATCAAGGCTCTGTGGGAAAGGGACAAGGTTTGCCATCTGTTGGGAGGGTAAGAACACAACCCATGTCCACTGATTTCTACTTCAATATTTAGCTTCTAGAATATTTAGATTCAATATTCAGCCTTGAGAACGAGGATCAAAGTGTGTTACTGAGCCAGATTCAGGCAGGTTGAGGGGAAGAGATAACCTAGGAAGGAAGAAGCAACAGCTAGATATGTAAAATAGTTGATCTGAAATTAATTATCCACTAACTCGAATTAAGGTGCATTAATTTCTTCAGAGGCCGGTAGGATGTTTTATCTAGGTGGGGTGAGCTAAATGAAGCTGTTCTGTAATTCATCACTGAAGTTACTGCCTATCACTTTCATTTCTCATGTGGGCTTAGCTGTAAGTAAGCAGATTATGCTACTTTCTATCCAGAGGGTTGAAGTATGCTTGTTTTATTTCTATTTAAATGCAGAGCTGAATCCAAGTCCTGTGGTGATATGATTGTCAGGGTCCTCAGTGGGAGATTTAATTCCTCAATACACTGGAATATATCCAAGCTGTCCTAGTGCTGCTGAGCATAGATGGATGTGAATGGCATGACCAATTAAGGAAATCATCAATCAGTTAATCAATTAATAAGCACTAATTGAATAACTATAGTACATTGTGTTAGCATTATGGGGAATACAAACGTGCATAAGAACTGGTCCCTGTCCTTAAATTATGTAGGAAATACTGAAATACAATTTTCAGTCCTATTGACCCCACCTCACTCTATCAGTATTTATCACCATCTATAGCTTCATTCCAGGTCCATGATGGGTATATTAGGCCATATTTCCCTGACAGTGCTTTGGGAATTATTTGCTATGGCCAGACTACCCTGAGTGCTAGCTGCGTGAGATTAAATTGGCATTACACAACCTTCCCTTCTACCATTGCTTGTGGACAACTCATCCAACTGGTCCTCTGCCCTAGTTCCTAGGTTTTTGTTTTATTTGTTTATGCTGTTTTTATTAATGGATTCCAGCCCTGAACCCCTCTGAGTGCAGTTAGAAACCTGATGCTCTTAGCCCCTTTCCCCCTTGACACTATCAACATTTAAAACAGCATGATTCTTTTTTTGTGGGTGGCTGTCCTGTTCATTGAAGGATGCTTTAGCAGCATCCTGGCCTCTGTTCACCAGATGCCCTTAGAACCCACGCTCTCCCTCCCAATTATAACAATCAAAAGCATCTCCTCCAGACATTACCAAATGACCCTGGGGGACAAAATCACCCTCAGCTGAGAACCTCTGCTCTAGACCCTCCCCTATTTCTCTCCATTAACTCAGAAAGACTTCCTTGAGGTATAAGTCCATGACTGTAATCATGAACTTCTGACCCTTACTTTTCTTTCTCCCACCAGTAGAATAAGCATTTAATATTTACTTTCAGAGTGCCTGAAAATGCCCATCCTTGAGTAAAGGACCCCTGGAGATAGGTGCTGGTTAGAATCAGACTCAGGTTGGCAGCATCTTTTAGAGTTGTTCATTTGAATAGCTAGCTGGCTGGTCATGCCCTTTACACATGTTGGCCTGTCCGTCCCAATTTTTCCATCCCTCCCCCACCAAAGGACAGACTTGTGTGCCCCCCTGACAACTGAGAACTCTCCGTAAGCCTTGATATAGGGCCATGCTGTTAATGACAGACATAAAATCACAGAAAGGTTGCTAACATTATAAACCAGTATATAATAAATTCGGACTGAAAGATGGCTGCCATTAACTGGGATAATTGTGGAACATTTGAAACTTGAATTGGGTTTAAAGAAAGGGTGATTTGAAGAAGTAAAAGTGGGAGAGAAAGGGAGCCGTTAATTCCAAATGTTTAATGTGGGAAAAATAATACGAGCAGTGCAGAAAGTTGGAAAAAAACACAGTACACTTTGGAGGGCCAATGTTAAAAGGAAATGACCCAGATAGGAAAAAACCATGAAGATGTCAGGTATGAAAATACACAAAGCATTTTTCAATAGTAGTTTGAAGATCTGCCTATACGGAGTGACTATTATGTAAAAAAATTTAAGTGTCTCTTAGAAGATGTGTCTCCTCTGCCAGAGAGGACCTGGGGAAAGGGTGTACTTGATCAGGCACACTACTGGTGTGACAAAAATACGTTGGCAAAATTACTCTAGGTTCATAGAGAGAAATGAACAGGCAAGAATACCTATGAAGTTTTTGACAAAAAGATGAATGAGGGGCATGTCTCCAATGTCAAGGATGAAGGTTTGGAATCTGAGAGCCACATAATAGTTTTGTGACCTACAGCAAATTCCTAAAATAAGGAAAACAGTAACCCTTTGCATGTTTGCCATGAGGGTTAAAGATAATGTTTGCTGCATAATGGACCCTCACAATAGAAACTATTGTTTTCATATACCAAATATTTTAAAATTTGCTTACAGTTACAACAGGTATCACAGTCTACTCCTGGCACATGGATGCAGAGATAGATAAGAGGACATAAATAAAAACCCATAAATAAACAATAATACTATTATATATAATTGAATGGGGCTAAGTGGGTGTAAAAAGAAAGCTAGTGTGTGTTTTTCTCGTTGCCCCTGGAAAACTGGCTCTCTCTGGTCTTCCTTTTTGACACTGGATGAAATCTCAGGCAAATTGCAGAACTTTTCTATATATTCAAAGATCCAAAACTTCAATACCAAATACTGAAACTTTGATCTTTTATCCAATCTAAAACTTCCCTTCTTTCTATGCAGTCTGAATCAGATTCTGACACTGACCATTCGAAAAGGGACTGTGAAAGCTCCTTCACTGTTATGTTCTACATTGGTTTTCTGCCCATCTTCCCCATGGACTCTGCATTTGGCTCCTCCACATTTACAGATCCCCCAACTGGACCACTCCTACTGAAGCTCCGTGTTATGTACAATGCCTCCTCCATAGGCACTTGTGACTTCCCCATCAGCTCCGGCTTCCAGGATAACTCAGAGTCCCCATCTGTACCACAGGAAACACACCATCTTATCTAGCGGAAGTCAGGAGGACTCTCTTTCTTCTCTGTGCTGTCAGAGCAGTTAAACAACCTCTTATCTTTGGACTTCATAGGAGCTCTCATCTTTCTCTGTGGATGGGGGATAACCTAGTACACTGACTCCCTCTCCACCTCTTGGCGAATCCTTGGTTTGCCCTTAGATAGCCTGGAGGTGATAGGCACCCATGATGGCAGAATTAGTTTTGTGTCTTCCTAGTGCAAGTCCTGCAGAGATATTTGAGCAACTGGCTTTTGAATGAGGGGGTAATTAATACCTATTTTCCCCAGGCTTACGATGTAAGTTAAAACTCAAAAAAAGAAAAAGTTTCATTTTAACATCCTATCATATGTAGAGTTAATGATAGTTGAGGGGAAAATGAAAACATAATGATGTGGTGACATTCGTTGATAGATTATTTGTTGCTAGTCACTGTGAAAAGAATGAGACAATATTAACTCACCAAATCTCTACAACAGCCCTGTGAGTAAGAACTGTTATGAGGAAACTCTGTCTCAGAGAGGTTATATGATTTGGTTAAGATCACACAGCTGGTAGTTAGGAAAAAACCCACAAATTTATAAAGTGGGACAATTGATTATTTCTATTGGAAAAAAGAATTTCAGTTCCTTCTCATCCACTGAACTTCAGAGTAAACTTCAGATTTTTAAAATACTCCTATGCCAATGAATAAGAAAGAAAAACAAAAATAAAATAGAAATGAATTTTATTATATCCCTAAATGGAGAAGATTATTAACATAATATCTGATAAAGAAAAAAGAACAAAAGAAAAGACAAATGAAAATACAAGTTTAAAATTTTCATATGTCATTATTCATAAAACTAAAAGACAAACCACAACTGAAGAAAACATCTTCAAAATATGTTTTGAGGGGGGCCTGAGTGGCTCAGTCAGTTAAGAATCCCACTCTTGATTTTGGCTTAGGTTATGATCTCAGCGTTGTGAGCCTGAGCCCCAAGTTGGGCTCTGAGCTGGGCATGGAGTCTGCTTAAGATTCTCTCTTTCTCCCTCCCTCTGCCACCTTCCACCTCTCTCACTATCTCTCTCTCTCTGAACAGAACAAAACAAAACAGAACAAACAACAAAATATATAACAGAGACACATCAAGTTAAATACAGTGGCTTGACCATATGCATTTATCCTTCCTCCTTCCTCCTCTGGGAAACCCACTTTCAAGTAGTAGCTTTAGAAGCACATGCATATGTTTTATAAAGCCATGAAGACAAAGCAAACAGGAGAGGAAACAATGAAATTTCAACACAATTTTAAAAGACAGAAAGTAGATAGATGTACAACAGTGAATATATTTCATGTCAAAGACCTCCACACTTAAAAATTGTAAATTTGGGGGCACCTGGGTGGCTCAGTTGTTGAGCGTCTGCCTTCAGCTCGGGGCGTGATCCTAGAGTACTGGGATCGAGCCCCACATCAGGCTCCTCCGCTATGAGCCTGCTTCTTCCTCTCCCACTCCCCCTGCTTGTGTTCCCTCTCTCGCTGGCTGTCTCTCTCCCTGTCAAATAAATAAATAAAATCTTTTTAAAAAATTGTAAATTTTGTGTTATGTATATTTTGCCATAATAAAAAAATAATAAAAGTTAAATAATTTTGAAAAAACCCACAGGGCAATATTGAGGTCTAATTTTCACCCAAAAGATACACAAAGAATAAAAAAGACTCCAGCAATTCCACTTTTGGACACATACCCCAAAGAACTGAAAGCAGGGACTCAAAAAGATATTTGCACACCATTTTCATTGCAGTACTGTTCACAATAGCCAGAAGGTGGCAACAACCCAAATGTCCATCAACAGATGAATAGATAAACAATGTGTGGGATACACACACAATGAAATCTTATTCTGCCTTTAAAAGGAAGGAAACTCTGACACATGCTACCACATGGACGAAACTTAAAGACTGGTAGCTAAGTGAAATAAGTCAGTCACACAGAGACAAATACTGTTTGATTCCACTTACATAAGGGACCTACGGTAGTCAAAATTATAGACAGAAAACGAAAGGGTGGTTGCCAGGGGAAGGGTAGCAGAGCAAGCGGAGTTATTGTTTAAAGGGGACAGAGTTTCAGATTGGAAGGATGTGAAAAAGTTCTAGCTATGGCCTACGGAAGGTGGTGATTGTTGCACAACAATGTGAATATACTTAATGCCACTGAAGGGTACACTTAAAAATAATTAAAATGGTAAACAATATGTTGTATATATTACACCATAATTTCAAAAATTAAAAAGAAAAAGTAGATGGAAGAGCGGCTACAAAATGTAAATCCCTGAGAAGGACAGCCCAGAGCAGCAGGCTGCTTATTTCACAGGGCTCTGAAAGGCCCAGACACAGCAGAAGTGAAGCCTGGGGCTAAAAATAGAAGGAATGGATTAAAGTCAAGGTCATAGCACCCTCGCCCACTAGTGGAGTTGCCCAAGTTCTAGATTTTGCAGACAGCTTTTCTCGATAGAATAACAGTCCTCTCTGCATGAGACTGAGGGCATTGGGACTTTTCAGCATTAAAACAGGGACATGGGACTTTTCATCATTAAGCCAGGGACATGGGACTTTTCAGCATTAAGCCAGGAACAATTGGTCATATGAAATTTAATATGCTCCCCTGTCCGTGTATTTCCTTTAAATTGAGAGTTGGATTTAAGGCTGATCAGATTCAGGTCCATTTTTATGGCAAGACTATTTCATAGGTGGTACTGGGTTCTTTCATCAGGAGAAATATTATGTTTAGTTGTGTTTTTCTGAATGATGTGAGCAGTCACTGATACTCAATACCTAAAATCATTAATTTTATAATATTGCTGTATTGTAATTCTATTACTCTGTATTTATTTATTAAGTAAAATACTTCCACAAAGGGAAACTTTCCCCATCAATTAGTTGATGCTGTTTTTTTATTTATCACTTTTCAAAATATTAAGTTGATTCCCCACTATTCTCTAATGATATTTCTTTTTTATGCTTATGAGCATGTGATTTTAAAAGTATTTGATGTGTTTAATCCATTGCAGTTATTTTCCTTTTGAGGTTCGATTTGTCCTATCTTTGGCTATAAGAGACTTTTAAAGGACTCTTGAGTCCTTTTGACATGATACCATTCGTCATTCATAATTTTCCTTGCTGTCTATATGACAATTTGTTCCAGCCAGGACTGAGCCATTTCTCTAAGTAACCCTGGTTGCTTTTAATGGGAAATGATATTACAAGACCATAATCTGACTGCTAGGGATACTTATTGCTACTGGGTTGGTCATTATATCTGGACCTTTACAGTAGACAGGGCTACGATTAAAAAATAAAATAAAATACATGATGAATTTAAAATGCTGCTTTCAGTTCAAACTCAGGACAGAGCTTTTACTAAATATTTTCTATCTTGTCCTTTATCCCATGCTGATAATCCTGATTTCAATAGTACTGAGGATGATAGAATTTCACATAATTACTCATTTGCTTTATCCCACAATACATACACTACAGTCTTAGAATACAAATATCAATTTCTACAAACAATATGATTACTGAAAACAGTTTAAACATATTTTATAGTAGTTTTTGTCTTCAGACTATAACCCACTAGAGCTGCACAGTCAAATTATTGTATTTAAAAGTCATTTGGAATACTTCTCTCCTAATTAGGTTTTTCAATACTTATTCTTAAATAAGAAGGGACAACTTATGATCACCAGTTATTTTTTTTTTTTTTAAAAAGCCTTCAAAATGGGTGCAGCTGGGTGTCTCAGTCAGTTAAGCACCCAACTCTCACTCAGGTCTTGATCTCAGGGTTGTGAGTTCAAGCCCCATGTTGGGCTCCACAGTGGGTGTGGAGCCTTCTTTAAAAAAACCCAAAAACCTTTCAAAGTTAAAAAAAAAAACCTACTAAAACAAAAAAATACAGATAGCCATATTTGTAAAAACCAATAGAAGAGTTTGAAGATAAAATTGAGAAAATATTTCAGAAAGTGAACAACAACAAAAAACCCAAAAGATATAAGAGAGGAATGAAAAGAAAAGAAAGAAGATCAATTCAGGAGACTCAATTAGCAGGAATTCCAGAGAGGTCAGAGAAAATAAAAAGCAGAGAAAATTATTAGAGAACTTTCCAGAACCAAGGGGCATCTTTCTAGGTTGAGAGGTCTCATCAAAATGCCCAGAAGAATGAAAAAAGAAATCCTATATCAAGATATATCATGGTAAAATTTTATTACTTAGGGGATAAAGAGAAGACTCTAGAAACATGAAGAGAAGACAAATAGGTCCATAAAAAACATGCAGTCACAATATATCAGACTATTTAATGATTACACCAGAACCTAGAAGACAATGGAATAATGCCTTCCAAATCCTAAGGAAAAATTAGTTCCAACTATTACTCTATGCCTTTAAAATTATAAACAAGTGTAAGAGTAGAACAAGGATGTTATTAGACATAACTCAAATATTTATCCTTTATCTACTCCTTCTTAGAAAACTATTGGAAAATGCATTTTAGAAAAATGAAAGCATAAACTAAGAATAAGTAAAACAGAAAATTCAACACAGGAAAGAGGAAGATGAAAATCCTAGATCCATCAAACTAGATTAGAGAAGTAGGATGAAGGATTTAGGGAGGGAGATACCCAGGGAAGAACATATTTAACTTCTAGATTATCAGATGTATTTAAACATTTAGATAATAATATTGATAGACATTTGTCATATTTGTTAAGCAGACTTACTGGATAATTTGGAAAACAGAGGATTTGAAAAATAGTTACATACATGTATTTAAAATGAGAAAAGTATTAACTCTAGATAAAAATTTTAAATGTTGTATTCCAAATGAAATATAATTATGGCATACTACTTGGTTCAACAGCAAATATATATATATAATAATGTAAACACTGACTTTCTTTTTGAAACTTTACTTTAAAGACTATTTTAAAGAAAAATTTAGGTTTACAACAAAATTAAGAAGAAGATATAAAGGTTTCCTATCCCTGCCAACATATGCATGGCCTTCCCCATTATCAATATCACTCACCAGAATGGTATGTTTTTTTAACAAGGATGAACCTCCATTGACACATCATTATCACACAAAGTCTAAAGTTTACCTTAAGATTCATTCTTCGTGTTGTACATTCTATGAGTTTGGACAAAAGTATAATGACATATATCCATCATTATAATATACAGGGTATTTTCACTGTCCTAAAAATTCTCTGTGCTCTGCTTATTCATTTTTCCCCTTCATAATCCCACTCTTGATAACCACTGACCTTTTATCTCCATAGTTTTGCCTTTTCAGAATGTCACGTAGTTGGAATCATACAGTATGAGCCTTTCCAGTTTGGCTTCTTTTACTTAATCATATGCACTTAAGTTTCCTCTGTGTCTTTATATCTCATTTCTTTTTTAGCACTGAATAATATTCCACTGTCTGGAAGTACCACCATTTATTTATCCATTCACATACTGAAGGATATCTTGGTTGCTTTTTAAGTTTGGGCAATTATGAGTGAAAATGCTATCAACAGCTGTGTTTAGGTTTTTGTGTGGAAAACTCCTTTGGGTAAATACCAAGGAGAATGATTATTGGATCATATGATGAGAGCATAGTTTAGTTTTATAAGATACTACCACACTGTGCCTGAACCATTTTGCATTCCCACCAGCATTGAATGAGACTTCCTGTTGCTCCACATCCACACCAGCTTTTGGTGTCACCAATGTTTCAGATTTTGGCCATTCTAAGAGGTGTGTCACGGTATCTCATTGTTTTAATTTAATAAACATTTTACTTTGGAATAATTTTAGATTTACAGAAAAGTTGCAAATATAGTACAGAGTTCTTATGCACCTTTTACCCTACCTCCCTCATATTAACACTTCATATAACCATGGGACTTCATCACTACTATGTTAAACTACACACCTCATATGCATTTTACTAGCTTTTCTACTGATGTCTTTTTTTTTTTTTTCCCTATTCCAGGATCCAACACAGGATTCCATACTGCATTTAGAAATACTGATTTTTTTATTTAACCAAAAATTGTACTTTATTTATTTATTTATTTATTTATTTATTTATTTATTTATTTATTTATTTTAAAGATTTTATTATTTATTTGACAGAGATAGAGACAGCCAGCGAGAGAAGGAACACAAGCAGGGGGAGTGGGAGAGGAAGAAGCAGGCTCATGGCGGAGGAGCCTGATGTGGGGCTCGATCCCATAACGCCGGGATCACGCCCTGAGCCGAAGGCAGACGCTTAACTGCTGTGCCACCCAGGTGCCCCTCAAAAATTGCACTTTAATTACATTAAGGGGATGGAAGAGGAAGAAGTGGGGGATTTTTATGTAAAGGAGAGTAAAATCTTTGTTTTCCATAGCAAATCTTGTCTAAAACTCAGACATCAGAAAAATGGCCAGATAAGAATAATATTTTTAAAATGGAAGTAAGTACAGAAGAAACACCTAAAAAAATTTGAAAGTGGTTGCCTCTAACACCTGAGACTAGAGCCTGAGGAGGAATTGGGGAAAGAGATCACTCTTCTTTTGTGATAAAGATTGTAGTACCCAGATGTGTCTAGGTGTACACAGGTGTTATTTTATAAAAATGAATTCAAATACATAACAGCAAAAAAGTCCAATATTTTTAAAATCCGCTGATTAGAATTAAGGAGGGCACATATCGCATGGAGCACTGGGTGTTATATGCAAATAATGAACCATAGAACACTACATCAAAAACTAAGGATGTACTGTATGGTGACTAACATAACATAATAAAAAATTATTATTAAAAAAAGAAAATATTTAATTTCAATAGATTATAGATTATGAACCAACCATTGTCTCAAGAAGATAAAAATACCTAATAAATGTCTGAAAATAAATTTAACCATAATAGTCCAATAAAGGCAAACTTACAAATAGTAGGATAAAATTTTGCCAATCAAGTTATAAAAGAATGGTAAAAATAATAATATTCAACATTAATTATACATGATGAGGCAGGCACTCACATTGTTAGAAATGGGGGAAGTGTGCCATGGTACTACTTTTTTATAAGGTACTGTATATGTGTATCAAGAACCTGAAAAATATTTGTGCTCTTTGATCCAGTTAAAATTACTTTTGGGGTATTACCTCTGGGAATATATCTTAAGGAAATAACCCAAAATACAGGAAAATCTATACATGTGAAAAACTTTATCATTAAAAAAAAGTGATATTTAGGAAATACCTGCACTAACATTAGAAAATACTAATGTAATAATATTAAGATTCAGAAAAAAATTAATGTTTTTGTATATAGCATGATTTCAATGATGTAAAAGAAATATTGTGGGTGAAACCTTAAAGGAAATTCACCAAGTTGAAGTTAATGGCTATTATCAAAAATGAGGCAGGATTATGAGTGGCTTGGATTTTATTCTTTATATATACTGACCTTTCTACATTATTTTATAATAAGAATACAATGCCTTTGCCACCTGGAAGAGCCTTAAGTATTATTTACAGAATGTGGGGTGCTTGCAAGTGATACAAGGCAGGAATAGTCAGGTTGCAAACATAGATTTTGATTCCACTTCTGCTCTGGTGCCCCTGTCCCCCTCCTGCTCCCTTCCTAGCACTCTGTCTCCAGTCTCTGGGGCCTGATTTCAGATTGTTTCTCTTATTTTCTCATTCACCAAATCATTTCTGAATATCTACTTGTTCCAATCCCTGTACGGTGTTATATATTAGGCAACTTGATCTAGAATAGAAGAAAGTATGATTTCCTCAATCAAAGAGCTTTGAGCCTCATAGGGAAACACAGGTATATAAATAATTACAGTACAAGGTAACAAGTACTATTAAGCTGAACCATGTGAAACTGCTACTTTTGTAGGTCAAAAGCAGTCAACTAGTGGTAATTTCATAAGTTATAAATGCTATGGGAACAGAGAAAGAGGTAGGATGAGAGACTTCAGATATAATATACTTTCCAGTGGTATTATTTTTGTAAGAGGAAGTTTCTTATGATGGAATTTCAAGCACTGGAATAGTTGCTAGGTGACATGAAATGATAAGATGCTAGTAAGAAGAGACTGATTCTCCTGGGCTATTATTTGTGAAGGACAAACCGCTGAGTTATGTTACTGGAAATTATAGCGAGGTTTCTTAGAGCCAGAGATGTAAGTTGAATGAGAATCATCTGCAGAGAGGTGATAATGGAAACTATGAGAGTGGGTGGGCTTGGGAAGGGAGATGCCAAGCAAGAAAAGTGAGTGTACCATGTCGTGGGTGGGAAGGGCTGGGCAGAGGAGTGGCAGAAAGAGTGACAGCACAGGACCTGCAGAATCAAAGGGAAAAAGAGCCTCAAGGATGCAGCTTACAATAGTGTTAGAGTAGGTAGAGATGCTGACAATTAACAAAGGCTATTGGATCTGTCCGTAGGAGGGCACTGATTAACCAGAGAAGAGTTCAGGCTAAGGGTGGAAGGAGGAGTAAAGCAGTGTACACAATGGGTAACAGCCATAGGCCCTGGAGTCAGACTGCAAGATTTATTTCCTGGTTCTATTGCTAACTAGCTGGGTGTGGTACTTACCATCTCTGTTTCTGTATCCCGATTTATAAAATGAGTAAAATGACAACAGCCCCTGCTGTGATAGGTTGCCCTGATGGACCCGATTCCTCCCCCTCCTGGTATCCACAGCTTTTGCCAGGTAACCTTACAGTATCTTCCCACTCTGATTCTGGGCTCAGCCTTTTTTACTTTCTTTCGCCAATAGAATGAGGTAGAAGCGATAATGGGCCAGTTCTGACCTTAAGAGGACTTGTGTATTTCTTTCTGCTTGCTTTCTTGCCCCTCTGCCAACACCTGGAGTATATACTCAGACCAGTCTGCTGAAAGAAGAGAGGTGTGTTGGTGTGAAGCTGAATTTCCCTGGTAGTCCCAGCTGAGGCCAGCCTTGACCAGCTGGCATGTGAATGAGCCAGTCGCTATCAGCAGAGCCATCTGGCCACCACCACACACATCCCCTGCCTCTCAGCTGATCCCAGACACATGGGCAATATATACTTATTGTTGAATGCACTGAGATTTTGTTGTTGCTTGTCAGGCTGCATTATTGTGAAAAAAGGTAACTGATACACTTACTTTATAGCGTTGTTGCAAGATTAAATGAGATAATGTGTATAGACCACTTTGAAGAGTACCTAACACATAGTAACTACACAAACAAGTGTTAGAAGTTATCATTATTGGAGACAGTGATTATTCTCCTGGGGCCACAAAGGGACAAGCTAAGACACAAGGGCAGGCTGGGAAGGCTAATGATTTGGTACCTCTCCAAACTGATATTTTTTCTATCTCTCATTGTTTACTCAGTAAGAAAAAAAGAAAAATGAATTTCTTTCAATAACTATTGTATACAACGCCAATTTATTTATTAGGCCATTTCCACTAACAGAAACAGAGCTGATGTCTAGGAGGAAAAAAAAGGAAAAATCTCTGCCATATTTCTGTAATTCGGTCTTCTCTCTAGTGTTTTGTTTTTTTTTTGTGGTTTACAAACAGGAAAATTTCTGGGGAACTATTCTGAAGGGTGAAAAACTCAGAAAACACAACAAACCTCTTATCTCCAGTAAATGACACTCTGCCATGCATTATTAAGTTTGGAAGCTTCAGCTGAACCAGACTTCTGACTCTTAGCTGACTGACTACATGTGGAATCGTAAAAATACTTGACAGAAATAGAATGCACTCACTGTGTGGCTCCCCCCCTTCTTTTTATTATTTCTACATGAAATCACGGCCTGCCTCTGTAGAAGCAATGTGTATTTCTTCAGTTTATTGTGCTGGAGATTTAATATCCCTTTGATTAATCAAGTGTCCGGGATACCTTTATGATGAACCCACTCTTCGCTTGCTTTTGGACCATCTTCTTGTGGGAAAACTGCGTAATTTAATGTCCACTTTGTAATGGTATCTGCAGATGATAGCAAGGAATTCAAGTGGAGCACTGTGGCATCTCATGTCAACGTCTTGTTTACAGTTGTAAAAGATTACCTAGTTGTAATGTGAGGTGTAAAAAACATGCTCTGTCAAACCAAAGGGCAAGAAGCCTTTAAAATCCAACCCCACTTCTATACCTGCCTTTTCCTCCATGATTAATTGAAGCAAAGTACAATGAAGCTATTAATCATTCCTGGTGCAATGAATGTTAAATGCAAACAGCAAATCACAGTTCAGGAATTTATATGCCAACAGATTCAGGCTAATTATCCAGCAAACTTCCCTCCTGTTCAAGTGTCCTCACAAGGATGAGGGCCCTACTGGCAAGGTTCCTGGAAGCTGGAGTTCTTTGCAGTTGTCCCAGTTTGGGGAGTGGAGAGTCTCTCTTCAATAAGTCTCTCACCTTGTTTCACTGGGCTCAAATCCCAGCTCTGCCACATGTTAGCTGTGTGACTTTGGGCAAGTTGTTTACTCTGATATGCTTCTGTTTTCTCATCAATAAAACAAGGATGTTCATGATATTCTGTGAAGATTCAACTCCATAATTTGTATAAAGTGGTTAATACAGTACCTGCCATATTGTCAGAACTCATTTACTTATTAAACAAATACTGAGCCTCCTGTGTACCAGGCACTGTTCTAGATATTCAATAAAACACACCAAGAATGACACAAATCTTATATACTAGTGAGGGAGACAGACAATTAACTATGAATAGACCAACTAGGTAAATGTTAGAGTGTGTTAGACAATGACAGCTGGTATGAAACAAAAGGAAAAGTAAAGCAGGGTGAGGTAACGGGAGGATTGAGTGGGAATAGGGAAAGTTGCACTACTGAGGCACTACTGAGTAGGAATCAAGAAGCCTCATCAAGGTGTAACTGGAGCAAAGACTCAAAGGAGGTGAAAGAGTGAACCGAATGGAAAGCCAGGGAGACAGCACTCCAAGCTCAAGCCAAGGCCCAATGGCAAGGAGCCAGCATAATCAGAAAGAGCCAGGGGAATGTGGTAGGAGATGAGGACAAACCAATAAGAGGTTCTGATCACTTGGAGCCATGAAGGTCAATCTCAGAGTTGACCTCTCTGAGTTACATCCTACAGGATTCTGAGAGAAGAAGTGGCATGATCTGACTTGTATTTTAAAGTAATCACTCTGGTCTCTGCTAAGAACAGGTGGTAAGAGAGAAAAATAAAGTCAGGGAGACCTGTTGCTACTGCTGTATCTCAAGTGAGGTGTGGTGGAAGCTCATGCTAGGGCTTGGGATGTGGACTGGGGGAGGGAAGACAAGAAGGGGCTAGCCATGGAGGTGGTAGGAAGTGATTGCATTTGGGATGTAATTTAAAGGCAAAACTCACTACCTTCCCTAAGAAATTAGATATGGAATGTGAGAGAAACAGTCAAGGCATCCAATATGAGCATCTGGAAAGATGCCACCTACTGGAATGTGGAAGGCTGTGGGGAGAAAGAGCCCAGTTCAGTTCAGTCTTGTTACTCAAGAAACCTTAGCTACTTTCGCTAATATCACATGCTGCCTTTTACTGTTGCAAATGCATGTACCTGTTTTATCTCTTTCCCCAGATGGTAAACTGCCTTAGGCTAGGGACCATATCATGTTCCTGTTTGAAACTGACCATAGTGCTACCCAGTTCAGCTGATATGGCTAAATTCCAAGTTTGCAACACACACTAGCTACATTCCTGGTACATACCAAGTAAGCAAAATATCTGGCCATTCTTTAAAGTTTTATCAGAAAAAGAAAGAAAGAAAGAAAAATCAATGGAGAATGACCTAAATGTATAGAGGACATTCCTTCCCACCAACATAAATACTGCCCCTGGGTAAAACTAGGGTACTGGGAAGCCACATCCCTGAACTGCAGTACACTGGCACCCTTAAAATATCTCTACTAACAGTGTTTTGAAGTGTTGTCTTTGGCTGTTATAAGAAACAACCTTTTATTATTTTATTTTATTTTATTTTATTTTATTTTATTTTATTTTAATCCCAGTTAACATATAGTGTAACATTAGTTTCAGGTGTATAATATAGTGACTCAACACTTCCATACAAAACCCAGTGCTCATCATGACAAGTACACTCCCTAATCCCCACCACCTATTTAACCCATCCCCTCAATCACTTCCCCTCTGGTAACCATCAGTTTGTTCTCAATAGTTAAGAGTCTGTTACTTGGCTTGTGTCCCCCCACTCCCATTTTCATTGCTTGTTTGTTTTGTTTCTTAAATTCCAAATATGAGTGAAATCATATGGAATTTGTCTTTCTCTGATTTAATTCACTTAGCATTATACTCTCTAGCTCCACCCGTGTCATTGCAAATGGCAAGATTTCACTCCTTTTTATGGCTAATATTCCATTGTATATATACACCACCTCTTCTTTATCCATTCATCTATCAGTGGATGCATGGGCTGCTTCCATAATTTTGCTATTATAAATAATGCTGCTATAAACATAGGGGTGCATGTATCCATTCGAATTAATGTTCTTGTATTTTTTTGGTAAATAACCAGTAGCATGATTACTGGACTGTAGGGTAGTTCTATTTTTAACTTTTTTGAGGAAGCTCCATACTGTTTCCCACCAACAGTGTAAGAGGGTTCCTTTTTCTCCATATCCTCACCAACACTTGTTTCTTGTGTTGTTGATTTTAGCCATTCTGACAGGTGTGAAGTGACATCTCATTGTAGTTTTGATTTATATTTTCCTGATGATGAGTGATGTTGAGCATCTCTTCATGTGCCTGTTGGCCATCTGGATGTCCTCTTTGGAGAAATGTCTGTTCATGTCTTCTGCCCATTTTTTTATTTGGATTATTTGTTTTAGGGGTGTTGGTTTATATACATTCTTTATATATTTTGGATACTAACGTTTTATTAGATATATCATTTGCAAATATCTTCTCCCACTCAGTAGGTTGCCTTTTAGTTTTGTTGATTGTTTCTTTTGCTGTACAGAAACCTTTTATTTTGATGTAGTCCCATCGGTTTAATTTTACTTTTATTTCCCTTGCCTCAGGTGACATATCTAGAAAAATATTGCTACAGCTGATGTCAGAGACATTACTACCTGTGTTCTCGTCTAGAATTTTCATAGTTTCAGGTCTCACATTTAGGTCTTTAACCCATTTTGAATTTATTTTTGTGCACGGTGTAAAAAAAGTGGTCCAGCTCCATTCTTTTGCATGTAGCTAGCCTGTTTTCCCAACACTATTTGTTGAAGAGACTGTCCTTTTCCCATTGGTTTT
Source organism: Ursus arctos (assembly GCF_023065955.2). NCBI lineage: Eukaryota > Metazoa > Chordata > Mammalia > Carnivora > Ursidae > Ursus > Ursus arctos. Next base: position 39,312,779 of record NW_026623100.1, on the reverse strand, counting down.
TTTTTTTTTCCTGCTATGCAGAAGATTAATTGACCATGTATTTATAGGTTAATTTCTGGGTTACCATTCTGTTCTATTGATCTATGTGTCTATTTTTGTGCCAGTACCATACTGTTTTGGTTACTACAGCTTTCGTAATATAACTTGAAGTCTGGAGTTGTGATACCTCCAGCTTTGCTTTTCTTTTTCAATACTGCTTTGGCAATTTGGAGTCTTTTGTGGTTCCACATAAATTTTAGGATTTTTTGCTCTAGTTCTGTGAAAAATGCTGTTGGTATTTTCATAGGGATTGCATTAAATCTGTAGATTGCTTTGGGCAGCATAGACATTGTAATAATACTTGTTCTTCCAATAGGTGAGCATGAAATGTCTTTCCATTTCTTTGTGTCATCTTCAATTTCTTTCATAAATGTTTTATAGTTTTCAGAGTACAGGTCTTTCACTTTTTGGTTAGATTCATTCCTAGGTATCCTGCTACTTTTGGTGCAATTGTAAATTGGATTGCTTTCTTAATTTCTCTTTCTGTTGCTTCATTATTAGCGTATGAAATGCCACAGATTTCTACACATTGATTTTATATCCTGTGACATTACTGAATTCATTTTTCAGTTCTAGCAGTTTTTTGGTGCCTTCTTTTAGGGTTTTCTATGTATAGTATTATGTAATCTGCAAATAGTGAAAGTTTTAATTCTTCCTTACTAATTTGGATGCCCTTAATTTCTTCTTGTTGTCTGATTGCTGTGACTAGGACTTCTAGTACTATGTTCAATAAAAGTGGTGAGAATGGATATCCTTGTCTTGTTCCTGACCTTAGGGAGAAAGCACTGAGTTTTATCCATTGCGTATGATGTTTGCTGTGGGTTTTTCATATATGGCCTTTATGATTTTAAAGTATGTTCCCTCTATACAGCCACTCTGGAAAACAGTGTGGAGGTCCCTTAAAAATGTTAAAAATTGAGCTACCCTACGATCCAGCCATTGCATTACTGGGTATTTACCCCAAAGATACAGACGTAGTGAAGAGAAGGGCCATATGCACCCCAATGTTCATAGCAGCATTGTCCACAATAGCTAAATCGTGGAAGGAGCCGAGATGCCCTTCAACAGATGACTGGATTAAGAAGTTGTGGTCCATATGTACAATGGAATATTACTCAGCTATCAGAAAGAACGATTTCTCAACATTTGCTGCAACATGTACAGCACTGGAGGAGATAATACTAAGTGAAATAAGTCAAGCAGAGAAAGACAACTATCATATGATTTCTCTCATCTATGGAACATAAGAACTGGGAAGATCGGTAGGGGAAGAAAGGGATAAAGAAAGGGGGGGGTAATCAGAAGGGGGAATGAAGCATGAGAAACAAACTGAGGGCTTCAGAGGGGAGGGGGGTGGGGGAATGGGATAGGCTGGTGATGGGTAGTAAGGAGGGCACGTATTGCATGGTGCACTGGGGGCTAAATGCAACTAATGAATCATTGAACTTTACATCAAAAACCAGGGATGTACTGTATGGTGACTAACATAATATAATAAAAAAAATTAAAAAAAATAAAGTATGTTTCCTCTAAACCTACTTTGTTCAGAGTTTTTGTCATGGATGGATGTTGTACTTTGCCAAATGCATTTTCTACATCTATTGAAATGATCATATGGTTTTTATCCTTTCTCCTGATTATATGTATCATGTTGATTGATTTGTGAATACTGAACCACCCTTGCATACTGGGAATAAGTCTCTCTTGATCATGGTAAATGATTTTTTAATGTATTGTTAGATTCAGTTTGCTAGCATTTTGTTGAGGATTTTTGCATCTATGTTCATCAAAGATATTGGCCTGTAGTTCTCTTTTTTTGTGGTGTCTTTATCTGGTTTTTGTATCAGGGTAATGCTGGCCACATTGAATGAATTTGGAAGTTTCCCCTCCTCTTCTATTTTTTTTTTTTTTTGAATAGTTTGAAAGAATAGATATTAACTCTTTTTTAACTGTTTGGTAGAATTTGCCTGTGAAGCCATCTGGTCCTGGATTTTTGTTTGTTGGGAGTTTTTTGATTACTGGTTTAATCTCCTTGCTGGTAATCAGTCTATTCAAATTTTCTATTTCTTCCTGCTTCAGTCTTGGAAAGTTATACGTTTCTAGAAATTTATCTATTTCTTATAGGTTGTCCAATTTGTTGGCATATAGTTTTCCATAATACTCTCTTACGATTGTTCGTATTTCTGTGGTGCTGGTTGTAAGAAACAGCCCTTTAAAACTCAGTGCTGTGTTTCTACTATAGTTGTAGCTAAAGATGTAGTTCAGTACATTATAGTCTTTCTCTTTAGGACAAATTCCTCTCTTGAGTCCACTTTATTTCCCTAATATAGCCTACTTTCTGCCCCCTTTCAAAATAAAACTCAAGATTATTGTCTACTGCATATGTTAGCAAATGTTTTCTGTAAAATCCCAGGGAGTATTTTGTTTTATTTATTTATTTATTTGTTTGTTTGTTTGTTTGCTTATTTATTTATTTAGAGAGTAAGTATTTTAGGCTTTGCAGGCCAACGGGCTCTGTTAACTGTGCCATTATAATGCAAAAACAGCTAGAGACACATAAGTGAATAGGCTTAGCTGTGTTCCAATAAAACTTTATTTACAAAGACAGATGGCAGGTCAGATTTAGACCACAGTTTGCTGAATCCTGGTCTATATTATTAGCTCCATTTAATTTGTTGTTCTGTCTTTAAACTGTTGACCTCCCCACTCTCCTGAAATTGCTCTTGTCAAGATTACCAATGACCTACACGTTGCTAATTCCAGTATTCAATTCTCAGTCCCTATTCTAATCTTTCAAGTATTTGACAGTTGATCACTGTCCCCTCCTTGAAACTGTTTCTTCCTGTGGCCTTCAGAGCCCCTTGTCCCGCTTGGTGTCCTACATTACTGGCTACTCCTTCTTTTTTACTGGATCCTCATCTTCTCCCTGATCCTTAATATTGGATAGCTCAAGGACTCAGGTCCAATTCTCTTTTATATTTTACCTCATCTCCTGTTGATCTCATTGAGTTTCATGGTTTTAAATATAATTTATATGCTGATGATTCTTAAATTTTTATTTCCAGCCCAAATCTCCCTTTCACCTCCAGAATCACCTTTCCAATGGCTTATTAAGCACCTCCAGTTGGAACCTAGCAAACACCTCAAACTCAAATTGTCCAGAATTGAACTTCTGCTCTTTGTCCACAAACCTGACCCCCTGTCCCTTTCAGGTTTCCTCATTTCAGTTAGTGGCTATCCTTTCAGTTATTCCCAAACCTTGGAGTCTTCCTTGCTCCATCTTTCTCACACCCTACATCCAGTCCATCAACAAATACTATTGACTTTAATCTCAAAAATTATATTGACAAAACATGTTCTCATCACCCTTGTTACCTCGCTGGTCCAAGCCCTCTCATCTCTCACCTGGATGATTGATGTGGCCTTCTTCCTAATTTCCCTGATTCCTCATTCCTTCCTACAACAATTTGCAATACAGCAATTAGAGATATCCTTTAAAAATACAAGCCAGGTCATATCACTCCTCTGTCAAACCCCCCTTTCATTCACGGTAACTGCCAGAGTCTGTACAATGCCTAACAAAGACCTGCATTATCTCATGTCCTCTCTAATTTCATATCTTACTCTTCTTCCCTTGACTTTTTCTCCTCAAAGTGTCTCAGACTCATCAAGGCCCTTTCTGAGACCACTGAGGGAAGGCCCTTGTCCCTGTTGTTTCCTCCTCCTAAAACAAAAGCTCTCTCTTTCAAGACTTTCCTCAAATATCATCTTCTCATTGAGTTCTACCTTACCATCCTATCTAAAATTGTAGCCTCCTCACTCCTCAGAAGCTCCCATCTTCCTCCTGCTTTCTTCTTTCAATGACATCTATCTCCTCCTAATGGGTATCTCTCTGGCATGTCAGGTCTATAAAGGCAGAGGTTCTATTTGTGTTATCTACTGCTGTATCTCCAGCACCTAGAGCAATGCCTGTTCATAGTAAGCACTTGGTAAATACTTATTGAGCAAATGGGACAGTCTTAGCACTAGAGATTCTTATGCTCCTAGAAATGGTTTATTTTATGGACAATGTAAATTTTGTAACTAATCACATTTTCCTCTTCACTTTGACTACTAGGAAACTTAAGGCACTTATAGAGGGCCTCAAATGTACTTTATAGGCTGTGGTAGGGAACTTCAGTTCTGGAACTTGGGGTCCTGGCTTTGAATCCCAGCCCCACCACTAAATATATGTGTGACTTTGGACAGGTTTTTTAACATTTTTATGATTCAGTTTCCTCTTATAAAATGGGCATGAAAATAGTAATTTCCATCAAAGGGTCATTGTGAGGATAAAATGAGACAGTAGATGTAAGGTGCTTAGAACAGGGTTCAGTATACTGAAAGAGCCAAATAATGGTTTGCTGATATTATTAAGATGGCCAACTATCTTGGTTTGCCTGGGACTGAGGAGTTTCCCTGGATGTGGGCTTTTCAATGCTATAACCAGGCACACTACCTTACTTTTTCACACTGATATTTCCCTTTGTCTCTTTTTATTTATTTTATCTTGCTGTACAGATTTTTGAAAGTTGCCTTACATTCTTGATGAAACAAAATCCACTATGAATAAATCATACATAAATTCACATATAATGTTATGTACATTATGTGCTCCTAACAAATATCAATAAACCATATGCTTTAGAAAGGAAAAATAAATGACTAAAGGAAGGCACAGCCATTTCTTCTCTAACAGGGTTTAAATTCACTCTTCTCAGTACTATATGCAAAGCAGAGGCAGAAAAAGATAAGGCAGAGATGACAAAGCCTGAAAGACTCCATCATGACCAAGTTTAGTATCATATAGCAGCCATAAGATTATGTAAATTAAAAGACTAACACTGTTAAGTGCCACACAAATGTTGGTTGATGTTATTACAACAATCTGGTCTTATGATACCCTGAGGCTTCTAGAATAACAGAGGAGTACTAATAAAACGATGCCACACATTTTAGAAATACAATCTAAAGTATATGTCTGCAATCCTCTGCATATCCCCCATGGAATTAACTTCTCCTATGATTGCCTTTGTGTATTTCCCTCTTCCTATAATTTTTGTGAATATGTGAAATTTGAAACAGGTATCAACATCTTTTTTTTTTAACACATAGTTATTATGATCTCTGGAATGGCAATGTGAGTTGTTCCGCAGACTCTTCCTCAGCAAAACAACTGTAACTGGTGAAAACTATTAAAAAAATTGTTTTCAAAAAAAAAATTGTTTTCAAGTCTCTGGAAATTGTTCTAAGGCCATATGACAAATGGAGAAACATTCATTCAAGAAAACGTGGCATCTTGGTAAAAAGAGTGAGAGTCTATGGCATTTGAGCCATGACCTGCTCCCTCTTCTGTCCCCCAGCTTGGCATGATGGAAGCCCTACTATGGGCAATTGAAGCCAGGAGCACAGGGCTGCTTCTTCCCTAGTTCCCAGGCCATGACCATATCATCCCAGGAGAAACAGGCCACCAACTATCCCTACCTCCAACTCCAGGCTTCCTGTTGCAGAAGCTCTAATCCAGGCAAGAGCAGCTGAGAGATCTGGGGCTCTTTTCTTCCACTTAGTCCCCACTCATACGGAAGTATATTTTGTAGCAGGATGAGAATACTGGACCCAATTATTCCAGCTTGCTCAAATGGTCAAAGTTTCATGCCAGGAGAAGCAAGCCATGAAGTCTTGAGGTTAATGAGGTTAATGTCTCTACACAGTGTCTCATTCATAAAACAGGGGTGTCATTCTAATAGAAGTGGCCCACAGTCCCCACCTCCAGCCCTGGAATGGTGGTGTAGAAATTTTGTCTAGGGACCATAAAAACAGAGAGCTTCAAAGTTCCCCCCCAAGGGAACTGAATTTATTTGGAACACAGTGTGGAAGTTCAAGCCCAAGGATGCTGTCAAAACAAAGAGAATGACCAGCTCAACTGCAGAGCAGCTATAAATTTAACTAGAAAACCAATGAAAGACATAGCTAGGAAGAGCCCTGCTGGAGCTGAAACAAGACTCAAAGATTGTCTCCAAAACTACCCTTTCAAAGGGGCCTGGACTGAACTAGATCAGACTGTGAAGCTACAAGTTGCTTCACAGTCCAATCTATAACATTGCTAAAAATAATAGAGCAATCAGCTGGCAATTAGTGGGGGTTAACAGCTGGGTGTGATACCAACAGAGGCAGACACCTTAATAGAGAGATCAGGGAAATAAACTGTCAAAGAGAACCATACTAAAACCATTGTCATACTGGGATGTGCATGACCAAGACTACACCCCCTGAGGAGCAACATCAGAGGCTTCACACAGAGGGAAATAGGCTGAAATAGCCCAGGTAAATCATTAAACAAATAAACAAGCAAGCAAATAACACCACCAAGCCCCTGTGTTGGGGGGAATTAGGGAGATGGTAAATCAGTGTTCAGAATTGCTACAATATATTATCTAAATGTCCCCCTTTCAACAAAAAAATTATGACAAGTGAGAAGAAACAGGAAAGTGTGACCCACATACAGGAAAAGGTAGGCAGTAGAAACGACTTTTGAGAGGGCCCAGATGTTGGACTTAGCAGACAAAGACTTCAAAGCAGGTATTGTAAGTATGTTCAAAGAACTAAAGGAAATCATGCTTAAAGAATTAGGAGAAGGGAGATGACAATGTTTCATGAAATAGATAATGTCAGTAAAGAGATAGAAATTATAAAACAAAAACAATGGAGATTTCAGAATTGAAAAGTACAATAACAAAAATGAAATTCACAGTAGATTTGGATTGGCAGAAAAAAGAATCAGGAAAGTTGGACATAGAAGAACAGATATTATGCAATTAGAACAGAATAGAGAAAGGATGGAGATAAAGAAATGAGCAGAGTCTCAGAGAAATATGAGACATCATTAAGCACTAAAACATATTCATAATAGAGGAAAAAAGAGGAAAAAATGAGCAGAAAGAATATTTAAAGCAATAATGGCTTAAAACTTCCCAAATTGAAAAAAAAAACCCACATTAATCTACACATGCAAAAAACTCAACACACTCCATAGCATAAATATGGGAGATCTAGACTCAGACACATCAGAGTAAAAAAGCAAAGACAAAGAGAAAATCTTGAAAGCAGCGAAAGAAAAATAACTTATCTCATACAAGGACACTACCATATGATCCAGCAATCCCCCTTCTGGGTATATATCTGAAGGAGATAAAATCACTATCTCAAAGACATCTCTGCACTCCCATGTTCATGGCAGCATTATTCACAATAACCAAGGCATGGAAAAAAACCCAAGTGTCCACTGATGGATGAGTGGATAAAGAAAACATTATACATATTACCATTTTATATTATATTATATATATATATATTTATATTTATATATATACACACACACTCCATATTGTGCCATTTGCAACAATATGGATGAAACTCGAGGGCATTATGCTAGGTGAAATAAGTCAAAGAAAGACAAAGCTATGATCTCACTTACATATGGAATCTAAAAACATAAAACACATAGAAACAGTAGAATTGTGACCGTCAGAGGGTGAGAGGTGGGGGAAATGAGGAGACGTTGGTCAAAGGTATAAACTTTTAATTATAGTATGAATAAATCCTAGGGATCTAATGTACAGCATGGTGACTTTAACAATACTATATTATATATTTGAAAGTTGCTATGAGAGTAGAGCTTTAATGTTAACATAACAATAAGAACAAAAACCAAAAAAATGATAATTATGTGAGGTAATGAATGTGTTAACTAACTGCTGTGGTATTTCACATTATATTCATGTATTAAATCATCACATTGTATACCTTAAACTTACACAATATGTCAATTATTTTTAATAAAGCTGAAAAAATATATGGAAACAACCCAAATATTCCATCAATAGAAGGACAGATAAATAAAATGTGTATTTTCATACAACGGGATATTATACAGCTAAAAAAAGAATGAAGTACTAATACATGCTATAACATGGATGAACCTTTATGGTAAGTTAAGGAAGCCAGTCACAAAGGTCTCATATTCTGATTCCATTTATATGAAATAACATCAACAGGCAAATACATAGAAAAAAGAAGGCAAATTAGTGGTTTCCAGGGACGAGAGAAAAGGGAGAAAGGAAGTAACTGTTAATGGGTAAGGGGTTTCCTTTGAGGGTGATGAAAATATTCTAAAATTGATTGTAGTGACGGTTGCTCAAGTCTGCAAATATATTAAAAGACTTTGAATTATATATCTTCAGTGAGCGAATTTTATGGTATGTGAATTACATACCAATAAAGCTCTTTAAAAAGTTACTGGAAACTAAATGTGAAACTAATGATGTACTATAAGTTGGGTCATTTAATTTAAATTTAAAAAATTAAAAAAGTTATTGGAAAATTGTTTTAATTGGCAAAGAATGTATAGCAAAGTGTCATTCATTCAACAAACATGTATTAAGCCTCTACTATGTACCTGACACTAAAGCACAGTGGATATAGTAGTGAACAAAACAGACTTGCATCTCTGCCCTCCTAGAGCTGACATTCTAGTAGAGGGCATAGACATTACACATAAACAGAGAATGCATATTTTAAAAAACGGCTGCAAACTTTTCAGTAAATAACATCCCTGCCCTCATGGATTTTGTCATCATGTATTTTTGTGTTTGTATCTCTGATGCCTACAGGTCCTTACAAAAGTGAGCTTACAGATACTAAAGATTTCCATTCTACCCAAATTGTTCATTTTGGAAGTCCTTATTCATCTCACATGCCTGGTGACTAAAAAGACGGAGATGTCCTGGTGTAGCAGGAGACTATCCTGTTTCTCTCAACTGTTCTAGGGTGTCAGGACTCAGAGCCAGCATTTTCAACATGGGTATCCTTAACCATGTGTTCAGCACCTTGGACTTCCCTGAAATTTGCTGCACATCCATCTCTCTGGGTGAAAGGGAAAACATTCCTACATTTTCTCTCTGGGTTACCATAATTTACCTAATGCTGAAACCTTGAAATAATTTTGTGTCTTCTGGTATTTCATCAGTGGATATACCCTAATGTACTTAACTAACTTCCTACTGTGGAACATATAATTCTCCCCCCAAGATTTTGGCCGATTTTAAATAATGTGAGGACACCTCTCAGCATAAGGTCTTCATTTTACCTTTGCCTACCAGTGAGAGGCCCTTTTAGGTGGCTTTCCCAGCCACTGAGGAATGATTTGCCCAAAGGTCTTCAGTCTACATTCCTGTAAACTAGAAAATTACTGGAAACTTTGAAACTATATATATTTTTTCTGCATTATAGACTCGTGTGTCAGACAGTACTGGCAGAAAACAGAAGAAACTCAAACTGGGTAAACTGAGGAGTGTTAAAAAGAAGAGACTATTTACCAAGAATGAGCAGAGTTTAAGGAAATCTGTCAGAAAGATAAGACAGTAACCTGGGATAGTAGTAAAGAGGAACTATTATCAGCCCTCCATATGAAGGGGCAAGGAGAAGAAGCAGTTATTAGATTTCTTTCATTCAACAAATATTTACTGAACACATACTATGTTCCATGGGGAGTGAAGATACAAGTGAGATGTTTAGGTAGATGGGGGTTACATTGCTATACCACCATGTATATGATCAATGTAGCGCTAAAGACACACATATTATCTCCTTTACCCCTCCAAAATGCCCTTGAGGAAGGTAATACTAATATCATTCCCAATTTACAGATGAGTACATCAAGGCTCGGAGTGGTTAAATTACTTGCCTGTGTTTCTAGAGCTTGTGTTTGGCAGAGCTAAAATATAAGTGCAGGTGTGCCTGGCTCTAAAACTTAGCCCTTGTGTATATTTGTTCTTCCACATGAACCACTGATAAGAAAGCAAGAGTGTGAGGCGCCTGGGTGGCTCAGTTGGTTAAGCATCTGCCTTCAGCTTAGGTCATGATCTCAGGGTCCTAGGACAGAGCCCCATGTTGGGCTCCCTGCTCAGCAGGGAGTCTGCTTCTCCTTCTCCCTCTGCCGCTCCCCCTTCTTGTGCTGTCAAATAAATAAATAAAACCTAGAAAGAAAGAAAGAAAGAAAGAAAGAAAGAAAGAAAGAAAGAAAGAAAGAAAGAAAGAAAGAAAGAGTGTGGTGATCCCTACCTTTGAGAGGTAAATGTGACCTTAGAAAGGGAAGGCCTGTTTGAAATCTTTAGTGTAATCAGATTAGTTATACCTTATTTATCAGGTGTGAAATTGGTTTTTAATCCTCTGCTGATAAGCACACAAGCACTCTACCTGTAGCTGACTTTTCTTGATCTTCTCAACTGTTTATTTACTTAAAAAAGATTGACCTGCTACAGCAAATACAGCCATCCCTGAACGCTCTTAAGTTTTGGAAATGCACAGGTTGAAGGGTTGACTAAGTCCCCGTGTGATTCACCTACTCATTATATTCCAGCATCCCTGAAACTAAGCCCAGCCTTAATTAGCAATCCCAGAGGCACCAGAGATCCCATGAAAACCATACTTCCACAATCCTAAAATACTAAAGCAAGGGGTATAAATTGGACTCAGCCCATTTAGCTATAAGTATCCACCTTAACCCAAAATATTACAAATAGAACATTGTCTCTAATTCTCCTTCGATCTCGGCAACTGTTAAATAACTGTTACTGAAAACATTTGCATAATTCCTTTCGGAAGTCAGGTAGGAAGATTTATGTGGCAAGATGGTATCTGGGTAAATAGGAAATTTTCAAAAGGGTGTTTTTTTTTAAAATGGGGTTTTATAGCTTTGAAAATAATATGCAAGTTAATTTATAAATTATAGAATTTTATTATGTTTTAACTGTAGAACGATCATCTTTCCAGGTACTACAAACCTAAAAAGCAGACTGGGCCCATCCTGCATTTCATCTGGGGTTAATGAATCTGTTAATACAAAGCTTTTAAAGTTACATGAACTCATCAAATGCTGATATCCTCCCCTTAGGATAGATACAGAGATACAATGAGGGCCAAGAAGACCAAGCAATGGGTTGATGAATTTGCTAGTAGTTACTGACTCTATTGGCCCAACACACTTTATCAATCTTTTGAATTCTGAAATTAATTTAATTACTTCATATCCTATTGATAATATTGCTGGATATAGAATTCTAGTTTGGAGGGGAAATTTTAATGTCCTCTCTGAATTTTATACTTATTAATATTACTTTAATATTCTGAATTTTTGTTTAACATCTATAAATAATGTTGATTGTGATTATTTTATATAATAAATTTTATTATCATAATCAAAGTAAAGCACGCTCATTGCAGAAAATTTGAACACTACAGAAATGTATCAAGAAAAAATTGAAATTACCCAATATCTACCATTTAGATAGCCACTGTTAATATTTGGTATATCTTCCCTATCTTCTTTTCCATGTATCTTTATATAAGGCTTGTACAATTTTGTATCTTGTTTAGTAAGATACTCTCCATTCCAAGACCTAACAAATGCGTACCTTTGTTTTATTCTGATTGTTTTATTGTTGAAGTTTTTGTAGTTAAAATTTTGCATTTTGGGATACAGAACCACAAGTTAAAAATCTAACTTTCTTTGCCCAAATAATCAATCTTCCTCACATCACTTGTTGAAAATCCATTTATTCTTTTATCATTAGTTTGTGATTTTCCCTTTATCATAAAGTATTTTGTGTTCTAGTGTCTATTTTTGTGCCTGTCTGTATCATTAATTGAACAATTATCGCAGTAGTTTCACACTAATCATTATAGTTTAATAACATGTTTTACTATTTGCTGTTACCAACCACCCTTCCGCACACTCCCATTGCTTTTCATTGCTGTATTTTTCCTCTGAAGATTTCTCACTTAGTACTTGAATGTTTATTCTTCCAGGTTAACTATAGAATTATTTTGACAAGCATAAAAAAAAAACTCATTGCAAATACGATTACCATTACTATAATTTCAGAATAAAATTACATTGTTATATTTAGTTTTCCACTCGATAACATTGCAATAATCAGTAAAATTATAAATATTTTTAAAGTAGTTCTGACAATTTTTGTGAAAGTTATTCTTAATTAATGTCTCTGTGTGTATGTTCACTGCCATTGCTATTAAGAGTGGCATGTTTCCCATTATATATTTATATTACTGCTGATTTATAAGAAAGCAATTGATTTTTTAAAGTATTTATATTATATCTGGCTATTTTAGTCAACTCATATTAATTCTGACTGTGTTTCTATTTTTATGTTTGCATAATTTATAGTTAACTTATTTTGTCAATTTTTTTTCATATGTTGTCTTTCCTTTTCCAATATTCAACTTCACTTAAGATCTGTTATAGTTTATTGACTAGTGTTTTCTAGAACAATATTAAATAAAAATAGCATTGGCTGCATTCTTATTTTTTCTTGCTTTTAATAGGAATTTTTCTTTTGGAAGTTATTTTTTACACTTAATTGTTTAATCCTTTTGGGATTTGTTTTGTAATATGAGGTAAATGTATAAGTTGATTTTCCCCTAATAGTTAATCTATCGTTCTAGAGCCATTTATTAAATCATCTTTCTTTTCTTCACTGATTTGTGATTCAACTTGTTTCATTATCTCTTTTCATAGACAATAAAAATGATCAAATAGCTCTCATCTTTATTGAACCCTCCTAAATTACCTTTTACCTAATTTATAAAACTTACTTTCACAATAAACTGAAAAAAGAAGGACAAACTAAACCAAAGTTAGAAGAAGAAAGGAAATAATATATATTAAGGCAGAAATAAATTAAATAGAGAATATAAAAACAATGGGAAAAATCAGTAAGATGAAAAGTTGATATTTTGAAAAGATAAACAAAATCAACAAATCCTCAGCTAGACTAAGGGAAAAAGAGGAAATAGTCAAATAACAAAAACCAGAAATGAAGGAGGAGACATTATAACTGATGCCACAGAAATGAAAAGGATCACAGCAGTCAACTATGAACAATTATGTGTCAATATATTTGATAGCCTAGGGGAAAAGAGGGTAAATTTGTAGAACGTACAACCTACCAAGAATGAATTATGAAGAAATAGAAAAATTTGAACACACTTATACTTTTTCTTTAGAGTTAGAGATGATGGGTATTAATTCCTCCTTAAATATTTGATAGAATTCACCAGCGAAGTCATCATCTCAAACTTGCAAAAAATTGAAGAGGAGATACCAATTTCAAACTCAGATGAGGCCAGTATTGCTCTGATACTAAAACCAGACAGATACTACCAAAACAAACAAACAAATCTATACACCAATATCTCTGATGAATACTGATAAAAATATCTTCAACAAAATATTTGCAACTGAACTCAACAAAATATTAAAAGGATTGTACATCATGACGAAGTGGTTTTTACTCCTGAAGTACAAGGATGATTCAACATACAAAAATCCATCAATGTAATATACCAAATTAACAGAATGAAGAAAAGAAACCTCATGATCATCTCAATTGACACAGAAAGAGCACTTAGCAAAATTCAACATTCTTTCATGAGAAAAGCACTCAACAAACAGGCCCCTGGGTGGCTCAGTTGGTTAAGTGTCTGCCTTCAGCTCAGGTCATGATCCCAGGGTCCTAGGATCAGGTTGCATCAAGCAGGGAGCCTGCTTCTCCCTCTCCTACTCCCCCTGCTTGTGCTCGTGCTCTCTCTCTGTCAAATAAATAAATAAAATCTTTAAAAAAAACAAACGAACTCAACAAGCCAGGAATGCAAGGAAACTACTGCAACATAATAAAGCCATATATGAAAATTCCACAACTAACATCATACTCAATGGTGAAAAATTGAAAGCTTTTTCTTTAAGATCACAAACGAGGCATGGATACCCATTCTTACTACTTCCATTCAACATACTACTGGAAGACCTAACCAAAGGAATCGGCTAAGAAAAAGAAATAAAAGGCATCAAAGTAGGAAAGGAAGAAGTAATACTATCTCTGTTCATAGGAGACATGATCTTGTATGTATGTAGAAAATCCTAAATATTCCACAAGAAAAACCTGTTAGGCTAATAAAAAAAAAATCAGCAAAGTTGCAGGATACAAAGTCAACACACAAAAATCAGTTGCATTTCTATAAACTAACAATGAATAATATGAAAAAAATTAGAAAAAATTCCATGTATAATAGCATCAAAAAGAATAAAATATTTAGGAAAAAATCAAGGAGGCAAAAACGTGTGCTCTGAAACTAAAAACATTGCTGAAAGAAATTAAAGAAGACACAAATAAATGGAAAGACACCCTATATTCATAGATTGGATGACTTAATATTGCTAAAGTGTCCATGTTACCCAAAGTGATCTACAGACTTAATGTAATTTCTAACAAAATCCCAATAATATTTTGTGTAGAAACAGGAAAAAAGTATGAAATTCACATGGAATCTCAGAGGACCCTTAACAGTCAAAACAATCTTAAGAAAGAAAAACAAAGGTGGAGGCCTCACACTTCCCGATTTCAAAACATATCACGAAGCTATAGTAATCAAGAAAATATGGTACTGGCATAAAGACAGACATACAGACCAACGTAACAGAGAACCTGAAAATAAACCCTCACATATATAGTCAACTGAGCTTTGGCAGAGGTGCTAGGGCTATTGAATGGGGAAAGGAGAGTCTTTGAACAAGTAAGGCTGGGAAAACTGGATATCCAAATGCAAAATAATAAAGTTGGACCCTTACTTTACACCAAATACAAAAATTAACACAAAATAGATTAAAGATCTAAATGTAAGATAAAAAACTGTAACACTCCTAAAAGGAAACACAGGGGGAGCTTCATGACATTGGATTTGACAATGATTTCTTGGATATGACATCAAAAGCACAAGCAAAAAATAAAAGCAAAAATAGACAAATGAGACCACATCAAACCTAAAAACTTCTGTGCAGCAAAGGAAACAATAAGCAGAGTAAAAAGGCCACCTATGGAATGGAAGAAAATATTTGCAAATCATATATCTGATAAGAGGTTAATATCCAGAATATATAAAGAACTCCTACAATTAAAAAAAATTCCATTGAAAAAACAGGCAAAGAACTCGAATAGATATTTCCCCAAAGATACACAAGTGATCAACAACCATATGAAAAGATTCTCAATATCACTAATCATTAGAGAAATGCAAATCAAACCCACAATGAGATATCACCTCACACCCATTAGGATAGTCATTATTAAAAAAATCATAAAATCACAAGTGTAGATGAGAATGTGGAGAAATTGAAACCTTGGTGCACAATCGGTGGGAATGTAAAATGATTCAGCTGCTATGGAAAGCAATACGGACATCCCTCAAAAAATTAAAAATAGAATTAATGTATAACCCAGCAATCCCACTTCTGGGTATTTATCAAAAGGAGTTGAAAACAGAATCATAAAGACATATCTGCACAACCATGTTTACTGCAGCATTATTCCCAATAACTAAGAGGTGGGAACAACCTAAATGTCACCAACAGGTGGATGGATAAAGAAAATGTGGTATATATACAATGGAACATGATTCAGGCTTAGCAAAGAAGGAAATAGTATCACATGCTATAACATGGATGAATCTTAAGAATATTAAGTCAAATAAGCCAGTCACAAAAAGACAAAGACTGCATGATTCTACTTACATGAGATATCTAAAATAGTCAAACTCCTAGAAACACAAAGTAGAATGGTAGTTGCCAGGGACTTGGAACAGGGGAAAAGGGGAGTTGTTTAATGGATATAGAATTTCAGTTTAGAAAGATGAAAAGGTTCTAGAGATCTGTTGCACAACGATGTGCATATAGTTAACACTACTATACTATATACTTAAAGATGGCTAAGATTTTGAACTTTATGTTAATGTGTTTTTGACTGTTATAAAATGATGCTATATCTATACCTATATATAAATATATAGATATATATAAGATGTTATATCTAGCTATCTGGCTATGTGTCTATATCTGTATCTATCTATCTATAATAAGTTAACATAAAGGAACAAGGAAAACATGAATTCTGCTCCTAGCAGAATATAGGTAAGTGACATGAACTAGCAATTTAACTCCCCAAATGGTCAAAACACATATGGGAAATAATTTGTCTTACTTATAATCAATAAATACAAATTAAAACTATTTTAAAAGTCAGAAATCCTGGAGTAATCTTAGACTTTGCCTTCTCTTTTTACCATTCTCCCCCATGGATAATCATTGCAGACATATATATAACATATAACATATAATGCATATCATACATATATAGTAAATAATTGTATTTATATACACAAAGTGAGTATATATAAATTTTTATACTATTTCATTATATTGTTATGGCATAATTCCTCTCAGCAATAAAAAGCAAAAGCTGTAAGAATCACTGGGTCAAAGAACATCACTTTCACTTTAGTTTATTTCAGTTTGATGAAGAAATGATGCTTTGTCACAGTCATTTACTACTAAGCTTCGATTCTCCAGGAAATTCATTCAGAAGCCACCCGTGCCCCAACCTTTATCCCTTATCCCTCCCTACCCCAACCACAACATCTTTTAAATATATCTAAGAATCCTTATGTTTGTTCACTGGAGGCAATATTCTATCAGTGATAAACAGTCTTATCACTTCTGTTCTGCTTAGTAATTCAGGATAACATAGCTTCAACCTGGGATCACTTTAGAGTGAAAAGCCAGTTGTTTCCAAAAGGTTTAACCTTATAAGGCTTATTACTAGTTATAAATATTAATATAGTGTGTCCTCAGTGAACATGGCCAGGGCAGAGAATGCTTTCATGAGGAAAATTCCACTGAAAGCAAATTCAAAAATACTCTCAGAGAAGGATTCCAGTGGCAAGGCTGTGTGGTTTAAGCATTAATCAGTTTGTGGGCATGTGTGTGACTAAGTCAGTTCTCCATTGTGCTCTTTTATATCACCCTAGACCCTTCCTTCAAAGCAGTTATCAAGATTCATAATTATGAATCTATTTATGGGATCATTTGTTTAATGCCTGTCTTGTCCACTAGCTTCCTTGAAGGCAGGCATCATACTTGTTCTGCTCAGCACCATGTTTTCATTTCTTAAGTGAGTGCCGGGAATATAGTAAATTCTCAGTAAGTGTTTGTTGAACAAATAAATAAAGATTCTGCAAACAGGGGGATTTGACAATAATTTTCTTTCCTTCCCAATTTCCAATACTAAGCTATTTGCTTCTCTTAAGCCAAAGGACTTCTCAGGCCTATGGGCCCTAAGTATAATGATTTAGACTTTTGTGGAGTCTCAGCAAAGAGAACTGCCATGGCTCTTTCTCCTCATGGGCAGGACATGTATCAGGAGAAGACATCACAGCCTAGACATGAGAATCAGGAAGTGGGGAATCTTGGGAAGACCTTGATGCTCAGACATCTAGAGCAGGGAGAGAGATTTGGCATTGTCCTTACATCAGTATACAGGTCACTTGACTCAGAAAAGGTGAAGGGGGATCTGAAGGGACTGAGTTTTCCTGCCTCAGAAACTTCAAGAGTACACAGAGCCCGGGGGTCAGTGGAGCTCCCTCAGCAAAGGGAACAGACCTCCTACCAGCTGCAGGATTCTTACTAGGTATGGTATTCTAATAAGCAGCTCTGAGCCCAGGTGAGTCAACAGAGAAAGTAACAACCCACTTAATGGGATAGAGGAGCCAAAGAGAGGAAAACAGAAAGGAAGAAAGAAAAAAAAAAGACATCCCCAGTGAAATTTTCACATTCAACGTTAACAAAGCAGTCACACACCACAGAGCAGGGTTTGACAAAGTTTTTCCATAAAGGATCTGGGAGCCAATATTCTAGCATTCTCTGTTGCAACTACTCAAGTTGTAGTGTCAAAGGAGGTAAATAACATATGAAGAAAATAGGGCTGTGTTTCAACAAACTTTAATTACAAAAAAATGTGGTGGACCAGATTTGGCCAATTGGCCATATTTTGCTGACACTTGCCCTAGAGTAAGATCATAAGTCACAATCCATCCTTCTCTCTCCTCCCTTCCTTCACTCTCCCTCTCCATCTATCTTATCTCATCTTATCATCTTATCTCACTGGTAGATGGACATGTGTAGTACTATTGCTAACTAAGGACTCTTAAATCAATAGGGAAATCTAATAAATACATATTAAATGATATCAGCAAAACCTGAACGATAGGGTTGGAGGTAGAGGGAGAATAGGAATAGTGAAAGCATCTAAATGATTCTCCTAAAGAGAAGTCAGAAGTAGCAGGGGAAGAAATAATATTATTTAAAGTAATGTTGTTTGAGTTTTATGGGCCATAATGAACATCTTGATAAGAGAAATGGGCATCCAGGTGGGGGGATAATTGTTGTGCAGAAGAGTTAACATAGCAAGTCTGACTCCTATCTTGAAAGGCATACTTACAAAAGTTGGCCCTGGGGGACACTGGTATCTTGGATTTCAGAAGGTTTCCCACTCTTAACTAATAAGAGTATCTCACTCTTCATAAACTGCACAATCTGGTTTAAGCTGATCACCTGCTTTTTCTTCTGGAAGTCTGAAATTTTGGTATGTGCTGGGCAGCGGGTGCCTACATTATCAGTCCCCAGTAAAACACCTGGATGCTGAGCCTTTGAGTCTCTTTGGTAGATAACATTTCACATATATTGTCACAACTTCTTGTTGGGGAATTAAACCCATCTTGCATGACTGAACTGGGAGAGAGCTCTGGAAGTTGGTGTGTGGATTCTCCTTACCTCCACCTCATGCACCTTATCTCTTTTCTGATTTTGCTTTGTATCCTTTTGCTATACTAAATAATAGCCAAGAGTGTGACCGAACACTGACCTTATGTGACCATAAACAAATCACTGAACCTGAGGGTGGTCTTAGGGACCTTCGACTCAGTTGCTATCTCTTTTTTCACTCTTCTAGACTATATGAAAAGATGGAAAACATTGAATTTTACATTATGAGGCCAACATAATTTTAAAAATAAACCTAACTGTAAAGCAGTACCAAAAAAGGAAAAAGAGACCAATATAAATTAAATAAAAACAATTCATTTCAAAGATGATGAAGTCAGTCTTAAACAGGGTAGTTCACTTCTTTGTCATAAGAAAAACCAGAACCAAGGAATTATAAACAGAATACTTTGCATTTTTAAAATAGAATATTTGTTCATGAGACAAAAATTTAAAAGTACAGGAAAGGATAAGGAAGCATAAAAACGATCATCTATAATCTGCCACCTAGAGGCAAGCAACGCTACCACTTAGCAGATTTCCTTCCTGGCTTTTCCTCCTCATTTACTAAATAATTAAAAGTAAACTGTCCCCAACACTTCTTAGTCTGATTTTTTAGCTCAATATTCGTATACTATAGACATTTTTTCATACTGTTAAGGAAGTTTCCATAACATGATTTCATTGGCTAAACAGTATCCCCCCTTTATCAATGTGGTCACAGGATGTGGATGTGACAGTTGACTCTGCAGGTCCCTCTAGAAGTAAGAAGTGTGGCCCAGTGGGAAGAACACTGTTTCCAACAAGATGAGATTGGGGGGCATGAGAACACATCGCCATTGTTGTTTGAACATTAACGGGGTTTCTGTAGCAAATGTTAGAGCCCCCCTTCCTTGCACCCACTAGGGGCTGTTATCTATGTGGATCTGACAATTCTTTTCAATTCTATAGGCCATTGTTACCCTCTAAAGAAAGGCTTGATTCCTCCCATCTCTCTGATGGTCATCACTACTTCTACTGCAAGCAGAGAGTCCTGAGAAGTACCTGTACACTTGGTAAGTATTTCTTAAAAGAACCAGAAGCAAGGCAAAGAGACTGCTAGTATTTATATGTATGTGTATATGCGGGAACGACCTCCGACACCATCCAGGACTTCAGTTTGTGCTGGCATCAAAGCAACATTAACCAAAATTCCACTTGAGATCTGATAATTCCTTCAAATCACCCTCCTACAGTGCTGGTTACTCTCTTTTTGCAAATTAATTCTCTACTCTTATCTGCCCTGCTCTGATTCCAAGGGAATGTGAGCCCCATGGATTGCATCAACTGGTCTCCTTTGCCAACTGGCTTCCAGTTGGGTTTGGCCAGTGGAGACTCTAGAAAGAGAGCACAAGGAAGAAGAGGAGACAAGATCAGGGTGTTTCCTTCCCACTAGCTCCTCATTTTGAGTTGCATTTCTGCCGAGAGCAGCATTCTTCCACAACTATAGTTCCTATTAGGCACTCCCCCCACCTCCAGGGTACCAACTTTCACCACCCTCCTCGTGGTCCTTCAAGCCCAGGGGTGCAATGGCTGTATATTGCTGGTTTCTGGGTGCCTCGACATGCTTCATTCGTCCCCATAACCCTGCCCACACTTCAGTGAATAATCTCTTCACCTGTCCATTGAATAATATAAAGGAGGATGAAAGGACATTCTTTATTTGAGGTGTCCTTAAATCTAGCTAAAAATTCTTTTGCTAAGGAAGAAAGAACAGAATTTATACAGGGCTACTACTAGCAGTTTCTGCCACATTATCATACCCTAGATATTGTCATCCATCAAACCTATCTGCTATGAAATTTTTTGGCCCATGTCTTCTAACAACCACCTCTTATGCACATATCCCTCTCCCTCACTAAGTCCAACTGAATTCATTTGTGAACAAAAATAAGACCCCTTCTCCACTGACCCCCGACCATTATTCTGAGTTTCTAGACAAATCCTATAGCCAGCTGAGACTGCATGTTGCAATTCTCTTTTGCCTGTTAATTCCTCTGCCACACTTGCCTAGACTCCAGTTCTCGATGACATAGTTTTCTGCTTCTTCTTTTCCTGCACATGCTGGCTTATCTCCCACAACCACTGGTCTCATGATACATTCAAGGTCGCCAATACCTGCCGGGCTTTGGTGATGCCTGGAAACCCATGATGTCCCTCCCCTGCTCCCTCTCCTGGTCTCCCTAATGAGCATTTCACTTTGCTCAAGTCCTTGGCAGAAGGGCTCTCCTCCTACATGGGGAGCTGGTGGTATCAGTTTCCTGCTGCTGCTGTAACAAACTGCTACAGATGGAGTGACCTCACATAAACCAGCATAAGTGTACTCTCTTACAGTTCTGGAGGTCAGAAGTCTCACATCAAGGTGCCAGCAGGGCTATGCTCCTTTTGGAGACTTCAGGAGAGAATCTGTTTCCTTGCCTTTCAAAGCTTCTGGAGGCCACTCTCTGTTTCTATTGTCACATCTCCTACTCTGACTTTGCTCCCTCGGCCTTCCTCTTATTCATGGACACTGATGATTACATTGGACCCACCTGGATAATCCAGGATACTCTCCCCATATGAAGATCTTTAACTTAATCACATTTGCAAAGTCCTTTCGGCCATATGAGGTAACACATCACATGTTGCAAGAATTTGGACAGGGACACTTTGGGGGCCATGATTCAGCCTGCCACACTTTTCCTCCTGCTTCCAAGGCAGAATGCAGCACCAGACAGGAGCTTTCTCAACATCCATCTCCAGTCCTCTGGGGACACATTTATTTATACTCACTCATCCTGACCTCTCTTCCCAGTTTCAGTGGAGATGTTCTTCCCATCTAAGGCTGACCCCCCAGTCTTTTCCTGTAACCTGGACTTCTTTATTAATTTTTTCCCCCTTAAATTCTTCCTTGTCTGATATTAAGATTGCTACCTCAGCTTTCTTTTGGTTTATTTTTGTTAGTATAGCTCATTCCTTTAATTTTACACTTTTTATGTTATACGGTAGTGGTTAATTCTGTGAACACCTGGATGTTTAAAAATATAGTAGATTCTGCTATGACATGACATATGCATTCTTAAAAATCACCACATTGTGAACAGTAAAAATCTGTGATGGCAGTAAAAAAAATCACAGGGCTTTTGAAAAAACTGGGTTTAGAAGCACAATACTCAAAAACTTCATGAGTAGCATATTTTTTAAAAAGATAGAAGTGGCACACTCAATTAAGTGACCAATTGGTTTGGCTCAGGTGGTGACCTCAGGGTTGTGATCTCAGGGTAGTGAGACGGAGCCCCAAATTGGGCTCCATGCCCAGAGCAGAGTCTGCTTAAGACTCTCTCGCCCTCTCGCTCTGCCCCTTCTCCACCCTGTTCTCTTTCTCTAAAATAAATAAATAAATAAATCTTTACCAAAAAAAAAAAAAAAAAAGAAAAACATAGTACCACAGTTTTATACATTTTATACAGTTAAGAAATACAGAAATACTGTAATAGAATTGACATTTTACCTTGAAAACTCCTGAAGTTTGCTTGTGGAAGTAGCTGTCAGGAACATTCCTGACGCCCTGGAAGGAGAGCCCTCTAGAAGCAGGTGTGGATGGGTGTGGCTCACGGCACCTGGAGTGAACCGAGACACTGAGGATGTTTGAGAACACCTGCATCCTGTGTACTGCTACAAAGCTTGGTCCAGCTGGGTGTGGTTTTCAGCATCCTTGCAGAAAAAAATCACACGGAAGTAAATGTAAAATTTATGTTATGCTCCAAATACATCAATCATGTCGGAATAAACTCCCATTTCTAAAACAAGCACTATAGCAAAGTTAACTGCAGGTTCTAAATACCTCTGTATTTCAATAGGCAGGTTTAAATTTACATTTATTACGATTACTGATATATTTAAACTTATTACTACCACTTTACTTTGTGTTTTCTATGATGTATTTTTCCCCCTCTCTCCCTGTCATCTGTTGAATTTATTGAATTCCTTCTTCTGTTTTCCTTTTTTTCCTTCACTGTTTTGGAAATTATTTTTGTTAATATTCTTTTTGTTGCCATCCTTAAATTTAACGTTAATTTCTTTTTAAAAATTTTTTATTTGAGTATAGTTGAATCACAATGTAACATTAGTTTCAGGTGTACAACATAGTGATTCATCTTCTCTCTATATTATGCTATGTCCACAACAAGTATAGTTACCATCTGTCGCCATACAACACTGTTACAATATCATTGACTATATTCCCTATACAGTGCCTTCTAATCTTATTCATTCCATAACTGGAAGCCTGTATCTCTCAGTCCCCCTCACCCATTTTGCCCATCATCCATCTTCCTTCCCTCTGACAACCATCAGTTTTTTCTCTGTATTTATAGGTCTGACTCTGCTTTTGTTTATTTGTTTTGGTTTTTATATTACCACATATGAATGAAATCATATGGTATTTGTCTTTCTCAGTCTGCCTTATTTCACTTAGCATAATACCCTCTAGGTCCATTCCTGTTGTTGCAAATGGCAAGATCTCATCTTTTTGTGGCTGTGTAGTAATACGCCGTTGTGTGTGTTGGCCTATCAATGGACACTGAGGTTGCTTCCATGCCATCCTTAAATTTTAAAGTGCATACTCTACTCCAAAATTAGTCAATATACCTACCTACCACCTCCTGCATAAGTAAGTACCTTAGAACATTTCAACAACCTATAAGAAAATTTCTCCCATAGTCCATGTTATTGTTGAAAATAGAATTTCACCTTGTTTTTAAACACAATTCTAAAAAAAATATTTTCTAGCCAATCATTATCACATTTACCACTGCATTTTACAAATATCTTTGTTCAACTATTATTCTTCTCACCACTTTTCCTGAGTTCAATTTACTTCTTTCCGAGGTGAATCCTTCAGCAATTACTTGAGGATGTGCCTGTGGGCAATAAACTTCATTATGAAAATATTCTTAGTCAGCCCTTCCTCTTGAGTGACCATTTAATCTGATACAGAGTTCTGGGTTTTCTCTCCCCCTCTCAGCACTGGGAAGATGTCTTTTCTTTGTCTCTGGCATCTGTTGTTGATGAGAAATCTGCTGTCAGTCTGTCATTTATTTATAAATAATCTGCGTTTTCTCTTTGGAAGCTTTTAAGGTTTTCTCAGTATCCATGATGTCTGCAATTTTATTACAAGTTGTCTAAGTATAGATTTCTTTGACTTATCCTGCAGAGGATTTGGCATATCATTTTTCTCTAAAGACTTGC
This sequence comes from Ursus arctos, assembly GCF_023065955.2. Classification (NCBI taxonomy): domain Eukaryota; kingdom Metazoa; phylum Chordata; class Mammalia; order Carnivora; family Ursidae; genus Ursus; species Ursus arctos. Next base: position 39,288,709 of record NW_026623100.1, on the reverse strand, counting down.
ACTATTTTTTAATATTGGAAAATTGTTCACCACTATTCCTTTCAGAATTCTTTTCCCCTTATCCTCTTTAGCCCCTCTTTGAATTCCCTTGAGATGTATATTGAAGCTTCTCATTAGTTTCTAAGTATCTTAGTTTCTTTCTCATATTTTCCATCTCTTTATCCCTCTGTGCTGTATTCTTGGTCATTTCTTCAGATAGTTCAGTTTGCTAATTCTCTAGTTATCTACTCTTATGTTTAACCTACTTATTCAGATTTTTTTATTTCAATAATCTTTTATTCTGAATATTTGTCTCCTTGTTCTTTATTCATAATATCCCACCATAGTCTTAGATATTTTATTTCTTCCCTTAATACCTGTAAATTTCTAAACAAATTTATATTAAAGTCTCCTCCAGAATGCTTGATTGTCTGTGAATTCTGTCATTTTTTTGTGCTTCCTGACTCTCTCATGGTAGGGACTGTCTACCCTTACATGGTTGCCTCATGTGCTTTGTTTTTTCAGCAGGAATATTTCCCACAGGACATCAATCACAAGGAAATCTATGCAGCGTTAGCTTGAGGTTCTGATTTCTCAGGAATTACTCTTTTCCCAGAATGGTTCAGCACAGGTGGCCTGCTTCATGCTCGTTCAGAGACATGGCAACCTCTTCCTGGTGTCTAACTTCATACAGTGGGTCCTGTTTCAGTTTAGAATCTTGACTTTAGACCTTACATAAAAAATTAGTCTCCACAGGATTCCCTATTCCTCTCTCGGCTCTTTGGTTTCAATGTTAGCTCAGCACAATGGTTTAGGGTTTTCTCTTCATTTCTGATCCCTAAAAATTTACCTTTCTTATTTTAAAGATTGACTATGTGTTTAAAATAAACTTATTTCAAATTATCTAGCAGATAGATAGATAGATAGATAGATAGATAGACAGATAGATGATAGATAAATAATAGACAGATGGAGGAGGACAGAGGTTTTTCTGTGTCTGCTTTGTTTGCCATATTGACCAGAGTCTTTTCAAATACTATTTATCTGTGGCTGACTCCCAAGTCCCTATTTGCAACACAACTCTAATGACTGAGCTCTAGGACCATATCCTACCACCTACAAATCTCCAATGGATATAGCATAATCACCTAAACCCAGCGTATCCAAAATTACTTTTCTAAATTCCCCAGATCCTAACTCTGCAACTCTTCTCTCCATTTCCCTGTCTTAATGAACGGTGCCACTATTGGCCAAGATGCCCAACCTAAAACCCTGGAAGTCACCTTTGACTTTTCCTTCTACCTATCCCTCTCTCTGCAAGAGAGGGTCATTCATGGAGAATGACCAACCATCTTAGTTTTCCCAGGATTGAGGGGGTCTAGCATTTGGGACTCTCACTGCTAAAACCAGGAAGGTCCCAGCCAAATCAGAACCTTAATTTCACTCCTAAGTATTTTTCAAATCATTCAGACTGCTTTACTTCAGACAAACACAAACACAAGGATGCTTTTGATGGCTTTTCCTCTCATCTCCAGCCTTAATCTTACCCTTCCCCACACATTCTCCATATTATTGATAAAGCGCTCTTCAAGGATATAAATCTGGTTTGTCTCAAATTAAGTCATCCACTAACTTGCACTGTCACAAGGATAATTTCTAACTTTTTTTCTTTTCTTTCTTTTTTTTAATTTCTAACTTTTTAACATAACCCACTGCAAATCCATCAGGAATGTGGCTTCTGCCTGCTTCTCCAGTGCCATTTCCTGATCTCCTTCCCTTTCCCACACACATGCTCCAGTCATATTGAATGACTCATAATTCCTCAAATATGCCATGGGATTGGGTGCTTCTGAGCCTTCCAAATACGCTGCCATTTCTACCTGGACTGCTCTCCTCAGACCCTTCATCTGGTGACTGCCTAATTTTCATCCAAATTCAGCTCCAAAGTCACCTGATTCCTCTTCTTGACCATAGCCAGAGTAAAATATTACTTTCACACACATCATAAATTCTCTATGCTTGAAGCTACCAAACCACTTATCTCATCATGTTGTAATTATTTATGTACTTATTTTTCTATCAGACAATGGGATTATCGAAAGAAGGGGGTGTGATTTCTTCTCTGTAATTCTACCCCTTAGGATATACCAGTATGTGTTCCATGAATGAACAAGAGACTAGGAATTTGAGGGTTTAAGAAACAGTCCTAGCTCTCCCCTTAATTCCTTGCACCTCAGTTTCCTGCCCTTACTTTGCCTGGCTTCTCCTTCTCATCCTTCAGGTCCCAGCTCATCTGTCATTGGCTCTAGGAATCTTTCCTGATCCCCCAAGGCAAAGATAGGGGCTGCTCCGATGGAATTCCATTGCACCCAATTTTGTCCCTGTCTGTCCATCTGTAAATACCATCAGTGGAGTAGTCACTTCAACAAGATGTCTTGTTCATCTCTGCAGCTTCAGCATCTAGGACAGGGGATCGTCAATAAATAACTGTTGGCTTAATAAACTATAAACTACAGGTTATCAAATGGAAGACGCTGATCTCCAAGATAACTTCAGGCTCTAACCTTCTGTCAAGCAGAGATAAAAGCTTCATATTTCTATAGTGACCAAGAGGCATTAGTGATGATTGCTACTTTGGAAACCGTTCTGAATGTCACAGTGTCAGCCATTGCTAAAGCAAATGCACATTCCATGAGATTTTGGCCCAAAGTAGGGGTATCATGAAGCAGAAACTAGTAGAAAGAGAAACGGGGTTGTCTAACAGTGAAGTTAGAAACAGAAGGGACCTTAAAGTTGTTATGTGTTCCTCATGAGTATGGGAGGTGATGCATCCTCACCAGAAGACCTGCTTGCAACCCACAGCAGGCTATGTGTTTTCTGATACCTAAGTGCTGGATGATTTTCTAGCTCCTAAATCTGCAGAAAGCCAAAGTTACACTAGTTTCACCTTCTCCATTCCACCTACTCTGCCACAAGTGACAGGGCAAGCCCACAGGTGCCTTGTGTGTTCAGCCCTTGCTCCTACCACTGCTGATCTGAAGAATCATAACTGTCTCACTCCACAGGCATCCCCACCACGCTCCCTGGCTATCTAGACTTCAGTTTCTTTACTCATTTCTCACTTTCCAGAAAGCCCCATAGCTTGTGCCTCTCTAGTCTACTTTCCTTCTGACAGCACACTCTTCAATAATGGCCAATAGAATTTATTTTATAACCACTGGCAACACCATCTTGTTTTTTCTATTCCTATATCAATTTTATCTTTCCCCAGATAATCACTTTCTGTGTCCTACAATTACCAGCAGTTTCTTGCCCGTTATCCACCAGAATACAGCTCTATGCTAGAGTAATTTTATAGCTAAAGAGAATATGGATGATTAAGACTTGTCAGATAGTTTTCTTAAATTATTCACCAAGAATCACTCTCAAGCCAGAACTCAAACTTTCAAATGGCCAGGCAAGATTAATACATTTCTTTGGGGAAGGATTACATGGTTCCTGAAGATTTTTCTACTTCTTCCTATTATTGCCATGGTCTTTCAATTTCCTCCACTTATGAAGAAGCATCTTAATGCAGAAAAACTTTTAAAGTAAAATGTAAGTCTTATGTCAAAAGGGCTGATTTTAGAACTCCTGGGGGCATGTAAATGATGGAATAGAAGGCATACTTGAGGAAGAATGGAAATTACTTCTGTGAAGGCTTATGTGTGCGTCCTGAGAAAGGAGTAGCTGCAAACAAAATGGGGTGAACTATTTCACTGAAACACTGTAAGACACTGAGGTGCAAAGAGTCATGCAAAGGGGGCATGGACAATACCCCAACTTCTGCTTAAACTGGCTTCAATGAGGCATGTTGGAGTTTGAGAACCTGGAGGCTGGCTACTCACTGGTGGGCAGTCCAGATAGGAGGATGATGGCAGGTTCATGAAAGAGAGCTACAGGAGGAGTTAAGAAACAGCAAGAACTATGTGGTAGCTGACAGGATTTTTTTTCCCCACTCCCCTTCGGCCATTTGCCCAATCCCCCACTTTCCTTCCCTTTGGCAACAATCAGTTTGTTCTCTGTATAGTTCTGATTCTTTTTGTTTGCTTATTCAATTTTCTAAGATTCTACTTATGAGTGGAATCATATGGTATTTGTCTTCCTCAGTCTCACTTATTTCACTTGCATCATACTCTCTAGATTCATCCATATTGTCTCAGATGACATGATCTCATCCTTTTTATGGCTGTGTAACATTCCATTGTGCGTGCATGTGTGTGTGTTTGTACTACATTTTCCTTATCCATTCATCTATTGATGGACTTGGGTTGTTTCCATGTCTTGGCTATTGTAAATAATGCTGCAACGAACATAGGAGTGCATACATCTTTTTGAGTTAATGTTTTCATATTCTCTGGGTAAATACCCAGTAGTGGAATAACTGGATCATATGGTAGTTCTATTTTTAATTTTTTGAGGAACCTCTATACTGTTTTCCATGTTGCTGCACCAGTTTGCATTCCCACCAACAGTGCACAAGTGTTCCATTTTCTACACATCCTCATTAACACTTGTTTTTGTTGTTGATTTTAGCCATTCTGACAGGTGTGAGGTAATATCTCACTGTAGTTTTGATTTACATTTCCCTGATAGTTAGTGATGGTGAGCATCTTTTCTTATATCTGCTGGCCATCTGTATTTCTTCTTTGGAAAAATGTCTGCCTATTTTTTAATCAGATTGTTCGGTGTTGAGTTGTATAAGTTCTTTATATAATTTGGATATTAACTCTTCATTGGTTATATCATTTGCAGTGATATCTTTGCCCATTTAATAGGTTGTCTTTTTGTCTTCTTTTGCTCTACAAAAGTTTTTCATCTTGATGTAGTTCCAATAGTTTATTTTTGCTTTTGTTGTCATCGTATTTGGAGACATATCTAGAAAAATGTTGCTGTGGCAAATGTCAAAGAAATTACTGCCTGTATTCTCTTCTAGAATTTTTATGGTTTCAGGTCTCACATTTAGGTCTTTAATCCATTTTGAGTTTATTTTTGTGCATGTTGTTAGAAAGTAGTCCGTTTTCAATCTTTTACATATAGCTATACAGTTGTTCCAGCACCATTTATTGAAAATACTATCTTTTCCCCACTGTATATTCTTGCCTCCTTTGTCATAGATTAATTGACCATATAAGCATGGGTTTATTTGTGGGGTGTCTATTCTGCTCTATTGATCTATGAGTCTATTTTTGTGCCAGTTCCACAGTTTTGATTATTACAGCTTTGTAGTATATCTTGAAATCTGGAATTGTGATACCTCCAGATTTGTTCTTCTTTCTCAGGATTGCTTTGGCTTTTTGGATCTTCTTTGGTTCCATACAGATTTTAGTATTATTTGTTCTAGTTTTGTGAAAAATGTTGGTATTTTAATAGGGATTGCATTCAATCTGTAAATTGCCTTGGGTGACATGGACATTTTAACAATATTTGTTCTTCCAATCCATGAGCATGGAATATTTTTCCATTTGTTTATGTCATCTTCAATTTCTTTCATCAGTGTTTTATAGTTTTCAGAGTACAGGTCTTTCACCTTTTTGATTAGGTTTATTCCTACGTATTTCATTCTTTTTGATATAATTGTAAATGGGATTATTTTCTTAATTTCTCTTTCTGTTACTCCATTATTAGTGTATAGAAATGTAATGGGTTGGGGTGCCTGGGTGGCACAGCGGTTAAGCATCTGCCTTCGGCTCAGGGCGTGATCCCGGCGTTATGGGATCGAGCCCCACATCAGGCTCCTCCGCTATGAGCCTGCTTCTTCCTCTCCCACTCCCCCTACTTGTGTTCCCTCTCTCACTGGCTGTCTCTATCTCTGTCGAATAAATAAATAAAATCTAAAAAAAAAAAAAAAAGAAAAGAAATGTAATGGGTTTCTGCATATTGATTTCATATCCTACAACCTTACTGAATTCATTTATCAATTTTAGTAGTTTTTCTGGTGGGGTCTTTAGGGTTTTCTATATATAGTATTATGTCATCTGCAAATAGTGAAAGTTTTATTTCTTCTTTACCAATTTGGATGGCTTTTATTTCTTTTTGTTGTCTGATTGCTGTGACTAGGACTTCCAGTACTATGTTGAATAAAAGTGGTGAGTGGACATATTTGTCTTGTTCCTGACCTTAAGGGGAATACTATCAGTTTTTTACTGTTGAGGATGATTTTAGCTGTGAGTTTTTCATATATGGCCTTTATTATGTTGAGGTATGTTCCCTCTAAACCCACTTTGTCCAGAGTTTTTATCATGAATGGATGTTGAATCTTGTCAAATGCTTTTTCTGCATCCATTGAGAAGATCATATGATTTTTGTCCTTCATTTTGTTGATGTCATGTATGACATTAATTGATTTGCAAATATTGAACCAACCTTGCAATCTGGGAATAAATCCCACCTAATCGTGGTGAATGATCTTTTTAAGGTATTGTTGGATTAGATTTGTTAATATTTTGTTAAGGATTTTTGCAC